>NC_062216.1:84160644-84858144 GCF_902686445.1 Sciurus carolinensis
AAACATGCATGGGTATGCCACACGTGAAACGTTTTCAGGATAAGTTGATCCATGAACGATGACTTACAAATGTTGAGACTGGCGCAGTGCTTCCTAGGACTCTGCCCTTCACATCTGCTAGACTTGGATCATGCACAACCTCAATCCTTTCTTCCACTTCAGTTGGATTTCCTAAATGTTTTGTTAACATCTATCCAATTCCATTTTAAAACATACTCAAGAGAAAGGTCATTTTTAATATTATATAACAGATAGAATGCTTCCTTGCTGTTTTTAGTTTCTCATATTTTGTTTTTGCATGGAATAAATGTGGACATGTGTGCAGATATACTAATATTTCACTTTTAACTGCTGAGAATGAAACCAGAGATTATTTTTCACTAAAATAAAAGTCGAACTGATCACCAAATGAAAATTTCTAAAATTTAATAATGCTGTTGTATTATAAAATAAATATTTTTATGTAGCATGGCTGCTATTTCCTTAAAAAGTACACTCTAATTGTAAGAATTAAATTTTAGTTAGTATATAATTTTGATGTTATCTTTCATACTTACTGCTTTCTACTTCATAGTACATTTCAATATATTATCTGTGCATTTGTTTTTCTATGACCTTCCAATAATGTGAGTTATAAGCAAAAATGTTAATGTTTGCTTTTAGATAAAGGTATCATTTAGAAATTTATTTGTGGAAGAAAATTTGATAAAATGAGAGATGAAACCTTTGTTTGCTATTTCATGAGTTTAGAATAATTTAATTCAAACTCTATTGGATGGAATCCACTCACTAATTCTACCTTATGGTTGAGTAATCATCATTTTGCTGTCTCTCAATATATGGAAGACACAGGAAAGTGCCTTATTGTTTTCAGACCTTACATTCATCAGTTGATGATAACACTGCAGGCAAAGCAGACAAATGTCTTGGTCCCTAAAATATTCTTCTGAGTTCCTTCCTTAGCAGGTTTTTATGCCATATATATTCCCAAATCTCTAAAAGAGATTAAAAGGATACCACAAAAAGTAAATTGTAACAGATGGAAAACAATAAACACTAAAACAGAAAGCAAGATCACTCAAAAACCTTGAAAACTTTCTTGTAATATTTAGGAATAAGCTTTGATATGATCTTTATTTTTAACAACACTAGACCAACTACCTGAGGTCTATAATTCTCTTATCAGGTTTACCACCAGCAGGAGACACAGGGACAACTCAAAGAAACCAAGAAAACTTCCTTAAAGCCCGTGTGGTGTCCTGAGAGTGCTGGAAAGGAGAAAAACAAAGCGTGTGTGGGCATGTGGTAGTCAGATCTGACTCAGGGCTGGCTGAATGGTCTGCTGGTGACAGGGGTCATGACCTTGTATGACATGTTATTCAACTGACCTGTTCCTATATTTTATTTTTATCGTATGTTGTCTAAAATGACTGTTGCTTTAGAAAAATCATTTGAAATTGGTTACTTACATAGTTTTTGCAAGGTTTACATGAACTTAGATAAGAAATATAACATGTAAAGTAAATTCCTGCTACCCATAATAAAATAGGGGTATTTGGTTAGCTGTTACTACACCATATTATTTTCTCTGATTTCAAAGAAGCAAAATTAATTAGCAAAGGGCTTTATTGAATCTTAAAATATTATTTTATGTATTACCGAGAAGGAAAAAAATCCTGCTTGTTAATCACATCAATTATTAATACACATTCTAATATAAAAGATGCTAGAATCTGAAAAATGTATCCTTTAGTTTTCCTGAAATAAGCTAGTATAATAACATAGTCCTGATATAAAAGGCCTTTTGGTCATCTCTAATGCATTAAAGTCAGCATTATCACCCCCCCAAATTATTCCGAAATTAATTTTTAAAAGATACACACATGTACAAATAAAAGTAAAATTGCATATTGTCTTAGTCATATTTCTTATCTCAAATTATAAGCTATATTTTTCTTACTGCCATTGGATAACTGAACATTACAAACACAAACACACATACACATTCTCAAACCCTTTTATACACATATATACAATAAGAATACATATGGGCAAATATATGTATGCATACATCATCACAGATTTTTGTCATAAGTTTTAAGTGATGAACCAAGAATTGGAAGTTATTTTAATAAACCTCTACTGATAAATGCATTGTAGAAATGAGAATAGAAAGTTACTGATACACATAACGATTAGGAGTTTTGAATATCTACTCAAAATAATCTTAGTTTTTTTTCCCTTACAATATATCCTTCTTTTGTATTTTCCTCCTCTGTTTTCAACACTCTTTCCCCTTGTAGTAATCTCAAATAGGGTCAATTTGTTCTTATTTCTATCAATATTATATTTCTAGTCCTGTCAATGAAGAAACATTTTAAGGCCAGAAGTGTAATATTTAAAAAGTTAAAAATAAATAAAATCACATAGAGTGTTGCTGTACAATTTGAGCATTAAAATATCAACCAGTGGTTGAGGAAACATGTACTGATACAATCAAATGGTTACTACCTAACCCTTTCCCTAATCTTTTAAGGGCTGAAGAAATGCATATATAGAAAAAGTTATTAAGAAAAAATAGGTAGGATAGATGGGATTTTAAAGCATTTGTAAGGAGCTAAACTGCAGTGAATTGTGTATTATAGGAAATGTTTGGAGAGCCCTCCGCATTATTTAAAGATACCATAAAGCATTTTCTTTCTAAAAACTCATTTTTCAATATATTAGTCATAAAATTGAAGGAATAATTAAGAGGATTGGTCTAGTTGGTTTTCAATTCCTTTTTAAATGCATGTGTATTACAGGCTGTCCTGCTAAGAAATTTTTAAAGGAATCCAAGGACAGAATCAAAAACAGAATGTTTGATGCATAAAGAAAACTGGTCTGCGGGGGTTCTCTCTGCCATGTCCCGTGTGGATGAGAAAAGGGTTAACTGCCGGAGGATGATGTTGACGGTTTTTCTATCTATTACTCTAAGAACTTATCTACTCAATAAACACACAAGAGCTAATACTCTTCTTAAATGAAAGGGGGCTTGGCGGGTCTGGCCGTACCAGCTCTGGCCTCTAACAACAAGAAGTTGCCTAACTCTCTTTTATTTATAATACACAGGTAAAGGGGGCCAGGACCAGGAGGAGCTTCTTCTGTGATGGACAGGATAGGGTGGAGTTAGGGTAGCCATTCTCTTAGGGAGAGTATTCCAGAAGGAGACAGGGAACCACTCCCACGCAGCGCCACATGCTTCCCGGCAGTTCCTAGAATCCAGGCATCTGTATCCCATGGCTCAACCTAGTCTGATTCTGCTAAATAAGGATGGCTTTCCACAGTGGCCTTTCCTCTCCTCAGTCCTGGTTTTACTTCTTCTGACCTTTTGCCCAGTTTTTCTGCTTCCCTTTTCCTCCCCTTGTGCAGACCCAGGCTCTCTGCTTTGGTATGCTGCCATGTCCATGATGTCTGGTGGCATCTCATGTTCCTCACCTTTTTCCTGTAAATGTCTTACTCTGTGTCCTAGATCCTGTGTTTTTAAAACCTTTGGTAAATGACTGGAGCCTTTTAGTATGATAGTTCAAGATAACAGGGCATGCCAATCAATTAATATGTTACTCTTAGCACAGTTTTTTACTTTGATAGGGAATCTTTAAGAAAACGTGCTTCATGTCAAAAAAATCAGTCGCCATTGCCCTATGTACATGTATGATTATACGAATGGTATGAGTCTACATTGTGTACAACCATAGAAACGAAATTGTGTACCCCATTTGTGTACAATGAATCAAAATGCAGTCTGCAAAAAATTAAAATCTAAATAAAAATAATTTTAAAAAGAAAAAAAAAATCAGTACTTAATACTAAGCATTTCAGAAACAAAGACAAACTACTTGTTGGTCATTTGTCCTGAAGGTGATTCAGAGTATTTCTCAATGTGTGGATATGTTTCCTCATTCTTGCTTCTACCTCAAGCTCTACTCTATCGTTCCCAATTGTATTCTGGACAGTTATCTTGATTGTTTGGGCACTTCGAATTCAACATATCTCCAAATAATCTCATACTCTTGCTCTCATAATCTTTTATTAACTTTTGTGGGAGGTTTATTTCTTAATAGCACCATTGGCTGCTTCATCAACTTTGTTCTATTCTCATTTTCCTCTCCTCTAACTCCTACCAACTCTCAGCTCAGTCTTGTTGATTATCAGAAATATCTCTTGAATCTGGCTGTTTGATCTGCTCCCACAGGCACTGAGTTTAGTTTCAACAAATAATTTGCCTTAATAAATTATTGCAGTTGTCTTCTAAATTTTGCCATTAACAGGTTTTTTTTCTTACTGTGTGTCATGATCTCATCCTTTAATCTGTCATTACAAATACTTTTTTATAAATACATATCCAATATATATCTTCCTTGTTTGAAAATTAGGCTTTTCAGTGCTTTTATTAGGAACTCTAATCATTCAAGCATGAAGATAAAAAAAATGAAACAATAAGAAGAAACTTCCATCTAGTATTAAGTTTTCTTTGCAGCATAACTTTCGGCAAATAGCTCATCTAATCCTTTTTTCAACTTTATGGAATGCTGGCCATTCTCCAAATGTTCTTCTTTTTATTCTAGCCTTCGTACATGCCTAGACTATCCCATTTATTGAAAATTTCATTCTCATCTTGTAAGATTTATTTCCAATGTCATTTCCTCAGCAAAGGCTTTTCTGACTCTAACAGGCAGTTGACACCCTAACTTGAACATTAATCTCATTGTGTCTTGCTATCAGAGTGTGTTCTACCACAGCCAAGTCCCACCCACCCCTACAGACACTAAGCTTACCCTTCTAAACCACAAGGACACCACCAGGTGTATTTAACTCTCACTTCAGGTGTCAGAGTTATGAAATCTTGAATCTTTGAAACACTGAGGGTATCCAAGCAACACTGGCTACCTGGGGCTTGGTTCACTCAAGTTGTAGAATGTGATAAGGAACAAGATAAACAGCATGTCCTTTTCCTGGAGAAATAGTGAGTGACATACAAGATATTGTTGATGAAAGCCTTTACTTGTAGCCATGACAGGTGCAGCTAAGATCCTGAGTTACCATTGGATTTGTCTGGAGAGCAGTCAAATAAGAATGATATTCACCAGGACTTGGTGATCAATAAGATGTGAGGTAATGAAAAGAACAAAATCTAGGGCGATTCCTGTGTTTGGGGTTTACTAAGTATAGGTTACTAATAAGAAAAAAAGGAGTGAAGAAAGAATGGGTTGAATATCTGGAGTTAGCTATTTTCAGTGTATCGAAGTCTATATTTCCTTCAGATAATTTGGCAGATTAAATGGAAAGTGTCATCTTAAACTCTACATCAGATGTTGGTAATTTTAAAAAATATAAAGAACCAGACAAATATTTTCAGCTTTTAGGGGCATGTGTTCTTTACTGTGACTGTTCAACTCTACTTTGTAATATGAATACAACCATAGACGGATGAATTGGTATGGCTGTTTTCTAATAAAAGTTTAATTAGAGAAACAAGTGGCAAGTCAGATTCAACCTATGCACCATAGCTAGATCCTTGATCCTGATGATTGATGATCTAGGAGTATGAATGTCATGATAGTACTTAAGACTACTTACACACACACACACACACACACACACACACACACACAGAGGGAGGAGATCAATGTGCCATTGGATTAGGAAGAGTAGACTACATGGAGAAAGCTAGACAAAATGGTCAGAGATTCTTGAGAGTTGTCATGGAAATAAGGAAATGTAAATTTTCCACAAGATTGATTGTGTTAAATGTAATAGAAAAGTTTAGTAAGTATGGACAAAAATAAATAGAAAGATCACTGATTAGGTTTTGCAATGAGGCAGTTATTAGTGACCTCAGAGTGAGAAATTTCAATAGAATATGAGGCAGATGTCATTATGCAATGGATTGAAGGTCAATGTAAATATAAATGTGAAAGCAACAACTGCTAATTACTCCATTAAGAAGTTTGGCTCAAGTAAAAGACTGGTAGGCAGCTCAGTTCAAGGAGGACATTTATATTTGTACAAATTTGCATTTTCTTTGACTTTCTTACAGACTGAAGAAGGCAATGAGATATTAATAATTATATATTTTTGCTATGAAAAACTTTAAATTTTGTGACTAATGTTTATTTTACCTGGCAAGCTGGCAAATTGAGTATTTTGGAATTTTAAGAATATAGGTGAAGAATTCCATGTCAAAGCCTGTTCACTGCCTTGTCTTCACTTCTCTTTCAGTTGCCCTGACTCAGTGGGCCTTTCCCTTTCTTAAGACTTTCCTTTTCTATTCTCCAGAACTGACTTGGCTTCTTCCTTCCTTGACATATTCTTTATGATCTACTTATCCTCTATTTGATCTGATTTCATTTTTCTATGTATTTTTAAAATTATGTTAATAAGGAGCCATGAAGGTATCCTACCTATAATGCCATCATCTTTAATTTTGGTTCTTGAAAAAAAGAGCTATACTTACCTAAGGAGTTAGGCCATATGCAGAGAATCAATATAAGTGTAAATTTATAAGTGCAATAATTGTAAAAAACAGCATTAAAATATTGTGAAGAAAGACTCAAAATATTGAAATAATCAGGAAGAAAATGATTATAAGTTTAATCTTCAAAATATAGTTCTGAAATGAGTACTTCCACCATTCTGCCTTGTTCAAATATGAATTGAGGTTCAGAGAATATGTACACAGGGAATGGTAGTACCAACATTTATCCTGTCTTGGTTTGTTGTCTGTGGACACAATAGGATGACTGAGACTGGATAATTGACAAAGAAAAGAGATTTTGTTGGCTCATAGTTCTGAAATCTGGAAGTTCAGTAATGGTTATCAGTATCTGCTCAACTTCTGGTGAGTGTCTCATGGTAGGAAGGCAAATGGGCATATATTTGCAAGAAGAGACAAAGAGGGCAGATACTACATAACAACCCACCCTTGGAAATAACTACTAATCCATTCTTGTAAGAAAGACATTAATCTGTTTTTTAGGTCCACTTCCCAACACCGCTATATTAGCAAACAAATTCAACACGAGTTCTGACAGGGATATACTACATCTAAACCATAGAAGCCCATTAATCAAAATACTTTTACATAGAAAATATTATAATCTATATTATATTTATAAATACACATACATAAGTATAGTAAGCCCTTCATATCTATGGGTCCTACATACATAGATTTAAGCAACTGTAGTTGGAAAGTATTAGTTCTGTGCTGAACATGTATGGAAGTTATTTTTTGTCATCATTCCATAAGCAATGAAGTTTAACAACTGTTTACATAATACTAATATTACACTAGGTATTGTAAGCAATCTAGAGATGATTTAAAGTATATGGAAGACTGTGCATACATTATTCACAAATATTACAACATTTTATGTAAAAGACTTGAGTATGCACAAATATTGGTACAATTGGTACCTTTGGAGGGATCCTGAAACCAGTCTCCCAACCCAGTGAGGAGAAATAATGGTGTGTGTGTATGTGTGTGTGTGTGTGTGCACGACAGAGAGAGAGAGAGAGAGAGATTCAGAGAGAGAGAGTGAGAGCACTACTTAGGAGAGTTTTTTGAAGTAAGTATTATTATCTCATGTTATGAAGCAGATACCTAGGTCAAATAATGCTGAAAAGTCTTGAATGAATTTAATTAAAATGTATTTCTAGCTTATTGATGTCTTCAAACTCCTTTTTCTTTTTCTTTTTCCTCCTTTTTTTTTTTTTTTGTACCAGGGATTAAAACTAAGGGAACTCAACCACTAAGCCCATCCCCAACCCTTTTCAAAAAATTTTTATTATGAGCCAGGGGGTTTTCACTATGTTGCTTAGGATCTTTCTAAGTTGCTGAGGCTGGCTTTGAACCTGTGATCCTCCTGCCCCAGCCTACCAAACTACTGGGATTATAGGCATACACCACTTTGCCTGGCTCAAATCCCTTTTTCTGAACTTAATCACTCATCATTTGAAAAAATATTTGACTATTACTTAAAGCAATGGTTTAATAATATTTAATGGACAGAAGAAAGAGAACCAAAACATGTAATTGCTTAAGGTAAAAATCTGAGAAAATGACTAGAAGTGGGGAGTATTGACCACAGTGTTCCAATGACTGGGAGCTAATAGTAAAAGAATGTGGATAATCATAGGAGCTAAATTTATTATTTGCTTCTAATTTGGTAAGGTGTTGAACCAACATTCACATTAGTGAAGAAAATTGTAATGAACCTTTATTGAATGTGTAATTCTGTGCCAGGCCCTATTATAAGTGTTTATATATATTAACTTTTTAAATATCAGAATAGATTGAGGAGGAAGTTACATCATTATTCCCATTACAGAAAGGAAGAAATTGAAGCCCAGAGAAGTAGTCATTGGCTCAAGGCAACATCTAGAGCATAGTGGAGCCAGGACTTGAATCAGGAAGATGGTCCCAGACCTCTAAGATGGTCTGGTGAAGTGCTAACCTGCAAGCAATGGGGATCAATTCCCAATGGAATCTTAATTCATTTGAGATAAAGAATCAAAAGTGACTTTAGATTCCTTTTATATTAACAGATAATATTCTTATAGTAGTATAGGTCCAGGCTATTCACCTATTTGGTCTAAGTTTTCCAGACTCTATCCATAAGGGCCTTGTTTGTACTTCTTACCACATTACTAAACTAGCAAGAAGTTTCAAGATTTCTGCATCACACCGAATTAGAATTCTTGTTAGAAAGTACACATAATGCTCCAGGACAATGTCATCCCAGTGGGAATGTTCTGCTTCTCAAACTTCAAAATGAATTGATTTCATTTCAAAATAACAGAGAAAGTAGGAAAAAGGAACCTCACTGCAATTCCCACTCTAACTAGTTTTCACACACCACTTCAATTCATCCAATTTCCATAGATGGTTTAATTTTATTTAGTTCTTTAAATTGTTCACTTATAGTCCAGAGAATTGGGAATATGTTTAAAGAAAAATCTAACCAGCAGCTGTTAGGGTTGAGAAATGACCAAGTATCAAGATGATTCAGGTAAGAGGTCCATCAGAAGTGTGTGGGTGGTAGGGGCCTGTTATGGTTTGGATATGGACTATCCCCCAAAGGTTTATATGTTGAAAGCATGGTCCCCAATACAGCAAGGTTCAGAGGTGGGCTTTTAGGCAATGGCTGAATCATGAGGGCCCTGACTTTATCAGTGGATTAATATTGATAGATGAATGGAATACAGTGAGACAGGACTCTACTTGAACTGCAGAAGTAGGCCATTAGGGGTATGCCCAGGGAGGGTTTATCTTCTCCCTGCCTCACTCCTCTCTCTACTTCTGACTCCCATGAGCTGAGCTGCTTTCCTCCACCATAGCCTTCCACCATGATGTTTCTGCCTGGTATCAGGCAAACATGAAGTGAATCTTCTGAAACTCTGAGCCAAAATGATTCTTTCCTCTTCTAAGTTGTTCTTGTCATGTATTTTGGTCTTGATGACAAAAAGCTGACTAACAGAGACCATTTGTCTATGGGCTGTAGGGTATATCTGCTGGTCTCCATCTTGTTGCCTCTTGTTCCAGGAAGCAAATAAAGCAGTGATGCCATTTAATATCTCTTCCAAGTATGTTGTCTAGCCTATCCACCAGTATACATATAAACATAGATTATAAAATGTTTTTTGAGATTTCCTTCAGCTTACAACCTCAGTGTTACAATTGATTAACTAACCCAGTGATTTTTTAGAAGTGATAACTTTGTCAAAAACACATCTAAATTACTCATCTAATGATACTCATGTCCTAATTGTTTAGAATACTGCCTTTTCAGAATATTTTTCTTTCCACCATCAAAGAAATATTTGTTGCATAAAACCAAGCATTTTAACTCATAACATTATAGGAAGAGACTTAATTAACAAAAAAATCAAAATAACATATAATTAACATTAAGCAATCAGGCAGTCAGTGATACTGAGAGTTCCTGGGGAAATATCAGTCTCTAAACATCATGCTCACCTCATTTATGTCACTTATGATGGGGAGAATATCCTCATTACCTTAATAACAATCTTAGCTACATTTGCTATTTCCCGGAGTTTAGACATGCATCTCCCAACTTTGCTATCACTCTGCTAAATAAGTGACAATAATGGAGTCCCAGGGTGAGATGTGAGGTATGTAGGTGGATTGCCCAACTGGATGCACAATCTGTTGTATGTGTTCTCTCACTTCTATGGTCTCTTCTATCATGAAGTATACATAATGTAAAATAGAGAGAACTTGCTTATAGACCCACCTCAGTGATTTTTTCTCTATATTTCTCTCTCTCTCTTTCTCTCTCTCTCTCTCTCCCTCTCTCCCTTTCTCTCCCTCTCTCCTTTTCTCTCTGCCTACAGTGCTCCTCCTTCCCCTCTCTCCCTTCCTTGCTTTTTTCCCTATTTCTATTGCTTTTCCTTTTCCTTTTATTATTGCTGCATGGAAGTCTTCATTATGTAAGAAGAAAAATTCATTCTGTAAATCATTCTCTCCAAGAAAAAGTTCTAAAGTACGTGCATTTCTTTTCCATTGCTGCAAAAAGATTAAAACATGTTTATCTCCTCTATATTCTAACATAAGATTATATGGTATTGTATTTTAGCTAAAGATTGTGGGAAACTGGTGGAGAGAAGCAGAAAGTCCTGTTATAAGAAATGGACAAGAAAAAAACAAAACGCTGTATGGTGAATGAAAAGTCAACAAGAAAGATGGAAGAGACAAGATACTTAGTGGTAAGTTGGGTGGCTGTGACAATGGGAAGGATGGAAATCAATAAGGGCTTTATTGATAACAAAGAAATCATTCTACATTCTCAATATTAATGAGCTCAAGACCCAAAGCAAATGCCAAACAAGGGTATTTGTGTATATCAATATTAAAGCAGAATTATCAGAATAAATACTCATATTTATGTGCTTAAAATCCATAAAATTTAAAGCATCAATGAAACTGTTTACATAAATTTTAATTAAAAATATGTGAATCCATTACAAAGCCTCAAGAAACAACATGTAGCTACAGAAACATAACTTAGGTGCTACCAATATATTACAAACTTCAGCAAATACTAGTTGAATATCCCTAATCCTAAAATCTAAAGTGTGAAATGGTCTGAAATTCAAGATCAGAGCATTTGTGATTTTTGATTTTTAAATTAAGAAAGCCAAACTGGTAAAGTCTAAGTAAATAATCCAAAATCTGAAAAATTCTGAAATCTGAAACCTTTTTTGTCTCCAGTGTCAAACAAGAGATACTCATCCTGTACTGAACATGCCTGGCCTCTTGCTTTCCATTCCCTTCATGGAGCAATGTGCTTAGAATGGCCACCCTGATATTTCTGGTCAGCTCCAGGGGAAGTTTTGTCTCCTGGGTAGCTTCTTGGTTAGAGAACGCTAGCCCACTGCCTATGGACATTTTCATCCCACGGTCTCTGACTTAGAGCTGGTTGATCCTGAGTTCCATTTTTGCTGTGATTTCTCCCCTCTTGCTGAAGAGCATCAGAGGATTTTCCCAGCCTGGACCAAGCTCAGCTTTAATTGAATGAAGAAAAGGGAATAAAATGAGGAGGATTGAGGGGTGGGCACAGGAGGAACTCAAGAGAACCAAGTTGTTAGGAGGACTCAGGGAGAGGACACTTTGAGAATGGGGTGGGTGATAACACAGAGAAGGAATGCACAGACAGGAAACTGAAGCAAGAAAGATGGAAAAGCTATTACCTAATGGCTCCATATCTGGAATAACATATTTCAAGCACATATACACATATTGGTATTTTCATACTTAAAAAATGACCCATTATTTGTGAATATTGAAAGTCAATAACTCAATCATTAGCTCCAATGTATTGGGTCAGGAAACTTAAAAATGTCAAAGATTATCAGATTTTAGATTTTAAGAACTATGTAAGAGTTGATGATCTTGAGGCTAGAGAGGACTTCATGCTTTAGGTCAGCATATTGAAAATTTTCCTTCCAATCAAAGGAGAGTTTCACATAACAGTGACTCTTTGCAAGTAATAATGATCTCTTAAAAACTTGTCCATAATGAGAGAGAGAGAGAAAGAGAGAGCGAGAGACACTGTATAAGAATAGACGCACATAGTTAATTGACATTTATATTCCTGAGCAAACTTGTAAATAGTACTGTTCTCACAGGAATTAAATCAGTTGCACTGTGGGTAACTTTAGAATTCAAAGGTGCCACAGTTCCTCACTCTGTGTTGATGGAACTGAACGGCATTAACCTTTTCACTTGCAGTAACAAAGACAAGTGAAGACAAGATGTGCTATGACTCCCGCACATCTATGTTTTGTTTTTTGCCCAAGGCCCTCTACAATTATCCCACACTTCAGAACTAATTTTTTCTACACGTTTACCTACATTGTTTTAGCACTACTCCTGCAATACCACAATCTCATTAACTCATCTTTTTTTTTTTTTTTCAAAAGGAGGATTTATAAGAACACAGGAAAAATAATTATTCAGTGATATAATATTGAGCAAATCTTTGTAGCTTTTGCAAATATGTTGGCCCTCATCCAAAGTAAATGCCTTTTCTCCCTTTGGTCTTGTAAATAGGATAACACTCTCCTGTTCAAAGCAGCATCACTGACTATTGTTTTCCTGGCCCTGAATTTTTAAAAAATGTTTTATTTAAGTGGGCACAAGAGGGAAAGAGAAACCCAATTGAAACATAGAAATTGATTGAATTTTTTAGTAATAGCAATCCTATTGGTTAAATGTTTATTCACTCCTCTTCTTAATTAAAAATATAAGCACATATAATACATACTGAGTGTACATATAGGTTGAGTTGTTTTGCTTTGTAAGTATAAAGTAGAGCAATAATTGACTATTGTAAATAGAAACACATGCCTATCTGTTTGCAGCTAACAAATAATCTGATCATTGCAGAAGGGTAGAAATTTGTATTTTAAGGTAGTCTATGGTGTGGAATTCTCCTGACTGCAATGAGAAAGGGTTACTGATGTAATTAAACTGAAAAAAAAATGTGTAAATATACATGGAGAAACTTTGGCTACAGTTGTCATTTTCCTTGACCATAACCAAATTTGATAACAGTAGAAAATATGCTTTGTGAAAAGGTAACACAGTCCAAACAAGAATTAATATCAGAAAGTATGCAAAGTTCAGTGGAAAAGAGTTGAATAATTATGTTCAGTCAAATAAGGCATTTTAAGAGGGACATTGTCTGACTCTTGTGCACACAGGAAAAGACAGCTGATATGATGAGGAGTTTGATAACATTTCATATGCAGAGTGTTAGCAAGAATGGGATATATTTACCTAGAGAAAGGATCTAGTAAAATTCATGTAAGCTGTGTTCAAATATTTGGAGGATTGTGATGTAGAAGAGGGAGGACACAGAACGAGGACCAATGAGTTACATGGGGACTTAATAAATGGAAGAAATGCTTAAGAATAGAAAGGATTCACATAGAATGTAGTATTATGAAATATATTTAAAACATGGGTGACCATCTTTATAAGTGCTGCTGAAATGACTTTCTACATGGAGGTTGTACTAAATGGCTTCTAGGATGACTTCTAACTCTGAATCTTATGAGTATGTTTTGGCTGACTATCATTCTAATCATGAGAATTGTACTAAAGAATGTGCAGAGTTTTTCTAAACCATGTTTTCTAGAACACTAGTTCTGGTGGATGTTAATAGGTGCTTTGTGAAAAAAAAATGACTCTGTGGTCAAATTAGTTTGGGGAACATTGCGTACCATGCCCTCTTCTTGGAGAATAAAAATGCACATTTGCATAGTAAAAGTTCTGAGCAGTCTTGCATTAAAAATCTTGTTTAACTTGGAATAACCCAACACCTTCTGAACTTAATTGAATATAGAACACTTTTACGGTACACCTATTTGCACCCTGAAGAACTGTGTTACTTGGAATATTAGGTTTTGAAAGAGCAATTAATATACGATAAGAGTAAGACCTTAAATTGATGCATAATGCATTTTGGACACATTTACAAATACTAAATATACAAAGGAGAAAATTTACATGTCGAAGATTCTTCTCATAAAAAGTTTAGAACTTATTATTGAGACCTCCAGATACCTACCTTACAAATACAAATCAATGCTGTATCTCAAATACCTTCTATACATTTAAATTTTGTATGTGCTTTGCATAAAATTAAATATTCAATTATTGGGTTTAATTTCTGACAGATTCTGAGGCTAGAGAATTGCCACTTCTGATTATATCTTTTGATTTTTATCTTTAAAAATCACTTTCATTAAACGTGTAAGACTTATTCTTCTTTAAACTTGAATCATTAGTTTTACTTTTTCTTTGTGAACTAATTTTTATGATAGAATAACTATTAAGAGTCTACAATGTTCTAATAATTACATGAGCACTATTTAAGGATAAAAATGGTGACAGGACTGACACTGAGCTGTTGTCTGGGAGACAGTGCCCCCATGTGATCACTCAAAATTCCCATTCATTAAACATGTGAAGCATCCAAATTTGGTGTATGAGTGTTTTGGAGCTGTCAATACAAAATAAGTAAATCTTAAATAAATTGTTTTACCAGCACACCATTAGAATCATATTGAATTAATTACCTCAATTATAAACATAAATTCAAAGCTGTTCATATCAGTCTCATTGTAGATTAAAGGAATTTATTGCTTCACTTATAATTTACATACTTCTTTCCCTCTGGTCTGTCATTCTTTGCATACATTCTCGGAGCTTATAAACGTACTTTGGTTATCTCATCTTTAAAAAAATAAATTCCTTCAATAATTCTACTCACATAATCCCATAATTCTATAGATATTCTTTTTCATCACATTTGAATTCCAAAGGGAATTTTTAAAACTTGTCATTCTTTGAAAAATTAATTACTTCTTCCCTTATGCTCCATGGCATTTTCTATGTGCCATTATTCAAGCATTTGTGTCGAATAATAATTTTATCCACTGGTCTGCCTTACTATGAGAATGGAAGCTCCACTGAGATAAGAATCATTTTTTATTTGTCTCTTGTTTCTCCAGTTTCTAGCGATAGTGATGTTTGTTGAATGAGTGAAAGTGTGATTGAAGAGACAGCCATGTTTTCCACTGGATCCTCAGTGCCTCACTTAGACTATGAAGTGTTACTGGGCATTTGTGTCTTTGAATTACTTTTCTCAAGGTGGGAATCCAACTATGATTCATTTTTACATACCATCTCAGTCCTATTATTCTGTCATTCAATAACATTTGTTGAACAAAAGATTGAGGAAGTTAATATTGCAATCTATATTTGGTATTCCCTGTCTTCATTATCTAGGCCAGGCTGGAACCCTGGGAACTTGGTTCTCTTCCCACCTTATTCCCCATTTAAAAGTCACAATGTCCTCTTAGTTCTCAAAGCCATTGATGCAGTGTTTATAACAATGTCAAGCATACCATTCTTGCAATTCCTCATGACTTCCATGAAAGTAGACCCTCTTAGATATCTTAATTTTCTGATCATACAAGTTTCTTTTTAATAGTTCATCTTCCTTATTCTGTTGCCTAAATGCAGTTATCTTTTAGGGCTTACTTACTTGTCTTCTTTCTACACACTTTAGGAAATTTTATTAAACCCTGGATTTAAATGAGAATTTTTATCACCCCCCTTTAACACTTCATTCCCGCAATATCATCTACTTACTCCATATCTGTCTATAATATAATAAGGTAAAATCTTAAAGTCTGTAAAGGCAAAATTTCAAAAATACATTCATTATGTTCTTCCCTTAAAGTTATTTGTTTAATATGATGTGTGGCAACATTATTTTAATCACTATGAATCTTTGATTTCTCCCTGTATTTATTAATTCAACTGATATTTCGTAAGTGCTTAATTGTGTTCTGGACTCTGTGCTAAGTGCTGGAAATGTACAAAATGAACAAAACAAGTTCTTGTCCTTATGGAGATGATATGCTAATGAGGGAATTAGACAACTGACATGTAAAGTAAAAAATAATAAGTGAGATAAGAATAAGTGCTATGGAGAAAAATAAAGCTAAATTGGGGGAGTAGAGCAGGTGCTGAGGATTGCCAATTTAGTTGGGTAGTCAGGAAAGATCTTTGTGCTAAGAAGAATTTGAGAAGATACTTAAATGAATAAGGGAGGAAAATATAGTTGTAGATAACCAGGAAATTTTTTCCAACGGGAAGGGCAAGTGCAAACTCTCTATGAAAAGCATGTGTGGCATGTTCAGGTGAAGCAAGAAGGAATAGCAAGGAGGCAGAGTAGGGGAAAGTGGAAAGTAGAAAAAAGTAAAACATGGTTTGAACCGTAGAATCACCAAGTTATGTAAGTTTTTTTAGGCTATTGTGAAGACTTTGGATTTCAGTTTGAATGAGATGGGATGTTCCTTAGAGGATTTTAAGAAAAGCTGAGATTCAATGGTTTTAGCTGCCTGGATGAAAGTAGATAAGGGGAAGATAATAGTAAAAGTGGCTTAGGCATTACAGTGATAAACCAGGAAAGGTGTGATAGGGACTTGGATGAGGGAGGTCTGTGGAGATGACAAGTGACTGGCTTCTGAATTTCCTTGGAATACTGACTGGAAGAATTTCATTATCAAGTCTGATATGCAGTGTGAAAGAAAAGGTAAATTCAAGACTAATTTTACTCGCCCACAGTTAAAGAATGTAGTTAACGTTTACTGAACTGAAGGCCGAGCAGGCACAGCAGGCTTGGTGGTGGCTGTACACAGTGGTGACTCACCAGCCCCTAGTGGACACACAGAGGTGGCAGTTGGACACAGGAGACCATAGTTCAGCACAAAACTATGCAGTTGGAAGGAAGCTGTTTTCAAAATCATGAGATGGAACGAATCTTCTCTCCTTTGCTTGCCTCAATCCTAAATCTTGTCCTCTCTTGTCAATTTTCACTTCTTCATCAACTGCCATTATCAGAAGCCAACCTCATACACTCCTTTTTGAACTCTTGCAAAAACTTCAATTAGTCTTTCTTCTCTGGCTTCTTCCCATCTCCTATCTAACGTGCCTATTTTTATTATCTCCTTTCTTTCTAAAGTATAGTTAAATCTTCACTGGTTCCTACACTGAGTAACATCCCCAAATCTTATTCTTCCATCATCTGTAACCAGCCATATTATATCTTTGTTTCCTTCCGTATACTATATGCTTTGTCCAACATAACTTATTCATTGTTTTCTAACACAACCTGAAGCAGTTGTCCTCAAGTACCTTATTTTTACATGTATAAATCCTACATGACCAGTATATTTTCCTGGAAACTTAGATAAATCTTTTCCTGATCTACTCCTGAAAGAAATGTCTCTCTCATGATCTCTGGTAGTACATTTCCTAGAATAATATAAATTTTCTTCCTTTTCCTACTCTTACATGTGCATGTTGTGTATTTATATGCCAGTATGTGTTTTATCCATCCTAACAGATACAGTATATTTCTAAATTTTGTTTTACCTATTAATGTCTTATATTCCTCTAGATACTGACTTATCAAAACAAACCCCAAAGTCTGTAGCATTGAATTTTGTATATAGTAAATATTCTTTAAATAATTTTTGAATGAATATGTTTTTTAGATGACTCAATTATGAAATACTTTCTAAAGAAAAATACTTGAAGTATGGTTCATTTTTTTATTTGTTCTAATTAGTTATACATGACAGTAGAATGCATTTTGACACATTGTACAAAAATGGAGAATACTTTCTCATTCCTCTGGCTGTACACAGTGCTGAGTCACACCAGTAGTGTAATTATACATGTATAATTGGTAATAATGTCTATCTCATTCTACTGTCCTTCTTATCCCCACCATCCCACCCCTTCATTCTTCTCTACCCATGCCCCACTATGGATCAGCATCCGATTATCAGAGAAAACATTTGGCTTTTGTTTTTTGGGGATTGACTTATTTCACTTAGCATGTTATTCTCAAGTTTTATAAATTTACCTGCAAATGCCATAATTTCATTCTTGTGGAAGGCTAATTCCACTATGTATACATACCACATTTTCTTTATCTGTTCATCTGGTGAAGGGCATTTAGGTTGGTTCCACAGTTTAGCTATTGTGAATTGAGCTGCTATAAACATTGATGTGGCTGCATCACTGTAGTATGCTGATTTTAAGTCCTGTGGGTATAAACTGAGGTGTGGGATAGTTGGTTCAAATGATGGTTCCATTCCTAGTTTTCTGAGGAATATCCATATCACTTTCCATAATGGTTGCACCAATTTACATTCCCACCAGCAATGTATGAGTGAATCTTTTTCCCCACATCCTGGTCAACACTTATTGTTGCTTGTATTCTTGATAATTGCCATTCTTTTTTTTTTTTTTTTTTTTTTTTTTTTTTTTTTTTTTTTTTTTGCGGTGCTGGGGATCGAACCCAGGGCTTTGTGCTTGCAAGGCAAGCAACTCTACCGACTGAGCTATCTCCCCAGCCCGATAATTGCCATTCTTATTGGAGGGAAATGAAATCTGAGGGTAGATTTCATTTGCATTTCTATAATTGAAAGAGATGATGAAAATTTTTCCTTAAGTTTGTTCATCTATTGTATTTCTTCTGTGAAGTGTCTGTTCAGTTCCTTAGCCCATTTATTGATTGCATTTTTTTGTTTGTTTGTTTTGGTGTTAAGTTTTTTGAGTTCTTTATATATCCTGGAGATTAGTACTCTATCTGAGGTGCATGTGGTAAAGATGATCTCATCATTTGAAGGCTCTCTCTTTACATTATTGATTGTTTCCTTTGCTGAGAAGAAACTTTTTAATTTGAGTCTGTCCCATTTATTGATTCTTAATTTTGCTTCTTGCAATTTAGGAGTCTTGTTAAGGAAGTCAGGTCCTAAGTGGACATAATGAAGGTTTGGGCCTTGAAGTAGGGTTCTTAGTAAAATAAAGTACATAAAATAGTAGAAACAAGGAGTAAGACATTCTTGGGAGAGAAGCTACATTTTCAGAATGTACTTTCTTGAAGACACATATAATCTGTGGTGGTATTAGGCAGGATTTTTAAACACTATGTGGTTAGTGGCATAGGTTTAGCTGATGAAAGTTTTAAAAGATAAATCAAAATAGCAGGACTTCATGAGATTGGTAATAGGTACTGGAGCATAATATGGGTTGATGAAAGTAGAAATTGAGGAAGAGTACTTTTAACCTGAATATTTTAAGATATTTATTTCATGATGATTATCATTCATGACCTAAAAGAAAAAAATGTATTATTTTATTTATGCTTAAATTACTACCAGGTACTCACCTGACACTGAACAACTGATGACAACTTTATATCTCCTTCTCTCTCTCGCACACACACACACACAATTTCTGCACATAGTAAAAAACTCAATGTAATTTTATTAGTGGATGAAATTTAAATGTTTGGTTCCATGGTCATTCCATCTGGAATCCCCTCCTGCATGCATACTTTAAGGACTGCTGCTAAAACTTCCTGGGAGCCAGAAGGTGAAGAAGGCGGGAGGAAGGCATCTGTGTCACTCCCTGTCACCAGATGCTTTTGTGAGCTGTTTTCCTTAATATGCAGTGATTTTAGAGAGTTTGGCTAAGGGGTAGAGAAAACCCCAAACAAACAAAAGCAAGCACTCAGGATTTGAAAGACAGAACAGTTAAGAGCCTGAACCACGGGTGAGATCCAAGATGGCGGACTAGAGGGAGGCTGTGTTCCTTGTCGCTATGTAACTCCGGTTTCAAGCAGAGGATATCTGTTTCTTGGTGAGGCAGTTTTTGCTGCTTATTGATCCCCTGCTGTTTATCCCATTTGTCTACCGTGATCACCTGCAGTCTGCCAGCATATCGACGCCTTTTTTGAGTGCAGATTGCTTGCTGTCAGGCGCCTATCATCTGCCATTTGCCTGCCTCTTGCCTGTCCATCTCCTGACTTTCACCTACCCATCACCCACCGCTTGAGGTTCACCTCCCGATCATCTGACAGCAGTCAGCAAACAGATTGCAGACCACCAGTGGAGTGCCAACTGCCTGCTGTTGCCTGGAAGTTCACTGTCACAGTACCTGCAGGTTTGGTTACATGTGGCTGCTGCCATTTTGATACAACAGCCAGGCCCCATAGGACCCCTGGCTGGACTGACTGAGTCTTATCTCCAGGTTCCCTCAGCCCAACTGATCATGCCCTGCCTCTGTGGCCCTCACATCAACTGACTGCTCCCCGCCACCAGGACCCCCAGACTGACTAATTGCACCCCGCCTCTAGGATCCTGCAACCAGACCGACCACACCCCAACTCCAGGACCTCTGCCTGATCAACTGCACCCCACATCCAGGACCTCCAGCCAACCATGCCCACACCCCAAGCTGCAGCTCCCCATTTGCCAACACATTTGGAAGCCAGAGTGGCCATCTTGGATAATCCTGGAAGTCATAGCTCTGATCTTTAGGTGGGGCAAATCCCATCCTGAGACGCCTGCTAGAGACTGGAAGCTCATTTTCAGGTATCTCTCATACATCAGACTACTGAAGACTGGGAGGTTTGACTACTATATGACTGTTATAGTATAGATTTTCTTTTTTCTCCTTAATGAAAAATTTTAAGTTTTTGTTTCTTTACTTTTCTTGCTCTTTTTTCCTTTTGTTTACCTGTTCCCTCAGAGTCTCTTTCTCCCTTTTTGCATGCTAACAACTAACTTCTTTTGATTACACTCTCACACTTTCTATTATCTAGAACTTCTATATATTCTTTTCTTATCCCATTAACAGCTACATCCTACACCCCTCTGCATCCTCTTTGACCTCCATTCGAAACTGCAGACCTTATTGCAAATCTATTTGTTATACTGAAGATAATAATTGAACTCATTATTATTATGACAATATTGTTAGTGCCCTCATAGGGGTTATTTGGTCTAGGGTTGCATACTGTCTGAATTGGGCATTGTTAATATTGATCTCCCCATTAAAGAAAAGGTTTTGGAAACCTATGGGGTCACTATAAGCTTAGAGGGGGGAAACTGCAATACCCAAGATCTGCACTGCTAGAGGGGAAGACACATGGACAACATGAAAAAACAAGGGAAGAAAATGATCCCAACAAATCTAGATTCCATATTAATAGAATCCAGTGACAGTATGGTAGAAGAAATGTCAGAAAAGGACTTTAGATTATACATGATTAAGATGATTCGTGAAGCAAAGGATGAGCTAAGAGCAAATGCAGGCAATGAATGATCACACCGATAAGCAGTTGAAAGAGCAACTGCAGGAAGCAAAAGATCATTTCCACAAAGAGATAGAGATTCTCAAAAAAGAAAAAAAAAGAAAAAAAACGAACAAACAAATCCTTGAAATGAAGGAAACAATAAACCAAATAAAATACTCAATGGAAAACATCACCAACAGACTAGACCACTTGGGAGACAGAACCTCAGACATTGAAGGCAAAATATTTAATCTTGAAAATAAAGTTGGCCAAACAGAGAATATGGTAAGAAATCATGAACGGAATATCCAAGAACTATGGGACATCATGAAAAGACGAAATTTAAGAATTATTGGGATTGAGGAAGTCACAGAGATACAAACCAAAGGAATGAACAAACTATTCAATGAGATAATATCAGAAAATTTCCCAAGCCTGAAGAATGAAATAGAAAATCAAATATAAGAGGCTTACAGAACGCCAAATGCACAAAATCACAACCGATCCACAACAAGGCACATTATAATGAAAATGCCTAACATACAAAACAAAGATAGGATTTTGAAGACTGTGAGAGAAAAGCATCAGAGTACATATAATGGGAAACCAATACAGATATCAGCAGATTTCTCAGTAGAGGCTCTAAAAACTAGAAGGGCCTGGAACAACATATTTCAAGCTCTGAAAGAACATGGTTGCCAACCAAGAATCTTATACCCAGCAAAACTAACCTTCAGATTTGAAGATGAAATAAAATCCTTCCATGATAAACAAAAGTTAAAAGAAGTTACAAATAGAAAGCTTGCACTACAAAATATTCTCAACAAAATATTCCATGAGGAGGAAATGAAAAACTACAATATAGGTCAGCAAAGGGAGGAACTACCTTAAAGGAAAGTCCATTAAAAGGAGAAACCAAGCCATGTTAAAAACCAAAAATAAGACCAAATGACTGGGAATACAAATCATATCTCAATAATAAACTTGAACATTAATGGCCTAAACTCTTCAATCAAAAGACATAGATAGACAGAATGGATTAAAAAGAAAGACCCAACAATATGCTGCTGTCAAGAGACTCATCTCATAGAAAAAGATATCCAGAGACTAAAGGTGAAAGGATGGAAAAAAAAAAAAACTACCATGCACACAGACTCAGTAAAAAAGTGAGGATTTCCATTCTTATTTCAGATAAAGTGGATTTCAAGCCAAAGTTAGTCAGAAGGGATAAAGAAGGACATTTCATAAATCAGGAAGACATAACGATCATAAATATTTATGCCCCAAACAACAGTGCATCCATGTACATCAAACAAATCCTTCTCAATTCCAGGAATCAAATAGACCACAACACAATAATTCTGGGTGACTTTAACACACAGCAATCACCACTGGACAGACCTTCCAAAAAAAAAAAAAAAAAACTAAACAAAGAAACCATAGAACTCAATAACACAATCAATAACCTAGACTTAACAGACATATATAGAATGTTCCATCCATCAACAAGCAAATTCACTTTCTTCTCAGCAGCACACGGAACCTTCTCGAAAATAGATCATATGTTATGCCATAAAGCAGCCCTTAGGAAATGCAAAAAAAATAGAGATACTGCCTTGTGTTCTATCAGATCATAATGAAATGAAATAAGAAATCAATGACAAAATAATAAAACAGAAATTACTCCAACACCTGGAGACTAAATAATATGCTATTGAATGAAACATGGATACAGAAAACACCAGGGAGGAGATAAAAAAATTCTTAGAGGTCAAAGAGAATGAAAATTCAACATATCAAAATCTCTGGGACACTATGAAAGCAGTACTAAGAGGAAAATTTATTGCATGGAGTGTATTCAAGAAAAGAATAAAAAGTCAACAACTAAATGACCTAACATTACAGCTCAAAGTCCTAGTAAAAGAAGAACAGAATAACAGCATACGTAGTACAAGATAGGAAATAGTTAAAATCAGAGCTGAAATCAATGAAACTGAAACAAAAGAAACAATTGAAAAAAATGACAAAGCAAAAAGTTGGTTCTTTGAAAAAATAAACAAAATAGACAAGCCATTAGTCACACTAACAAAGAGAAGGAGAGAGAAAACTCAAATTACTAAAATTTGTGATGAAGAAGGAAATATCACAACAGACACCACTGAGATACACTACATAATGAGAAGCTACTTTGAAAATGTATATTCCAACAAAATAGAAAATACAAAAGACTTCGACAAATGTCTAGAGACATATGCTCCTCCCAAACTGAACCAGGAGGACATACACAATTTTAACAGATCAATATCAAGCAATGAAATAGAAGAAGCCATCAAAAACCTACCGTCCAAGAAAAGCCTAGGACCAGATGGATTCTCAGCCGAGTTCTACAACACCTTCATAAAAGAACTCATTCCAACACTTCTCAAAGTATTCCAGGAAATAGAAAAAGAGGGAACCCTACCAAACTCATTCTATGAAGCTAATATCACCCTCATACCCAAACCAGGAAAAGACACATCAAGGAAAGAAAATTTTAGACCAATATCCTTGATGAATATAGATGCAAAGATCCTCAACAAAATACTGGCAAATCGTATCCAAAAACGTATTAAGAAAATTGTGCACCACGATCAAGTGGGGTTCATCCTAGGAATGCAAGTTTGGTTCAACATCCATAAATCAATAAACATAATCCATTTTGTCAATAGACTTAAGGATAAGAATCATATGGTTATTTCAATTGACACAGAAAAAGCGTTCGACAAAATACATCACCCCTTCATGCTCAAAACACTAGAAAAAATAGGGATAGTAGGAAGATACCTGAACATTGTAAAGGCTATTTATGCTAAGCCCATGGCCAACATCATTCTTAATGGAGAAAAACTGAAAGCATTCCCTTTAAAAACAGGAACAAGACAGGGATGCCCTCTTTCACGACTTCTATTCAACATTGTACTTGAAATACTAGCCAGAGCAATTAGACAGACTAAAGAAATTAAAGGGATATGAATAGGAAAAGAGGAACTTAAGCTGTCACTATTTGCTGATGACATGGTTCTCTATTTAGAAGATCCAAAAAACTCCTCCAGAAAACTTCTAGATCTCATAAATGAATTCAGCAAAATAGCAGGTTATAAAATCAACACGCATAAATGTAAAGCATTTTTATACATTAGTGATGAAACATCTGAAGGAAAAGGAGGAAAACAACTCCATTTGCAATAGCCTCAAAAAATAAAATAAAATAAAATAAAATGCTTGGGAATCAATCTAACCAAAGAGGTAAAAGATCTCTACAATGAGAACCACCAAACACTGAAGAAAGAAATTGAGGAAGACCTTAGAAAATGGAAAGATCTCCCATGTTCTTGGATAGGCAGAATTAATATTATCAAAATGGCCATACATCCAAAGGTGCTATACAGATTAAATGCAATTCCAATTAAAATCCCTTTGACATTTCTCATAGAAACAGAAAAAGCAATCATGAAATTCATCTGGAGAAATGAAAGACCAAGAATAGCCAAAGCAATCCTGGGCAGGAAGAGTGATGCAGGAGGTATCATTATACCAGAACTTAAACTCTACTTTAGGGCAATAGTAACAAAACCAGCATGGTACTGGCACCAAAATAGATAGGTAAATTAATAGGTAATGGTACAGGATAGAAGACATGGAGACATACCCACATAAGTACAGTAACCTCATACTAGACAAGGGTGCCAAAAACTTACAATGGAGAATAGATAGCCTCTTCAAAAAATGGTGCTGACAAAACAGGAAATCCATATGCAGTAAAATGAAATTAAACCCCTATCTCTCACCCTGTACAAAACTCAACTCAAAATGGATCAAGGATCTAGGAATTAGACCTGAGACCCTTCACCAAATAGAAGAAAAAAATAGGCCGGAATCTCCATCATGTTGGCTTAGGACCAGACTTCCTTAACAAGACCCCTATAGTGCAAGAAATAAAAGCAAGAATCAATAAATGGGATAGATTCAAACTAAAAAGTTTTTTCTCAGCACAGGAAACAATCAATAATGTGAAAATAGAGCCTAAAGAGTGAGAGAAAATCTTTTCCACACACTTCAGGCAGAGCACTCATCTCCAAAGTCTATAAAGAACTTAAAAAACTTTACAATAAAAATACAAAGAACCCAATCAATAAATGGCCTAAGGAACTGGGCAGAGATACTTCACAAAAGAAGATATAGAGGTGATCAACAAATATATGAAAAAGTGCTCATCATCCCTAGTAATTAGAGAAATGCAAATTAAAACCACTCTTAGATTTCATCTAACTCCAATTAGAATGGCTGTTATCAAGAACACAAGCAATAATTAGTGTTGGTGTGGATGTGGGGAAAAAGGCTCACTCATACATTGCTGGTGGAGTTGCAAATTGGTACAGCCACTCTGGAAAGCAGTATGGAGATTCCTCAGAAAGCTTGGAATGAACCCACCATTTGACCCAGCTATCCCACTCCTCAGTTTATACCCAAAGGACTTAAAATCAGCATACTACAGTGATGCAGCCACATCAATATTCATAGCAGCTCAATTCACAATAGCTAGATTGTGGAACTAACCTAGATGCCCTTCAACTGATGAATGGATAAAGAAACTGTGGCATATATGTACAATGGAATATTACTCAGCCATAAAGAAGAGAAAAATTATGGCATTTGCTGGTAAATGAATGAAGTTGGAAAATTTCATGCTAAGTGAAATAGGCCAAGCTCAAAAAGCCAAAGGCTGAATGTTTTCTCTGATAAGTCCATGACAATATATAACAATGGGGAGTGGTAGGGGGAAGAGAAGAATAAAGGAACTTTGGATGGTATAGAGGAAAAAGGGGTGGGAGGGGTGGGAATGGAAAAACAGGAGAATGAAACAGACAGTATTACCCTATGTATATGTATGATGACATGAATGGTGTGAATACACATTGTGTACAACCACAGAAATGAAATGTTGTACCCCATTTGTGTACCATGAATCAAAAAAATAAAAAGAAAGAAATTTAAATGTTTATTATTTGTAGTTACAGATTTTCTTTCCTGGTTATGTTGTATTTTTATGTATGTATGGGTTCACATTCCCAAGATACATAACAACTGATATCAAGGAAGTGCTTTACAACTGGATTTAATGGAAGTTGGAGACCAATATACATGTTAACTTTAAATCATAAAGGCCCCAAATATTTGACTTTTCTATACTTTTTCTCCCACTGTTGAAATAAAGTCATCCACCACAAAAAGACAAGAGTTGATTGTAGAGCAGAGCATCTTGATAGGGCAAGAAGTGAAGAAAAACTCCATGGGAACTGAATTCTTGTGGGTAATATGGCCTCAAATAGGAACATTTTAAGAAAATGAACTTTGTGGTCCTGGATCAGTTTTCTCTGAAGCACTTGCTGAGGAACAGCATGCCTCTGAAAGACATGAAGTATGTATTGTAAGAGTACTGAGTGACTCTGAGGGGAGCAAGCATCTGTCACTCATATTTGCTCAACTTTCAAATTGTATCTAAAAGGCTCCAAACATTTAATACTTGTCATCTGTCTCCCTCATAGGTCATAGGCAGGATTAATGAAATCATTTTCTAACAGAGATGAGCTCCTTGGCAGAAAGAAGCTTAATATAGAACAAATTTTTTATGATAAATTTTGTAAAAAGGAGCATGAAAGAGGTTTTGTGATTTAACTTATTTGAAGAACAATCACTCAGTAGAGCTTGATTTTTGTTGAAATTGTATATTGGTGTGACTACCTCAAAAAACAACATGTTGCATTTAATTTCCCTATATTTTGAAAGAGTTTAATTACTCACTGTGGTAGCAGGGGTCAGCATACTATAGCATTTGGGCCACATTTGACTAGTCCTGAAATATTTGGTCATTTGCCAGTTTTTGTAAATACAACTTTATTGGAAAACAACCACACCCACTCATTCACCTACCATCTGTTTGCTTTCATGGTACATAGTGAGTCCTTTAGGTAGTGGTGACAAAAATAGTATGAACCCCAAAACTTAAGATATTTAAAATCGTGCTCCCTACAGAAAAAAAAAAAATCTTGCAGAACCTTGGCTTAGAATAGGGGTTTGAGTATGGCAGCCATGAGTTATGTATTCATGTGTTCCCTGAGTATCACATTTTGCAAATTCCTTAGCATCTCTAAGATTCAGTTTATTCCTCTATAACAGTACCTGCCTGATAAGTTTTTCAGTAAGAAAGAAACTACAAGTGTTTGTACTAACTTTTAGTAGATTGTCTAACACACAATGAGAGACGGAGGAGAAGTAGATATTGTTGTTGTCCTTTAATATCACTTAATAAACAGATTGAGCACTGATATTCCTATTCCTGTTCTTAAAATAGTTTTTCATGTGTGCTCAGATAATGGTCTCCTTAAGCTCACTGTTTGGTAGTCCCCGTGTTCATGTAGGCTTCCAGTTTTAAAGTGTGTCCTGAATAAAACAGCTTTCTCTGTCAGTCAAGCAGGGATGATGGCTAACCAGGTTTGTTAAACTTGTTAGTGATAGTGAACCTCTACTGTAGAAGAGGACAGAATTGTAAAAGAGGTAGAATTAGGGAAAAAAACAACCAACAATCAAACATTTCATGGCAGCAAGAAATCACTTTTTCTTATAGCAACTTCAAATAAGTACAAAGATTGAATTTTTGATGAAAATAGTTAATACAAAAATTCTGAGACATCTTGAAAACACTGACAAGTATATATAGATTGAGTGGTATATGTGGAAAGCCTGAGAGATCAGAGTTTGGGTGAGTGAGCAACAAGGCAGAGTTCATGGTTCACAAAATTAACTTTCAAAGATACCAGGAATTTAGATTTGGAGTGGGCTTATCAACTTTGTAACAATTGCAAAGTTATAACTCCACTATATTCCAGGCAACGTTATCACTGAGTGTCCTTCCTTGAGTGTCTGTCAGCATTATGATTTGAAGGAGTAATGAACTGAGCTGATGTGGGGCTTTGTATTATTGGGGATTTTGCTTTGCTTGTGAAAGAACTAATAGCTGTTGTTTAAAAAATAAATAGTTGTTGTTTTTTGACATACTGAATTTATACTGATTAAAAGTTAGGAAGATGTGCTAGATTGTTTGAAATAGATTCATTTATGTTCCAATGTAGAATTTATGCCAGTAGACATTCTCCCTGTTACATTTTCATTCCTACTCTATGAGCGGAAGGACTGCTTTTATATTATTCATTTCCATAATCCTAGTGCCTAGCAGATAGATATAGATGCATTCAATAAATGTCTATTGAATAAGTGAATGAATGAATGCATGAAATGAAGGGAAACCATTGAGAACCATCAAGTCCCAGAGATGGTTTGTAGAGGAATCTCACCAAGGAGGGATTAAGTAATCAAAAGATTAATGTATTATTTGTTTTTGTGGCAGTGGTTTGATATAAAAGTGAGCTCTTCCTGACAAACTTGTCGTTTCTTGCCATGTGTTTCTCTTTGCCATGTCATAATGAAGGCCTTCACCATATGTAGCCCCTTGATTTGGGACTTCTTCGTTTTTAGAACTGTAAGAAATAAATTTATTTTCTTATAAATTACTAAGTATCAAGAATTCTGTTACAGCAATAGAATATAGACTAGGACAGATGGTTTCTACCAAATATTTAAACCTGAATTAGTATCAATTATTCACAAGCTCTCTCAGAAAATAGAGCATATAAGACTTATCAACACATTTTATAAAGCCAATATTAGTCTGGCATCAAAATCAGATAAGCCATTTTCTCTTTACTTTAAAAGAAACTCAAAGGTCAATACCCTATAGAATATGGACAAAAAATTCCTCCAATAAACATTAACAAACCAAATCCTGTAATATATAAAGAGGAATGTAGCATAACTCAGTAAGATTTGTTCCAGAGAGGTAATGTTAATTTAATATCCAATTTTTAATATATTATCAGTATTATAAAGTGGTAGGCCACAAGATAATTTCTCCTTCTTTTTATTTTGTCACTTTGTCTTATATTTGACCAATTCTAAAAACTTTTCTTGAGAAAACTCCTTAACAAACTAGAACATGAAGAGAACTTCCTGATCTTATTAGAGAAATCCTATTAAAAAAACCACAGCCACCATCATACTTAATGAGAGATAATGCTTTATTCCAAAGATCAGAAAACAGAGAAGGCCATCGGGTGTTAACAATTCTATTCGACATTCTACTGACACAATCGAAGCAATTAGGATAAATAAATAAATAAATAGTATTTATATTGAAAACGGGTCATACTGATTTTATTTGCAGATGACATGCTCTTGTGTACAAAAAATTCTAAGACTTCTAGTAAAAATTAGAATTAATTATAAATATTAGAACTAATAATTGAACAAAGTAAAGTCGAAGTATACAAGATAAACATACAAGAGTCAGTTTTATTCATATACAGTAGTGATGAACAATATGAAAATTAAGAAAATTATTTCACTTATAGTAATATAAAAAAGAATGAAATACTATGTAATATTAAATTTAAGAAAAGAGATGAAAGATGTATAATTGAAAAATACAAAGTATTATTACTAGAAATATTTAAAAACAAATTAATGGAAAGACATAACATTTGTGGATTGAAAGACAGCATTTTGGAGATGAAAATATTCTTCAAATTGGTTTATACATTTTTTATCAAAATCCAGGGTGACTCTTAATCAGAAATTGACAAGAGATAGTATAATAAATATGGAAAATGCAAAAGACCCAGAATAAACAATGTAAAGAAAGTGTTAGAAGATGGTGAATTTACTGAGTTCATAGCTTATGTAATCAAAACATTATGGTATTTTCAGAAGGTCAGCAATGTAGACTGATGGAAAAGATTTCAGAGTATTGAAATAAACCCTGGCATTTATAATCAATTGATTTTTAATAAGGATGTGAAATCAATTCAAGGAGAAAAATGCCTTTTAAAGGTTTAATTGATACTGGGAAAATGAGATATCTGTATCAAAAAGAATTAATTTAGAGCCCCTATCTCACACCATATATAAAAATTAACTCAAAATTGATAAGAAACTTGTCTGTAAAAGCTTAAACTAGCATTCTCAGAAGCAAACCAAAGCTTATATATCATTAGCCTTATAGGAGGCAATTGTTTCTTGGATATGACACCCAAAGCAATAAAAACAACCCAGTAAATTGTACTTCATCAAACAAAAAACTTATGGGCTTCAGAAGACATACTCAATATTTGAACAGAAAATTCACCAAATGGGAGAAAATATTTGCAAGTTGTACATTTGATAATGAACAGATTCAGGAAAATAAAGAAATCTGGAAACTCCACATTAGGAAGAAATAAAAAGTAATTAAACACCAGACAAAGGATGCAGAGAGATATTTCTTTAAAGAACATATAGAAATAATCATTAAACCTATGAAAGTATGTTCAATGTTATTAGTCATTATTGAAATACAAAGTAAAACCATGAGGTGCTATTTTGTATACAGTAGGAGGGCTATAATAAAAATATCACAGTCAAGTGGGAGAGTGGTACATACGTGTAATCCCTATGACTTTGGAGGCTGAGTCAGGAGGATCGCAAGCTAAAAGATAGCCTCAGCAATTTAGCAAGGCCCAAAGCAACTTAGGTAGATTCTGTCTCAAAATAAACTATAAAAAAAGGGCTTGGGATGTGACTCAGTGTTTAAGTCTCTGGGTTCAATTCCTGGTACCTAAATAAATTGATAAATAAAATGTCAGATGACAGCAATTTTCTTTATAGGAATATGGAGAAATTTAAACCTCAAGTTCAAATTTGCTGGTGTGAAGCTAAAATAGTGCAGATATTATGGAAAACAGTCTGGCAATTCCACAAAAGCATCAGGTTACCATGACTGAATAATTCAACTTCTACTTATATAGTTAAAATAAAAATTTATGGCTACACAAAAACTTACACATAAATCTTTATACAACATCATTCATGTTAACCAAATAGTGGAAGTCACCTAAATGTCCATTAACTGATTAATAGATAAAGAAATTGGATACATTCATACCAATGGAATATTATACAGCAATAAAAAATAAAGTACTGATGCATGTTACAACATGAATAGACCTTGAAAGTATTACATTAAATGAAAAAGGTAGTCAAGAAAACTATGTATTGTGTCTCTTCCTTTATGCAAAATAGGCAAACTTACAGATGCATAAAATAGGTTAGTGGCTATCTAGGGCTAAATGGGGGTGTGGAATGGGGAGTGACTAATGGGCACTGTATTTCTTTTTATGTTAATTGAATTATTTTAAAGTTGATCATAGTGATGGCTGTACAAATATGTAAATGTACTACAAACCATAGTGCTATACAGTTTACCTGGATGAATTGTATAATATGAATTAAAACAATAAATCTGTTGTAAAACATAATCTGAAAAATTTCCAAAAATTGAAATTCTAGAACTAAGAAGTAGTTAACATTAATAATAATAGATTTGGGAGCATATTAGACATGGCTGAATAAATAGTGAATTGGAAGGTCGCAATCTATGAAAGGTATACTGTACAGGTTCAATAATCACTGAGAATCTTAAGAGAAATAAAAGGAAAACATAACCTAGCACATCATATTAAAACCACTGAAAAACCAAAGATAAAGAAAAAGAAAGTTTCTGTCTCTTAGGTGTCCTTCAACAGATGCATGAACAGAGAAAATATGGTATATATATATATATATATATATATATATATGATGCAATATTACTCAGCTTTAAAGAAGAATGAAATTATGGCATTTGCTGGTAAAAGGATGGAGTTGGAGAATATCATGCTAAGAGAAATAAGCCAATCCCAAAGACCCAAAGTCCAAACATTTTCTCAGATATGTGGATGCTAATTCACAATAAGTGGGTGTGCTTAGGGAAGAATAGAGTTGCTTTAGATTAGGTAGAGGGGACTGAGGGAGAGGAAGGGGTATGGGGATAGGAATGACAGTAGGGTGAAACAGGCATTATTACCTCAGGTACATGTATGACTGCATGACTGATGTGATCCTACAATATGTACAATCAGAAAAATGAGAGATTACACTCCATTTATGCATGATTTATCAAAATGTATAAATGCATTCTACTGTCACGTATAACTAATTAGAACAAACAAAAAAATTAAATAAAAAAAAGAAAAAGGAAGCTGCAAAAGCTCCCGGAATTCAAAGAAGATTACTTGTAAAATGCCCACTGTAAGATGGACAGCCGACTTCTCATCAGAGATGATGAGTGCAGGTGACTAGGCAATGCCACCTTTCAGGTGCTAAACAAAACAATTAACCCAGATTTCTATATCCCATGAAAAAGTCTCACCAAAACCAAGGTTCAGGCTGGCTTTTCAATGATCTCATATCTAAAACATGTAAGTACAGGAGGGCAAGCTGAATGTGAATATAACCATTGGAACACAGAGAACAGAGCAGTAAATTATGCATGAAAGTATAGACAGCAGCCACACAATAATAGTGAAACATAAAGAGAATCTGAAAAAGGTCTACATATTCAAGATGCCCAGAAATGATAGAAAGATGTGTGTGAATCTGTGTGTGTGTGTTTGTGCGTGTGCATGTGCGTGTGCATGTGCGTGTGTGTGTGTGTGTGTGTGTGTGTTAGAGAGCGTATGAGAGAGGATTGGTATGCACATCTTGGTGTATGAAAATGACTGAGGATAATTTCAACAGTGTTGGTATGGTGGAAATATGAGGTGTCCCTCAAAAGCTCATCTGTGAGGCAATACAAGAAAGTTCAAGGTGAAATGATAGGGTTATGAGAGCTTTACCCTAATTAGTGCATTAATCTACTGATAGGGATTAACAGGGTGGTGACTCTAGGTAGGAAGGGTGTGACTGGAGGAGGAGGTGGGTCATTGGGGTGTGCTTTTGGGATATATTTCATCCCTGGTGAGCAGAACACTCTTTCCTTGTTGTTATGTTTTGAACTGCTTTCCTCTTCCCCCATCTTGCCCTGCCATCTTGGGCCCTGACAGTATTTGCTGTGCTGGTATTGTTTCTAGAGCAGATTGCCATAGACTTGGGTGCATGACATATGACTTTTGCTGCTGTTTTTGTGTTCTTTTCTATTCTGTCAGGATAGAGATCAAAGCAATTTGCTTTCACATAGGATATGCAACAATATGTATTTACAGTCTTACTCTGGGGCTGTGTAATTTCACTGTTGTCTGTCATGATGAAAAAATATGAAGAAAAAAAGTTGTCCTCCTTATTAGCTTCATTTGTGGATCTCAGAGTCTAGTTTGAGTCCTAGTGACAAATGACTTTGTCATGTCTTAACCTTCCAAACACTGCCAACCACACTTATGGAATTCTTTGATTTCTTTTGGTACTGGGGATTAAACTCAGGGGTGTTTTATCACTTAGTTACATCCCCAGTCCTTTTTATTTTCAGAGACAGTCTTGATAAGTTGCTGAGGGTTTCACCGAATTGCTGAGACTGACCTTGAACTTGTGATCTTCCTGCCTCAGTCTTCCAGTGTCACTGGGATGACAGGCAGTCCATCTGATTAAGCCAGTTTAATTATAATTAACATCTTCCCCTGTTTTTATGTGTCACACATACATGCACACACACGCACATGTACACACATAACATGCACACAGTCCCACACCTCTGACATCCTATGATGCATTTATTTATGATGTGTCATGTTTTTAAAGCAATTCCATGTATTTCCTCTTGTGGACAACCTTGAATATGGGATAACTTACTTCATTTTTGTATATTTAGAGGATAAGACAGAGAAAGTTGTAATTTGCAAAGGTTACATCATCATAAACCATTACTTCAGCATTGCTAAATAAATAACAAATCCTATGCTTTTCCCATTTTGTTAACATAGGGCATTTATGCACATCTTGAAGTTCCAGATATTTAACTCTACCTGGACATGTAGACCTGAATATAGCCGTAATATGTGAGCAGTTACAGATGATACTGGAAAAATAAAATAGGGGGAACATCCCCACTGCTTTGTATAACTGAAAGATGAAAAAATTGAAATTTCATCTCATTCTCTGTAAAGAAGAATGAATAGGTATGGGCATGAATAAGTCCTGTATTTCCCCTAAACAAGATTCTATTCATAATCTCTGCCCCGACCCCTTACTGAGGCTGCTATTAACATCTCTGAGAAGTATCTTACCCTAAACGAGGGATTTTAATTATGGACATACTCAACCAATATCCCACTCTGATGTTCAGGGAAGAGTGGAGAACATTATGCTTTCCTTACTCATGTTCATCTTCCAGTGTTTAGGGGTGATATTTGTTTTCCTTAAACTCTTCACTTGTTTCCAATCAATGTGCCCCTGTTTTTGCAGTTAGATAGGATAATATTAATTTTTCCATTTCATAAACATGGAATAGCTTTCTATTTATTTGGGTCATCTTTAGTTCATTTCATTGATGTTTTATAACTTCTTTAGTATTTTTAATTATAGAAGCAGAGAATACCTTTATCTTACTTATTTTTATGTGGTGCTGAGGGTCGAACACAGTGCCTCACATATGCTAGACAAGTGCTCTACCACCAAGACACAACCCCCAGCCCTTTTTTATACTTTTCAGTATACAGATCTTTCACCTTTTTGATTAAAGTTACTCTTAAATATTTCATTGTTTTTTTTGTCATGGTAAATGATAGTATTTCCTTATTTTTCAGATAGTTTGTGGTAGTATATAAAAATTATTATAATTATAATGTCCATGCTTCCCCAAATGATCTACAGGTTTAATGCAATATTATCAAATTTCCAAAGACATCTTTCACAGAAATAGAAAACAATTTTGAAATTGAAATGAAACCAAAGAATTTTTGAATAGCAAAAGCGATTTTGAGTGAAAAGAAAAAATCTGGAGATATCACACTAACTGATTTAAAAATATATTAAAAGCTATAGTAATCAAAACCACATAGTAAGGGCATAAAAGCAGTCACAGCAACAAATGGAACAAGATAGAAAGTCCAGATAGAAATCATTTATATTTGCTATAGTTTGGATCAGAAGTGTGCACTAAAGGCTTATGTCTTAAAAACTTGGTCACTGCTATGGTTTAGATGTGAGGGGTCCCCCAAAAGCTTATGTACAAGTCAGTGCAAGAACATTCAGTGATAAATGTTTGGGCTATGAGAGCCTTAACTTAATCAGTGCATTAATCCACTTAAATAGATTAGCTGACGGTAGGGTGTGGCTAGAGGCAGTAGGGTGTGGCTACAGGAAGTGCATCCTGGGGGCTTGCCTTTGGGGTACATATTTTGTCCCTGGTGAGCAGAATGTCCTCTCTGCTTCCTGGCTGTACTGTCCTGAGCCGCTTTTCTTCACTTCACCCTTCTGCTAAGATGTTCTGCCTCACCTTGCACCTAGAGCAATGGAGTTGGTCATCTATGGACTAAGACCTCTGAAACTATGAGCCCCAGATACAGTTTTCCTCCTCTAAAATTGTTCTTGTCAGATTTTTTTGGTCAAAGTTATGAAAAAAACTGACTAAAAACAGTAGCAGCATATGGCACTATTCGGAACTACAGAACCCTTAGGAGTTTGGCTCTAGAGAAGGAAGTTAGGTCATTTGGGGTGTACTCTTCCACACACGCCCTACTGTGATATTCTGCTGTGCCACAGGGCCCAAAACAACAGAGCCCACTGACCATGGGCTGAAACCTTTGAAACTTTGAACCAAAATAAATGTTTCCTCCTTATAAATTATTTATCTCAAGTATTTTTTTCAAGCAATGGAAAGCTGACAACACAATATTAAAATGGTATCTGTCAAGTTTCTAAGAACACATATCAGGGAGAAGAGAGGTATTTTAGTGGTGTCATGTTCCCTGACTACTGATGATTCCGGTGGCTTTGCACTGGTATCTGAATATTTGAAGAAGTGTGTACCTGTTCCAGTCTTTACATCTGATTTGCTAGGGAGAGCTCTTTCCAAATCAGTCTACCCACAGATCCAGTGGTTCACCTTGGAGGTTCTGTAGGCAGGCTTGCTACTAATGTCCCCAGACAAGCTAGACTGCTGCCTGGGTCAGCCAGTGGGCAGGCCTGGCATCTGGATCTATAGGGATCAGAAAGGTGCCTGAGTCCCTAGCATCATGCTTAAAACTGGGCTCATGGGGGCAGGTTTAAATGCTGTTTACCCAGGATGGGTAAAAATTAAGGTGTACTGGGAGAAGCCTGTCAACTAGCTTTGTGGGGGAAGATCTGGAGCTGCATTTGTGGGCCCTGACTTTAAGCCTAGATCCACAGTGGTCAATCTCATGCTAGGATTGACCTGGAGTCTGATTGTGTGGGGACTAATCTGACCCTAGGACAGATCTAGTGTCTGGATATATAGGAACAAATTTGGAGTCTGAATTTATTTTGAGGATGTAAACATTTTCTTGAAAATTATGGAATCTGATCAAGATGTTATTAAGGGATCTCCTACCCAGTGGGAAAGGGAATTAGGCATAATGTAATCCAAGCAATGGTTATCATTAAATAATAAAACCATTCCAAGTTTATTCTCCAGTGAATTTAACAATAAATTGGTAAATGAAGAATCTATTAGAAGTTATTTTGTATCTTGCTGCACTGATGGAGGCAGGAGAACTAGACATTGAGTTAGGATGGGAATAGAACAGTCATACACTGACTTTCATAACATCAGCATGGAAATGAGTGGTCAATTTTTTATTGCTTTCTTATGTGATTTAGTTCAGTATTCAAGTACTGGGAAGTCTATTTGGCTGAATTTATGTCACAGACCTATCTATTGACCTTATGTTAGAAAGACTTTACTAGAATCTCTGAGTTCCATTCAACTATTCATCTATATGGCAGAAGAATTTGAATGGTGTTTGCATTTACTGACCCACTCAATGGCAAAGAGTAAATTTTCTAAAATGGCATTAGAAAGGAGGAAGTGTGTATACATATATATATATATATATATACATATAAATTTACATATATAAATATGTAAATATATGTACATATATGTACATATGTAATATGTACATATATAAATGCACATGTATATACACACATATATATATACATGTGCATTTATATATGTAAATGAATATATATGTATATGTATATATGTATCCATTGTGTTAAATTAGAACTGGACACTCAAAAAGAACCAGACTTTAGCAAAAATTCTGATGACAAGATCCTCAATATAATGGAGACCTCTGGGTCTAGTTTGTCTACAGACATACATGTGGTGACTTTAGTGGAGGGCAAACAGGAATAGAAGAATGACAGAACATATTGGCACACCCAAGATACTGAGATCAAACGCTAGGTGACAGCTAACTTATGTTAATTTGTTGTTTTTTCTCAATGTCTAAATCTGCTCTCCATCGTCAGGTGTATACATAATTTATTTCACTTCATTTACACACAAGTTTATACTCAAGGGAGATTTTAGTAGAGTATCAAATATGGGTCATATTTTATAATGCATTCAGTTTGGTGCAACTTTCTTCTCTTTGAAAGTTTCCTCATGTGGAGTCGCCACTGCTGCAGAGTCCCGGGGTCTTTTCTTCAGGTGCCACTACGCTTTACATTGCTACTGCCAACACCGCTGCCACCAATGCTACTGCTGCTGATGCCATTACCAATGCTGCTGTGGCCTGCAGGTCACCTGGAGGTCTTCTCTCTGGGTGCTGCTGCAGCCACTGCTGACCCTCCCACCCACTGCCAACTCCCCAACCCACTGCAGCTGCTGCTGACCTGCAACCTGCTGCCGTCAACACCTGCCACTATGGTTTCCACCACCGCCCAGAGTTCCACTACTCGGGAGACTTCAGGATTGGTTGCACACAGAAGCATCCATCTTGGAACATTGGCCAGGGCCTGGGGGTCAGTGTGCTAGCAGGTTTCCTGACACTGCCATCTTGGGGTGGACCCTGGCTTGGAGATGTCTACCAGGACCAGGAGGTCCATTGTCAGGGTGCCTACCAATTATCTGCACCTGAATCTTCCTGCTGGGAGTGCTGGTGGCTGCCATATTACTGTTGCTTCTCAGGATCACTCATTCCTGGTAATCTCTCTGCAAATTCTAGTGGCATTGAGATCTTGGGAAAGCATTGTGGCAGAACCTGGGGTACCTGAAGCCCAGATTGGTGGGATAGTGACTGGGTCTGCCAGGACTGGTCTGGGTCAGGCAATCCCAAGATAAATCAGAGATAGGGATGAGAATCTTTTTAATGCTGACAGAGACAGTCATTCAATTTTCTATCGAGATTTATTTTATTTTAATTTTGTTCTTGTGTGCATCTCTCTCCACCATGGAACAAGGTATTTTTCATGCATAAGTCTGTTGAGAATGGTGATATATGAATGGTGTTTTGCAGTTTTGTTGTATATTCTTATATTTTTACATTTTTTTTTTCTCTTTGTACATATTCTTCTCTCACTTGTTTTCCTGGATTCTCTTTCTACCTTTTCTCCACCTAGAAGTCAATCTCTGTTGGTATTGCTTCTACTCTTCCTGTGGATTTTTATTTCTAGCTTCACTCTTCTTCCCTCATGAACATCACCTCCTATGCTATTTCTGTTCTCTTTTTGTCCACTATTTGAAATTATAATTCCTTCTAGAAAGTTTTCAGTTTATGTTGTAGACAAGGATTGAACTCACCATTTTTTTTAATTGCAAGAAAGCAGTAGACACCATAGTGAGACCTATCAGTTTTAAGGCTATATACTGTTTACGATGGGTGCTATTGATATTAGTCTCCCCATTAAAGGCAAAGTACTGGAATGCTTCGGGGAAAATATAAACTATAGGGTAGAATCTGAACTGCCTCAAATCCATATAACTAGATGGGAAAACACACAAACAACATGAAAAAACAAGGGAACAAAGTGAACCAGACAAACCAAGGTGCTCCAATAACAGATCCACTGACAACACAGTAGTAGAAATGTCCAAGAAGGAGTTTAGAACGTACAAATTAAAATGATCTGCAAATTAAAGGATGGTAGAAAGAGTGAAATCCAAGAGAAAACCCAGGAAGTGAAAGATCACTTCAGTAAAGAGTTAGAGATCCTGAAAAAGAAAACAAGCAGAAATCCTCGAAATGAAGGAATAAACCAAATTACAAATTCAATGGAAGGCATCACCAACAGACTAGACCATTTGGAAGACAGAACTTCAGGCAATGAAGACAAAATACATGATCTTGAAAATAAAGTTGAACATGCAGAGAAGATGGTAAGAATCCATGGACAGAACTTTCAAAAACTGTGGGATAAATGAAAAGACCAAATTTAAGTGTTATCAGGATAGATGATGGAGTGGAGATCTAAACCAAAGGAATGCACAATCTTTTCAATGACATAATATCAGATATTTTCCCAAACCTAAACAATGAAATGGCAAATCAAATATAAGAGGCTTTCAGGACCCCAAATGTAAAAATTACAGCAGACCCACACCAAGACACATTATAATGAGAATGACTAAAATACAGAATAAAAAAAAAATCATAAAGGCTGTGAGAGAAAAAAAAAGCTAATTACATATAGAGGAAAACCAATTCAGATCTCAACTAATTTCTCAACACAGATTCTCAAAGCTAAGAGGCCATGGAACAACATATTTCAAGCTCTGAATGAAAATAATTGCCAACCACAAATTTTATATCCAGCAAAATTAATTTTCAGATTTGAAGATGAAACAAAAACCTTTCATGATAAGCAAAAGTTAAAAGAATTCACAAGTAGAAACTTGCACTACAGAACATTCTCAACAAAATATTCCATGAAGATGAAGTGGGGGAAAAAAAAAAAGGTAAAACCTATAAAGTGAGGAACTACAGTAAAAGAATAGTCAATCAAAGGAGAAACAAAATCAAACAAACAAACAAACAAACAACAGAAATAAACCAAAATGACCGGGAATACAAATCATCTCAATAATAACCTTGAATGTTAACTGCCTTAACTTATCAATCAAAAGACATAGACTGGCAGATTAGATTAAAAAACAAGACCCAACCAAGAGACTCACCTTATAGGTGACATCTACAGACTGCAGGTGAAGGGATGGGAAAAAATATATCACTCATATGGATTGTATAAACAAACAGGGTTTCCATCATCATATTGGATAAAGCGGACTTCAAGTCAAAGTCAAAGTTAATCAGAAGGGACAAAGAAGGACATTTCATACTGCCTAAGAGAATTATACATCAGCAAGACATAACAATTATAAATATTTATGCCCCAAACAGTGGAGCATCTATGTACATCAAATAAACCCTTCTCAATTTCAGCAATCAAATGGACCATAACACAATAACACTGGGTGACTTTACACAGCTCACCACTGGGCAGATCTTTCAAATGAAAACTAAACAAAGAAACTAAAGAAATAAATCATACAATCAATAAGTTAGACTTAATATATATATATATATATATATATATATATATATATATATACTATATATAGAGAATATTTTATCCATCAACAAGCAAATACATTTTTCTGGCAGCACATAGATCCTTTTCTAAAATAGACCATATCTTATGCCACAAAGTAATTCTTAGTAAATACAAAAAAATGGAAATAATACCCTGCATTCTCTCAGATCATCATGGAATAAAATTAGAAATCAGTAAAAAAATAGAAAATAGAAGCTACTACACTAACATATGGAGACTAAATATTACATTATTGAATGATGGATGGATAGTAAAAGAGATCAAGGACCAAATAAAAAAATACTTAGATGTAATTGAGAGTAGCAACACAACTTATCAAAATCTCTGGGACACTGTGAAGGCAGTACTAAGAGGAAAATTTATTGCATTGAGCTCATATATTAAAAGACTAACAAGTCAACAAATAAATGACCAAACAGTATATCTCAAAGTCCTAGAAAAAGAACAAATCAACACTCAAAACAGTAGAAAACAGGAAATAAAATCAGAGAGGAAATCAATGAAATTGAAACAAAAGAAGCAATTGAAAAAATTGACAAAACAAAAAGTTGGTTCTTTGCAAAAAGCAATAAAATTGATAAACCCCTAGCCACGTTAACAAAAAGATAGAAAACCCAAAGTACTAAAATACATGATGAAAAAGGAAATATCACAATGGCTATGACTGAAATACAGAAGATAGAAACTATTTTGAATATTTATACTCCAATAAAATAGAAAATATTGAAGACATTGACAAATTTCTAGAGACATATGACCAATCCAAAATGAATCAGGAAGTCACATGATTTAAACAGAACAATTTCAAGCAATAAATTAGAAAATGCCAACAAAAGCCTACCAATTAAGGAAAGCCCAGGACCAGACAGATTATCAGCCTAGTTCTACAAGACCTTTAAAGAAGAATTAACACCAATACTCCTCAAAGTATTCCATGAAATAGAAAAGGAGGGAACAGCTCCAAACTCATACTACGAGGCTAGTATCACCCTGATACCAAAACCAAAGACACATCAACGAAATTAAACTTCAGACTGATAGCCCTGATGAACATCGATGTTAAAGTTCTTTATAAAATTCTGGCAAATCTCATACAAAAACATATTTAACCCCACAATCAAGTGGAGTTCATTCCAGGAAAGCAGGGTTGGTTCAACATATGGAAATAAATAAACATAATTCATCACATCATTAGACTTAAGAATCATATGATCATCTCAAGAGGTGCAGAAAAAGCTTTTGACAAAACACAGTGCCTCCATGTTCAAAACACTAGAAAAACCAGGGATAGTAGAAACATACCTCAACATTGTAAAAGTCTTAAATGCTAAACCCAAGGCCAACATTATTCTAAATGGAGAAAAATTGAAAGCATTCCCTTTAAAAACTATAACAAGACAAGGATATCCTCTTTCACCACTTCTATTTAACATTGTCTTTGAAAGTCTAGCCAGAGCAATAAGAAGGAAGAAATTAAAGGGATACAAATAGGTAAAGAAGAAATCAAACTATCACTATTTGCTGATGACATGATTCTATATTTAGAAGATCCAAAAAATTCCACTGAAAAAACTTTTAGAACTAATAAATGAATTCATCAAAATAGCAGGATGTAAAATCAACATCCACAAATCAAACTCATTCCTATATGTCAGTGATGAATCCACTGAAAGAGAAATTAGGAGAACTACCCCATTCACAACAGCCTCAAAAAAAAAAAAAATATTGGGAATCAATCTGAAAAAGAGGTGAAAGACCTCTTCAATGAAAACTAGAGAACACTGAAGAAAGAAATTGAAGACGACCATAGAAGATGGAAAGACCTCCTTGCTCCTGGATAGGCAGAATTAATAATATCAAAATGGTCATACTACTAAAAAATTATACAAATTTAATGCAATTTCTATTAAAATTCCAAAGATATTCTTCATATAAATAGAAAAAGTAATCATGAAATTCATTTGGAAAAATAAGATACCAGAATAACCAAAGCAATCCTTAGCAAGAAAAGTGAAGTAGGAGGCATTACAATACCAGACCCCAAACTGTACCACAGAGCTATAGTAATATAAACAGGATGGTATTGGCACCAAAACAGAAATGGAGACCAATGGTACAGAATAGAAGACACAGAGACAAACCCACATAAATATGGTTATCTCACACTGGAAAAAAAAAAGCACCAAAAACATTCACTGGAGAAAAGATAACCTATTCAACAAATGGTACTGTGAACAATGGAAAGCCACATGTAACAAAATGAAATTAAAACTCTATCTCTCACCCTGAATGAATTTCAATTCAAAATGGACCAAAGATTTAGTTACTAGAACAGAGACTCTGTGCCTAATAGAAGAAAAAGTAGGACCAAATCTTCACCATGTTGGCCTAGGATCTGACTTCTTAACAAGACTTCTAAAGCACAAGAAGTAAAATTAAGAATCAATAAATGGCATGGATTGAAACTTAAAAGCTTCTCAGCAAAAGAAATAATAATGTGAAGAGGGAGTCTACAGAATGGGAGAAAATTCTTACCACATGAACTGTGAAATTTTTTATCCCTGGGAATGCTGTGATCAATCCTCTATGGATACTGAGGGATCAATCCTCTATGGATACTGAGATTAATCCTAGAGATTAATGGCATGGATTGAAACTTAAAAGTTAAACAGAATGTTAAATAGAAGTGGTGAAAGAGGATATCCTTGTCTTGTTATAGTTTTTAAAGGGAATGCTTTCAAATTTTCTAAAAATCTTAAGAACAACAACAACAACAACAAAAAACAACCCAATCAATAAGTGGGCAAAGGAACTGAATAGACACTTCCCAGAAGAAGATATACAATCAATGAACAAATATATTAAAGAATGTCTAACATTTCTAGCAATTAGAGAAATGCAAATCAAAACTAAGATTTCATCTCACTCCAGTCAGAATGGCAATCATCAAGAATACAAGCAACAATGTGTTGGTGAGGATGTGGGGAAAAAGGTACACTCATCCATTGCTGGATGGAATGCAGATTGGTGCAACCACTTTGGAAAACAGCATCAAAATTCCTGAGAAAACCTGGAATGGAACCACCAGTTGACCCAGCTATCCCACTCCTCAGTTTATACCCAAAGGACTTAAAATCAGCATATTACAGTGATACAGCCACATCAATGTTTATAGCAGCTCAATTCACAATAGTTAAACTATGGAACCAACTTAGATGCACTTCAACAGATGAATGGATAAAGAAAATTACATATATATATATTTATACACACACACATATAATGATTTATATATATATATATAAAATAATATATATAATTATAATAATATATAATATATATAATAATAATGTATAATTTATATATATATATATATAAAGGTGGAATGTTACTCACCTTTTGAGGAGAATGAAATTATGGCATTTGCTGGTAAATGGATGGAATATATCATGCAAAGTGAAATAAGCCAAACCCAAAAAACCAAATGTTTTCTCTGATATGTGGTAATAATTCACAATAAAGCCAGGTGAGGGGTGCTAGGGATGACTAGAGTTACTTTATATTAGGTAGAGGGGAGTGAAGGGAGGGGAGGGGTTATGGGTGTTGTAAGGATAGTAGCATGAAACAGACTTTAATTATTAACCTTATGACAACATATGACTTCATGACTTCATGATTAATGTGATCCTACAACATGTACAAAACTACTACTGTCATGTAAAAAACTATACCTCATTTATGTATGATTTATCAAAATGCACAAATGCATTCTACTATCATGTAGAACTAATGAGAACAAATAAAGAATTTTTAAGAAGTTAAAAAATTAAAAATTAAAAAAAAAGAAATTTTCCTCATGTGAAGATAGCCCATGGGATTCTTTTGGATTTGAAACCCATCATAGTTGCTTATTTAAGTAGATTCAGGGATTTATTCGTGGATAACTGAAATTTCAGCCAAGAGTGAGTAGATTATGAAAAACCCATGTAGTGAATTCCAAAAGGCATTTGATTTTTATATTGGTTGATTAATTCTTTCATTTCAAAGGATGCTTACAATTTTCTTACCTTATGTTACACAAATCAACTTTAAGTAGATAATTAATGATTTCATTTTTATCATCTATTAACACTGGGGCATTTCCTGGTGTTATATGTATACATATGGTAACTCAATATGTGACAACCTATGAATCGTACTGTGAATTACCTCATGTGGATTTAGGTAGGTAGTACGGTGATTAGAAAAAGCATTCAGTGTGCTTTGGTATGGCATAAGGACTGTGTTGTTCTGGGTTCTCCAGAAAAATAGAACCTAAATTCAGTCACTGCTTATAAAAAAAAAAAAAAAAAAAAAAATTTAAAACTGTGTCTGTACTAAACATGTACAGATATTTGTTCTCACCATGATTCCCTAAGCAATAGAGTATGAAATGACTTTGCATTGTATTAGGTATTATAGCTAGTCTAGAGATGCTTAAAAGAATACAGTAGCATGTATATAGATCATATAAAACAGTAAACTGTTTTATATAGAGGACTTGAGCATCTGTGAAATTTTTTATCCCTGGGAATGCTGTGATCAATCCTCTATGGATACTGAGGGATGAGTGTTTGCATGTTTGTGTGTGTATAACCTATATGTATGGATATGTGTGAATATAATACATATGTATGCATACATGTATTTAATCTATTTTAAGGAATTAAAGAAATTGATTCATGCAATTGTGAAAGTCAGCAAGTGATCCACCAGACTGGAAACCCAAGGAAGAATTAATGTTGAAACTACTTCCAAAGGTGGACACAGATTTCCCTCTTCTTTGAGGAAATCAGTCTTTTTTGCATAGGCCTTAAACTGATGAGATATGGCCCACCATGTTACTGATGTTGATATGCTTTACTCAAAGCTCCTGAATTCAGTGTTAATCTCATATGACAAATGCCTTCCCAACAACACTGACACTAGTATCTGATTGACTATCTGTGTATTGTGGTCTTGCCAAGCTGACACACAACATTTATCATCACAGGAACCCTTATCCAGAGAGATCCTCACTGACACCTGGCAATAGAGAACTGGGAGAGGCTTCATTCAGAATCTCAACTTTTCCACTTTCTGGAAGATCTTGATAAAACTTCTTTTCTAGGATTCTTTTCATATATATAAACTATTTAAGAATTCATTCTTTGAGATGTTGTTTGGTAAAAAGATTTTTTATATATAAATATATATTATAAATACATTTTATGTATATTTAAAAGCTTTTGTTACCTATGGAAAGTGTTCTAGAACAGATGACATCCTTGACACCTCCGTCATCATTACTCCTTATGATAAGCTGGATGACAAAAGCAATCAAAATGATCCATTCAAGCAATTTTATTTCATACAGTAGTCTCCTCCTAACACTTTGGAAATCACCAATAAAACATTTTGAAGTACATAAAATTTTGCATTAAGAATATGTGACTTTGCATTCAAACTGTTATGAAAGGAGTAAGTAAAAGCATTTTTCTAAGACAAATAAATATACTATTTTATAAAGCGATTATGTTTTTATGTTCTAAACTCATTTGAAATATTTTTCTTCCAAAAGATTACAGTGTAACATATTTATACATGGCAAAAGATGTTAATGATATTTTATAATAGCTTAGCTATCCCTGTAAATGTCCTAAATAGCATTTTACACAGACAAATTCAATTTCTTCCAAAAATGTATTGAAATAGGACTATACATCTATTCTATGGACCTTGCAATCTGGCTTTTTATCCCTTCAACATCTAGTTTCAACACTGGTGCTGAGTGTGTTTTCCAATTCATTCTTGTTTTCTATCTTGTTTCTGCTGGGATCCATGATTGTTTAACTTTGAAAATGTTCGAGGTGGGTGTAATTTGACTAGTGAAATACCTGTTGCATTTAACAGAAAACTTCAATTCTGCTCCAGAGACAGCTCTAAATCTGAGAAGCATATTTGAGATTCCCCAGGAGGTGTTCTGCAAAGACTTCTGTGCTGCTAGCATTGCCCATTCTCAGTGGAACCCTGTCTTGATGAACATAACAGGCATTAAGGCATCATCGGAAAACAGAATTGTGGAAAACACCCACAGCTTGGTCTTCCTTTCCAGGCTCTGCCGAGCTGTAAGTTTAGGTAAGTAAAATTTTAAAACCGTTAAATTAATTTGTAATTTTTTAATTTGATAATCTGTAAAAGGAGTGGGTGGAAGTGTTAGTATTGTTTGGAAAGTAATCTTATTGTTAAAGGAGTATATTGTTTTCAATTATAACATATAAAGTTAACGTTAACCATTTCTAACTTGGTTCCCCACAGGAAAGTTTTGACTTCAGGGCCTATGTTTAGAAAATCTTACATTCATGAGAAATATTTTGTTGTTAGAATTTTAATATGAATATAGCTACATTCGTGTTTAAGGAAGTTATATTTTCCATATGAAATATTGGTTTTCTGTAATTTTTTAGTACCAGAAGTTTGGGGCCACAAATGAAACCATTCCCTTTCTCTCCCTTTATTTGAACATACATCACAAGCTTGATTGATCTGTTGGTTTGTTCACTGACATTGACTTATACCTGAAACTTCTCTGTCCTGTTCCATTACACACAATTGCACACACATTCACTAAGACCTGAGTGTGACTCCGGTGTATGACCACCTCAAAAATGCAAACATTCATTGCCTTCTAATTATGGAATGAACCCTGTCGCTCCTACATAGGTTACATACTCTCAATTATCCAAATTCATCCCTAATTTCATTCCTTCATTTATTTAGGGTCATATATTTTCAAGAATAACATACAGGTTAAACAATAACTCTTATAGAGAGGTATTAAAGTAGATGTAAAACTGTCAATTTTAAGGATGAATCCCAAGTAGGGATGGAAATTGGATTTCTCAACAAGATTTTTAATCAAATTGGGTAATTGGTTTTAATGAGACATATCAACATGACATAAATTGACCTATATTAAACTACTAAATGGATTTTGATGAGTGATGTTTAGTCAATGAGATCTTGATACAGAACATCAACATTTCTTTGAAGGCTCATCTGGCTCCTCTGGGATTGATCTGCCCTTTTTGTGTGATGAAAGTTGTACAAAGGCCCTTTTATCTTCTTAGTTTGTACATATTTTAAAACATATGGATGGATATCAAATTTTTTTATTTTTTAGTTTTACAGACTACATTTTGATTCATTGTATACAAATGGGGTACAACTTTTCATTTCTATGGTTGTACATGATATAGATTCACACCATTCATGTAATCATATGTGTACAAAGGGTAGTGATGTCTGTCTCAGTCCATCATCTTTCATACCGCCACCCCTTCCCCTTCTCATTTCCCTCTATGTAATTTAAAGTTCCTCCATTCTTCTTTTACCTCCTAACCCCCACCCCCATTATGTATCATCATTCACATCATTCACTTACCAGAGAAAACATTTGACCTTTGATTTTTGGGGATTGGCTTATTTCACTTAGCTTGATAGTCTCCAATTTCATCCATTTATTTGCAAATGCCATAATTTTATTCTTCTTTATGGCTGAGTAATATTCCATTATGTATGTATATCACAGTTTCTTTAAAAATTCATCTATTGAAGGGCATCTAGGTTGGTTCCACAATCTAGCTATTGTGAATTGAGCTGCTATAAACTTTGATGTGGTTGCATTACTGTAGAATACCAATTTTAAGTCCTTTGGGTATAAACTAAGGAGAGAGATAACTGGGTAAAAAGTTGGATCCATTCCATGTTTTCTGAGGAATCTCCATACTGCTATCACTATTTGCCAACAACATGATTCTATATTAGAGGATCCAAAAAACTGCACCAGAAAACTTCTAGAACTAATAAATAGATGTTGAACTTTAACAAATGATATTTCTGCATCTATTCTGAATCATTTAGGATAGTCATATACCTTTTATTCTTAGTATATGAATGAAGTAAATTATAACAACTGATTTATGAATGTCAAACCATCCCTGAACTCAACTTGGATAAACTCAACTTAGATAAACTCAACTTGGCAATGATGTAAGAATTTTTTATATATGACTGAACTCATGCCAAATTTAGGATAAGTATTTTTAAATTTATTTTTGGAGATATTTTCCTATAATTTTATTGCAATAACTTCTAATTTTATATCAAATTAATGCTCCTTCCAATAATGAGTTGGGATGAATATCCTCTTCTTTATTTCCTAGAAGAGTTTGCCTAGAACTGTTACTCTTTAAACACTAGAAATCACCAGCATGGTGCTAAATACTTAGAACTTCTTCTAGAAAGTTTTCACTGAAAATTCAGTTGCTTTAAAAAATAGGAATATTTAGGCTATGCTTTTTTTTCTTTTTTTCCTTTTTCCCACAAGTGAACTTTGTTAGTTGGGTTATTCTGTGGAATTTTCCTCCTGTTTATCTGTTATTAAATTGGCATAAATTGTTCATAATATTTCCTTGCTTTCATTTCATGTTATTTTATTTTTTGTTTTGTTTTTATTCTTAGTAAGTACGCATCAATTTCCTTTGAGAACAGGAAAAATGTAAACATTTCAGAGTAATCTTAGTAAAGTAATATGTGGTATTGAAAAATTTTTTCATTATCTTTTTTTGACAGTGATAAAAAATTTAAAAAATTTTTTTCACACATGTATACACGGTAATAATGTTCATCTCATTCTACTGTCCTTCCCATCCCCACAACCCCACCTTCTCACCTCACTCCCCTCTGCATAATCCAAAGTTCCTTCATTCTTCCCTACCCACTCCCACTACGAATCAGCATCTACTTTTCAAAGAAAACATTCAGCCTTTGGTTTTTTGGAATTGGCTTATTTCACTTAGCATGATATTATCCCGTTTCAACCATTTACCTGCAAATTCCATATTTTCATTCTTCTTTAAAACTGAGTAATTCCATCTTACACACACACACACACACACACACACACACACATATGTATATGGAGAGAGAGAGAGAGAGAGAGAGAAAGAGAGAGAGAGAGAGAGAGAGAGAGAGAGAGAGAGAGAGAGAGAGAGAGAGAGAGAGAGAGAGACAGGGAGCACATTTTCTTTATCCATTCATCTGTTGAAGAGCACCTAGGTTGGTTCCATAGTTTTGCTATTGTGAATTGTGCTGCTATAAACATTGATGTGACTGCATCACTGTAATATACTGATTTAATCCTTTGGTATAAACTGAGGAGTGGGATAACTAGGTCAAATGGTGGTTCCATTCCAAGCTTTCTGAGGAATTCCCATACTGCTTTCCAGAGTGGTTGCATCAATCTGTAGACCCACCAACAATGTATGAATGTACCTTTTTCCCCACATCCTCACCAACACTTATTGTTGCTTGTATTCTTAGAGTAGTTTTGATTTGCATTTCTCTAATTGCCAAAGATGTTGAACATTTTTTCATATATTTGTTGATTGATAGTATTTCTTCTTCTGTGAAGTGTCCAGTTCCTTAGCCCATTTATTGATTGGGTTTTTTTTTTTGTTTTTTTTGTTTTTTTGGTTTTTTTTTTTTTTTTTTTTGGTGCTAAGTGTTTTAGTTCTTTATATATCCCGGAGATTAGTGCCATATCTGAAGTATGTGAGGTAAGGATTTTCTCCCATTCTGTAGGCTCTCTCTTCACATTAGTGATTGTTTCCTTTGCTGAGAAGAAGTGTTTTAGCTTGAGTCCATCCATGCCATTTATTGATTCTGAATTTTACTTCTTGTGCTTTAGGAGTCTTGTTAAGGAAGTCAGGTCCTGAGCCAACATGATTAATATTTGGGCCTACTTTTTCTTCTACTAGTTGCAGGGTCTCTGATCTAGTGCCTTTGTCTTTGATCCACTTTGAGTTGATTTTTGTGCAGGATGAGAGATGGACATTTAATTTCGTTTTTTTTTACATACGCATTTCCAAGTTTCACAGCACCACTTGTTGAAAGTCTATCTTTTCTCTAATGTATGTTTATGGTACCTTTGTCTAATATGAAATAAATGTATATATGGGTGTGTCCCTGTGTTTTCTGTTCTGTTCCATTGGTCTTCATGTCTGTTTTGGTGCTGATACAATCTCATTTTTGTTACTATGGCTGCGTAGTATGATTTAAGGTCTGGTATTGTGATACCTCCTGTATCACTTTTCTCACCAAGGATTGCTTTGGCTGTTCTGGGCTTCTTATTTTTCCAAATAAATCTTACGATTGTTTTTTCTTTTCTCTTTATTTGTCCAAATTAGTTATACTTGACAGTCAGAATGCATTTTGATGCATTATACACAAATGTAGCACAACTTCTCATTCCTCTGACTGTACACAATGCAGATTCACACCAGTCATGCAATCATACATATATATATATAGGGTAATAATGTCCATCTCATTCCACCTTTCTTCCCACTCCCCATGATTGCTTTTTCTATTTCTATGAAGAATGTCATTGCAATCTTAATAGTAATTGCATTTAATCTGTCTAGCATTTTTGGTAGTATAGTCATTTTGATAATACCTATTCTGCCTATCCAGGAACATGGGAAATCTTTCCATTTTCTGATGTCTTTTTCAATTTCTCTCTTTAGGGTTGTGTAGTTTTCATTATAGAGGTCTGTCACCTCTTTTGTTAGGTTGATTTCCAACTTGGAATGGAACCACCATTTGACCCAGTTATCCCACTGCTTGGTCTATACCCAAAGGACTGAAAAACAGCATACTAGAGTGACAAAGCCATGTCAATGTTCATAGCAGTTCAGTCCACAATAGTCAAGCTATGGAAACAATGTAGATGTCCTTCAATGAATGAATGGATAAATAAAATGTGGCTTATATACACAGTATAATATTACTCAGCCATAAAGAAGAATGAAATAATGCCTTTTGCTGGTAAATAGATGGAGAATATCATGCTAAATGAAATAAGACAGTCCCAAAAACCAAAGGCTGAATATTCTCTCTGATTTGTGAATACTAACTCAAAACAAGGGTGGTTGGGGAGGGGAATAATAGAAATCCATTGGATTAGACAAAGGGAAATGAAGGGAGGGGAGAAAGGGGAACAGGAAAGACAGTAGAATTAATCAGACATAACTTTCCTACCCTTGTATTTGGATACACAACCAGGGTAACTCCACATCATATACAACCACAAGAGTGGAATCCTAAACAGAATAAGTTATAGTGTATGTATGTATAATTTGCCAAAATACATTCTGCTGTCATGTATAACTAAAAAGAACAAATAAAAATTTCCAATTTTACTGAGGTATAATTCACAAATAAAATTGTAAGAATTTTAAGATGTCAAATATGATGATTGATACATATATATTTTGTGAAGTTTTTATCACAATCAAACTAGTTAACATATCTATCACCTCACCTAGTTATTTTGTTGTTGTTGTTATGTTGTGTTTATAGTGAAAATGTTTAAGGTAATTTTCAATATACAATTCAGTTGAAATTTTAAGTTTTTTAATAAATGAGACAATGTAGATTTTATGTTGCTCAGTATTAGATTGTGTTGTAATCCTTTAAATAGCATTGGATTTGTTGTAGAATGAGGCTTTGGTTGCATTCTTTGGAGACTAGCCCTTTGTTAGGGCAAATGCTGATCACTCTTTAACCTAGGACTAATTTAACCTCATTACCTACACATTACCTTTTTAAGGTCTTTTCTGATGCCTTTTATATTATTAGGTCTTTCTTCTTGGATTGATAGGAAAACAATCATTCATAGCTTTCCGAGAACTCAAAACTCTTCAGCCTGCTGTTTTCCAGTATTTTTTCAAAGGCCCTGATAAATTCATGATTCTTCTAATAAACATTCAGAGAATATTATGTTAAAGATTAGAGAATACCCTCCCTCACATATTTGGAGTGTGCTCTGCCTCTGTGTGTCTTTGTGCTTGTGTCTGTATCTGTCTGTCAGTCTCTCTCTCTCTCTCTCTCTCTCTCTCTCTCTCTCTCTCTCTCTCTCTCTCTCTCTCTCTCCATGTTATTCAGAGATATGGTACCAAGCACAGGGCTGAGGAGTACGGTTCAGTGGTAGAGCACTTACTTGCTAAGAATGCAGAAGGCCCTGAGATTCATCGAGCACCCCAAGAACAAAACAAAACAATGAAGTACAGACACCTTGGCCTTCCCAAATTTCAATCTCCCTGTTACTCAAAGAGGACTTTGGGTTCTGTCTGGAATCCCCTTCGGTGCTTTGTAGATTGGAAATTGCCTTCAGGTAATAAGCTGGCAAAACCAGAAGGCTCACTTCCTTTCCATTTCTTTTCTCTGGGGGATTGCAGTCTCATGATACCCCTTTCCAATGTCTGAAGAGTCATTTGAAATTTTGTTTCACTTTCTGTTAGTTGAAGATGGGAAGGTAAATCATGTCTGAGATTACTCCATCATAGCTAGGAGCAAGAAGTCTCAAATAATTTTGGATGTGTTTTTTCTTACATTCTTTGCAGGCTTATTTTTCTGATGCATCAATAAAATAGTAAAAATAAATTACTGTACATTTACCTTAGAAATAACATTTTTTTAGACCATGTTAGCATGACCAAATTTATCCAGGAAATGTAACATTTGTTCAAATAATTGCATATCACTTTTGTTATTTCCACTTACACTCACAATTTCATTTGAGTCATTTCATATCTTGTGCTTTCCATTTTTTCTATTGTGAAATCCAGTTTTTGTGATCAATTACTTTGGATGAATAGAAAATAGTCTTATCCTGATTTAAAAAAATTTTTCATTCATTCTTCAACCACTGTATTTTTGTTTACTATATAGTAGTACACAGTTCTAAAGAAAATATAAAAATAGTTTAATTTCTATGATTTTAAATTTTATCACATCATTCTTTTTTCATTTTAAATCCAATGACATCATCAATGACCATGGTGTCTCTATAGTTTGGTAAATAGTGAAAAGAATATAAAAATCCAGTTCTCTCTCTTCTGTCTATATGGTTGCCTCTGATTCTGCCTCTGTTAACTTCAGAGTACGCTGCAAGTTTTGAGGATTTGAACAACAACAGGATGAAAGGGGCCATATTAAATTAATTCTTCAACTTTAATTCCTAATCTGTGACTGTAGAATATAGAAAATTAATTTGCCACTTGCCTCTAACTAGCATTTCACATCTCTTTGTTGTTCTCCAGAGTTATTTCTTGAATCTGTGAGAGAATCTTTTCTCTGCAATTAATCCTGCCTCTGTCCTCAGCATCTTCTCATGTCTCTGAATTCTTCCTGACCACGATTCCTTGATATCCTTTCCCATTTTTGGATGACAATAGAGAAATTTCTTCATCTGGATTGCACCTTATATTATTATTCATATACAATAAACTTAATTATACATAATTTTGTCTACATGAAGCTCTATGTCAATAACATGATAATAGACATTTTCATTCAATGTATGACAAATATATATGCTCATTGTCCATTTACATGTGTCATAAGTGATAAATTTCTATTAGAATTCAAGAGGAACAATATGAAATTAGAGCTTTATTAAGTTCAATTTTTGTGTCATTATTTATTAATAGTACCCCGAATTTTAATCTGTGTTTAACACGTTTATTGTGTTCTTTCTATATGCCAGGAATTGTGCACAATTTTGAAAATACAGTAGTGAACAAACTACATACAATTAGGTAGGCATTTGAAAGAGGTATAGTTAGTATATATTGAATCTAAAAAAGTAAGAAATGAATAAATAAATACAGAATTTAGAGTTTAGAATATTTATCAAGACTTTTTTTGGTGGGGCAATGGAGTTTCAATTCTGTCACACATAAACACACTTTACTAATAACCCAGAGAAATAGAATGAAATATTTAAATTTGAAAATAATGTCACTGTATAGTTTAACTGATATATAGTGTTTGTTAGAGTTGGAGCATTTTTTCTTATATTAATACTTTTATCGATATGAGACTAATAAAATTTCAGAATTAAAAATTTTAGCCACAAACCTTTAAACAACTGTTAAATTTGGCATCATAAATAATTTTTGGCCTGGGCTTAGCAGGATCAATGATGTGGTTGGGAAAGCATCTTGCTGTACCTCAGTTAAGTGCAATAGTGTAAAGGTCCCTGGAACAAAATTGATGTATCTGAGATGTTATCCAGGATGTACTCTTATGCTATTTTTGCAAGCTGCTTTCATCATACTCTGAAGGATTTGTCAAGATGCTTACCTGTTGTGAAATTCAACATGATTTCTTGAGGGTGCAATCTAAGGCTGAGTTATATCATCTCCTCTTAGCTCTGCTATATCAGGGCCTATGCGATTGTAATTCTTTCTGGCCTCCTCTTTATTCAGTGGATGCTGTACAGAATGGGGGACAAAACAAATATATGTCATGCTGCAAGTCTACTGTATGTCATATGTATTTACCTAGAGTTAAAAAAAGGAAAATGTACAGAATCCTCTGTATGTATACATTTTTCTATCAAAAGTCTTAAATACAATTTTCATTTTTGTCATGTTTAAATTGAGTCAGGTAAATCTGACTCCTAGAATGTTGTATATATACTGAGCTGCTCTTCCTTAAGGAGTTGGAATTCATGAAGTTAATGCCTTCTTATTAATATTAAACACTTGAAAATGGGAAATCATTTAGTTTACCCATTAGATCACCTACAAGTCACCTGTGTATCACTCTTTTTAATATTGTTTTATAAATATGTCCTTGGTATATAAATACATGCCAGGGAAAAAATGTTTAAATACACATGTAGCTAACTCATAAATATACAAGTATGTACAACTTATTAGTCAGGCAAAGAGGGATGGCATTTTTAAAAAATCTAGCTATTGTGAAGGTATTGAAATTTTGCATGGATTGGATTTTATGGCATATCCTCATGTTAATCAGGAAATCAATTATAAAATTCTTATTTTTATTTTGGTTTTATAGAGGATTAGACAATAAGAGGCTGCTCTAAAGAATTGAGAATTTTGATTGTCTGTTTTCAAGGAAGTTTTGAATTTCTAAAAGTGATTGTTCTTTAATAAAATAAATTTTATATCTGAAAAAGGTATGAGAAAACTGTTACATGCCAGCATTTATTGCTAGTCAGTACATACAGTTTGATATCATAACTATGTGCCTTTCTCTTTCATTGATAAAATAGAAAACATTTGACATATGCTGTTTTCTGCATGTAAGCAAGTACTCACTAGCATCAATTCATTAATTTGTGAATCTAATGGATTAATGGAAATAAGGCTAGTGTTTGAATACAAGACTTTAGATGATGTAAAACATGTTAAATACACTATCCCCATCCCTACTTCCTATCAAATGCATTCTGCTCCTTTCATTCTCTTTATTCTCTCCTTCTCCATCCCTACTGGCTCTCTTTACTTCTTTCTTCCCTTATCTCCCCCACTCTCTCCCTCTGCATTGAACTACACCACTTTGAAACATACCTTGTTCTTATCTTATCTTTTATCTTTTCTTTCTCACAGCTCTTTTCTATTACATTTTGACTAAGTTTCATGGGAATCTTTATTTGTTACAGAACTCTAAATATACCTGACTATGCTATGCAATCTTACAGTGCAAGCATATGTACACTAGAAGATATGAATGCCCAGTCCAGCAGTGTAGGGTGGGATTGGTAACATTGAAGATATTGGTCAGTGGTTTTGTGAGCTGGCACAATGAATTGTTTACTCACAATGAGATTTCTTATGGAATAAATTCACTGCAATGGCTTTCTCCTGTTGTTGCATTCCATTTAAAACCCCACCTCACTGTGTGATGTCTGCCTTCATTCCATTGCTTTCTTTTTCTTAAGCATGGCTACAGACTTTTTCATTCATCTGTGCCTGAGGTCAGTGACCCAGATATTCTTCTTCTTGCTTCTGGTCATGTGTACTTTTTCAAATATGCTGTTATAGGTTTTATTTCCTTATTGTTTTCCTATCTCCATTGTTGACATTAGTGTTTTATAAGAATGACTATATTAATCATACTTCTAAAAATTTAATATCCCACACGGCAACCCAAACATATTAATTTAACCTCTTTGTTCACTCTTGACTTCCATATCAAACCCTGACATTAGGAACGAACAGTGGAATCCAAAATGTGAAAGTATAATATTATTAACTTTGTGGTATCAACCATCTCATTATTTATTGCCATTTATTTTGTAATTATTACTTAGGGAAAAAAATCTGTCATTGCTCCATGCTAGCTTTAACTGCAGCAGCGGATTTAAAGACGTATTCAGATTTCAGCCTTCCCCTGAGGCTGATGGACTTCTCCTTTCAAAGTAGGACACTTCTATCTGATGGCATTAACCATAAAATCCCCCATTTCAAGTCTATGATATCCTGAAGGACAACGGCTCATTTCATTTCTTATCAAGAAATCGGGCAGATCAGTCATATTTCCCGAATCAAATGACATTTGAGAAAATTCATTTGAACCAAAAATGAGGTTTTTTTCTCTGCAGATTCCAATTAGTTTAAAAGTGGTTTTTGATGAAAATTTTCAAAATAACTCAGTATTCATAAAAAATCCCTATTTGTATGTATATGGCTCTATCAACTCATATTTTATACGCATATACCCATCCATGCACGTATGCACACCCCCACATTCACCCCCCCCAACACACACACAGGTTCCCCAAGAGCAACAGTGAACCACACCATCAAGCAGTATAAATCTTTAATTTTAGTGATCAGCATTAATAGGAAAATGCTTAAGATCTTTCCTCCCTCCTTTTATTCTCATTCCATTACCCTAGGTATTCCAGCGGGAGTGTACTCGCTCGTTTGCTCCCTAAGTACACAAAATTAGCTGCTTATCAGTTGATCTTCTTACATGATCCTTTAAAAACCCTTTGTGTGTGTATACAGGCACCTATGCAGCGTCCAAGGCCGCTTTTGCCTTTAGAGGAAGCCTAGACAAGCCACCCCCAGCCTTTTTCTTACCCACTCACAGGGGGCTCAGGCCTAATTAAATTGCTCTCAAAGACAAGAAGGGATGAATTTTCTTCTTTCCATCTCCCTTGTCACCCATTTAACTCAGCTGACATTCACTGACTCCTTTTTACTTATGTTCAAAAAAAAAAAAAAAACCCACACACACTCTCACACACACACACACACACACACACACACACCCCCATACCCCATAAAGACAGGAGTTTGGAGAGCAGGCAGGCAGGCATAGGGAGGGGCAGTGTTCGTGGACAAACTCTTAATCTGGGTACTCAGTGTGACATATAATTTCAGAAACAAACAATGGAAACAAAATAGAAAGTGCCAGAGGAATGGTTTGATTTCTCTGGCTGGCTTTGATTTTATTCCGTTAAACCAACACTAAAGAAGACTGGAACATATACACACAAACATACACACCTGTGCTTGTGGTCAAATCTATACTCCTGGTTTTGGGCTTTGTTTTGTTTTGTCTTTTCCTGGGTTCAGATTAATGAGGGAGGTTTCCGAAACTAGTATGAGCAGAGCCTGTTAATGTAGTTCTGCCTAAAAGGGGCAGAGAGGAGCGCAGCCACTTTGGCCAGCCTGCTATTGATTGGGCTGGGGGTCGCTGGGGAGCTGCGGCCGGTGCAGCATTTCTGAGGCTGGGGTTCCAGGAGGGGGCTGGAGAGCTTTGGCTAGACCAGACAACAGGAGCCTGTGCAAGTCAAGCTCCGGTAAGAGCCTAGGAAGAACCAGGCAATTAGCCTTTGAAGGTCATGGAAAGTTCCCTCCCTCTCTTCTCTCTTTTCACCACAGCATCCAGCCTTCCTTCCCTCCTCCTCCTTTCTTCATCACCCATACTCCAAACACATCTGAGGAATCCATTCAATTAAATCTCTCACGGCTCCAGCTGGCTCCTGAGTGAAAGGTCAGAAGAGTCCAGGAGGGAGAAAAAGACACAAGGAGGAGCTAGGGCTGTGGCTGCCTCTGAGCCAGCTTCCCCTTCTACCTCTCTGCCCCATCCCTTGTCTATCCTCTGCACTCCTCACTTCCTCTACCAACCATCTCTAATGATACCCGGTGGTCAGTCACTCCCCAGCAGTCAGAGGCATGCCCTGAAGCATCATTGTGGTAGGGAGAGATCGATCAGATTTTTTTTAAAAAGATGATAATGATAACCCGTGGACATAATGTCAGCTTGTTTGCTGTGCTTCTCCAAGGCCTATCACTGTTTGCCTGGGCCAGCCATGCTGCTTGGAGGGACTGTGTGAGTCCTTCACTCTTTCCCTCCTGCATTTTGTCTAGCTTTAAAGAAACTTAATTAGATAGAGGGATACTCTGCTGGTTTGCCCATTTACTGGTCTGCTTGGCTCCATAAACAGAAGAGAGGAAATAAAGATGATTGATCTTATTTTTGCAAAGCATATGCTTTAGGTTAATCACGAATCAGCATACTTAAGGATCTGTGCTAACATAAAATACTTTAGGAGATTTTGTTTGAAGAATTCTACTAGGCGTACATAGATTTTAAATTTTTGTATTATAAATCTACTGTTTAAACTATAGGCATTAAAATAACAGTAAAAGGATTCATTAAATGCAAGTTGCCCAGAATAAGAAAGTTTGCAGAAATTTTACATACACATGAACACACATATTCATGCACACACCAAGATACATCTATTTTTTAGGGAAAACAATGACCTTAGATTAATTTTTTCCTTGCATTATCTGCCAGTATTTATTTAAAATCTATGGAAATAATATGAACATGGGATTATGTGAAGAGATATTATTAATATCAATTTGATCAAGGGATAGTTTTCTCCTCACACAGCATAGCTTCTTATTGAATATTTAGGCCTAAATCTTTAATATTATGTTGTCATCTTGTTACTTTAAAAAAATGATGGTATTATTATGTCCACACCCTTCTAGTCTATTAATATTCTCAAGGCTCTGTACTTCCATTTTTGCCTGAAGTATAAGGATACAGATTTTAGTATAACTAATATCTTACTTGCAATCAGAATTTTTGGTTGTCACATTATTTTCTGCACCATTTGATGAACCACGCTACATTTTCCTATATTCCTACTAAACTATTTGATGATGTTTTTTATTCTGTTGTATAATTGGGTGAGCAATCATGTGATAAACATAAGTTTGATATGAAATCAAAGAAAGCAATGTTAAAAACAATATATTTTCAGGAAAGTTTTTTAGATGTTAAGTCTTTTAGAGAGAAAGATTGCAGAAACAATATTACTTCTTTATAGATTTTATGACCATGAAGCAAATGCTTTAAAATATATCTAGTAAAGTCAATGTATGATAGTTTTCTCTTATAACCTAACATTATGATTTTTGAAATGTGTGTTAGAGGTAGATGATCATGTGTTTACCAAATCAAAAACAGGGTAATCTGAATTGGGGTTTTGTGATTGTTTTTGTTGGGCAAAGATTAGAAAAGACACATAGGAGGAAATGACTTATGTAATAACTTACTTTTAAATGTTTCAAATGTAGGATTTTGCTATAAAATAGCAAAAGACAATACTTAGTGCCATTTGGTATTTTGTAAACAATCTGTCTACAATGCTCCCATTTCAATGTAAACAAAATAGGCTGCAGCTACATCATGAATATGTGTATGTGTATGTATTCATGTATATGAGCATGCACGCCTCTGCCTCTACAGAACCAGCTGATCCTGCCAACATAGAAATGTGACTTTTCATTCACTACCCAACTCTGCTGATTTTCTTAGGAAATCTTTCAACAGTGATAGGAATTCTTAAGTCACTCATCAAACAAGTATTCATAAAGTACTTATTATGTGTCAGACATTATGCTAGTGGCTGAAACCACAGAGATGAAAAAATACACAGGTACCCTACCCTCAGAGAGTCAAAGTCAAATGAAAAAGGTCATTGCATAAATATTTATAAGAGTACTAAATCAATAGAGAAGGTTGAGGTTTTACTGGAGCATATAACCAAATCTAGTTTTAAAAATATCATTTCTGCATTAGCAGTCTTTGGTTACAGGCCCAGAGTTACTCCCAGGCAACTCCCCTCATGTTAGGCAAAATGTCATTCGTGACCCAAAGACAGTTGTAATTCTCAAAAGAAAAGTCTGAATAAGAAAATATAGCAAGGTTGCAGGATACAAAGTTAAAACACGAAAATAATCTGCCTAACTAGATGCCAGCAATTAAGGAGTAGAATTTCAAATTAAAAAACACAACAGAAACCACAATACTATGATATTAATACCCTCCCAATTATTTCTAAATACTTATCTATAAATCTAACAAAATATGTTTATGTTCCATATGAGAAAAGCTGTAGAACTCTGATGAAAAGAATCAAGAAGTAAAGGAAATAAATAGGAGGTATTCTATGTTCATGAAAAGGAATACTTAATGTTGTCAAGATGCAAATTCTTCTTAACTTAATCTCTGGATCCTAATCAAAATCCCAAGTTATTTTGTGGACCCTGACAAAATGATTCTAAAGTTTATGTGGGCAGGCCAAAGAGTAGAACAAAGTAGAGTACAGACACAACAAGACTTCAAGACTTAGAAAACTACAGTAATCAAGGCAGTATGACCTTGGTCAAAGAATTGACAAATAGATCAGTGTAACAGAATGGAGAGTCTGAAAATAGATCTGCATAAATCCACATAAATTCTGTTGACTGATCTTTGACAAAGAAGCGAAGGTAACACAATGGAGAAGAGCTAGGTCTTTAAACACACAGTGGTGGAGCTAGAACTGGACAACCACATGCAAAGAAAAGAAAGAAGAAGTAAAGACAAAAGAAGCTAATCATAGGCTGTAGAACTCACATACTTTACAAAAATTAATTCAAAATCAATTACAGACAAATATAAAAACAAAACTATAAAACTCTTAGATCACATAGGAAAAAACTTAGATAAACCTCATCAATGACTTTTCAGATATGATACCAAAAGCACAATTTGTCAAAGAAGAATTGATAAAGTTGACTTCTTTAAAATAATGAGGGTAATGAAAAGTTTGCAAAGGAGATATTTGATAAAGTAATAAAGCAAGTAATAAACCCAATAATAAAGCAACCGGAATTAAATGTGAGATAAATACTTCCTAGTATACATAATCAGGGAAATGTAAATTAAAACAAAAATGAGATACCACAACATGCCTACAAGAACATCCGGCATCTGCACCACTGACACTACCAAATGTTGGTGAAAATATACAGCAGCAGGTACATTCGTTCACTGCTGGTAGGAATGTAAAATGGAACTTTGGAGGACAATTTGACATTTTTTTAACAAAGCAAATAGACTTTTATCTTGTTATCTATTAATAACACTACTTGGTATTAATCAGAATAGTTCAAAACTGATGTCCACCCAAACCCCTGCACATGGAGTCTTAGCTTTATTCGTAATTGCCAAGACTTGGAAGAAATTACATTGTTCTTCAGTAGGTGAATGGATAAACTGTGGTAAGTTCAGACAATGGAATAGCATTTAGCACTTAAAAGAAATTTTCTCATTAAAAAGACATGGAAGAAATTGAAAGACATCTTACTAAGTGAAAGAAAAAAATCAGGAAAGACTATGTTGGGACTCAGAAAACAGTACTTCAAAGTAAGGACTTGTAAAGCAGCCTTGGAAGCAAAGTTTCTCTCTGACCTTCCCCCATCTGTCTCTCATCCATCATTTTCCTGGAGGTGAGTCAAAGAAACTGACTAGTTAATTTCATTTTCCCCACAGTGGGTCATAGAAAGCACAATCTCTTTGCCCAAAGCATAAAACCTAAAAGTGTGATTCTAACTTTTCCCATCTTTCTGTGTAAGAGCTTTCCATAAAGAAATTCCTTGCCCTACCTTTTTTGATTCTCTGTCATAAAACCCTCATCGCAGAAAGGAGATCTCTCCTTTACCTAGAAGGAAAAAACACTGCACAGAGAGGGTCTAAACAGACTGGTCTTTGGGTCTACTACCACCAGTTCACGGTCTTTTTGTGAAATTACATTTCTACAAAGTTGTCAGTGTTTCACTGAACCAAGCATAAAAAAGGATAGTTTTCCCTGAATCTTGGGTCTTTGTTGCAAAGACTTCAGTGTTACATGTGATTATGATTAAATAAATTTGTGTGCCTTATTTTCCCTGTTAATTGGCCTAATTTTGGTTTATGTTAGTGGACTTAAAGATTTGAACCTTCAGAGGGAAAGTTGAAACTTCTCTATAATGACATACTGTGTAAATTATATGACGTTTTAGAGAAATCAAAATTATGGAAGCAGGAAAAAGATTAGTGAGTTCAAGGGTTAGCTGGGACCTAGGTTGGGTAAATAGAGCACAGAAGATTTTCAGGGAAGTGAAACTATTCTGTATGATACTATTTTAGTGATACTATTCTGATACTATTTTAATATATGGTATTATACATTTGCACAAACCAATAAAATGTATAGCACCAAGACTGAACCTTAATGTAAACTATGAGTCAGAAATCACACTGTATTAATATATGTTTGTGGATTGTAAAAAAAAAAATGTAATACTTTGGTGGGAGATATTGATAATGGAGGAGGCTATGTATGTGTTGGTGGAAGGGATAAATGAGAATTCTCTGTTCCTTCTATTTGATTTTGCTGTCAATCTAAAACTACTCTAGAAGGTAAAGTATGTTGAGAGGAGGAAAAAATCTAATGTAGAGATACAAATTTGGGAGGTAAACTATAAAGATAGTCATTGAAAACTGGGGCATGAATAAAATTTTCTAGTGGAATTGAGGCAGATGAAGTAAGAAGCAGCCCTAGACATATCCCCAAGTAATTCCAGCATTTGATGGTGAGGTAGGGTAAAATAAATTGCAAAGAAGATGAGAAGGAGTAGTAAAGTAGGAGAACCACAGGAATCTGGTTGCTGAGAAAGTTAGTAAACAGAACATAAGTGATCTGGAAGTTCAAATAAAATATTGATTTTAAATTGCTGATTGGATTTAGTGAATGGTATCTCATTTTGGATCATGTTGAGCATAATTTTGGTGGAGAAGTGATAATATTTAGAGAAAGGTAATGAGTGGAAAGTAAAACAAATAGTCAGTTATAGATAGAATGAGTTAAGAAAATGAAAAGGAAAACCCCATATTCTGAAATAAATAATATACAGTTTGAAAATAAGTACCTCAAGGACCAATAATTGCAACAAATGGAATACAAGTTACAGGCACTCTGATGGGGAGTAACTAAGGTGGAACATCTGACCTCATCCTTATGTAAACCCAGATTATCTTCCTTTCGATCTCTAGTTTGTTTGTTTGTTTGTTTTTTATCTCTAAGGATAGTCCATTTTTTTCTGCATTGTTAACATATACTTCTCATGTTTATTTATGTTCCTGAGCATTATTGCACAAATACATGCAAGCGAGAATAAAACATGAAAATGCTCTTTATTATGTGACAATATCTCTCTCCAACATGGTGGAAAAATGAAAAGGAATGTGGGGAAAGATGGTATGTATTGTTATAACTTCAGAGGAGAAAAACCTTATTTCTGCCAAAACACAAAAGCCGTTTTTTTGTTTTTTTTTTTTTTGTTCTGGGAGCCTAACCCATACCAATCTAATCACTTAGCCACTGAGTCACATCCCCAGCCTTTTTTATTTTTTTATTTTGAGATAGGGTCTCGCTAAGTTGCTAAGGCTTGTACTGAACTTGCAATCCTCCTGTCTTACCCTTCTTGAGTCACTGGATTTACAGATATGCACCACCACACCCATCTCCTAAAAACCCTTTTATATGTGATTTTCATGAATCTTGTCACAAATGTTTTCTCTGTATAGAAATAATATGTGCTTAAGAATGAAATTTGTCCAAAGAGCTGGCATCTTTGCTTTTTAACTGTTTTATACTAATTAATATAGATCACATTCATGTGTGTAAATATATTGAGTGGTTTGCTGGTCATTTTATGGCTAGCATTTAAGACAAACAGAAAAAGGGATATTGTTGGCTGGAAACAACCCTGGGATATTATGGACCAATTTCAAAACTAGTATCAAGCTTACCAAAGGTATGGATAAAGAACCACAGTCAAACACAATTCCAGAAATAAAATGGCAAACAGGAATTTTTTTAAAAAAGCATTTATTTATGCAAGACCTTTTGAATATAATAGGAAATTATACCATGAGTCATTTCTCAGTTATAAAAAGATTACATTTTTTAAACTATCATATTTGTGAAAGTCTTTGTACCCTAACTCCCTATAGACATAATATAGTTTAAAAGAATTTCCTTCCTTACTTTTTGTTTTTTTAACTTCTTTCATCACTACACTATCTTTTCAGTTATTGAAATAAGCTAATTTCTTAATATCTATGCCATGGTTTAAGTCCCCTAAAAAAGTCATGTTGAAAATTCATTGCCATTGTAACAAAGATTAAGATAATCTGCTATCTGTGTGTTCTTCCAAAACTAATATGTTGAAGTTCTAATCCTCAATGTTATGATATTAGGAGGTGAGAACTTGTAAAGTAATTAGGGTAAGATTTGATTGTGAGTCTAAGGTCATCACAATGGGACTAACAAAAGGGATATTTTCTGAGAAATGTGTCATTAGGTGATTTCATTGTTGTGCAAACATCACAGTGTGCACTTACACCAACTACAATGGCTGTCCTATCACTAGGCAATATAGTCTTTTGGGACTACTGATATGCAATTCATTATTGATGGGATCACTATTTTATGGCACATGATTGTACCAGGACAATTTCATGTGAGCATTCAGCAAAAGGTATTTGTCTACCAACCAGAACCAGGACACTTACTAGTGCTTGAATTTTCTGACACCTTTATCTTGAACTTCTCAGTCTCCATAACTGTGAGAAATAAAAATCTGATATTTAATCATCCCAGTCTATATTTCATTAGAACCACCTGAGCAGATTAATACTCTACCTTTATAATGTAGGATGAGTGTATGACCATGACAAATAGGAGCCAATTCTTGGTGTGTGCTATGGTTTGGATGTATTTTGTCTTCCAGAGATTCATATACTGGACGGTTGGTCCTCAGTGTGGCATTATAGAGGTGGTGGGACTCTCAAGATGTGGGGCTTAGTGTAAATAATTAGGTACTTGGAGGCTAGGCCTGAGGAGTTAGTTCTCTTCAAGAGTAAGTTCTTATGAAACAAAACCACTCCACACACTTTTTGCTCCTTTCTGAATGTGGTCATTTCCTTTCTACTTTTCTACCATGTTGTAAATTAGTCAGAAGGGCCTTCACAACAGTCAAACAGATGAGACTGCCCACTCTTGGAAGTTCAGTGTCTAAAACTAAATAGACCTATTTTCTTTATAAGTTCTCAAATTCAGGTGTTTTGTTATAGCAACAGAAAATGGTAAAATATTAAAAAAAACAGTATATAGATAATGATGATGATGATTATAAGATAGTACCATAAGGTGAAATTTTAATGTTATCATGAGAAATTGAAACAATATTAAAAATACTATTATAGTCTTAACTTCCAGACAATTGTGTAGATAGTCATGTTGATGGGGATCCAAAATCATTTATTGATAGTCTCCCATTCAAGCAAAGTAGAAAAATGTCTTTTGTTGGTGAAATGAATTAAATATTTGGGTCATTAGATTGCATTGTATTGTCTCTGTAAGGTTGAAGGAGCTGTCTTTCTCTTTCTGGAAAGAATATTGGTTAAATAATAACAGTAATCATAATAACATAGTCAATAATTATTCATGTGCCAATTTCCATGTGCCAATAATTATTCTAAGATCTTTTATAAGTTTTCTTATTAAATATGTACATATCCCACACATGTTTATGCAAAGGTTTTTTTCTCTTCAAATCAAAAATATACATAGTAAAATTTCTTCTAAGTAGATAATGGATATGTCTATAAATTTCTAACATTTGTACTCTTTACTCAAGAGAAAGGAAAATAAAATTTCATTGATTAGGCTTAAGGTCTTATTTATCCATTTCAAAATATTATAACTCTACTCAGGTTTCCCTGTGGCAGAGTTTAAGGATAGTTTCAGCATCAGATACTTGTTTTAAGTATTCATTTATTTAATATAAAACAGTAAACAGGGAGGGACAGATTAAAAAATTCCATTCTTGTATTTAACGCTGAAACATTGTGTTACAGTGTTACCCATGTTACCTTGATATACTCATCAGTAGCTTAAAAGTATGAAAGAGTCTCAAAGAATACTATTGGGAACTAACATAAAGATTACTTAAATAGTAAGATAAGAGATAAGGATTCCAGTTATATCTTGGTTGTACTATACTTTGCTATGAAATTAATTTAATCTGGAATATGGAAGTATAGTCCTCCTAGGAAATAAACTTCTTTTTTTGTGCTTCAGCATGCAATATTCTTATGTTTTATTTAGTAAATTGAAAAGTTTAGTATTTGAATTCTTTCCTAAAAATTGAATCAATGATTCTCTTCAAGAAACATTGCCCATGAACACTGTACCCTTACTCAGAAATGATATAAGCTGGTAAAGTTAAAGGTGATGCTTTGTGGACAGATAAGTAAGAGCAGTTCTTCCACTGGATTTAAAAAAACAGAGATGTGATGTTTGGAGCTTCACCATGTAGGAACCAGTCCAGTACTAAAGCTAACATGGAAGAAGACAACTAAAAGACTCAGTGGAAACAAACAAATCAAAAAAGAAAAGTCTTAAGGTTTTTTCTGAGATTCTGGACTGTCATGATTGAAGTTGGAACTATTTTGAAGTAATGTGAGCAAATAAATGTCATTAAAAATTACAACTTTAACACCTGAAACTGAAAGAATATTAATTTATACATTGAAAATTTCCAAGTTCTAAGATAAACATGGAAATAAGGAAATATTAACTAAATATGAACTTCTGAGAAAAATTGATAACATTATTTTTATTGTCTATAATAATTTTTTAAATAATTTTGTGCATATAATAAAGAATTCCTCAAAAGTCTACTATATATTCTTCTCACTTTTTCACAACAAACTGAGTGAAAAACACGGACAATTCTTCACTACTTATATACAAGAGGGGTAATTAGCAAAATTAGAATTTATTGTCCCCAAATTATAATTAATTTCTGTATTTAAATTTCTATTGAATTATATAACTTCTGATATTTCAGTAAAATTATGGTGTTAGCTGGGAATATTTAAAGCTCTTAAAATTTAAAACAATATTCATATTTTCATATTTTTACACCTGGAATAGAATAACTAGATCCAAATTGCACCTGTAGTTGCCCTAAATTGACTATTTTCAGATACACATACATTTGTTGAACCTTTGATTTCATGGTGATTTCTACAGTTCTCGGCACTGTTGTCTAAAACTTCCCTATAGTTAGTTTCTCATCCAATCCAATTTCAGATCCAAAAGTGTATTCTCTCTGATATACCTAATAATTCTACTATGAACCAATTAAAAATTAAACATCATACAATCACTACAGGCTTTCATAGATTTTTTTACTATTTTTTCCCTTCCCCCCAATTTGAATCATATATTTAAAACTCTGTTGACCTTGATGTCTCTAATTGACAATAACAGAATTTGGAAACATCGAATCACACATAAAATGGGACCAGTGGTGAAATCGTGATTACAAAATTTTCTGACATACTGTTGTCTCCATTTACAACATAAGGTTCATTGAATAAACGTTCTGAATGTTTACCATAATATTTGCATCTTGCTTATAACAAATTGCTAACCGGTAAGTTTATGGGGTAACATATGGGTCTCAGTTCTTTAGTTGGCGGCAGTTAAACAAATCCTACATTTTGCACACAAATAAATGCTTGAGAAAGAAACTATCCATTTTATGTAATCATATGTCCATTTGGATGTAGGTCAGGAAGGACTTACTAGTGAGCTCGTCACCATAAAAACCTGCCCCATGTTAATTTCTATTTAGTTGCAGAGGTTGGTTCAGCTAGTTATGCATATGTTACAGCCCATATGTACAAACCTTCCCATTTGTGGAGAGGCCAGATGGACCCTCCCTAAGCATGAACTTTTCCTGCAACATGGATTGTGCAACATGGATTGTTTCTGAAAGCGTTAAAAATCTTGCCTTTTTTTTTTTTTAATAAAATAATTCACTCTAGTACCCATTTGTTTTGTAGTTATTGGGTACTTTTAATTCAGAAGGAGGGAGCAAATCCTATTTGTTTATGCAGAAGTTCTGCAAATGGACCATCACCTTTCACTTTGAATCACACACAAAGCCATCATTTTTGGCCAGGTGTGGTGACACATGCCTGTACTCCCAATAACTTGGGAGGCTGAGGCAGAATAATCACAAGTTCAAGGCCAGCCTGGCAATTAAATGAGCCTCTGCCTCAAAATAAAAATTAAAAAGGATTGGGGATGTTGCTCAGTGGTAGAATTCTCCTGGGTTCAATCCCCAGTACCAAAAACACAAGAAACCAAACCATAATTCTGGTTGTTTCACAGATTTTGTTTTCAGATTGTAGATAGGCTTATTAGAAATGGATCTATGAAAGGAAGTTATATATATTGTCTATAACTTTTTTACTGTATCAAGAAGGATTTATACGGGCTGGGGAGATAGCTCAGCTGGTAGAGTGCTTGCCTCACAAGCACAAGGCCCTGAGTTCGATCCCCAGTACTGCAAAAAAAAAAAAAAAAAAAAGAAGGATTTATACATATAGAATTTCATCTCACTCAAAGCACAATTTCTGTGGAAATTAATTCATTAATTTCTCAAAATATTGACATTCCTATAAAATTTATTCATAAAGTAATTATTGTTGGAGATGAGATGACTTACCTTTGGAAATATTTAAGGCAAAAATTTAGATAAATGATTTTATCCATTTTTGAAGTAAAGATCATGCTCATTAAATCATTTTTTGACAAAATCAGCATGAAGAATATAACTTTTTGCTAAGTTCTTGTTACATCTGAATATGATAAAATTTCATGTATCCTAAATTAATACTTTTCAAACATTTATATCACCATATTAGTCCTAATTAGTATACAGTGAATTATAGATTTGATAGTGTTTCTTGAATTTATGACTTATTTTTAACTGAATCTGAATTCCTATAGTTAAAATAAAATAATTTGCAAAGATGTCTTATAATATATAATTATCAAATGTCAGCATCCTCAGAATCTTTCATATTGTATATTCAAATTTAGTAGAAAGCATATATAAATTTTAAAAATTTCTACAGGAGAAACAGCAAAGTAATTCAATTATTCTATCTAAAGGATATCAGCAAACTAAAAAAATAAAACTCTCAATATAAAATTTTTGTTAAAATGCATGCTATTAAACTTCTGTCATCAAGATTCAAAGTCATCAGATATGATAGTCCACTATTAATAAATATATTCATATATAATTCAGGCCATTAAAAATAAAAGCAAAAAAAATTTCAGACATCAGTTATAGGAAAATCTAAGTGCATAAAAATACTTCTTTTCTGTAATATTATGAAAATTCCCTTACTGAGATTGTGTCTGCAGTTTAGTAGAACCTTCAGATCATGAAGTTATCATTGTAAATTCGATATTTGTTACTCCTTTTGGTAAAGAAAAAATTGCCCCTTCCATACACATCATAATTTTGATTAAATAAACTTAATGAAATCTTCAATAATTTCTGGTACATACATATTTAGAATTGTTATATCTTGCAATACACTGACCTTTATCAATATAAGGACTGATCCTTATCCTGATAATATCCCTTTCTCTGAATATATGTTGGTGTTCACGTAATTATCCCAGTTTTCTTTGTGAGCAAGAGCTGCATAATAGAATATTTTCCTCCTTTTAAAGCTTTTAACTTATTTATGTCTTTAGTATTCAAACTGGTTCTTATAGACTACTTATAATTGGGTCTTGCTTTTTGTTTAGTTTAAGCATTTCTGCTAATTTTCAAGTTTAGTTAATTTACATAGTGTAATTATCTATGTTTGAAATATATTATCTTGCTATTTCTAATCTACTGTCCCATCTTTTCTGGTAAGTTTTGTTCATTTCCTTACTTTCTTCAGATTATTAGTATGTTGAAGCATTTAATTTTATCTCCTATTTGGCTTTGTTGCTAGATTTCTCTTATTGTTGTCTTTCTTTTAAGTATACCCTTGGGATTATAATATGTACCTTTAACTTATGACTGTTAATCTTCAATTATTATTTAATTTCATCTATCACTTTATATTATACTTCAATTTCCTATATAATCAAGTCTAATACTTATTATAGTTTCCTTTGTTATAAATTCTGCAATATAATATGTTGCTATTTTATTTTGCTTTACATATTTAAATTATGTTTACACTCCTTTTTCTGGCTAGAAATTGAACTTAGGCCCTTGCACTTGCTAGGCAAGAACTCTACCATTGAGCAACATCGATTATTCATTATCTTTTAAATCATTTAAAATATGCTACATTTGCTTTATCATTACCATTTTTAGTAATCTTTTCTGTGTGAAGATTCAACTTCCCATTAGAATTAATTTTCTTCCACCTGAAGAACTTATTTTAGCTTTTCTTATGTGTATGCATGACTAATTCTACCAATCTTTTCACAAAACGTTTTTATTTGCCTTCATTTTTGAAGGACATTTTGGATATATGATAGTATTTTCTTTCAGCACTTTGGTATGTTTTATCTTTTCATTTGCATATTTCTGATGAGAAGATTGTTGCCATTCATATTTTTCCTTTACTTTTATTTTTTTCAATTTTTTCAGTTAAACATTGGTTTACAATAATTTAATTATGATGTATTTTGGTATGGTTTTCTTTTTGTTTATCCTGCTTTGAGTTTGTTCAGTGTATATATATATATACATATATATATATATATAATTTGCAATGATTTTTATCATTATGTGTTCAAATGATAGTCTCCTCTGACTCTTTTCTGGAGTATACATCAAAAATTGGTGCAATGACTTAAAATTGCACAAATGTCACAGAAACTTTATTTTTTGTTTGTTTATTTTCCCCCTACCTTTTTTTTTATTGGTTTCACTTTAGTTTCTAGTATTAACTCTCAAACTACACTCTTGAAATATCTCATTTCTTCCTAAGTCTATCCAGTGAATCATTCACTTCAGATTCTTTGGTATTACATCTCTTTGGGTTTAATACTTTTGCCTTCAACTTCTCTTTTTATATTTTGTTTTCTTTTTAAAATATTGATGATCATTATAATTACCAGAAAGTGTGAAAGGGCAGTTAACCAGAGGGGTGGGAGACAGAGTTAAGTACTCCAAAACTCAAAATTGGACAGCTTGTGACTTGGGCTGACTTGGAATTTGGTTACTGAAACAAATAATAATAATAATAATAATAATAATAATAATAATAATAATAATAACAGCAACAACAATAATGACAAATTTATATGTTCCCAAATCCTGATGAGGGTGGGTGAGGGGAAAAGGTAACAAAGAGAGAAAAAGGAGGAGGAAAAGCCCATACAGTTTATTTCCCTAACAACAGTTGGAAAGAAAACCACTCCAAGATAAAATGGGACAGAACAGCAAAGACACTGAAGGGATCACATAGTTGAACCCAAATTGCAGGGTGAAAACTGTGCTGGTCAGAGCAGCTATTTTATGGAGACCACAGCTATCTAGCCTCCCTAGAAGAAATGAAGTAAATTACTTCTCCCCACCTTTAGATAATAACACATAAAACCCAAAGGGAACACCTCTAAAATGGGTTGTCTTAGTAGTACATCTAGAAGGAATTTGTAGAGGGATCACTGCTAGATGAAGGCTACCTACCAAACCTCCTCCCCAGCACCACAGACCAGAGTAGTGGAGTGGAACCAACCCAAGAACTAATGACACCCTGGACACCCTTAACCTCAACCCAATATTCCACATAGCCTCCACAGGAGGTCAGGCAAAGACAAGCCGACTGAGACCCTACCCACATTATGGTGACAGACAAGACTCCAGGGGTCTGCACTAGCAAGGGTTGAGCTTCTATGCCACAGACAGTTCACAGCCAGCATCCACAGGCTCCAAGTACAAAGAATTCCCAGTAAAGGGGAATGGATGCTCACTGATTTACAACTGCCAGCCACAGCAGCTCAGATGAAGGTTTATCAATTGATATCTAACCCAGTCACACAGTGGCACTGGTCAGCTATATCAGCCAGGGTGGAGGCTTCTTCTGTACCAGAGACTGCCCAGAGTGCTTGCATTTACAGGATCCATGATGGCAGGCAGTCACCAAGCTCTATGCTTCTATGAAGAAGTCACTGCAGAGGGGTGCAGGTGCCCAACATCCCATAGCAGTCAGCAACAGCCCTGAGCCTTGCCCCTGTGTCCCCACACCCATCAGAAACAGTCTTCAGACACAGCAGTCTCCAAGCACAGACTCAGACCTTTGGACTGAAGAAAAGGCACTGAACAGGAAAAAACAATAATAACCAGGGAAGTAGCTTCTGTGCCACAGTACGTTGAGGAGAGTCCAGAGCTGCAAATATAGTTAAAAGTTAACTCAGTTATCATTCAGACACATGAGTCCCAATTCCTGAGGATAACCCAAAGAAGCCAGTGGAAGTTCTCATGTTTATACACATGCATACAAAATAGCAATATACCTCACAAAGAAGGAGCATCCTATATACACCAGCCACCTTCCAATGCACTCGGATAAAAGCACACCAACCCATGAACTGTGCACTCAAAAAGGGGCAGTTACCCTACACCGCCTCCCAGGTGGGACACCCAATGACACATCAGATTATAATATCTATACCTTAGACTGCCACACCTCACACATTCCAAATGGAACTTTTCTTCATGAGGGTACACAGGATTGCTTTCATGAGGGTACAGATGGAACAGGGAATAATCTAGCTGTCAAATCACAGACACTTAGAAACTCTGAACCACCAGAAAGCTCATAGGTACCTGGATCCACCAAAGAAGGGAGGAGGCCTCCTAGAATTGTATCAGAGTTAAGCTGGTGTGATCACTACCTCTACACTCAGGGAAACTTAGAGGTAAAGTCGAGAAGTGGTGGGCATCTTCTAAAGGCCCCCAATTCTGATGAAATCCCAATCAAAAAGGCTCAATAAGAAATTTTGCCACCTTGGCACAGGTAATCATAAATAACTTTAACAAATTTTATCTACAGATAATTTGAATTGAATTCATAAATGTTCCTTATTTAACATTGCATTCCTCAACTAATTTTATTGCATGTCTTCTGTTTTAAAGCATTAACTAATATCCTTTTCTATTATTTTTCCCTAGCTCAATTTTATACTTGTTCTTCTTAGTCTTTCTTTTATTTCTTGCATTTTCCTTCTTGCATTTCCTTCAGCTCTTGCCACAAATGCCCCTCCATGTTTTCTTCTTTTTAAATTAGTTGCTATTTTTCCTATCTTTTCATTTCTCTTTCTTTTTCCTGTCATTTTTTCTTTTCTTCCACTTCCAACTCTTACATAGTGTAATATTAATTTTATAATTTTCAATACTAATTTCTCAACACCCTCAAAAATATTTTATAATTTTATATGTGGATCAGAGGAACTGTAGAGAACATTTCAGTAAGTCTTTTCCTCCTAAAATTTATGAGGACATTGCTTTACTCTGAAGCTATTGAAGTTAATAGGGTTTAATACCTTTTCTCCAAGTGGTGCTGATACTAAGTATAGCAGAAAATACAAATGAAGTGAGAGGATAAATACTTGGATATTTTCCCAGTCTGGGACACTTAAGAGGACAAAGCTCATTAAATAGTCCTTTGCATAAAAATAAAACAGACAAATGGGTAGAAATATAAAAAAAATATGTAAAAGCAAGGGAACAAGTCACTCCAAAAAGTTCACAATACTTCAACAACTTATCACATTTACATCACAGTGAATGAAATGTCAGATAAAGTATTTATAAAATTCTTTAGAACTATTTAAAAATGTAGAAGTTCTTAAAAATAGTAAAATATTCAACAAGATAAAAGAAGATCTAAAGAATGAACTAAGAGAGAAAATATAGAAAGTGAATGATCTTTTCTATAAAGAGATAGAGATCCTGAAAAAGAACTAAACAGAAATCCTAAAAATGAAAAACTTAATAAATCAAATTAAATATTCATTTGAAAGCATTACCAATGGATGACACTTATAGAAGACAGATTCTCAGAGCTTGAAAACAAAAGTATATAAATTTAAAAATAGTTTCCAATAAAAAAAAGATGTTAAGAAGCCATAACCAAAATATACAAGAAATATGGGATTTCTCTGATCACCAAGAGATCATATTTAAGAATCATTGGCATAAAATAAGGTATACTTTGTTTTCAAGTTCTGAGAATCTGTCTTCTATGTCTCATCCACTGGTGATGCTTTCAAATTAATTTTGAATTTGATTTTTTAAGTCTTTCATTTTGGAATGCAAAAAAAACTTTTCAATGAAATAGTACTAGAGAAAATTCCAAAAATTAGGAATCAGATGGAAATTCAAATACAAGATGTATATATAACCCCAAATAGGCAAAGTTAAAAAAAAATCCTCTTCAAGACACATTATACTAAAAAAGTCTAATAGAAAGAATAGTATAGAATTTTAAAAGCCACAAAAAAATGACTTGTCAAATATAGAGATGTAAGCCAATTAGAACTTCTATTGGTCTATCAGTCTAGAACCTTAAAGGAGGAGGACTTGGAATAATAAATGTCAAGTGATAAAATATAACAGGGCCAACCAACCAACATTGCTATATCTAGCAAAACAATACTTTTGAACTGAATATGAAATAAAAACCTTCCATGATAAGCCAAAACTAAAAGAATTCATAACTACTAAGTCAGTACTACTAATATACTCAAAGAAATATTTCATGCAAAAGAAATGAAAATAAATATTAAGTGTATGGATAAATCCAACTGTAAGAATATTAAATTCATATATTATTAATTGCCTGTGTGTCTTCTTCTGTAAAGTGTCTGTCCAGTTCCTTGGCCCACTTATTGATTGGGTTCTTTGTATTTTTGGTGTAAAGTTTTGTAAGGTCTTTATAAATTTTGGAGATAAGTGCTCTATCTGAAGTGCATGTGGAAAAGATTTTCTCCCACTCTGTATGCTCTCTCTTCACATTCTTGATTGTATCCTTTGCTGAGAAAAGCTTTTTAGGTTGAGTCCATCCCATTTATTGATTCTCGCTTTGATTTCTTGGGCTTTGGGAGTCTTGTTGAGGAAGTCTGATCCTAAGTCAACATGATGAAGATTCGGGCCTACTTTGTCTTTTATTAGGTGCAGGGTCTCTGGTCTAATTCTTGTCTTTGATCCATTTTGAGTTGAGTTTTGTACAGGGTGAGAGATAGAGGTTTAATTTCATTTTACTGCATATGGATTTCCAGTTTTGCCAGCACCATTTGTTGAACAGGCTATCTTTTCTCCATTGTATGTTTTTGGTTCCTTTGTCTAGTATGAGGTGACTGTATTTATGTGGTTCTGTTTCTGTGTCTTCTATTCTGTACCATTGGTCTGCCTGTCTATTTTGGTGCAATGCCATGCTGTTTTTGTTACTATTGCTCTGTAGTTTAGTTTAAGGTTTGGTGATGTGATACCTCCTGTTTCACTTTTTCTATCCAGGATTGTTTTGGCTATTCGAGGTCTCTTGTTCTTTCAGATGAAGTTCACAGGCAATTAATAAATATATGAAAAAGTGTTCAACATCTCTAGTAATTAGAGAAATGCAAATTAAAATAACTCTAAGATTTCATCTTACTCCAATTAGAATGGCTTTTATCAACACAAACAATAATAGATGTTGGCACGATTGTGGGGAAAAAGGCACACTTTTACATTGCTGGTGGAGTTACAAATTGGTGCAGTCACTCTGGAAAGAGTATGGAGAATCCTCAGAAAACTTGGAATGGACCCACCTTTTGACCCAGTTATCCCACTCCTCGGTTTATACCCAAAGGACCTAAAATCAGCAAACTACAGTAACACAGCCACATAAATGTTTATACCAGTTCAGTTCACAATAGCTAGATTGTGGAACCAACCTAGATGCCCTTCAAAAGATTAATGGATAAAGAAACTGTGGTATACATACACAATGCAATAGTATTCAGTCATAAAGAAGAATAATATTATGGCATTTACAAATAAATGGATGGAATTGGAGAATATTATGCTAAATGAAATAAGCCAAGCCCAAAAAAACCAAAGGCCAAATTTTTTCCCTGATAAGTGGAGAATGATATATAATGGGGGTTGGGGTGTGGGGAATGAGAGAAGAATGGGGGAACTTTAGAATATGTAGAAGGAAATGAGAGGGAGGGGATAAGAAAAATGGTGGAATGAGACAGACATCATAACCCTATGTACATGTATGATTACACAAATGGTATGAATCTACATTGTGTACAACCATAGAAATCAAGTGATGTACCCCATTTGTGTACAATGAATCAAAATGCAGTCTGTAAATAAAAAATTAAAATCTAAATAAAAAATAATTTAAAGAAAGAAGAGTAAATTCAAGGATAATCAATCAAGACTGAATTAACCATTAGTAATGAATCAAAATGACAGGATATAAAAATCATCTCTCTACAGTAATGTTGAATGTAAATTATCTAAATTCTCCAATCAAAAGACATAGATTGGTAAAATGAATCAAAATCAAAACCCAACTCTAAATTCTTTACAGGAGAATCACCTAACAGGCAAAGAAGTCCACAGGCTGAAGGTGAAAAATGGAAAAAGATATACCATGTAAATGGAGACCAAAAATAAGCAGGAGTAGCTACTCTCATATCTAACAAAGTACCCCTGAAGCCAAAATTATCAAGAAGTATCCTTTCACACTGATTAATAAAATGATCCAAAAATAAGATATAATGATGATAATATTTATTTCGTAAATGTTAGTGCAACTATGTATATAAAAAAAAAACACTACTCAGTATAAAGTATTAAAGAGAACCTAATACAATAATACTGAGTGATTTCAACACACCTTTCATGGATAGATAGGTCATACAGAAGTAAACTAAGTAAAGATGCTTCAAAACAAAACAAAACTATAAATCAAATGAGTGTAGCAGATATCTATTGAATATTTATCCATAAAAAACTGAATTCCAGAAGGGCAAGTTGTCAGATTAGAGTGAGGCAGCATTTCTCCTAGCTTGGCTACCCAGCACACGAGCACTGGGAATATTACATCTCCCTGAGACTTAGAGTGAAAGATCCTGAGACTGGAGGGACAGCCTCTTAACTGGAGACTATCATTCATTGCAGAAACCAATCCAAGAGCCATCTTGGTACTGCAGTGCAGTTGAGCATACAGAAAGTAAAAATCAGCTAGGTCTGTGTGAGCCTATCTGAGCCTAGAAATCTGTGGAAAGTCAGAAACTGGGAGCATTTCGCCCAGGGGAACACAGGTTAGAGAGGCTCAAGAGAATCCTGCTCTCCCCAGCTCCATGAGTCCTGAAGCTAGCGGGGACTGACGGGACTGGCTACGGTGGGTCAGAAGATTGGAATTGAGAGTGTAAGGGAATTTTTCTCTTGGCTCACCCAGCCAACTGGTCTGGTACCCACCAGGTTCCAGGGGCCTACCTGGGTAGGCACTTGCCAGGTCCTGGCACCAGTCTGGTCTCCAGCTCCCTCCCCAGTCTGGCATCCACTGGTCCCAGGTTCCTGGGACTAAGCAGGTATGGCACCAGTCTGGCACCCACCAGGGCCCTTCAGCTCCCCCAGACCCCAGTCTTCCAATCCCCCATCTTCTGACTCAACTCACTGCTCTGTGGACGAGGCCCACAGTATAGCTGCTGGCCCATAGTTCTGCATGCCAGGCCACTACTTCACTGCCAGACCTGCCCCTCTCAGCATGCAGCTTTGCTGCCATTCTGCAGGACCCAGATACACCTGCCCCCTGGATGTGACCAGCTGCTTTGCCACCTCCCCCAACCCAGCTTCCCTGGCATGCCACTTTACCTCCAGGGCCTGCAGTTCAGCCCACCAATACTAATGTCCCAAGAAGGGAAATTAGGAAGTCTTAAACCTCAACCTTCAACCCCGTAAGCAAGGCAATGAAAAGGAAAGATGCACGATCCATGGCACATACTGCCATGCTTAGATCATATCTTAAGAAGAAAGGAAAAGAAAACCAGGTGGACACAGACAGGGAACACATACACTTACTATTTTGTCCAATATGGTGGATATGACTCCTTAATTTCTTAACATTTCACTAAGATTTGTTGTTGTTGTTGCTTGTTTGTTGTGGTTGTAGTTCTGTTTTGCTTTATGTTTTGGGCTTATTATATTGGTTTTTTGTTTTATTTGAATGTGTACTGACTAATTCAAGAACTTCTACACATATTTGTATTTGTTTCTCTCTCCTCATTTCTTTTTTTCCCCTTCTTTTTTTTTATTTTCTTTTCCTTTCTTTCTTTTTGTTGTTTTTGGATTTTTCTGTTTGTTTGTTTTTTTGAAGGTGTTATTTTACCATGCTCTATATTTTGAGGGTTAGTGTTTCTGATTAGCTTATTTTGATTTTGTATTTATCATCTTTATCACTACTCTATCTTCCTTGTCTCCCTCTCTCTTTTCTCTATTCTTGATACTCAAATTCCATTCTCTCTCTCTCCTCCTTTATATTCTTCTATTTTTTCTTCCCATTTCAAGTTAACAACATATCCTAAGTTACTACTGCATCTGCCCTATTCACTCTTGGAAATTGCAAACACTTTTCTAACCTCCTGTCTCTTTTCCATGTACTCAACTCTATCCTTAACACTTCATAATGGTAATTGAGATATACAATGTCTACCCCTTCAATAAACATCACAGCAATAATTAATATGCTAGAAGTCATAGACAACACCTTTTTTTAAAATTTAAACTGATATAATGCATGATTATTTCCTATTTTTACTGATGGAAATTGCCGATCCCACTAGCCCTACATATCATACCAGTTAACCTTAGATATCAAATTATAAACTACAGACCTAGTCTACTGCATTGTTTGCATACATTGTTGCTGTCATTGCGTTCTCCCCCACCCCAATCTGTGAAGTATTAGTAACACAGAGGGACACTATAAACTCATAAGGTAGAAACTCTACAGCATCAGTTCCATCCAGATAGATAGGTAGGCAACAAGCAATATGAAATAGCAAGGGAATAAACCATCCCAAATAACACAGAATACCTCAACAGTAGACTTCATTGACACCACAGTGGAGGAAATGACAGAGATGGAATTCAGAAAGATCATGGTTAAATTGATCTACAAGGTAAAATACGATGTAAGAAATAAAATCAGAGAGAAAATACAAGACGTGAAAGATCATTTCAACAAGGAGATAGAGATCCTAAAGAAGAATCAGTCAGAAATTCTCAAAATGAAGGATTCAAAAAACAAAATAAAAAATCCAGTGGGAAGCACCACTAACAGACTAGACCACTTGGAAGACAGAGTTTTAAGCAACAAAGACAAAATATGTAATCTAGAAATAAAGCTGAACATGGGGAAAATATCATAAGAGACCATGAACAGAACTTCCAAGCAATATGGGATAACATGAAAAGACCAAACAGATTTATCAAGATAGATGAAGGTTCAGAAAAACAAGTCAAAGAAACGCAAAATATTTTCAATAAAATAATATCAGAAAATTTCCCGAAACTTAAGAATAAAATGAAAAATCAAATACAGGAGGCTTGCAGGACCCTGAATTTACAAAGTTACAACAGACCCACAACAAAGCATATTAGTAGGAAATGCCTGACATACGGAATCAGGATAACATTTTAAAGACTACCAAGAGAAAAGTAACAGGCCACACCTAGAGGGGAACAGATCCAGATCTCAGCTGGTTCAAATAGTGGTTCCATTCCAGGAACAGCCAATAGAGGGATTTCTGGGTCATATGGTGGCTTTACTTTAATTATTTGAGGAACCCCCATCATGCTTTCTATAATGGCTCTACTAAAATTTACAGTGCCACCAACAATATATGTGTTACCTTTAATCTACATCTTTGCCAATAATTATTATGTTGCCATTCTGCTAAAAGTCATGCTAACAATTGTGTGGTGAGATTTTATTGAGGTGAGATCTTAACATTTCTCTGATGATTAGTGATGATAAGCATTTACAATCTGATGTGTGTTTGCCATTTTTATGCCTTCTTTTGAGAAGTGTCTATTAAGGACACTTTGTACACTATTTAATTGTATTATTTGTTTTCTTTCTATTGAGTCATGTGGATTTGTTAGATATTTTACTTAGATACTATTTCTTAGATACTAACCCTTCATCAGATGTTTAGTTTGCAAATAATTTCTCCCATTCTAAGGGTGTCTCTTCACTCTATTGATTGTTTTCTACGCTGTGCAGAAGAGTTTTAGTTCAATAAAATCCACTTTGTCTACTTTTGCTTTTGCTTTCACTGTTTTAGGGATCTAAAAAATCACTGCCCATAAAATGTCATAGAGATGTTTCCTTGTTTTCTTCTAGGACTTTTATAGTTCAGATTTTAAGTAACTTATTTATTTTTAGTCAGTTTTTCTATGGTGTAAATGATGGTCTAATTTCATTCTTCTGCATGTGAGCATCTAACACCCACTATGAAGGAGGTTGTGCTTTTTCTATTCTGTGTTTTTGGTACTTTGTTGATCCATTGGCTGTTAATGTATGGAGATATTTTTGGATTCTTTACTCTGTTTCATTTATCCTTATATCTATTTTTAGTGCCAGAATAATGCTGTTTTGGTTATAATAGCTTTGCACTGTATTTTGAATTTGGTTATTAGGATACTTTCAAGCTTTATTTTTGCTCAAAAATCACTGTTATCTGGGGTTATTTTGCAGTTCTGTATAGTTTGAGACTTTTTTCTATTTCTATAAGGAATACTATTGATATTTTGATAAGAATTGTGTTGAATCTACAGATTACTTTGGGTAGAGTGGACATTTTAACAATATTAATCCTTCCAATCATACACATGGTCAGTCCTTCCATTTATTTGTGTCTTTTTCAATTTATTGCATCAATGTTTTATAATTTTCAGAGTTGAGATTTTTCACTTCCTTAGTTAAATTTATTCCTAACTTATTTATTTTTGTAGTATTATAAATAAGAATATATTTTGCTTCTGTTTCATAAAATTTGCAATTAGTATATAGAAATGCTATCGATTTTTTATACTGTGGTTGTGGTTCAGTGGCAATGTGCTTGCCTAGACCATGTGAGGCACTGGGTTTGATTCTCAGCACCAAAGTAAAAAATAAATAAAGATATCGTGTCCATCTACAACTGAAAATATTTTTTTAAAAAATAAATGTTGTTGATTTTTACAAATCAATTTTTTAACTTGCAACATAACTGAATTCTTTTATTCTAATAATTTTTTGATTGGATCTTTGGAATTTTCTGTATACAGGTTCATGTCCTGAAAACTGAGATAACTCAACTTTCTGCTTTCTAATCTGGATATCTTTACTTTCTTTTGTTTTGTTGCTCTTTCTAGGACCTCCTATACTACATTAGGTAGACATGGCAGGAGAGGGCAACTTTATCTTACACTAGATATTGGAGAAAAAATATAAACATTTTTCTATTAAGTTATTAGTTATGAGTTTGTCATAAATGGTCTTTATTGTGATAAGGTACATTGCCTCTATACCTAATTTGTTAAGTTTGTTGTTATTATCATAAAGGGATATTGGATTTTGTCAAATGCCTTGCTTACACCATTGAAATGATCAAATTCTTTGTTTTTAATTTCATTCTCTTAATGTATCACATTTATTGATTTATTAATCATCCCAGGAATGAATCTCATTTCATTATATTAAATGGTATTTTTAATATGATTTTGAATTTGGTTTGTTAAGTTTTTAAAAAAATCTTTATTTATATATTATTTAGATTCATAGTATACAAATGGGGTACATCTTTTGTTTCTCTGGTTGTACACGAAGTAGAGTCACACCATTTGTGTAATCATACATATACATATGGTAATGATATTTGTCTCATTCTATTATCTTTCCTTCCCCTCAGTCCCCTCCCCACCCCTCATTTTCCTCTACAATGCATCCTTCCTACATTCTTGCCTCCTCACCCCCACCACCATTATGTATCATCATCCACTTCTCAGAGAAATCATTCCACCTTTGTTTTTTTGGGACTGGTTTATTTCATTTAGTATTATATTCTCCAATTCCATCCACTTATCTTCAAATGCCATAGTTTTTATTCTTCTTTGTGGCTGAATAATATTCTATTGTGTATATATACCACAGTTTCTATATCCATTCATCAATTGAAGGGTATCTAGGTTGGTTCCACAAACTAGCAGCTATAAACACTGATGTGCCCACATCACTATAGTATGCTGATTTTAAGTCCTTTGGATATAAATCAAGGAGTGGGATACCTGGATCAAATGGTGGTTCCATTCCAAGTCTTCTAAGGAATCTACATACTACTTTCCAGAGTGGCTGCATCAATTTGCAATCCCACCAGCAATGTATGAGTGTACCTTTTCCCCCATATCCTTGCTAACACCTATTGTTACTTGTACTCTTGATAATAGACATTCTAATTGGGATGAGATGAAATCTTAGGGTAGTTTTGATTTGCATTTCTCTTATTACTGGAGATGTTGAACATTTTGTCATTTATCTGTTGATTGCTTGCAGATCTTCTTCTGTGAAATGTCTGTTCATATTCTTAGCCCATTTATTGACTGAGTTATTTGTAATCTTGGTGTAAAGGTTTTTGAGTTCTTTAAAAATTCTGGAGATTAATACTCTATCTGAGGTGCATGTTGAAAAGATTTTCTCCCACTCTATAAACTCTCTCTTCACATTGTTGACTGTTTCCTTCGCTGAGAAAAAGCTTTTTAGTTTGAATCTATCCCGTTTATTGTTCCTGCTTTTAATTCTTGTACTTTGGGAGTCAGGTTAAGGAAGTCTGGTCCTAAGCCGATATGATGAAGATTTGGACCTACTTTTTCTTCTCTTAGGTGCAGCATCTCTGGTCTAATTCCTAGGTCCTTGATCCATTTTGAGATGAGTTTTGTGCAGGGTGAGAGATAGCGGTTTAATTTCATTTTGCTGCATATGGATTTCTAGCTTTCCTAGCACTGTTTGTTGAAGTGGCTATCTTTTCTCCATTGTATGTCTTTGGCATCTTTGTCTCATATGAGACACTTTGTCTAGTATTTATGCAGGTTTGTGTCTGTGAACTCTATTCTGTACCATTGATTTTGGTGCCAATATCATTCTGTTTTTGTTATTATTGCTCTGTAGTATAGTTCTAGAACTCATAAGTGAATTCAGCAAAGTAGCAGGATATAAAATCAACACTCATAAATCTAATGCATTTTTATTCATAAGTGATGAATTCTCTGAAAGGGAAATTAGGAAAACTACCCCATTCACAATAGCCTAAAAAAACAAAATAAAAGAAAACTTGGGAATCAATCTAACACAATTGGTGAAAGACCTCTGCAATGAGAACTGCCGAACACTAAAGAAAGAATTTAAAGAAAATCTTAGAAGATGGAAAGATCTCCCATGTTCTTGGATGGGCAGAATTAATATTATCAAAATAGTCATACTACCATAAGCACTATACAAATTCAATGCAGTTCCAGTTAAAATTCCAAAGATGTACCTCATTGAAATAGAGAAAGCAATCATGAAATTCATTTGGAAAAATAATCCTTAATAATCCTGCAATCCTTAGCAGGAAGAGTGAAGCAGGTGGTATCACAACACCAGACTTTCAACTATACTACAGAACAATAGTAACAAAAATGGCATGGTTTGTTAATTTTTGCATGTATTTTCATCAGGGATATTGGTCTGTGGTTTTCTTTTCTTAGGTGTACTTCTATGACTTTGGCATCAAGGTGATGCTGTACTCACAAAATTAGTTTGGAAGTCTTCCTTCCTGGTCAATTCTTTGGAACAGTTAAAAGGATTTAGTATCAATTCTTCAAATGCTTGATAGAACTCTGCAGTGATTCCATCCAGTCCTGGGCTTTACTTTGATGGGAAACTTTATATTCCATCTTGATATTCATTAGTGTATTCCAGCTTTTGAGCTCTTCATGATTCAATCCTCATAGGTGGGTGCATCAAGGAATTTAATCATTTTACGTTATCCAACTTGTTAATTTGGAATTGTTCATAAGAGTCTTTTATGATCTTTTGCATTTCTATTGTATCTGTTGTAATACCACCTCTTTTATTCATGATTTTATTCTTTTGGAATCTTGTTTCATACTCTGAGTAAAAAGTTGTTGAATTTGTTTATCCTTTCAAAAATAAAATCTTAATTTCATTAAAATATTCTATTGATTTTCTAGTCTTTGTTTTTATCTGCTCCAATCTCTATTATTCCCTTTCTTCTAATACATTTTGACTTAGCTTACTATTCTTTTTATAGTTCCTTGATACACCAGTATTAGATCTTTTATTTGTGATATTGCTTCTTCTTTGATGTAGGAGTTTACTGTGATAAACCTGTCTCCCAGAATTGCTTTTGTTATATCCAATAGGTTTTATTATGTTGCTTTTCCATTTTCATTTGTCTAAAAAATTTATTTATTCTTTGACCCAATGATTATTTGGAAGCATATTGTTTAATTTCCATTAATATGTGAAGTTTCAATGTTCCTTGTATTGTGTATTCTCAATTTGTTATCATTGTGATCAGAAAAGATACTTGATGAGATTTCACATTTCTTGAATTTGTTTAAACTTGCTTTCTGGCCTCTTCTTGTTCAATTGAGAAGAAAGTGCACTATATGCTCTTTGATGGAATACTCTGTATATGTCTGATAGGTCCATTTGATTTGTTTGTGGATTAAACCTGAGGTTCCCTTACTGATTTTCTGTGTGTTAGATCTTTCAACAGCTGAAAGTGGGATTTTGTGGTCCCTACTATTATTTTTTTTAACAAATACATATTTTTCAGCCTCTTATAGGTAGTTGAGTCATTTTTGTTGTTGTTGTCTATCTTTTGTAAAATAAAAATCTGCTTAGTAACAGTTTTTTGATTGGAGAAATTACATCGCTAGCATTCAAAATCATTATTGATAGGCATGAATTTACAATTGTCCTTTTGTTAGTTATTCTCTAGGTATTTTGGTTTGTTCATTTGTAGGTAATTTGTTTCTGTATTTCTCTCTTGCTTTCTTCCTTTGTGTCTAAGTGACTTTCTTTAGCAGTGTGTTTTGCTTCCTTTCATTTTATATTTTGTATATCTACTATAGATTTTTTGTTACTGCAGGCTTACATAAAGCATCTCTTAGTTAAAATAGGCTATTTTAATCTTATAACAACAAAGTTTTGATTGGAACAAAGCAAAAACAATGTCTATACTCCTACCTCACATTTTGAATTTATGATTTCAGACTTGACATCTTTTATTTTTCATATTTCTTAACAAATTATTGTAGCTATTATTTCCCTTGATTGTATTTTTGCCTCCATAGTAAAATTATAAGGTGCTCAGTTACCATCCTTACAGTCTTGGAATATTCCTATTTTGACTGTTTACTGTTTCTTTATCAGTGAGTTTTATACTTTCATATACTTTTGTGTTACTCATTAGCATCCTTTCCTTTCAGCTTGGGGAACTCCCATTAGTATTTCTTGTAAGCTAGGTCTGGTGGTAATAAGCTCCTCATCTAAGAAAACTTTACCTCCTCTTCACTTATGAAGAAAACCTTTGCTGAATATGGTATTCTTGGTTGTCAGTTGTTTGCCTTCAATGTGTTGAATGTATCATTGTACCTTTTCCAGGTCTGTGATATTTGTGTTATTTCCTTCTTTCCTCTTGCTGTTTTTTAATTTCCTCCCCAAAGCTCATGTGTTAGGTAGGAAATGCAGCAATGTTCAGAGGTGAAAAGATGGAATCATGAGAGCTGTAACCTCATCAGTGAATTAATCCACTTGATGGCTACTGGGTGGAAACTGTAGTGAGTGGAGCATGACTAGAGGAACAGGTCACTGGGGACATGACCCTGTGGACTTTGTCTTATCCCTGCCTCCTTGTTCTTACTTGTTGCTTCCCAGCTTCCATAAACTGAGCAGCTTTTCTTTTCAATGACATTTCTTCCTTGGATTCAGTCAGCCGTGGACTGAATCTCTGAAACTATGAACCAAAATAAAATTTTCCTCCTCCAAGTTGTTCATGTCAGGTATTTTGGTCACAGCAATGAAAAGTTGACTAACAAATACAGTATTGAGATAGTCTTATTTCAATTGAATCTGATTGGGAAACTTTGACCTTCTTGTTCCTAACATTTCCATCTTTTTTCAAGTTTGAACAGTTTGAGGCTGCCTTTTTATTCTTTTAAAATAAGACTGTCCTTTATTTTTTCTTCATCTTCTTTATCTGCAATGACTTGAATATTTACTCTTTTGTTGCTATCTCATAAATTCTAACTGAATCTTTTTCATTCTTTTTCTCCTCTGCATTTTTCATTTATCATTATAATTTTCAGCTCCAGGATTTCTGTATTATTATTATTACTTATTATTTAATCTGTTCATTAGATTTCTCATTCTGGTCATATTTTACTCATTTAAAAATATTTCTTTGCATTTTCTTGAAGTTTACTGAGCTTTCTTAAAACAGTGACTTCAAAGTCTTTGTCATGAAATTCATACATCTCCATTTCTTTAGGATAAATCAGTGGAATACTATTTTGTCCATTTTTGTAATGCCATGTTTCCCTGGCTATTCTTAGTTCTGATGGACACATAATATCTAGATCTGCAAATTTGAAGAAGCAGGTACTTAATCTGTTCTTAAAGATCGATTGTGTATGTGCAAGCCCTGTAGTAGGCATGGTGTTGGACCATGACAGAAACCCAGGATTGCAGAGATGTGCCTTGTCCTGTCCAGAGTACTGCCAGAGCCTGGAACTACTGAAGTCAACCTGGTGACAATGTGGGCCACACATCAAATCTTTCATGCAAGCCTGGAGACTGAAGCCTGAATCTTTGTTTTCCAACCAGACACCAGGTTGGGTCTAGAAGTTCAGTAGGTGAACTCAAGACTATGGGACCTGGGGGTTGGAATTTGCCTGTTGCTTGGTTTTACTTTGGCAGGCCCAGTGTTGAGATCTAAGGCAAAGTACAGTGCTTTGTTCCTTCTCTTTGCTCAAAGCAGATAGTATCCGAACATACACTATGCTACCTAGGATTGGGGAAAGAATGATGCAGGTCGTGTCAAACTATCCTTACTTTCATCAATGTATTCCTTACTATTACACAGTATTGAGTGATCTTAGTTTTCTTAGATATCACAAGGGTATTTTTTGTGCATTGATAGCTATTCAAATTGATGTTTCTGCAAAGGGATGATTACAGGACACTGCTGTTTCACTTCTTATTACTCCATCTCATCTTTTGCTCTGATATATCTTCCTCTACTCCTTCTCTCAATATTAAGCATCTTTTCATGTGCCAAGGAGACCATTCATATAATTTCTTTGGATGCATACATTTATGAGATAACATTTTTTAGATTCTGCATAGGAGTGAGATCATGGGGTACTCATATTTTTGTGCTTAGTTCATTTCAGCTAATGTCATGTCCTTCAGATTCATCTATGTTGTCATACAGGACAACTCTCTTATATTTTATCACATATTCATTACCTGCTCATGTCCAACACACATTTTGGATTGTTGGTTTTGTTGTTAATTCTTATTATTGAGTTGTAAGCATTCTCAAGCTATTCTGGATATCTCATCTCTTACCACATATATAATTTACAAATCCTTTTTCTCATTCCATAAATTGACTGTTGGTTAGTACAAATTTTCTTTGTTATACAAAGGTTTTGGGTTTCATGGTGGCCAACTTCTACTTTTTCTTTTGTTATCACAATCAACATAGTGAAACTATTTCTCTCTTTCATGTTTTGAGCTTTATACTTTCAGTTTTTGTATTTAAGTCTTTAATATATTTTGAGTTCATTTTGAATATAACAACATATAGGTAGATATCACTCTCTTGCTTATGATATACAATTTTCCCAGCTCCAGTAAATGGTCATAGTATCTTTGTTGAAAATCATGTGAACAGGTTATGGGAGTATATATTTCTGGATTGTCTATTGTTTTTCATTAGTCTGTAAGCCTATCTTTATGCCAATATCATTCTTTTTCAAACTATTTGTTTTAGTTGTCAATGGACCTTTATTTATTTATAGGTGGTGCTGAGAATTGAACCTAGTGCCTCATACATGGTAGGCAAGTGCTCTACCACTGAGCTACAATACAAGCCTCTCATTCTTTTGATTACTGAACCTATTTTGTAAGATTTGAAATAAGGAAATGGGAGTCCCCCAACTTTATTCCACTATTTGGAAATTGTTTTTTTTCTTTGGAGAGGCTTACAATACCATATGAATTTCAAAATGTAATTTTTTATTTCTTCAAAAATGTGGTTGGAATTTTGATAAGGATTGTATTGAATCTTCAGATCATTTAAGTAATATTGACATTTTAATAAAACTATGTCTTACCATCTACGACATGGGATACTGTTCCATTTATTTGTCTTCTTTCATTTTTTCTGGAAATGCTTTGTTTCCATAGTATAAATCTCTCACTTCTTTAATGAATTCCTAAGTATTCTATTAATTCTTATACTCTTATAAACGAATCTGCTTGCTCAATTTTCTGTTCAAAAATTACTCAGTGTTTAGAAATAAAAATTATTTCACTTTTTAATCCTGCTGCTTAGCAGATTTCATTTATTAGATACATGTGTATGTAATCTTCAGGATGTTCTACATATGAAATCATATTTTCTGTGAATAGAAATAATCTTACTTTTCCCTCCCAATTTAGATTTTTTTAGCCACGTATTTTTTTTTTTTTTTTCAGTGCTGGGGATTTGAACTCAGGGCCTTGTGCTTGTGAGGCAAGCACTTTATCAATTTAGATTTTTAAAATGCATTTTCCCAGTCCCCAATTTAGGTTTTTAAAATGTATTTTCCTTGAATAATTGCTTTAGCCAGAACTTTCAGTACTATATTGATGCTGATGGAAAATAGTAAAAGTAAGCATCTTCGCCTTATTCCTGATCTTAGAGGTAAGGGATTCAGTCTTCTACCAGTGAATGTAATATTTCTTGAGGCTTGTTCATATGGTGACTTTACTATGTTGGTGGAATGTCTGGCTATTAGTAGTTTTTAGAGAGTTTATATAATGAAAGGATTTAAAATTTGGTCAAATGTCTTTTTCTGAATAAATTGAGACAATTATGCTTTCCCTTCATTCTGTTACTGTGGTTTATTAGGCTAATTGATTTTTATATGGTGAAACATCTTTGCATTCCAGGAATAAATCACATTTGGTCACAGTGCATAATCTTTTTAATATGCTGCTGAATTTGATTTGCTAATATTTTGGTGGGAATATTTGCATCCATTATCCTTGGTATATTGGTCTATTTTCTTTTTTTCTATTATTGTCCTTGTCTGATATTGATATGTGGTAAATGTTGGATTCAAAATGAGTTAAGAAGTATTCCCTGCTCTTCAGTTTTTTTTTTTTTAATTTTGAGAAAGATTGGTTTATTTCTTTAAATATTTAGTAAAATTCACCAGTAGAGTCCTTAAGGTTTTTCCTTGTTTTGGGAAATTTTGATTGTGAATTCCATACCTTTTTAATTTTTTAGTGTTCAGGTTTTCTTTCTTCAGGATTTAGGGTTCATTAGGTTTTTTGTGTCTAGGAATTTGCTCATTTCTCTGGGTTACTCAATTTGTTGGCATAGTATTCTCTCATAAACCTTGTTCATTTCAATTCATAGTAATATTTTCATTTTCACTTTTTATTTTAATAAATAGCCATCTCTCTTTTATTCTCAGTCAATATAGCTAAAGGTATGGCAATTTTATTGATATTTCAAAGGACCAAATTTTGGTTTTATTGGTTTTCTTTATTGTTTTTCTACCCTCTACATCATTTGCATGTGCTATAATCTTTATTATCTACCTACTTCTCCTATCTTTGAGGGTTTGTTGTGTTGTTTTCTAGTTCTTATAAATTTAAATTATTGATATGAGATCTTCCTTGCATTTTTAATATAAGCCTTTAGAGTTACAAATTTCCCTCTTCGTATACACATTTTAAATATTTAAGTTTTATAACCTTTAAGTTTTGGTGTGTTGTGTTTTATCATTCAAGTAATTATTTTCTAATTTCTCTTGTTCTTTGTTTCATTGTTTAAAAGTACACTATTTAATTTCCACAAAATGGTGAATTTTCCTGCTTTATTTCTGTTATTGATTAATTACTTTATTCTTACAACTTATGAATATACCTTGTATGATGTTAACCTTTTAGAATATTTTGAGACTTACTTTATAGCCTAATATATAATCCATCCTGGGAAAATATTTCCTATGCACTGAGAAGAATGTCTGTTCTCTTGGTAGAATATTCTGTATGTATCTGCAATGTTGGTTGTTCTTGTAATATGTATGTGTATTATATATACACATATACATATGGGCATACACACACAAACATGCCAATGTCTGTTGCTCTTGAGTAGAAGAGTGTGTATATCTGTTTCCATATTTATCTTCTACCTGATTGTTCTATTCATTATGTAGAGTATGTATTAAAATCCATTATTATTACATAAATCCTTACTTTAATCATTTCAATTTTCTTTATATATTTTGATCATCTGTTAGTAAATGTGTATTATGTCTTCTTGCTATTCTGAGTCTTTGTTAATACATGTCATTTTAACTTAAAGTACATTTTGTCTGACATTGATATAGTCATCCTTGCTCCCTTTTTATTATTATTTTCATGGGCTATCTTTTTCCAACCTTTCATTTTTTACCTATTTGTGTCTTTGGTTTTAAAATGAATTACATATACACAGCATATGGTAGGATCATTTTTTTAAAAGTCCATTTGTCAACTTTTGTCTTTTAATTGAAAGCAGAGAGAACAAGAAATACCACTTTTCTAGAATGCTATAGTTTGAATGTGTTTTGTTGTATAAGTGTTCATATGTTGGAAACTTGGGTCTCTGGTCTGAAAACGTTAAGAGATCATGGTACCTTTAAGAGATGCATTTTTGTTAGTAGTCTTTGGTATCACTCTCTTGCATAGCATTAAGGTAGATCCCTTGGAACCTTAGGTCTTACGAAAATATTTTCTTATTAAAGAGTGAACCTGACTGTGGATCATCCTCTGCCTTCTATTTATTGCCATGTGATCTCTCATTCTCCCAAGTGCTTTCCTTATGCTATTTTCTGCCATGAGTCCCTCACCAGAGTAAAATCAATGCTAGCATTATGCTCAGAATCTCCAAAAAGTGTGATCTAAATAAACCTCTTTTCTTTTTAAAATATCAACCTTAGGTATTTTGTTATAGTAACAGAAGGCACTAATACAGAATTTAAGTCATTTACATTTAAAGTAATTACTAGGAAGAGATTTACTTCTCTTGTGTTGTTATTTGTTTTCTATATGCATTATAGCTTTTCTTCTTATTTCTTATATTGCTCTCTTGGGTTTACTTGACTGATTTTTCATACTAAAACATTTAAATTCCTTTCTTGTTTCTTTTTGTCTATAGACTCTATAAAGAGTCTATTTTGTGACTCTTTATGGTTACTATGGGGGAAACTTTTTTGAATGATTTTAGTCATGCCTTTATTCATTTAGTGCATCAAAAACATACTTTAAAAAAAAAAAGATTCAGTGAATAGAGATCATCCTCTCAGCATGTTATGTTTGTTTGTTTGTTTTGGTACCAGAGGTTGAATCCAAGGGTGCTTAACCACTGAGCCATATCCCCAGTCATTTAAAAAAATTATTTATTTAGACACAGGGTCTCCCTAAGATGCTTAGGGCCTCACTAAGTTGCTGAGGCTGGCTTTGAACTTTAATCCTCCTGCCTCAGCCTCCTGAACTGACAGGATTACAGGTGCGCACCACCATACCCAGTAGTATTTGTTTTTTGAAAGACCAATATTATCAAAATCTCATTGATAGCGCAGTAGTACAAGAATCTCAGACATAATTAAGTATGTAATCTAAACAAGAATGGTTAGCTGAGAATTTACATAACGTAAAAATATACATACTTAAAGTTAACTGTGCAGGCAGGTGAATGCAGCAGGTAGAGTGGTGGAGGGATCCTTGTGATGAGGAGACAAGGGTCAATTGCACGATTTTGCTTTTCCCTCCATTACGGGAAAGAGTTCTCACTGAGAGTTACCCCACAGCCACCTGCACATGAAGTTTACCTATGATCTCATACAGGGTGAAGTGGTGTAACTGATCTTTCTGTGACACTCCCAAGAAAAAAGGAGAATCCATAGTGAGCCTCATGAAAGTTTCAGGAAGCACTGTTGGTTTCCTCGAGGCTGAATCTGGAAGGGGGCTAACTCTGGCATGAATGTTTGTCAAGGGTAAATGTCTCCCTTTACTGTTTACTTCACAGTTGACATGCATGGAGAGTTGGAGAATCTTGACAGTTGTCTGAACTACACTTTGAAAAGTGAGAACCGGCTAATAACATATATTATTTACCTACTTAACAACAACAAAAAAATAAAGCTCATTATCTGTACCTTTAAGTCAAAAGGCAAGGGGCGCACATCTGAATACCAATGCTGTTGATTCTACCATTCCTTTGCACCATAAGGACGCACCTGCACGCTGCTCTGTCACGTACCAAAGCAGGCGCCAGGTTGAACTCTCAGAACAGAAAAATCCAAAAATAAGAAATACCACTTTTCTAGGCAGTCTTTTCAGAAACTAGACTAAAATTATACCACTTCAAGGCTCCCATTTCCTGTTGAGCAGTGATGCTTTCCTGTGCTAATTATCTAGAGAAGAAACCAAGGAGAACTTTCTAGCACTGCTGGGGCTAGACTCTGGGCATGCTGCACCTGGGAACCTTGAACACAGTGCACAGAGCTGCTTTCTTGCACACCCTCCCTTGACACTGTTCTGTGCGAAAGCAAAGGAATTCGAAGGCTTCTCCTTGACAATGTTGGCTTAGACATCCCCGTAGGGAAATTTCTCCAGTTGAGTTGAAACCCTTCTCTGAAAAGGCAGCAAGTCTGTGAACCCAGAGAAGAGATTTGGTGTCTCTCAACACCTTGAAGTTGCTGCTGAAGTGCAAAATTCCAGTGGGTGGGGGAAAAGCATTAAAATAACTTGAAGGTTATAATTAAGATACAAATTATTTGGCTTTTAAGGTTCCAAAATTTGAAAAAAAAAAAAAAAAAAAGACACCTAGTTGAAATAATTTAGTTTTCTGAATCCAAGTATGCTTCATTGAAACTCCATTTTTGTGCTTGAAGTACAAAAACAACTCTTATAAAAGTCCTATTGGAACACAACTGTTCTGATGACCTGTGACTAGGTGAGCTGATCAATCTCAGATGATAGCATCCCTTTCCCCTCCTTGGTATGAGCTTAAATAAGTCAATCCCTAAAAAACAAAGGCTGAATGTTTTCTCTGATAAGTGGAAGGTGATACATAATGGGGGTTGAGGGGAGTGAGAGAAGAATGGAGGAACTTTGAATTATGTAGAAGGAAATGAGAGGGAGGGGGGTTTGAAAGATGGTGGAATGAAACAGACAGCATTACCCTCTGTACATGGCTGATTACACAAATGGTATGAATCTACATCATGCACAACCATAGAAACAAAATAATGTACCCCATTTGTGTGCAATGAATGAAAATGTAGTCTGTAAAAAATTTTTAAAAAATTAAAAATGTAAATTGCATTGTTTTCTCCATAAAAACAAAAAACAAACAAACAAAAACTTCAGAGACATCATTCTATTCTTATACTGACAATTTCATTTCAAAATGAAATGTTTCTCCAAGGAGGCACACGTCTTACACAGGAACCCATCTTCATCCTCATCCCTCTTGTCCACCTCTCAGGTCATTGTGGACACACCCATTGTGCTGTCAGTTCACCAAGAGGAAGGAATCTTGATTAGCACTGAGTTGTAAGTTCCTTTTAATTTTCTTGATGAGCTGGCTTATGTTGAGTTGGTCAGGAGTGGGGAAGTTGGATTTATCCAGGATGAGCAGCTGATTCTCATCTTGTGTGTTTCTTTTATCCCTGAGATCGTGGTGGGATGCTGCTCTTAATAAATGGCACATTGTCTATTCTTTTTGCTTGGAGTGGCACATTTTCTACTCCTTGCTTGAAGGTGCTGTGCTGCTTGAAGATGCAGAAGGTCACTGGGGCATTGTCTTGGGATCCAACTCTGGCAACAGTGACTTCCCTTCTTGGGGATAACATTTTATATCCTAAAACCATATACGTCTGATTTTGAATTGGTACTAGTTTAACTTCAATTACATATAAAGTTTCATCTCTTTTATGACTCTTTCCTCACCCCTTTAAGTTATTGATGTCCCAGTATTTCCTGTTCATACACTATGTATTCCAAACCATATGCTAATCAGTGTTTTTAAATGCTTTAATCTCGTGTTACATATTTTTAAAAAATTCATTCTTACAAAGTTAAAACAATACTAGCTTTTAGATTAACTATTTTGAAATGTGTTAGTCTCCTAAATCATGTGGAAAACAAAAGGTTGAGGAACAAATCAGTGCTACAATAGTACTTTCATCTGTGTGCCCTGTATTTGCTTTTACTGAGATCTTTGCTTCTGTATGTAGCTTGCAGTTACTGTCCAGTATCTTTTAATTTCAACCTGCAGGACTTCATTGCTCATTTCCTTTATAACAGGCATTGTGATAATGCACTCACTCTGTTAATGTTTTATTTTGTCAAATTCAAAGGACAATTTTGGTTGATGGACTTTTTGCTTGTTTTGTTTTAGCACTTTGAATTCATTAGCTCATTCTCTAGCCTTCGGCTTTTCTGATGAGAAATCCGTCCAAACACTTCTTGAGGGTTTTGTGCACATTCTGAATTGCTGCAGCTTCTCTTTTTCTTTTTCAAATAGCTTCTTTTGCTGTTTCTAAGAGTCTCTCCTTGTCCTTGACTTTTGAAAGTTTTTAATGTGTTTCAGTATGGAGTTCATACTACTTGGAGTTCATTGAAATCGTTAGATGTTTATATTCATGTCTTTGATCAACTTTGGGAATTTGGGGGCCATTATTTTAAAAAACAATCTCTCTATCACTTTCTCTTCTCTTTCTGAGAGTCACATTGTAGATATGTGTCCTTTTCATGGTGTCCAAAATGTTGCTTTGCCTCTTTTTACTTTTGTTTTTGTTCTTCAGATTGTGTGCATGATGAGGATCAACTTGAGGTATAAACTTCTGATCTTCTTTGGTCTTTTCTGAACCTACACTGTTCTCTGGGCATGTGCAGTGACTTCCTGATTTCCCTATGCAATTGCTTTTGAACATCTTGGTCTTTATTGCATGGTTCCCAAGAAGAAAATCGGGGAAAATGAAAAGAAGGCGTAAGACAACAACCCTTTAAATCCTTGGAAGTCATTTTGGTCCAAAGGTTGGGACTTGCAATACAGGGATGGAGTGTAATAATGGCTACTCATCTTTGTATTTGCACTTCATGATCAGAAGCAGCACTGAGCCATCAGAATACAGAGACTCAATATTTGGAGGTCAGGATCATTTTTTGCCTATTGTATCAGGCATACAAAAGGCACACCCAATAGAATGTGTGTGTGTGTGTCCGTGTGTGTCTGTGTGTGTAATTGACTCAAACAGTTATAAAGTATGGCCAGTCCAAACACCTGTACAATGTATTGACAAGTTGGGGACCCAGGAAGATCTCATGTCTCAGTTTGGTAAAGACAGTCACGCAGGTGGAAGTGTCTCATTTAGTGAATATCAGACTTTTGTTCTCATAAAGTCTTCAATTGATTGGATGAGGTTCACCTACATTAAAGAAGGAGATCTACTTTAATTATTTTATCAATATAAATGTTAATATATCCTAAATCATCTTCATAAAAACACCAAGAATAATGTTTGACCAAATATCCACACATTCCATGTCCCACCATTTTGACATAAAATTAGCCATCACACCCACATTAGTTTTTAAAAGCAGCATACAAGCTGCCTGAGACATATGTAGACTATGTGCAAAGAGGCTAAAGGGTAGGGAATGAACGACTTCTGTTAAAATAGGAACAGAAATTAATGAAAAGTAATTTAAATTTACCATCTGTGCCTTCTTCTTGAAGTTGAAATACTTCCATAGATTCCAGAGTTCCAAAAATTGTCACATCAGACAGATCCTGCCAGTGCAATTATTGTCTATGTGTACAGATTCCCAGTGCCTCCTACTTTGCCATCTTTCCAGAATCCTCTTGTACTTCTGCTAATGTTTGATGGGTATTGTATGTAATGAGTGTTAGTTAGATTGTTGTATGTTTCAATTTTACTCTCTTTCCTTGCATAGTGTTGAAGTTTGTTTTGGAACGTAATGACATTACCTATTTGCAAACTTACTCTTTAACTTTGTTTTATAGCATTTTTAGGTCATGATTTTAATAATATTTACTCTAATTCTAGTTTATCTTATTTCCACTAGGTAGTCTTCCATGAATCTCTATAAATCTCATTGTTTATTCTAAGACATATTTTCAATTGACTGGTAGACAATAAACATGGATTAAATAATTTAAGTACTACATTTTCATAGTAATTAGTAGAAAGAATGGAGTATATACTGTGGAGATAATTATTGCATATAGCAGTGGAGGTGCAAAACATTTTTAAAAGTACAAAAAAACCTTAAGTAAATTCCTATCTTCTAAAAAACTTTTCCTATAATTTATTTCTTATCCTTTTGTGCTATATAGTTGATGATTTATTCAAGTTTATATTTCAGGGCATAGAATCATGACATTTATTATTATTTTTTTTAATTAAAAAGAGCTAAGAACTGAACTGTGTTCCCACCAAAATTTATATGTTGAAGCCCTAACACCCAAAATGATGATTTAGAGATAGGATCTGTAAGGAGATAATTAAAGTTTAAGGAGATTAAGGGGGCAGTCCTCAATCCACTAGGACAGGATGACTTACTTACAGGAGGAAGAGACTTCCCAGCTTTTTTGCTCTTTCTCAGAGCACACACAGAGAAAAGACCAGACAGGACAAACAGAAAGTGACACCTGCAAGCCAAGGAGAAAAGTCTCACCAGAAACACATCCTTCCAGTTCCTGGATCGTTCATGTTCAGCCTTCAGAATTGTGAGAAAATGAATTTCTGTTGTTAAAATTGTCAAGTTAGTGTGTCTTACCCTGGTAGCCAGAGTAATACCTATTTGTCCTTTTCAGTTTTTTCTTTTGATGCTTTTTTCCAAACAAGTCTAGTCTAATTTGACATTGTCCTGTCTTTTGGGCATGAGTTCAGATCCTTTTTTTTTTTTTTTGGTTTGTTTTCAACATGTTAATTTACATGCACTTTAAAGCCTTTATAACTATTCCATTATTTCTATTTCTCAGTATAAAAGTATTGATTCCTTTATCATCTTATTTTCTTTCATGACTTTTAATATAGTTTTTGGTTGGGAGTTTATTCTGTAAAATGTGTACTTATTTATTTGTTTAAGAGAAAGCCCTCCTGCCTTTGGTTAGGAGGCATCTGTCCTGGGAGCTTTCCTATTCCTGCTTGCTTTCAGTCTGGGCAGAATATGTCTTGTGTCATATTATGGATCCCACAACAGGATGTCGGCAAACCTCAGGGTTCTTCTTTATTTTTCCTTGGGTCTGTTTATGTCTCCAGGCCCTGTCATTTGACAGGTATTTTTGCTTGTTATTTTCCTAGTTCCTGTTTCATGGATAAGATAGCTCATTTTAATGCTTTCTTAATGCAGGTAGATCAAATTTAGGATCCTACACATTTATGGCATAAATTTCCTCTCTGCTACAAATTCAAAATGAAACCCCTAGGATCTATACATGCCTCTGAAATTCCACTGGGTTATGTTTGTTCATCGTCATTGTGACTATGTTGTTGAGATTTTGCATTATGTCTAAGTTTCTGAAACTGATAATTTAACATTTTTTTCCTGGTTGAATATTTATTTAAATAGTTTTTAATCTATTTTTTTCAATATTTATAATTATGTCTTAGGGAGCAGAGATTCCCTTCTTAGTTCGGTTTCAACTAGAAATTTATTTAACCTCTTTAAGTCTATGTTTCTAGATCTGTAAAATGGGAATAATAACTTCTAACTCACTAGGTATTCATGAAAGCAAACTAAATTAACATATATTAATAGCTTAGCATACTTCCTGGTGAATCATAAATATTCAGTAATTGTGGTTCACTAGTGTTATAATTCTTGACAACATGTACTTAAATTATGATGCATGAAGTCACCAAATTCAGTATTTGAAGCAGTAAGAAATCATTTACTTTAAAAGTTTTTCTAGTGAATGAATATTTCTGAAGCAATTTTTAAAATGTCTACATAGATGTAGAGATAATTCTATTAAAAGTCTTTGTATTATTTGCTTTCCTTAATATTTCCTTTAAGTGGCATTATGTTTTGATTATTGTCTGAAGTTTGTAATTTGAAAGGCATCAGTAATCTGTATTCTGCTGGAAGCATTTTTGAGTAAATATATTTTTAATTTTTCTTAATACAACACTGATGTCAAATGAATGGATTTTAAAAAATCTTATAATTGTAAGAGAGATAGTTAGGACTGAGGGCAGAGGATCTGTAATTCAGAACTTCTGATAGTTTTTAATGATTCAGTTTAATGTATCTAAAAATCTATATATACAGATTATGCTTCTTTTATTGATTAAAAGAGTTACAAATCATTTGAAGTATGAATATGCAAACTTTGTGAATCTTTATTCTTAGGGGAATTAGAGAAAAGAGAGAAAGAAATTGTGAATCCATCGAGTTAGATTTGTAAATAATTAAGAGTGGTTAAAACAACAATGTTCACACATTTTTAATTTAAAGCCTGTTCAATCCTTTTAAAATTCATTTGGATCTGCAATTATTTAAGCTGTGAGCTGTGCACTGAAGAGAGAGTAAAACTATAGATTTTAAGATTGTAGCTGGAGGTAATATATAAATCCAATTGATCAGTCTGGCAGAGAATTGATGCCACAATTTGTACCCAGTGGCATTTTCTCTCTCGTACTCAACTGGCTTTAGAACATTATCAGAAAGTCAATATAATACGCCAATATAGTGATATACTTTCAGCCATAAGTCCCTTGTTCAGATTAAAACTTAGGTGCTTACATTGTGGATAATAATGGACAGACAGCCTGACTCCATCTCACTGTGTGTCTCTCAGAAAGAACTTGACTCAACTTCACTGCAAGTTTCCATACTGCTTTCAATATTCCTCGGAGACAGTCAAACCAGTAACAGAGGGCGTCTGTCTCTTCGGGACAAAAAAAAAGAGAGAGAGGATAATATGTAGCCAGCACTGCAGTCTGGTTTCAGGTCTTTCTCTACTAGCCTCCTGTCTCCAACTGCTTTCCTGATGTTCTGATCAAGTTACCTTTAAAATTCTCTCTTGATTTGATGTTTTGATTCTTTTACTCTTTTAATTTATTAATGCGTTTACCATCTCGGCATTACCTTTACAGCTTATTCTCTCCTGAGCTTGCTCATTCCCATAAAAGTGTTGGGAAAGTTTTACTGTCTTTCATTGTGTTACATTAAAATTTAATTCTGAAATTATGTGTCATACAGGTTTTCATTTTTTAAGTGTACAACTTCAAGAAAAGATTCCTATAACATGTATTTTATCCTTTATACATATGTTCAATTTATTGGCGGATTTCAAGAGGAGTATGCATATATCATTCAGTAATATTATCACAAGTTTTGATTCTATGCACTGTTATATAGTATATTCCACACAGTTTTCATCTGAGCTTGGCTAAGGTAATTTCCTGTAACTTGTGCTGCTTACCAAGTCTACAATGAAGGTAAAAATTATTTCTGCAATAGATAGCGGAGGCACAACTCGTCTAGATAATTTATCAATAGTCTTTCATATATGGTTTCTTGAATTTTGGACCTTAGTCAGACAACAGAAAGCTTAATTATAGAATGAAAATTTTATTCATTTATGTTGTAATTAAGCTTTGCATAGCTATTCATTTATTTGTACACTTCACTTTGAAATATGTGCTCAGTGTTTAATATGTAATGAAGATTTTGTGCTGGAATGCAGCTAGGGAATGGAGACAGAGTTGGTATTCCACATGGGACCTGGATAACACACACACTTAGCAATGTATTCCTCTTCCATGGAGAGGAATGAAGAATAGAATAATAAGGTAAAAGACCTGAAAAGAGGTAAGGGAGTCAACCATGTGGACATGTGAGAAGGTGGTATTTGTCACAAAAATAAAAGCATCCACAAGACCCAGAGGTTTGGACCTGGTTGCAGGTTCAAGGAAGAACAAGGAACAAGGGAAGGGTTCCAGGATGGATTCCCCTGAACTGTGGGTTCATGTGAACATTGTTTTCAAAGGGAATCCAGTAAGGGAAAGTGGAAAACAGAAAAGCTCAGGAATGCAATTTCTTATCCCATTATTTCTTTACCTAGGCACTTGTCTAAGATCAAAATTTCACCAAATCCTCTCCCCTAGTATCTTCAGCACATGCTCACTATTCTCCCTATCTTTGTCCTTCCCATGTTCATTAATCCATATTGCCCTGCGCCTAGTCCCATTTTCACTTCCTTTGACACTCCTAGTAGTTTTGTTAAGTATTACCCTGTAATATTTGCTTTTAATTTTGATATCTTTTTATGACTTAACAAAAAAAGAATGTATGGTTTTTATCAACTGTCTCCAAAATAATCTCTTGTTATGCAGGGAGTATAGTTCTTTCCACTTAGACATGATTTCAGTAGTTGCTTCCCTAACTGCAAAGGCAGTCTCATTTAAATGTAGCACCTGAGAGCAGCTTTGAGTTAGAGGTATGTGTGTTATCCCTCACATAATAGTCCAATGTGGGGCTGTTCAACACAAACGTAACAATGTATTTTTGTGAATGAGAGTTGGCATGTTAAATGCATCCTCTAGAAGAATAATTAGTGTAATGGTCTTTATTTGTTTTCTAAAGTTGATACTGTGGGTTATTTTTGTGAACAGCCTGATGTTTGGGACCTTTTTTCTCAAAATAAACAAGTCCTTATTAAACCAGGGATTTGGAGGAAAAAAAAGAATGCAATTTCAGGTGAAATCCTCACTTCACCCATATTCTTCAATATCTTTTGAAGTTTAAATTGTTTTGCAGAATCTGTACCACTTGGAAATATGAGATCTGGACTTTTAAACATCTGCAGCCTTCAGTATCAGCTGTGGGCACTACTGGTTATCAGTACTTCTCAGGAAAACAGTTTCAATAGTCCAAGTTCCTCTGAAGGTGTAGGTGCAAAGCATGCAGAAGCTGGAGGAACGGGTACATAGATCCAGAAATAATATCCCAGAAGATCTGGGAGGACCTGGGATCAGAAGACCAATGCTCATTACTATTTAGTCTCCCTGGGACTGAAATACAGCAAATGGAAGGTAGAGTGTGTACTTCAAGTGACCATATGGAGATGAACTCACCTGAAGAAAATAAAGTGATTTGGACTATGACATTGGCAAGAAGAAATCCTTATGTACTTATTATTATTTTATGTTTAACTTATTATAGATAAGAGTAAAACTTGTAAAAACACCACCTGGTAATTTTTATTTTAACTACTATGTGAGATGAATATGCATGGGATAAATTGATGAGACCAGTTAGGAGACTCTTGCAATATTTCTGGAAAGAAGCAGGTGGGACCAGAACAGTGAGCCATGAAAACAGAACCAACAGGATGTGCTTACAGATTTCAAAAGTAAGTATTATTATTATTTTTTCTTAGTCTCAATTTATTTCTCAGTTTTTTTTGTCTCTCTCCCTTTCCATCCCTCTCCTCTCCTTTCCCTTTATGGTATGAAGGGTAATTGTTAAAATTAAATAACTTTTACCTGTACCTGTAATATCACAATGTTCACATTTTGGATGAATAATTATTAACTATTTGAAAGCTATGTATTACCTCTAATACTTTCAACAAAATTTGCTTACCACCAAATAGTGCCTTAATTCCTGATGTCTCTGATTTTTTCTTATCTCTCTTTTTTCCATATATGCCAAGATGGTATTTTTTTTGTTGTTATTGTATCATGTTTTTGTGTAAAATTGACCTTTGTCTTTCATCAAAGCAAAAAAAAAAAAAAAAAAAGAAAAGAAAAAAAGAAAGAAAATTGCTTCCTTTAGCAATGTGTTCATTACACTTCAAAACCAGACAAAAACAATGACCTGGATTAATGAGGAATGTGCATAAAGACATGAAAATAGAAGCACAGGATAAATAGAAAAACATAGAAAATACTTATTGTATACATCTATGTCAAGATTAAATATGAAGATAATATTTATATCATGATTTCTGTTGACTCCTTGTGAAGCAATGAACTCTGTTTTTTTCCACTGGTAACTCTTAATTATCAAATGAGTGGAATAAGCCTTGTTTAGTTTGGTTTTTCCAGTTTTCTCCTTTAATTGCCTATTAGAAAATAAATATATACACATGTGAGATTAGTCCCCATTAAGCCTGTAGCAAATAATGCAAGACCTCCAGCCATGAATGATCTGTGTGAAATTGACAATATTCCAGATTCCTTCCTTATAGAATAAGCAGATTTGACAGTGTATCCTTATACATTTTAGAAAACAAAAACAATAGGTTTTATATAAAAATTAAAGAACTTAAACTGCACACGTATTTGCACATTTGTACCTAAGTCCTTAACAAGGATCTTTTCTAAGGGTTGCAGTTGAAACACAGTTGCTCTATGAGACGAAATGTTAGAGTATTAGAGATGTACATTCCTTTCTACCTCATTGAGTTTTGAGCACAGCACTGCAAGTACAGTCGATCTGCTACTTTAAACATGAACAGTAGAAAAATGTAAAAACTGCAAGTTTTCAGCATATGTAAATTTATTCGTTAAAAACAAACAAACAAACAAACAAAAAAAAACGTTTAACAGACCATCGGTGAGAGACAACAAACTTCCAGGTCGCTAAAAAATTGGTCCTGTCAGTTTTTCTAAAGAAAAACAACTGACTTACTCCTGAGAAATCTTGTTTAGTTTTCTACAGTGATATCATGTCTCAGTTGTGCTTCTGGGATCATTTTACTCTCCAGAGTTAATGAACTGAGTACATTTTACAAGATTTAGAATATTGCTATCAACTAGAAATTTTCCTTTTGTGTTTGACAGAAAGAAAGGGGCATCACCCTCAGAAAGGGGTTGTGAGGACCACATATAGAATTGTAGCCATGCTTCAGTTCTCTCTCTCATTATGCTACCCCTTGGTCTGGATGTCCATTGTTCACAAAGAAAGTCTGGCCAAGGACACGGACTTGGAACACTTCAATGGGAAGATAGTCAAGACAAACTTTGAAGGATGGAATACATCCTTACTAGAGTAGGTTCAAATGACTTCTTAGATGATTTAATGTGTAGATTGAGGACAGCATCGTGGTAGTGGTAGTTGAAGTCCACATAACTACTGAAGAAAGAGAAATCTTGAATAGGACCACAAATGAGGAGTATTTTTATTCCACAGAGGGGTTGAGAGTGCAAAACAAGGAAATTTTCCTCAGAGGTAAATCTCATGTAATAAATGATTGTAGGATGATTTAATCATGTTTTTGCTTGAGTTTCCTTTCTACAGTGTGATTTATATCCAGGTGTTTAGAAGGTAATCCCAAAGAGCAGGGGTGAGAATCAGAAAAGAGAGGAGCATAAGGGAAGAAAATCTTCATCAAGATGACCAGTGAAGGCAATAGGGGTTTGGGACTGCTAGATGAAGAATATAGAATGCCTTTTAGAATTGTCCACCCAAAGAACAGGAGAAGAGTTTGCCCTCTCCATTGGTTGAGAGTCATCCCATTACACACTTTTAAGTTATTCATGTGTAGATAAAGAGAGCTCAAGGTGCAAAGCTAAGATATATTTGAGGCAAAGCATTGTGAATGAAAGTGAATTAAAACCTGCACAGAAATGTCCAGGCCTGGCTAAATCAGAGTTGAGGTCAAGATGGGAGTCCAAGCAACAGATACACCTGATACAAATGGGGATGACAGTAGCTAGTGGTGCCCACGACAGTGGTACCTAGGATCCAAGATGCCTGAGTCTCTATTTCAACTTACGTATCCACTGGGACTCTGCAAACATAGGTGTTTGGAAGTAGATGCATAGATTGATGACCAGTTTGTTCCTGGACAGAGTCTATCAGACATTAGAAATAGGCAAAGTTTTGCTGTGTGAAAATCACTTGATGTTTCATTCCAAGTTAATCTTAAAGAGAAGTTTACTTATTTTTGACAGATGCTTCTTAAATACTCATATCTCAAGTTTCCTAAGTTTAAGGCCTGTGAATAAAGATACTGACATTTTGTAAGAGTTAAATGAGTGACTCCTCAACATTTCATAAAGCAACTATTTTCATCGTCTTTTTTATATATTACTATTTAACTATAAGATTGAACTCTTAGAATAATCTCACGCCTGGGAGATTCCCATAAGAAGTTATATATTCGCTATGTCTCTAGTAGGCTACCTTGACCTTTCATGTTTCAAACTGCAGCCCTTTTCCATCATTAGATTTTAAAGTTTTCAAAAATCTAGGGAAAAGGGGTTTTCTTTCTCATCCTCCTTTACATTGCCTCTGGGCTGAGAAAGAAAGTAGGTAAAACAAAAGGTTTTTGTTTGCCTTGAACCCCAAAGAAGTTCAAATGGAAGCCTCAAGTGCAGTGACCTTAATGACTATTGCTCTTTTATCATAACTGTATGCGTAATAGTTCATAGAATATTCAGTTCAGCAGGGCACAACTGGAAACTTCAGACAGTAGACATATCTCTGTAGGGAAACTTACCTTTCTGGTGGGTATACTTCCTTTGTGCCTAAGGTTGAAGCCGATTGAAAATGGCAAAAGCAATACTTGAGAATACCTTAATGATGGTCAAGCAGATAGTATATAATGAAGTCTGTATCCTCCAACTTGTTCACATCAACCTGAATTAAAATAGAATAGCTGACAATTCAATTTTTGTCAAGAACTAATCTGCCCAAGTCATTGTGAACCTATTTAGTAATACACTGAAAATTAATAAGATAATATTAACATAACATTTTGGACAAATTGAAAATAGTGACTGTAATATTACCTTGGCACAATATTATATATTTGTGGATCCCTGAGAATATGAAAGAGAATGTGGAAGTGTATGTGAGTATATGTTTGTATATACAGAAGTCAACTTATACCAGCCAGTAGGAGTCTATTTGAAGATTTCAAGAATTTTGTTAGCTAGCTGGTAAATTCAACTGTAATTAAATTCAACTGTAATTAAAATTAGAAATTTTATATGGAAATAAATTATTAAAAACCAAGGCAATTACTCATTACTTCCTATTTGACTACATTTTACTATTGCCAATTTTTGAGATTATTTATGTTTATTGTATCTATATCATGTGAATATTACATAACTGTATGACACATCTCTTTCATAACTCCATTTTCTGTAATGTAGAATAAGTAACTTGAAACTAGAAAGAGTATAAATACCCATACCAGGGAAATTGACAAGTGCTGCAAATCAGTATTGTTTTGTTGGTTGACCAAATTTAAGAAAGTATTGGAGAAAATGTTAATAATGCCAATTTAGTTTAAAAGTATATTGTGTCTGTAGCCATTATATCGTAATAACAAACTTTTGATGGATTATTCTTTTAGAAACATCTGGGACTATTGTCTGATTCAGCAAGGACATTGCTCCCTATCATTGAAAAAAAAGTAAAATTCTCCCTTTTTCTTTACTGAATCATTTTTGTCTTACTCATCAATGTAAATGATAGTATCAATAAACATTAGCCAAATGTAGCTATAGGTTGTTTAGGGTTATGAGAGTTCAAAAGAATCAGTGAAAACATTCAACATTCAATGAGAGTCTATTGATTACATGGAATTTAAGATAAAAATATTGCATAAATTATTGGTATTTGTAATTGTTTAATATTAGTAAAATCTATAAACACATATATATGTATACATATAAACGTATACATGTATGCTTATAAGTATATATAAAATATGTGGGTACGTATATAGAGAGATAACTTGATGATATGTATGATTTTTTTCCCTTGGTACAAGGGATTGAACCCATGGGCCCTTAACCACTGAGCCACATCCCAAGCCCTTTTCTTGTTTCATTGTGAGACAGGGCCTCACTAAGTTGTTTACGGCTTTATTTCACCATTGCCTTAACAATATTCTTGGTATGGAGACACTGTGATGACAGGGTTTGTATATAATATATTTAAAGTAATGATATGCATCAAACATGTAGAAAATATTATATTTTCTCCTTTATCTGTAGCATGCATTAGTTTCTTTTGCCTCCTTCTATACTCTCTCCCTTCATTTCTCTCTTCCAAAATGAAACTCAATAGATAAAATGCAAGCATATATTTACCCCACTACACTGGATTTCCCACTGTTCCTTTTTCTTTCTCTTGAACAGAAACAATCATCTCAGTTTTTTAAATATACTTTTATTATATGCATTTGAAAAATTACAAAAACAGCACATATAATTTTGTATAATTTTTGCTCAGCATTTTGTTTTCAAAGTTTATCTTGTGGATGAATGTAAATCTAGTTCATTCATTTTACTGAATATATTATATTCAGTTGTATGAATATGTCATTCCTCTATAACTCTATGCTAAGTCAATTCCAGTTTTTCACTATTAAAACAAGTCACTCCTATATACAGAAATATTTTTTTTACTCTATGTACCTAACAATGTAATTGCTGAGTTTTAAGATTTTCATACATTTTAACTTTAATAAATATGACAAATGGATCTTCACAGATGTTTTAAAAATTTACTAAGGGAGTTTCCATTTCTCACATTCCTACAAATACTTGATATCATGAAACTTTCAAATTTGCTTAACAAATAGTGTTGAGTATTCTTATTTCAATTTGTTTCCTTATTGTTAGTAAATTTATAACTATATTTTTCTAGACCTCTCATGTTCACCTTCAATAAATTGCCAAGTCAAATCTATTGCTCATTTATCTTTTCCAGTGCTCATGGGTGGTGGTATGTCATAAGAGCTTTAAAAGGAAGCAAACATAACAAAAGGTTTTCTTTCTCTGAAAGCTTCCAATAATGAAAGTGTATTTAACATATTATCAATTTCGATTAGTTTGTTAATTATTGCTGATTATTGATTCATATGTTGCTTATACATTGCTCTAAGATTCCCTAGAGAAAGATTCTTTTTTTAAATTTTCCTTTGTATACCTTTTCTTGACATTCCACTGTGGTGGTTGACTTTCTTTCATAATCATAAAGACCTTTTAAAGCTATAGCCTGATTGCCAAGTTTGTTCTGATCTTCCTACTAGACAATGCCATTGTTCCTCCCTATCTAGATCATCTATAGATATTATCCATAGATTATAGGAAATATATTAGAGAATACAGCTGTGGATTTTTGCAGTTCACCTGAAATTAAATGTGAAGATTGGATGCTTTTATTCTATTAATGGGAATCAGTGATATGTTATATGACTTGGCTTGAGGATGTGGGAGTTACCTGAGAAGAAATGAAAACCATTATTCTCTTTCTTCCTCTGGGGATTTAGACTTTTCTCATGTGCTTGTCATTTTGGTTGTTATTCTTCATATTCACTTCTGTATTCTATTTTTCTGAAAGACAGTTCTCTTTTTGACTCTTCCTGAGTAACATGAGTTTGAATATAGTAGTCCAGGGGCCCAGCTAGATAAAAGTGCCTAGAGTTTGCAAGGCAGAATATGGTCCTAATGATTGGGTGGGCACATTGTTATAGGTAGGTATTTCCATTTCTTTCTGTAGTCAGATGAAATTTTGTTCTGCTGATTAGGAGAAACTGAATAGACTGCAGTCACAGAATCTGATTTTCTTTAGTTTCTTAATTGAACATATTGCTGCCGTCAGGTAAATAGTAATAGGTAAATAGTAATACCTAATACTTAATACCTCTGAAACAGGGATCCACAAACTATGGTCTGTAGACCAAATATGACACCAAACTTGTTTTTATAAATAGATTTTATTGGATTGAAGGAGCATTTTCTCTTTTACCTGTCGTCTAGAGCTGTGTTGGAGCTACAGCAGCAGAGTTGAAGAGTTTGCAACAGGATTTTTATGGCCTGAAAAGTCTGAGATATCTACTATCTGACCCTTTTGAGAAATGGTTTGCAGATTCCTGGTATAAAGCAGGGATGCCGAGCTAACAAAACGTAGTCGACTTTCCATAAGGCAGGGATGTCAGTTATGGTTGAAATAATAGGGAATAGAAACGTTTATACCAGATATTTGTCATTCTTGGTTGAACAAAAGACAGTCTTTCTTTAATTCTTATCAACTGAGTCAAAGGAGAATAGCCTTTTCCTTTTTCCTTAAATCTTTGAAAGAGCTAAGAATAATCACACATTTTAAAGTAATAAGATTAGAACAAAACCTTTCAGCACGAGCATAGTAAAATATGTTGCCTTTCTCATGAATTCTTAACTTTTATAAAACAGAATTTTCATTCTTGCCCTTCTTAAATTTAAAGAAAGCATCTTTATAGTACTCTTTTTTGTGTGTCCTTTTTAGTTATATATGACAGTAGAGTCTATTTTGACATATTTATACAAACATGGAATATATCTTATTCTAATTAGGATCCCAGTTTTTTAAATGTACGTGAAGTTAAGATTCACTGTGGTATCTTCATGTATGAACATATGAAAGCTATGTAAGATTCATTTCACTGTCTTTCCAATTCCTATCTCCATCTCTTCCCTTCATTCCCTTTATGTAATTCACTGAACTCCCATTCTTCCCCTCCACACCCCTTGTTGTGTATACATATCAGAGAGAACATTTGATCTTTATTTCTTGGGGACTACTTTGTTTCACTTATCATGATAGTGTCCAAATCCATCCATTTACCAGCAAATGTCATAAAGTCATTCTTATTTATGACTGAGTAATATTCCACTTTGTATATAAACCACATTTTCTTTATTTATTCATATGTTGATATACCTAGGTTGGTTCTTACTCTTTATAAAGATATGGCTTTATAAATAAAGAAACAAACTTTTCTTTCTTCATTCTATCTGCTAGCTTAATCTCTCTTTTTTCTCCTTATCACAGAAGTGGACATCAGGAAAAAAAAAGTGATAAGCAACATGATAAAGCAGAATCTAATACAGGCCAAGCACCCATAATCCAAACATCTGAAATTTGAAATATTTAAAAATGTGAAGCTTTTTTCTATATAACATAAGTGGAAAATTTTGTCATATATAAAATTATTAGAAATATTACATAATTACCTTCAAGTTATGTGTATAAAATATACATGAAATATAAATGAATTTTATTTTTAGACTTGAGTCCCAACCCCAAGATTGAATTATGTGTATGCAAGTATTAAAAATCCAAAACAATCCAAAATCTGTCCCAAAGATTTTGGATGAGGGGCACTCAACCTATGTATGTTTTAAACAGCTTGACTTTTCCTGTTTAAAAGCACCCAACACACCCGGGTAATCTTGTGCTCACAGTGTGTCAAACCACACCAAAGCTGAACAGGACAGGCAGGACAGGAGCATTAAACCACAGCAGAGTCCTTCTCTTCCCTGGAATGAATCTCCTCATACTTCCTTTCACCTTTCCTCATTCTCTGTAGCATTGCTTCTGTGTGTCTCTCCTTCAGCACTTCTTGTTTGTTAACTTACTGGACTTAGATTCTTTATTTTATAGTTTTGACATTTGCCTTTTTGTCCCCTAAAGATAGACTGCAGTTGGGAGGTTTTCCTGCTGCCTTTCCAAGCCAATAAACTGACCATTTGATCTTCCCATTTGTAAAACCTCTGCTAGGCAGACTGGTGCAGAGGACTGGATTTGAGAGCAGGCTGTATTATTAATTCTTTATGTGACTCTGACAGTTCTCTAAAGTCTAGTTTTCTTGTTAGTACAATGAGGAGGGTGGTTTAGTGATTCAATCCCTTTAGCCCTAAATCCACTCTTGCTTTGTGTTGATTCTCTTTATACCTCTCTCATCCACGCAGTTCCAGAAGGAGAATTCAACCCCAGAAGCATGTGCTCTGCTAGACGCCTAAATTTCTTCAAGACTCACATTCCCCCACCATTATTAGGCTTCACTAACTTGACCCTGCTTTTTAACTTACTTCTCTCCTTGAGTACTTTGCCTCAAATATCCATTGACAGTCTTTACTTCAATGCCAACCTTGGCAACTTCGCCTGCCTTCCTTCCTCCCTTATTTCTTTCCTCCTTCCTTCCTTCCTTCCTTCCTTCCATCTTCCTCTCTTCCTACTATCTACCTTCCTTTCTATGAAACACCCATTTTCTCATATATTATTTGAGAATTGTATCGCATTAAATCTTCTGTCAATCACTTTTAGTTCATAGGTACAAAGAGCTTGCAATTTAGGGACTCACATAATAAACTCTAACCAGTTATATGAAGACATGACTTTCAAAAACAAAACAATAAAAACTATCTTTAAATATAAAAGGAGCCATTCATTATATTTCATGTTGCTAGATATGTCTACACAAATTGAAGCATATATTCTCAGAGACACATTTTTTTCCCCTGATCATTGATGGGTTATTAACATTGAGGCATGGATTTAGATGCGATTCCACACTGGCTTGCATTCTAACAGGAAAGGCTTTGTGGTACATTAGAAGTATGTTCAAGGAATGTCATCTCAATACTTCAAGGGGCTTTTCTTTAATAAAAGGGCAATAGAGATCAAACCAATCCACTGAATTTGCATGTTTTCCCCTCACATTGCTGAAAACATCTTTTCAAACCAGCTTCAAACTAGAGCAATTAGGTGGGTAATTGCCCTAGTGTGAACTTAGCCTTAAAAGCTTATTCTATGAAACTAGAGTAATTAGACTTACTTCTTCAGTCTTTTTTTTTTTTTTTTTTTTTTTTTTCACCTCATTGTTCTCATGCATTAGGCTAATGTTGCTGTGCTTGGGTTCACTTCAATGCAAAGGAATGGAGGCTGGGGACAGGGAATAGAAAGGCTTAAATGGATAGGAAACCCAGCAAACAAAACTGAAACTCAGCTTGTGACAGTAATCATGAAAAACTTTTGCATTCTAATAGGGCTTGTTAAACAGCATTTTAATTAACCTGAAATTTGCAACATACCTGCTTGTCACGATCCTTTGAAATCACTAGTTTATGTTCCTAAAATAGATATACAAAATACCTCATGTTTTGCCAGATTATTTAGCAATGCTTGGTTATATCAAATTAATCTTAGTTGCTAACAGGATAACAGTTTTAGTTGTTTTTTCTTTGCTTTACCATGTTACAATCATTATCCAAAGGGAACATACCAGGTCAAGTGTTAACAATATGTGCATTGCAAAAATAAAAGTTAAGATTTACCATCTGTTCAAAAAAGATACCATTTACATTAGTTACTTTAAAAAATTCCCTTTTTAATTTTAATGCATTTGATTTGTTTCACTGTATAAAAACTATAGATACATTTTGGGGATGCAAAACTAATATAAAAGAAAAAATCATACTTAAAATATTGTACAGCAATACAGCGAACCATTGGGCAATGTTCGAAGTAAATAAATTAAAGTGTAATTTCTCGGGATGTGTTCCATGGATGTAAATTTAGAGCTAGGGATTGCATGTGTAATGTAATACTCATTAAATGTTTGTTCAGTTCAGTAGATTGTATGATTAAAACCTGCAATGTGTTTTCATGTTTATATTCAAAGTGTCAGTCAGAAGTAGTTTGGGTCCTGATTCTCAGGTATTTAACCTAAAGACCCTGAAACTTGCTCGACACTGTAGGTAATTTTGAGACTTTGTGCTTTGCTACCCCAAAGTTTGGATATTCATCTACATTTAAATGGACCATACATAACTGGTCCTACTTTTTCTTCTCAGATCTGCACTTTTTCCACTGGATAGTCTATTTCTTTGGCAACGTTGCTTCATTGTGCACTTGCATAAATTCTCCTTTGCAATAGTAATGATGATATGTTGTATATTTAGGTTCTTACTCCTTTAAGAAATAACCACGACATCCAAATGTAATGCTAAATAAATGTGATATTAAACCTCTGTTTTCAGAAGAATCATTTTAGCTTCTCCAAAGTTGAAAAGGAAAGGTTTGAGAGCAGTGCGTCTTCAAGTGTGGTTTATCATTTAGAATGGAAAGGGATGCTTCAGTTCCTTTTTCTCCATTCTGGGGTCTGAGGTAAGCTATTGTACTGTTAGGGCAGACCACTTACTCTCCTTAGTGAGTGACATTAGCTTTTCTCAGGATGAAGACATCCATTTCCCACAATAAAATTATCCTAAATAAATAAAGCTATGAGGTAGATAAATATTGAATTTCAACCTTTTTTTTTTTTTTTTTTTTTAAACAATGCCAAAGAGAGATAGCATAGGAAAGAGAAAGAACTTGGACCTTGAGGTCAGACAGACTGTGCTTCTGCCATGCATAGGCTTAAAAGGTTTGGAGGCATTGTACTTACCTTCATAGAATCTCATTTTTTCATCTGTATATTTCCTAAGATGGTACTGAAGATTAGATGAGATGATATGCAAAACCCATGGTCAATACCTGTTATGTAACAGTCATGAAATGAAGCAATTAGATGTATCATCCTCTAAAAACTAGAACTGATTTGGTTGTGAAATCCCTGACCACGGGGAGCTTGCAATTCATAGAATCTCTGGGTCCATCACTGTGCCTGACATACAGCAAAAACTTATGCATGAGAGGAAGAAAAAAATGAGAGAGCATGTAAAGGCGTGAATAAGTTGTTAGAATGCAACAGCATGTGGAAATAGTACAACAGATCAATAAACATGGAAACAGTTCATGATCATTGATTTCTATTATCTTTGTGATGTTTGATAAAATGACTACTGTCATATAGAAGGGTAGAGTGAAAAGAGTCTTGGAAAAGGATGCACAAAGCCTGGTTCTGTCACTCACTTATTGTGAGAACTTGAAATAAACTTGAATCTGTCTAGGAATTAAATTCCTCATTTGTAAGTGAGGACTTTACATAAAATGATCTCTAGCATGCTATCTGCCTTTTCTGTCTAGAGTTTCACAAAGTCCTTCACTTTGGAGGATGCCAAAGTTTACAGTGAGAATGTGTATCAGGGACTCAAGGGGAAATTAGTTTTAATTCTCTTCACTCCTACTCTTAGATCTACAGTCTCAACCTCTTTCATGAACAGATTTTAGCAAACAGATTCACAAGATAAATAAACAAACATGTAGGAAGACAGAGACATTTTGCATATGGATTTAGTTTTAAAGGAAACTGGAAAAATATAGTAGAATATGCTTAATTAGCACAGATTCTGAAAAAATGTGTTAATTAAACACTAATTTTGCTTATCAAAAGGTCATACTCATATATACAACAACATATAAACCAGAAATTAGGAAGAGATATTTTGCCATCTAGCTCCTCATCTATAAAATTGTTTCAGCTCCTGATGCAATTTGCAGAGATATGTAATTAAGCTGTGAGCACCCTCCGATTCTTTTTTATTTTAGAAGCTTTAGAATTATTCTGATGTTGTAGTGTTGTGAGCTTTTTATAAAAATATATATTGAGTGCATTTCATACCTCTGTTTCAGTATCTTAATTACTCTTTCCCCAAATACTTACTTCCTACTTTTATTCTTATTATTGCTCATGTGATGTTACTGAGAAACTAGAATTTCAAGAATTTTAACTTTTTCATCCAAAGTAAAGTAACCTAATTTAACAGCTGTAATAGAACTGGAAAACAGCATGATGCCCCCCCCCCAAAAAAAAAAAAAATGGTTACACAGTGGGAAGTTCTTGCTGGCAAATTCCAATTCACACCTGTTTTCAAGCCTACAGAAAACATCAGGGGTGCTATTTAAATGGACTCTGTGTGCAATTTATCCATTGTTCGGAGTCATTGAAATGAACTACACTGATCCTTCTTATGGGAAATTACTCCAATTAGGTAGATGCAACATTCATCAGGGTGCTGATTAGGTGGGTTTAGTAGCAGGCACATAAGAAAGATTGTGAGCAAAGCTAGGAAATTGATATTCACACTTCCTCCAGTTCCACTCATACTCACTAATGTTACACAGCTACTAACATGGAACATTCTACAGAAATAAATACTGTGGAAACTAGAGTTGAGGAGATGATTAAATGGTCCACGAAAGTACATTCAAATTTCAAATGTCGACTTGAGGAGACATCGTTTTTGGGTTGAAAATCCCTGCTGTTTTTGGTACTGGATATTTAAAATGTAATTTTTTTCTAAGTCTAACAGCATTCTTCTCTGAAAAAAGGGTCACATTTGCACTACAAAAGTGACTTAAATGAGTTCAGAGAGTACAAAGGAAACCTAGCACAAATCAATTAACATCGTATAACAATGATCTAAACAGAGGAAACCCATTTACTGCCATCCAATTTGATATTCTAGAGTGTCAAACCACATATTTGATTGTGTTCCATGTTAATATTTGTTTTAGAAAATAGGAATTTTATAAAAGTAAAAATATAAAATTTTAATTTTATTTTATTATTTTTGCAGGTCAACCATATCCCATTGGATATCTGACTTCTCAGGGAATTTTTGTTAAAAATTAAGCATGCAATGATATGTTTTTATAAATAATCAGTGACTTTTGTAAAAAAAAAAGACCAAGAAAAACAGAATTTAAATATATGAAAATTTAACTGAATTATAAGATATAAAATGAGGGTAACACTTTAAAAGAGTTTAATTCTTTTTTTATTATAATATTGATTCACAACACTGATTTTGATAATATGTCTGAAGTTTTAAGGCCTTTTTTACTGGAAGGGAGAGTTTTTGGTAAATTGGCTAAACCATGAAAATTTGGTAAAACACAAAATATTAAATAATTTTTTAATAAAGAAGTTTAACCTTATCATCCAAATCTGACCTTAAAATAGTATAACAAAAATATTTTTCTCATAAAGGTAACTGGATGTTAAATAACAATCACTTTTAAAATTATCTTCAGATTGGATAAGATTAAATAGCTAGTCCAAGGACGTCGAGATTTAAACCTAAGCAACCCAATCAAAAACTTCTAAGTTTGTTCTTTCTCAAAACTGTTTCCTCTGGGAGGTGCCAACTGTTATTTTCTAGAAATATTCTTAGGAGCAAGTATTCTGTTTACTATTTCTAACTGTGAAGAGTCAAGAGTTAAGCTAACATGTTTGCTTATCATAGTTTGGACATTAATAAAAGACACAAGACTCCTGAGTCAGAGACAGAAAATAGCTAACTATTCATAGCAATAGAGTTAATCAAAATATCATATTTTTGTATTGACTCCTTGAGCCCTGATGTCAGGGAATAACCAGGAGGGTCTGTAGGTAACGCCTGCACTTGTAAGTGAGGTTCCAGAGAAGGATTGTGCTTTTACGTAACCTGAATCTTTTAAACCAAACTATGAATATGCTTGCCATACTAATGTCCAGAGTGAGTGACTAATCCTATTTCCAGAACTGTGAGTCAACTTGCCTTTTGCTACAAAGAGAGATTCTGTTAGAATTCCCACTGACTATTCACTGTACAACTACACTTGAAAAGTTAGTTCAGAGTATAGAGCAGTCAATGATCAGTTTCTCTGCACCCTATGTACAGAAGCACAAGTGATCCATAAAGATTTGCTCTCAAGATTCACTAGGGTAAACTAAAGCAAGTGACTCTGTTACAGGCCTACTCTAATCATCTGTAATACATTAATTTTTAAAAAATCATAAGCAAAATTTGGGATTCTCAATGTTAACGCATGATTTGTTGTATCTCAGAACAAATACTCATATCAAGTGTGTCAGAGTCTAAGGATTGAAAATTGCCATCAAGGGTCTCATGCCAATTTTTGAGTTGACTCTTCTATATTGCAGAGTTGGTTTATATCCGTGGAGATTGAGGAAATTTTGACACATATGGGAATCCTTAGGCTTGCTACCATATTTAGATAGCAATTGAATTTTTAAAGAAGAGTTGATTTAATGAGTTTTATCACGCCTGCCAATCAGTTCTAACTACTAACCAATTAAGTAGAAAGTCAATGTATCAAAATGAAAAAAAAATGATCAACTTGATTTGAGTAATTAGATTTTACTCTTAACACTTTCATTTAAATGTTTTAAGCATTACCAACTTTTACCATATTACCCTCTGTGAAAATGATTAGAAACTACCACAAAAAGAGAGACAAGCTAAAATTAACATGGAGTTTTGGAGAGGACAGTCCTGAATTTGATTCCCAGGGCTGAATCAGTAGTTACATGATAGTAAGTAATCTATTAGAAACTTCTCTGTGGTAATTTTCTCCAAAATGACCACTTGAGCTTATTATAAAAGGATTTAATATATAAATAAATAAATAATATAATATAAATAATATTTGCAGAGTGCCTAATAAGTTAGCTGACAACTAAGATTCTCTATATCATCCTTCTTTCCTTTGTCTATGTGATGTTCCTGTATCTTTAGTTTACTTATGATCTTCCCATTTCCTAGGTAATTTTATAAGCATCTAGTTTTTTGTTTGTTTGTTTCATTTGAGTTTTAATTTTCTGTTTTATATTACTTTGATAACTTAATATTATGGAACCAATTTACTTCATCATATTCTTGCAATTTCTTTGCCACACAACAAACACTGGACTACTCATAAGGGTAATTTATGGTCAGAGAAGCCAAGAAGAACAGGGGAAGAGAGACAGAAAATTTATGTCAGATACAATTAAAATTACATAGAAAAAATAAAGAAAGGGCAAAACAACGAGACTATAGATCAGGAAACAGGAAGAGTGAAAGTAGATTTTCCTAAAGGAGCTGTGTACAGAGAAAACAACAATAAAGTAAAATCTCACCTTGGATCCTCTTGTTCCTGAGGAGTTTCACCATCCCAAGGCAAAAATTGAAGATGAAATAACCTAATAAATTGAGATGAAATAACCTAATAAAATCACTTTTAGGACTAAACAATTTCACTATTCTAAAAAATATGTGCAACCACTAATCTATAATATTTATAGCAAACTTTAATGTACAGTGGCAAGAAAAGATTTATAATTTATACTTCTTAAGTGCCTGTTAACTGTATCACTAATAGGATCTGCAACTTAATTAAGAAATTTGTTGCCAGACATGGTGGCACATGCCTGTAATCCCAACAATTTAGGAGGCTGAGGCAAAAGGATCATAAGTTCAAGGCCAGCCTCAGCAAATTAGTGAGATCTGTCTCAAAGTAAAGAATAAAAAGGGCTGGAGATATGGCTCAGTGGTAAAGTGCCCCTGGGTTTAATCCCCAGGACTTAAAAAAAAAGAAATTTGTTTTCAATGTTGATGCTAATAAGGCTGGTGTATTTTTCCATAAAAAGTGACACTACTCAAAGTGTAGCTGATCAGTCACCACAATAGAATTATTAGAGCACCTCTGGAGACTTACCAGAGAGCTAGTTAAAATTCCACATCAAGCATTTGGTAAATTTTATATTTGAGACCATTACCACCATTGTAGTTCTCACATCAAATAACAACACTCAGAAGTTTCTGTTGGATAGTTAACTGAGCAAGGAATATAAGTATGCTTAAAACTATACTTAAATACAAAACACAGATTATTTAGGAAGCTGGTTGTGGTTGCACACGCCTGTAATCCCAACAGTTCAGGAGGCTGAGGCAGGAGGATCGAGAGTTCAAAGCCAGCCTCAGCAATTTAGCAAGGCTCTAAGCAATTCAATGAGACTCTCTCTATAAATGAAACATAAAAAAATAGCTAGGGATGTGGCTCAATGGTTAAGTGCCCTTGGATCCAATCCCCAATACCAAAAAAACAAAAACAAAACAAAACACAGATTGTTTAGGAAACAGAGAGCAGAGGAATACATAAGTAAAAATCACCTGATAAAAATAACATACAATGAATGGATCAAGAAAAAGTGGTGTATGTACACAATGGAGTTTTACTCAACTGCAAAGAAGAATGAAACAATGGCATTTGCTGGTAAATGAACAGAAACAGAGAAAATCACGCTAAGTGAAATAAAGCAGACTTGGAAAATACAGGAAGAAAACAAAGGAAGGAGGTGTGTTTTGGTCAGCTTTTTTTGGCATTCTGACTTAAAGACCTGACTAGCACAATTATAGGGGAGGAAAAGTTTGTTTGGAGGCCCACAGTTTCAGAGGTCTTAGTCCACAGAAGGCTGGCATCATTCCTTGGGACTGGAGGAGAGTATGAACATCATGGTGGGAGAGTGCAGTTGAGGGAAGCAGCTCACATCACAATCAGAAAGCAGAGAGAGAAAGAGAGTCTACTCACCAGATACAAATACATACTCCAAAGCCAAACCCCAATTTCCACCTCATCCAACCACACCCTACTACAGTTATCACTGTTAATCCCTAACAAGGGATTAATCACTGACTGGGTTAAGACTCTCACAACCCAATCATTTCTCCTCTGAACCTTCTTGCATTGTCTTACATGTGAGCTTTTGGGGGATACCTCATATCCAAACCATAACGGGGGAGTTGAATATCATAAAGATATAAGGCAGATCAGTAGAGTAAAAGAAGGAAAATAAGAGGGAGGGAGGAAGGAAGGGAAAGGGGTAGGAATGAATTTAACAAGATCATGTTATGCACATAAATAAATGTATCAAAAAGAATTTTATCTGTATTTATATGCAGAATATACCATTCACAAACAGATAAAGGAGTGAAAGGAAGATCAATTGAGGTGAAGAAAGAGAATAGGGAAAGGAAAGAAGGAAGGGAAAGGGGGAAATGAGGATTGAAATCAAATTCCTTGCATGAATGATTTTATCAAAATGAGCCAAAGCACTATGTATAATTCTAATGCTCTAATAAAAAGAGAAAAGGATATACTCCAGTTATGTATGATGTTTCAAAATGCATTCTACTATCATGTATAACTAATTAGGAGAAATTTTTAAAAATGGCTCAAGAAAAAGGGAAAAAAAAACCACATTATATATAGTGCTATTTCCTTATCTGAAAGCTGAAAATTATAGAATTAAAAGGTAGATCATTGCTTTTGCAGGCTGACATATTCCTTCCATATTTGAAAAAAAGTAGATCTAATACTCAATAAGTTAAAGGAACAACTAAATTTTTAAATTTTACAATCTAAATCATAGTGCTTATTGTGTGTCATGTTATCACTGCTGGGTTTTGATAAAGATATTTGTGTTTCCCTTTGTTACTAGAATAGTGTGTGTGACATAATAAAGTAAATATTTGCTAAAGGATATGTATGTTCATGATAATTCTATGACATTTATTGTATTATTCCTTTTTTACTATAGAAGAACCTGAGAAGTAGGAAGTTTAGATAACTTGTTGAAGGTTATAACATAATTGCAAAGTTGGAATTTGGAATTTACTTTTTTTTGTCCAAAATATTGTCAGTTTCCTATCATATTTCAGGATTCTTCTAATGAACACAACTTGTAAAAGGACTGATAACAACAATAATAAATTCTCACATTATTTACTAAACATGTGCTCTGTGACAGGTACAGGGTTTAAAGGTTTTGCATAAATTATGGTATTTAATCTTTAGGGATCCGTATGAGGTAAAGTATCTTGGTTAAGAATTTAAAATCTAGGCAGCCAGGATTCAAATACTGACTTTCCTGTTTACTAGTTACAAGAACTAAGTAGGTCACTCAAACTTCTTATGTCTTAACTATCTCACAGTGATGCCTTCAGAGATTACATAAATTGACATATATAGAACACATGATATGGTATGTGATATGTGGTGATAAATTTTAGTTTTACATGAGAACATTGAGACGCAGGTAAGGGGTTAGGATGCAAATAATAAAGAGCCAATGATAGACTACTTAGCCAGAATTCTGCAACAAATGAGAAATAACATCAAAGAATACAACCTAAGTTCACATTTCTCATCAAATTTAAGACACAATCTATGTTAAGATTTATGCTAGTTTCAGAGAGATTCAAATGTAAATAAATTAAAAAAAAACAAAGTAGCTAGTAGTGATGGTATGATGCATATTAATTTTTTGTGTACTAAAATTTCAAATAATATTTAGTTTATAATCAACCTAATATGGTAGATAATAGATCCAATTTTATAGTAGATCCAATTTTTATTTTAATTACTGACTAAACTGACCTTTAAAAATGCAAAATGTAGGGACTGGGGAGATAGCTTAGTCGGTAGAGTGCTTGCCTTGCAAGCACAAGGCCCTGGGTTCGATCCCCAGCACCAAAAAAAAAAAAAAAATGCAAAATGTATCTGTTGGCAAATGAACTTAATAAAATTCAATCCTTAAATTAGACCTACTGTTTTTATTCAGGTAAGCACAGACATTATTGAGCTACATACTGGATGTTCCCTTTGGAATACAATTTCCATGTTTGACAAAGATTAGCTAACAAAGAGATTGAGAGATAGGCTATATCCCTAGATGGGGAATAAGGAAGAGACTGGGTTAGGTATACTCCAGTCCTCCTTCCAGATACCAATCGGAGTGAATTACTCCAGTGGAAGAGGATAGGGGTGTTATGCTAGCAAACACTGTTCCCTTCAAATGAAAAACATCTCAGTAACAGGGTAGAGCTTCCTTTATTGAATAGAAGAGCCAGGTATCAAGAACAGTTTTGTCTGACTCCAAAATCCATGCCTTTAGCTATTGCACTAAGCACATTTCAGACATGAAGAATAGTATATATGTTCAAGAATACTTTTTTCAAAATTGAATTTCCAAATGAGCTATAACTTACAGAAAGTGTTGATGGTTCAAAAAGTCACATAAATTTAAACTTGGAGCAAGATTCACAACTGAATGAGCCAACTCTGAAATGGAAATATTGAGATATATACAAAGAACAATTATTAATGCAAATTCTAATTTATTAAGAAATAATTGTGCTTAAATGAGTTCAAGTTTCCATATCCAAATGAATTATACTCAAAGTTAATGCAATATTTTTAATACCTAGTCAAATTATTTCCAAAATTGATATTTGATTATTTCCCATAGAAGAATGGTTTTAGAAATAAGTGAAAAATAATTGGTGATTTTTCTAGAAGGTGGCAAAAATTCAAATTAGTGAAACAAATGATTATTGACAAAATAGTACAACAGATTATTGGACTGATAATATGTAAAATATTGAAAATAATAAAAGTGATCACTTGTATCTATCCTAGCTTTCATTAAATTATTCACAATGTCCTCTGTGAGTTCAATACCAAATAATTCTATCTTTTCCTAATCAGACTCTATACTGTCAACACTATCTCGTCTTTCTACTTTGTGGTACCACACCCTTATTTATTGATAATATTCACCTGATTCTCAAGATTTCCTTTCCACATCAATGTAGCGTAAAACTGTGGCATCCATGAAAGATCTAATGGAGGAAACATATGACTGACAGTCCCAGATCTCATTCCTTTGAATCTACCTTTCTGTGGGTACTAAAGCCATGCTTTTTCCCAGCAGCTCCCAAGCAAGGACTAAGCTTGATGAAATTACTAATACAAGCCTACACCTATGGAAGATGAGGCTTATCTGGAAGACTTTCATTTAGAAATTTCCCTTTAGTCTGAATATGACTTTTTAAGAACTTCAATGCATTCTGAGACTTTTCTGATTCAGTTCAATTTCCTTTCCCCTTTCCTGCTAGTGGTATTATATCTGCCTTGTTTTTGAAAGCACTTCCTTGTCTACCCCTGTTTGTTTTCTAGTCTTTCTCTTCATATTTATTTCCTCCAATAATATATATTATCAAATGTAATAATATATATAGTATGTAACATAATATATTATCTAATAGAGTGACTTTGTTAGAGAGGTTACCCATCTATGATAGAATGAATCATTATTTGAAAATCGAAAGCTCTTTCTCCAACAAAATTGAGCATTTATTCCCCTTTCCTTTTGTCTTTATAATTCCTTACACTGTGGGTTGGGCACATTTATTTTATTTCTTGAATACTGTAATTTTTGTGTGTACCTTACTTTGACTGATACGATATAGGAAGAAATGACAATTTACTAGTTTGGAGCACTCATGAAACACTGGGTTTTTCTGCTTGCCCTCTTGTGTTGGTGCCATTTTCTATAAAAGAAATATGCCCTAGATAGCTCAGAAGTAATGGAAAAGAAAATATATGTGGAACATTCCTGATTCAAAACCAAAGTCTTGAGCCAAGCACAACCAGTGCGCAACAGGAAGCCTGCCCTCCTAAATTACCTCCAGAAACATGAGAGAAAAAGAAATGCTTACTGCTTAAGTCACTGAATTTTAGGGTGATTTATCTTACTAATAAATCCTTCAACAACTTACTCAAAGAGATATCAAATAAAAATATTTAAACCCACTAAATTTCATCAATTTAGTCTCTTGAATACACACTGAATGTTGCTAACCAAGTTGTACCACTACAAAGTTGTTAAATACAAATATATAAACATTTTTGTCACAAGTTTTTATTGTTCTAGCTCCCTCCCACATTGTAAATAATCTCAAAATACTTTGTTTGACCTCACTGAAACTTCCTCCTCTCACTTTTTAATCTTGATGTACTTTCCAATCTGATTTCAAAGTTGTATTTGTTTCCTCCTTCATCACTGATCTCAATACATGCCACTTAATCTCTCGGCATATCTTAGACCTCCTTAATCTCCACTACTGTATTGGCGCTGCATTTCTATAACAAAATACATGAGGTTATTAATTTATAAGGGAACAGATTTTTTTTTTTAATTTTTGCAGTTGCGGACTGAAATGTCCAACACCGGGCAGAACCATTGTTTGGGTCCTCTGATTGGGATGCCAGATGGCAATGGCAGAAGCATGAGAAACAGCACACTGCTCAGCTCCTGGACAGCAAGTAAAAAAAAAAAAACAAGAAAGAAAGAAAGAGGCGCTGTGGTCCACAGTCCTTTTCAAGGGTACGACTCAATGAGCTATAGATCTTCCACTGGGCCCCACCTACTAAAGGCTCACCCCTCCCAAAAGTATCACCCTTGGAACCTTTACTACATGGACCTTGAGGGGAAGACTTATATCCAAACCACAGCAATCACGTCTGACTTAAAACTCTTAAATGTGAATCAGTCCAATTATCAGTATTCTCATCTAGGACAAAACTTCAATGCTAAATGCTCCTGGGAAAGGCATTATAAACTTGCTGTGTCTTATATCATGTAGTTCTCAAGGACTGTCAGTTATACGAGGGATGAATTTGTCTCTTTTTTTTTTTTTGAATATTTCCCTGTTATTTTTAATTTTAGAAATTGATGATACAAACATATTAACAATTGAAGAAAACAAGAGTAACTCAGTCACTTATCTGTAAAACAAGCAAATGATTTCTTTGATATAATCCAAGTTTCATAAGGATGAAATGAGAAAAATATAGATGATTTTGCTTTGTAAAATGCAGTATACCCAGTAAGAAAAAACAGTCCATGATTTACCAATAATTACGTTTATATTGCTTTCCTGTCATTTTAACACTGGAGATATGGTTTATCATGTTATTATTATTTGTTGTTGTTGATTGCATTGGTATTTATTTGTTTTTTTTATTGCAAAAAAATGTGATACATGTTGTTTCTCTGTACATGGAGTAAAGGCATACCATTTATGTAATCATAAATTTACATAGGGTAATGTTGTTTGATTCATTCTGTTATTTTTTACCTTCCCCCCACCCCTCCCATCACTCTTTTCCCTCTATACAGTCCTTCCTTCCCCCATTCTTGCCCCCCTCCCTAAACCTAACTCTAACCCTAAAACTAACCTCTCCCACGGCATATTATGTGTCATCATCCACTTATCAGCAAGATCATTCTTCCTTTGGTTTTTTTGAGATTGGCTTATCTCACTTAGCATGATATTCTCCAATTTCATCCATTTGCCTGCAAATGCCATAATTTTATCATTCTTTATGGCTGAGTAATATTCCATTGTATATATATGCCACAGTTTCTTTATCCATTCATCAACTAAAGGGCATCTAGGTTGGTTCCACAATTTGGCTATGGTGAATTGAGCAGCAATGAACTTTAATGTGGCTGTATCTTTGTAGTATGCTGATTGTAAGTCCTTTGGGTATAGGCCAAGGAGTGGAATAGCTGGGTCAAATGGTGGTTCCATTCCAAGCTTTCTGAGGAATCTCCATACTGCTTTCCACAGTGGCTGCACTAATTTGCAACCCCACCAGCAATGTATGAGTGTACCTTTTTCCCCACATCCTCGCCAACACCTGTTGTTGCTTGTATTCTTGATAATCGTCATTCTAATTGGGGTGAGATGGAATCTTAGGGTGGTTTTGATTTGCATTTCTCTTATTACTAGAGATGTTGAGCATTTTTCCATATGTTTGTTGATTGCTTGTAGGTCTTCTTCTGTGAAGTGTCTGTTCATTTCCTTAGACCATTTGTCGATTGGGTTATTTGTAGTCTTGGTGTTGAGTTTTTTGAGTTCTTTATAGATTCTGGAGATTAGTGCTCTATCTGAAGTATGATTGGCAAAGATTTTCTCCTACTCTGTAGGCTCTTTCTTGGCATTGCTGATAGTTTCCTTTGCTGAGAGAAAGCTTTTTAGTTTGAATCTATCCCAGTTGTTGATTCTTGCTTTTATTTCTTGTGCTATGGGGGTCCTGTTGAGGAAGTCTGGTCCTAAGTCGACATGTTGAAGATCTGGACCTACTTTTTCTTCTATAAGATGCAGAGTCTCTGGTCTGATTCAGAGGTCCTTAATCCATTTTGAGATGAGTTTCGTGCACAGTGAGAGATATGGGTTTAGTTTCATTCTGTTGCATATGGATTTCCAGTTTTCCCAGCACCATTTGTTGAAGAGGCTATCTTTTCTCCACTGCATATTTTTGGCCCCTTTGTCTAGTATGAGAAAATTATATTTATTTGGGTTTGTGTCCATGTCCTCTATTCTGTACCATTGATCTACCTGTCTATTTTGGTACCAATACCATGCCGTTTTGTTACTATTGCTTTTTAGTATAGTTGAAGTTCTGGTATTGCAATACCCCCTGCTTCATTTTCCTGCGAAGGATTGCTTTAGCTATTCTGGGTTTCTTATTCTTCCAGATGAATTTCATAATTGCTTGTTCTATTTCTGTAAGGTATGTCATTGAGATTTTAATTGGAATTGCATTGTATCTGTATAGCACTTTTGGTAGTATGGCCATTTTGACAATATTAATTCTGCCTATCCAGGAAAATGGGAGATCTTTCCATCTTCTAAGGTGTTCTTTAATTTCTTTCTTTAGTGTTTTGTGTTCTCATTCTGGAGGTCTTTCACCTCTTTTGTGAGATTGATTCCCAAGTATTTTATATTTTTCGAGACTATTGTGAATGGAGTAGTTTTCCTAAATTCTCTTTCAGAAGATTCATCAATTATGTATAAAAATGCATTAGATTTATGAGCATTGATCTTATGTCCTGTTACTTTACTCAATTCACTTATGAGTTCTAAAAGTTTTCTGATGGAATTTCCTGGTTCCTCTAAGTATATAATCATATCATCAGCAAATAGGGATAGTTTGAGTTCTTCTTTTCCTATTCGTATCCCTTTAATTTCTTTGGTCTGTCTAATTGCTCTGGCCAGAGTTTCAAGGACGATATTGAATAGGAGTGGTGAAAGAGGGCATCCCTGCCTTGTTCCAGATTTTAGGGGGAATGCTTTCAGTTTTTCACCATTTACAATGATATTAGCCTTGGGCTTAGCGTAGATGGCCTTTACAATGTTAAGAAACGTTCCCACTATCCCTATATTTTCTAGTGTTTTGAGCATGAAGGGGTGCTGTATTTTATCAAATGCTTTTTCTGCATCTATTGAAATAATCATGTGATTCTTGACTTTAAGTCCGTTGATATGGTGAATTACATTTATTGATTTCCTGATGTTGAACCAACCTTGCATCCCTGGAATGAAACCCACTTGATCATGGTGCACTATCTTTTTAATATGTTTTTGTATGCGATTTGCTAAAATATTTTAAGAATTTTTGCGTCGATGTTCATTAGGGATATTGGTCTAAAATTTTCTTTCCTCGATGTGTCTCTGTCTAGTGTAGGTATCAGGGTGATATTGACTTCATAGAATGAGTTTGGGAGAGTTCCCTCCTCTTCTATTTCATGAAATACTTTGAAAAGTATTGGAATGAGCTCTTCTTTAAAGGTTTTGTAGAACTCGGCTGAGAACCCATCGGGTCCTGGACTTTTCTTTGTTGGTAGGCTTGTGATGACTTCTTGTATTTCATTACTTGATATTGGTCTATTTAAATTGTGTATGTCCTCCTCATTTAGTTTAGGCAATTCATATGTCTCTAGAAACTTGTTGATATCTTCGAAATTTTCTATTTTGTTGGAGTATAGATTTTCAAAATAGCTTCTAATTATGTTTTGTATTTCAATCGTGTCTCTTGTGATATTTCCTTGTTCATTCCGAATTTTGGTGATTTGGGTTTTCTCTCGTCTTCTCTTTGTTAGTGTGGCTAAAGGTTTATCAATTTTGTTTATTTTTTCGAAGAACCAACTATTTATTTTGTCAATTTTTTGTATTGTTTCTTTTGTTTCAATTTCGTTGATTTCAGCTCTGAGTTTAACTATTTCCTGTCTTCTACTACTTTTGGTGTTGGTCTGTTCTTCTTTTTCTAGAGCTTTCAGCTATAGTGTTAGGTCGTTTATTTGTTGAATTTTACTTCTTTTATGGAATGCGCTCCATGAAATAAATTTTCCTCTAAGTACTGCTTTCATAGTGTCCCAGAGATTTTGATATGATGTTTCTGTGTTCTCATTTACCTCTAAGAATTTTTTAATTTCCTTCCTAATATCTTCTGTTATCCATTCATCATATAATAGCATATTGTTTAATCTCCAGGTGTTGGAGTAATTTCTGTTTTTTACTCTTTCATTTATTTCTAATTTCAATCCATTATGATCTGATAGAATACAAGGAAGTGTCTCTATCTTCTTGTATTTGCTAACATTAGCTTTGTGGCATAATATATGGTCTATTTTAGAGAAGGATCCATGTGCTGCTGAGAAGAAAGTGTATTCGCTCTTGGTTGGATGGTATATTCTATAAATGTCCATTAAGTCTAAATTATTGATTGTGTTATTGAGTTCTATGGTTTCTTTGTTCAATTTTTGTTTGGAAGATCTGTCCAGTGGTGAGAAAGGCGTGTTAAAATCACCTAGTATTATTGTATTATGGTCTGTTTGGTTTCTGAGATTGAGAAGGATTTGTTTGACATACATGGGTGAGTCACTGTTTGGGGCATAGATGTTTATGATTGTTATGTCTTGCTGATTTATGGTTTCCTTAAGCAGTATAAAATGTCCTTCTTTATCCCTTCTGACTAACTTTGTCTTGAAGTTCACATTATCTGAAATGAGGATGGATACCCCAGCTTTTTTGCTGAGTCCATGTGCATGGTATGTTTTTTCCCATCTTTTCACCTTTAGTCTATGGGTATCTCTTTCTATGAGGTGAGTCTCTTGCAGGCAACATATTGTTGGATCTTTATTTTTTATCCAATCTGCCAGTCTATGCCTTTTGATTGATGAATTCAGGCCATTAATATTCAGGGTTATTATTGAGATATGATTTGTATTCCCGGTCATTTGACTCATTTTATTCATTTATTTGTTTATTTTTGACACGACTTCGTTCCTCTTTATTTGAGAGTTCCTTTAGGATAGCTCCTCCCTTTGCTGATTTGCTTCTTTGTTTTTCATCTCTTCCTCATGGAATATTTTGCTGAGAATGTTCTGTAATGCTGGCTTTCTTTTTGTATATTCTTTTAGCTTTTGTTTATCATGGAAGGATTTTATTTCATCGTCAAATCTGAAGGTAAGTTTTGCTGGGTATAAGATTCTTGGTTGGCATCCATTTTCTTTTAGGGCTTTAAAAATGTTGTTCCAGGCCCTTCTAGCTTTTAAGGTCTGGATTGAAAAATCTGCTGATATCCGTATTGGTTTACCCCTGAATGTAATTTGGTTCTTTTCTCTCACAGCCTTTAAAATTCTGTCTTTATTTTGTATATTAGGTATTTTCATTATAATGTGTCTTGGTGTGGGTCTGTTGTAATTTTGTGTATTTGGAGTCCTATAAGCCTCTTGAACTTGGTTTTCCATTTCATTCTTCAGATTTGGGAAATTTTCTGATATTATTTCATTGAATAGATTGTTCTTTCCTTTGGTTTGTTTCTCTAAGCCTTCCTCAATCCCAATAGTTCTCATATTTGGCCTTTTCATGATATCCCATAGTTCTTGGAGATTCTGTTCATGATTTCTTACCATCTTCTCTGTTTGTTCGACTTTGTTTTCAAGGTTAAATATTTTGTCTTCAATATCTGAGGTTCTGTCTTCCAGGTGTTCTATCCTATTGGTTGTGCTTTCTATGGAGTTCTTAATTTGGTTTATTGTTTCCTTCATTTCAAGGATTTCTGTTTGTTTTTTTTTTCAATATCTCTAACTCTTTATTGAAATGATCTTTTGCTTCCTGTATTTGCTCTTTTAACTGTTGATTGGTGTGATCATTCAATGCCTGCATTTGCTCTTTCATTTCATCATTTGCTTCCCTTATCATGTTAATTATGTACATTCTGAGCTCCCTTTCTGACATTTCTTCTGCCATGCTGTCATTGGATTTTTTTTGATGTAACATCTAGATTTGTTTGAGGCATTTTCTTCCCTTGTTTTCTCATGTCCTTCAGGTATCAGTGGACTGCTGAGATGTTGCAGATTTCCTCTATTGACTTATAATGTCCCTGAAGATTGCTAGTGTATCCCCTCTTATCCTTCAGTAGCCTGAAGTCTTGGAGGAAGTTGATAATGCGGTGCTCCCCAAGGAAGCTGCCTCTCTAGGGGTGGTGGCCTTCAGGGGGGTATATTCCCTGCTAGTGAAAAGAGGTGCCTCCACTTGTTGACCAATGGTCATCCAAAGGGGAACTAGGCTGCAGGCTGAAGCAAGGCCTTTTTGGGCCTGTGTCTCTGATTTTACCGTCCCTGTGGGAAAACCTCACCTGGTAGGGAAGACTCACCAGGTGGGGAGGTCTTGCTGGTCAGTTCCCCTCCTAGAGGTTCCCCTCAGTCCACAACTACCACCTGGGCAGGGCAACCTTCCCAGGCAACTTTCCCAGGGGCCCAGACCTACCTCCTGGTCCTGGGAGCCCTGCCCTTCGCAGACGAGTCTCCTTAGGCTGCCTCTCCTCAGAGAAGCTGCCTGCAGTCCTGGAATCTTCGCTCCGCCCCTCAGCTTGTCTCTGCAGCTCTTCCACCAGAAAGCTGCCTAGGACCTGGGACCCTGTTCTGCACCTAATCGCCTGCCTATGTAGGCCGTCCTCTGGGCAGCCGCTGAAGCCCGGTGGTTTACTCTGAAACCAAGTGCTGTGCTGAGTTTGTTCCGGGGCTACCGCCCCATCCGGGAGGCCTCCCCAAAGGGAGAGACTCACCCGGCGACTTTGAGTTGGTCCCAAGTCACTCACTATCTCCTCTTTTGAATCCTGAGTCCTGGAGCAACATAAAATGCAGCCGCCCTCTAGTCTGCCATCTTGAAAACTGAAATTTGTCTCTTTTTAAAATATTACACAACTATTGTATTTGAATCCACACACTATCTGTATTACAACAAATTTTATGTCATTATTATTATAAGTATTATGTTCTTTGTCATTCAAAAATGATTTTGATACTTGACTCAACTACAATTTTTTTTTGAGCTTAATAATTTTATATTATTTTTCTTTTGTTTTTGATGTTGGCATTTTCACCACTCCCATGTTTTGTCACTTCCCTATAGTGTGCCTCATCTGCAGTGGCCCTGAGTGCCTGGTTGTATTTAGTAAGGAGCAGGACACCTGTGGAGAGTGGTTCTTTTTATTTTTTATTTATTTTTATTGTAAACAAATGGGATACATGTTGTTTCTCTGTTTGTACATGAAGTAGAGGCATACCATTTGTGTAATCATATATTTACCTAGGGTAATAGTTTTTGATTCATTCTGTTATCTTTTCCTTCCCCCCATGCCTCCCACCCCTCTCTTCCTTCTACACAGTCCCTCCTTCTTCCATTCTTGCCCACCTCCCACCCCCCCATTATGTGTCATCATCTGCTTATCAGTGAGATCATTTGTCCTTTGGTTTTTTGAGATTGGCTTATCTCACTTAGCATGATATTCTCCAATTTCATCCATTTGCCTGCAAATGCCATAATTTTATTATTCTTTATAGCTGAGTAATTTCCATTGTATATATATATACCACAGTTTCTTTATCCATTCATCAATTGAAGAAAAGTAGGTCCAAATCTTCAACATGCCAGTGTAGGATCAGACTTCCTTAACGGGACTCCCATAGCACAAGAAATAAAAGCAAGAATCAATAACTGGGATAGATTCAAACTAAAAAGCTTTCTCTCAGCAAAGGAAACTATCAGCAATGTGAAGAGAGAACCTACAGAGTAGGAGAAAATCTTTGCCATTCATACTTCAGATAGAGCACTAATTTCCAGAATATATAAAGACTCAAAAACTCTACACTAAGAATACAAATAACCCAATCAACAAATGGACTAAGGAAATGAACAGACACTTCACAGAAAAAGATCTACAAGCAATCAACAAACATATGAAAAAATGTTCAACATCTCTAGTAATGAGAGAAATGCAAATCAAAACTACCCTAAGATTCCATCTCGCCCCAATTAGAATGGCGATTATCAAGAATACAAGCAACAATAGGTGTTGGTGAGGATGTAGGGAAAAAGGTACACTCATACATTGCTGATGGGGCTGCAAATTAGTGCAGGCACTGTGGAAAGCAGTGTGGAGATTCCTTAGAAAACTTGGAATGGAACCGCCATTTGACCCAGCTATCCCACTCTTTGGCCTATACCCAAAGGACTTAAAATCCACATACTACAGAGATACAGCCACATCAATGTTCATAGCTGCTCAATTCACAATAGCCAGATTGTGGAACCATCCTAGATGCCCTCCAATTAGGAAAACTATCCCATTCACAATAGCCTCAACAAAAGTAAAATAGTAGGGAATCAATCTAACAAAAGAGGTGAAAGACCTCTACAATGAGAACTACAGAACACTAAAGAAAGAAATTAAAGAAAACCTTAGAAGATGGAAAGATATCCCATGTTCTTGGATAGGCAGAATTAATATTGTCAAAATGACCATACTACCAAAAGTGTTATACAGATTCAAAGCAATTCCAACTAAAATCTCAATGACATACCTTACAGAATAGAGCAAGCAATCATGAAATTCATCTGGAAGAATAAGAAACCTAGAATAGCTAAAGCAAGCCTTAGCAGGAAGAGTGAAGCAGGGTGTATCACAATACCAGACCTTCAATTATACTACAAAGCAATAATAACAAAAACGGCATGGTATTGGTACCAAAATAGGTAGATCAATGTTACAGAATAGAGGACACGGACACAAACCCAAATAAATACAATTTTCTCATACTATACAAAGGTACCAAAAACATGCAATGGAGAAAAGATAACCTCTTCAACAAATGGTGCTGGGAAAACTGGAAATCCATATGCAACAGAATGAAACTAAATCCCTATCTCTCACCCTGCACAAAACTCATCTCAAAATGGATCAAGGACCTCGGAATCAGACCAGAGACCCTGCATGTTATAGAGGAAAAAGAACAATTATTTTTATAATAACTTAGTGAAGTTATTATAGTTCAGAAAGAACAAAACTTAACTCCAGGCCAGGGATTCTCAACCTTGGAACTATTAACATCTTATGTCAGAAAACTGTTGGGTATTGAGAGAGTGGGGGTGTCCAAGCTGCATCTTGGACCTCCACTCATTAAATGCCAGTATGTATGCACTTTTCCTGGGTTGTGTCAGCCAAAGCTGTCTCCAGAGAGTACCACATTTCTACTGGGCATGTTGGTAAAATCACTGATAGTTGAGAACCATAATTTAAGGCTGTAGCCATTACTAATATGACTGTTAAGGCTTCCCAATTAAATAGTAGGCACTATGGTCTGAATATTGTGGGTGTTCCCTCAATATTGATATATTAACATCTAAACTCAAATGCAGTTGTCTTAAGAGATGAAGCCTTTAAAAGGTAGGATTAGGATATGATTAATGTTCTTTTACAAGCAGCATGACACAGCTCATTCATCCCTCTGCCATGTGAGAATAAACAAAGGCACCATCTCTGAGGTATCAGCCCTCAACAGACATTGAATCTGCTAATGCCTTTGTCTTGGGCTTCCCAACTTCCACCCACAACTATGTTGTTTATAAATTATCCTATCTTGTCTTTTTTGTTTTTGAATACTATAACTCAAATGCATCAAAATAGTAAGCTATTTAAATGTGTTTTGCTAGCCTTAAGATTCTTGAGATAGCATTTATCTTAAGAGGAGAGAGTGAGATAATCAAGCATGACTCAAAAATGAAAAATTAACATTAAGAGTAGATAAAAGAATAATGGCATGTTATTTCCTGACCCTACACCTGTGGGTGCATACCTGAGGGTATTAGGAAGAGAGTTGTTTTTAATAAAGAATCGATAATGTACATCTCTCTTTAAAATATTAGCATAATCCAGAAGAGGATGAGATAGAGTGCATCTTTTAACATGGCACTTGAGGGTTCTGTTGCATCTGCAGTGATACTTAGCATTAGAAGAAGTGATTTCTTGGAGATGTGACAGTGTGTCCATGAGAGGTGGCATTCCTGCCACGCTGACAGTGGGAGTTAAAAGATATGTAGTATGAAGAAGAGTGGAGATGTGTAGACAGAATAAAAAGAATGAAAAGGAGACGAAAATGACAAACAACTCTTACTTTACTTTTGACTCCTGTGAAGTGGGGTTCATTGGATTAATCTTCTTTTCGCAATTCATTATAAGCCTGAAATTAAAAAAAAAAAAACCCACTGGGAAAAATTTAAGGCATTCAGGGTGAGGGATAGTTTTGTAATGAGAAGGACCATTCAATAATTTCAACCATACCTGCTTTGCTTCCTAGGACATTTGCTGATCCACAATATGGAGTACAGAGGCCTACCAGAAGTAAGTGACCTAAAGTTTTTATTACTGTTAGTGGTTTAGGGAGAGGAAAAAACAAAACAAAACAAAACACCTAAAATTTAGGACCCTCAAGGTGTTTAGAATTTGAGACACCAAGATCCTAGAAGAAACAAACAAACACACTAAATTTTGCCTCTATCTTGTATGTAATTTCCTCATAAGGCACATTCTGACTACTCCAATGTACACAGATAGGGGCAAATGCGTAACCACAATGCCAAGAGGCTAAAAAGCCAAGTAGGAAAACTCAACAGGCTTACAGTGCTGTAGAGACAAAAGTTGAAGTCCATGATGTGCCATGGTGTTAGATCATGGGAAACTCTTCTAGTTAAGAAAGTTGAAAGACAGTGATTTTTCACATAAAAACAAATTTAAGATGGACTGTCTTCAATTGTAAAAATATGCTGTGCGTAAATTATCCAGTATCCAGAAAAAGAAGTTTTTTGTATGGGAAATGAACAAGATTCACAACCTTTTGATATTTTTATATAAAATTGTTAATAGTTGATAAAAATTATCAGATATGCCAAGAAATTGGATCAAATATAAACAAGTAAACCAGACAACTTAAACAGGAAAAATCAGATACTGGCATTTAAAATAACAATAATATGTTTAAGAAGATAGATTCAAAGAAGGGGAATTTTTACTGTATAAATTTACTGTATAATTTTTACCATATAAAAAGTAGATAGTAGGAATACATAAAAAAATAGCTGAATTTAGAATTTAGTAAGCAGATATGATATATGCAAAACCAATGATTAATGATCTAAAGGAGAACACCAAAATTTATGTGTAAGACAATTAATCCATGATAGTTTTGGGAGGTAGGGCCTTCTCAAGTGACTTAAGATTGTGAAGGGTCTTCCCCTGTAGATGGATTAATGCCTATCTTAGTATGTTTTCTGTTGCTAATAACATAATACCCCAGACTGTTATGTTGGCTCATGGTTCTAGTTCAAGTTCAACAGGCTGAATCCGATGATGGCTTTCTTGTAGGCAGAGTCCCAAAGTTGTGTAGAACATCACATGGTTAGAGTTAGAGACTACACAAGCTGGTGTTTATACCTGACCACCCTGGGGCTAACCCATGAACTCCTTAATGCATTAATGAAATGAATGTGTGATTAGGAAGAATTCTAATCATCTCTTAAAGGTCCCAATTTTGGGACCTGGTCCCAATTTTAGTATTTCATAAGAGGGACTACGTTTCATTATGAGTTTGAGAGGGGACAAACCATATTCAAAGCATAGCAATGCCATGATAGAAAGTGTGTCTTCTGCCTTGTGCCACATGAGGACACAACATCCTCCACTCCGGAGGATGCAGAATTTAGATTAGATCAGCCTTCCCCTGAGGCCTACACTTTGATCTTGAACCTCCTAGTCTCTAGACCTGTGAGAAACATATGTGTGTTTTCCATAAATTACCCATCTGTGGTATTCAGAGTATAGCATATTAGAAAACAAATCAATTTTTTAAATCCTGGGGAAAAAAAAAAACAAAAAAACAGGAAAAGTTTGAAGAAGGCCGAAAAGCAGATAAATGACATGTAAAGAAATATTGAGACAACCTTTACTCTATGTACACGTATGATCACACGAATGGTGTGAATCTACATTGTGTACAACCATAGAAATGAAATTATGTACTCCATTTGTGTACAATGAATCAAAATGCAGCCTGTACAAAATTAAAAAAAAATAAATAATTTTTAAAAAAAAGAAATATATGAAGAAGTCAAATTAGGTTTGAAACTTACATCATGACAAAGTATGTCTTTAAAAGCATAAATAATAAACTTACCCTATCAGAGATTTAAAAGAACTCTTTCATTAACTGATAAAACAAATATACGTGAATTTAAAAAATATATAGAATATGTCAAGACATTCAGAAAGTTCATAAAAATTCTAAATAAATTTCAAAGGACAGATAAAACCCAGAATATAGTTTCTAATCATAACTTGAATTAATTCAGAAATCAATAACACAAGGCATATACATATGTTTCAAATAGATAGATCCTATAAAATCAAAAGTAAAATTAAAATTAAAACAGCATACTAAAATATATGGGATGCAGTTAAAGTAAGACAGAGAGGAAGTTTATTGATAAAAATGCTTCCACTATGAAAAGCTATGATAAAAATCCATGATTCCATATAAAGGTAACAGAAAATATATATATATACTTGAAGTGATTGAAAGAAAAAATGATAACAGTAAAACAAATTGAATATTAATGAACACATCCAAAATGTGATTCTTTGAAAGAAGTAACAAAATTGATAAGCTGATGCTAATATTGAAAGGACACTGAAAACACAAATTAGCAATGAAAGAACTGAGAGGGAAGGCAGAACTAGAGATACTCTAGATATCAAAAGGATAATAAGGGACTTGAGCAAGTTTTTCCAACAATTTTGACAAATTAGTGAAAAATATATAAATTTTCTAAAAAATATATTTATCCACACTAACTTGAGAAGAAGTAAAAAATAAAATTAGCCTTGTATCTATTAAAAAATGTTAAACCATGCTAAGAGTCTTCAACAAATCTAAATTAAGTCTAATCATTTTGCTGGTGGATTTAATCAACAAAATCTGAGCCAGGCAAGGTGGTGCACACCTGTAATCCTAGTGGCTTGGGAGGCTGAAGCAAGAGGATTGCGAGTTCAGAGCCAGACTGAGCAACTTAGTGATGCCCTAGGCAACTCAGCAAGACTCTGTCTATAAATAAAATACAAAAATGGGTTAGGGAGGTGGCACACCCCGCCCCCCCCAGTTCAAACCCTGGTACAAAAAACAAAAAAGAAAACCAAAAGAGAAGAAAAAAAAAATCTAAAGTAATACTAACACTATAAATATATTTCAGAAAATAGAAGAAAAGGAAACAAAAACCAGATTATTTTAGGTGACCAGCATAATATTCACACTGAATTCTGTCCGAAGTATCAAAAGAAAATTTCAAACTGCTATCACTCATGAATATAGACAAAAAAATTCTATCTATCCTTTATCCATTATTTATATATTCCATATTTGTAAATTTGCCTACTTGAAAAAGTTTATTTGTAACTCAGAATCAATACTGAGGATGTTTTCCCAGTCATTTGCACATAGTCCGGGAATAGTGAAAATTATGAGTCCTCAGATGTGCATGTTCCCAGGTGAGGTCAAACTCTTGTTCCAGATTTTCTACTGTAACTAGCATCCTTTTCATATACTGAGTGCCACATTTTTGTGCATTGTTGCTAGTGATTTGCTGTTTAAAATCGTCCCCAATTGTAGTGCTAAAGTGGTCCTAAGTAACCTGCGATGTACCTTTAGATGTAAATATATGTGTGTTAGATAAGCTTCGCTTAGTCATGGGTTATAGTGCTTAGCCATTAAGTTCAGTGTTATCAAATCAATAACATATTAAATAAAGTATTTCTGAATAGAAATACACATAAAACAAGGTTAAATATTGATTGACAAAGATTTTGTGACTCACAATTCACAGGAAGCTAACTCTGAATTTCCTTAGATGCAATGATCCCATATTCACTGATTCAGAATTGGTGGCAACTTTAAGAACATAACTAACAAGAAATCAACTGTATTAGCAACTCAAAGCCATCAGTTTACTAAAAAGAAAGTCAAAAGAGTAATTAGCTCTGAGACTGTGGATGACTGAAGTGAACAAGAGGATGTATTCATTTTAAGAATTCATTAAACTCTATTTTAAGAATTTGTACATTTTATATGTGCCATACATCAAAAATATAACATAATAAAAGAGAAGGAAGTTAAGATGCCAGAGAAAACTAACAGGATATCTTTTTTTTTAAATTAATTAATTAATTAATTAATTTTTTAGGATATCTTTTTGACCACATAATTTTGAGATCCACAGATATTCCTGTATGTTCCTCTAACATACTCTATTACCAAATCCATTGTTTACTATTTAAGCATATTTGGTTTGATACAATATTTAATATTTCTTTACCTTTCCTTGGATCTGCTTCTTGATACCAGCTTTACTTTTTGTACATGGTTTTGCTATCAAAAGAAATAACATTTTGGATCCATTGCCTAAGACCTTCAATGCTATAATGTGAAACAACAAGCAGCACTACAAAATTTGGAAGATAAGGTATGTATTTTATAAAAATATTTCTGATTTAGTCTAGAAGTTTTACTCGACCTGATATTTGCAGTCATCTCAAAGAACTGAGTAGCAGACATGATTTGACTTGTGTCAAATTAATATTTCCATAGAAGAACTTACTACCTGGGTGTTACTGTATTAGGGTAGCTACCTTTTCAACAAATATATAATTCTGTAAACACAGGGGAAGTTTATATCTCCTTCACATAAGAGTCCAACACTGTTACAGATCTGGTTTGGAGAAGGGATTTGCACAATCCTTCAGGGACCCAGACTGATTGAGGTCATGACAACTTCAACATGTGGTTTCCAAGGTCACTTGAAATTGAAATCCATAGAATGAATTCTGTGAAATTCATATAATGGAAGAGTGGATATGGGTGATTATATGGGCACAGTCTGGAAATAGTGAACATCAATTTTACTGACAATCCATTGGCAAGAACTCAGTCACATAGCCACACCTAAGGGAAATGTAGTGAAGCTCAGTTTCCAGGAGGAGAAGAAAGCATGGATTTTGGTAAACAGCCAGTCATTTTCACCAGACCTTGGAAGCACAATATGCAACTGAAGATTTCAGACATGAATTGCTGATAAAATTTAAAAATATCCGTTACTATAATCTTGGAGCAGAGTGGTATAATGCCTTGGACTTTTTCAGGCTTCTGATATCAATGGCACAAGAAAAAACACTTTGTAAGAGGTCAAATGCAAGACAAATTTCAGAGAGTAGATAGAGCCAGTGATTTATTTCAGAATTCACCACTATAATTAGAATCAAGAAATAACCATTTTCATGAAACCATCAGAGCACAAATTATAGCAACTGGGAGATTATTTCAGAATTGGAGAAAATTTTAGACATGGGGTTCATTATTTGTAAACCCCCTCTGTCTGTGGAAATAGATAATGACATATGCATTATTATAAGCATGGCTAGTGCTGCCACACAGTCAGTTTAACCTCCAGTTCTCAGCTGGATTCACTTTAAAGTTGGAGACTGCTGATGCTCCATTTAATGACTCTTTTCTTTTTCTACTTGTTTCCATTTCAGCAGTTACCATTTTGTCCTGGCTCTCATAACTTCACACATGGATTATTTCAACAGACTCCTAGCTGTTCTCCATCAATTCAGTTTCATGCCAATCCATTCTTCATAGTGCTTACAAAATTAATCTTCCTGAAATACTAGTTCATCACATCTCTTTCATTTTCCAGAACGACGTGGTTCTCAGGTTCTTTCTGAATCAAACATAAGGCTACCCACTTTTTTTCCTTTTCAATCCTGCTCTCATCAGCCTAATGTCTCTTTATGGCCCCTTAACACAGATAGGCAATCTTATGACTCTCCTTACAACATATTCCCTTCCAGCTCTGTGTCTTTCACCCTTTCAATCTCTCTTTCTTCAGGGCTCCTCTCTTCAGTCACATTTCACTGTTTCTTCTTGAAATAACCAAATATTTCTATTTTCAAATCCTGACCTTATTTACTTCCCATTGGCACCTCCCAAGAGATGTTAACTTTCATTTTACATTAAATTTCACAAGTGGCTTCATACTTGCAAATTGCACTTTGCTGTTAGACATGGGGAAGGAGGATAAGTGTATATGCCCATGATTCTGTAACAAGTAGTATGTATTCTGATTGTCTCCTGTCCTTTCAGTGTTCCCAATATAATATACCATATGTAGAAATTACTTTGCCTATGTTATCCATTACTTATATAGGAATGTTTTAATTTTATTTACTTATTTTTGTACCAGGGATTGAGCCCAGGGGTCCTTAACTACTGAACTACATCCCTGGGTCTTTTTATTTTATTTATTTATTTTTTGAGACAGGGTCTCGATAAGTTGATGAGGATGGTTTTGAACTTGCAATCCTCCTGCCTCAGCCTCCAGAATCACTGGGAGTACAGGTGTTCAGCAGGAATGTTTATATGTTTATTTCACCTTTCAGAAAAAAAAGTTACCTTATGAAGATGCTAATATATCACATATACCTGAGTCATAAAAGATACACTGACAAAAATATGTACAAGTGAAGTCCTATAAACTTGACAAGAGCAAACTACAAATTTGGCTATGGGTTTTCTAGCCACCATCAAGTAGAGGAAATCCTGCACAGAAGCAAACTGATTGCTCAGGAGAAATATATCTAATTAATATTCCTTATACTTTATCCAGCCATATTCATAAACCTATAACTGTTATTAGACCAATATTTTAAGGCCATTTTTACTGTTCCAATTCTAAACCATTGAAAAACAACTGATTAGGACAGAGGAATATTGAAAGAACTGGAACATGTATTAGAACAGAAATCTCTAATCTTTCAGGCCTTCACTTGAGAAGCAAGTTATCCAACTTCTGGCAGTCAGAGTGAACAGAATAGTTTCCCAATTTTCAGTTGGCTCAAAGAAAGATTGATACATGAACCTCTATATAGTAATTTTCTAGTTAAAAGAGTCTTTTTATGAAAAGAATAATCTTATTTTTAACCAATTGCTTAGTACTCATACAATTTGGGTGGCCTTTCTTTTAGATATAAAGTAGATCCTGTGTTCTTCCCTTGACGTGGTAGAAACCTATGTCCACACATTATGCAGTGCTCTTTTTACTGATTGAGAGAATCCTGGATGAGTTCAGAGAACCGATATATCAGTGAAAGATATTTGCTTCAGAGACTCCCTTGCATTTAAGATAGATATATAGCATTGTGATGTCCAGGGAAATGTGATGAGGATTTTGAGGAACACCTCCACTTTACTGATGCAAGTACTACTTCTGTGTTCCTCCTTTTCCTCTTTATTCTGAAAATGTAGTCACAATTCTGGAGAAGACCCAGGTACTTTATAGGCTTAAGGCTACGAGCATGAAGACAAAGGCATGAAGACCATCTTTACGGTGGAGGACAAAGACCGAGAAGTGTTTCTCTATGGCAATTGCTGAGTCACTGCACAAGTCCTGGACTACCTACCTCAGGACTTCACCTACTTTATGGTATAAACTTGAGTTGTGAAAGTACTTTAGATATATATGCTAGGGTGATGGAAAGTGAGATGAAGTTGGACAGAACCTAGACCTGAAAGAATGGGTTCTGTGCTTTTTCCTGTCAAGTTGGAGTTCAGCATTTATGCCAGTGGTCCAGTATCTATTGCCTAAAGTGTAGCCATTGATTCATATTGAATTGTCATTGGTACCCAGGGTAGTTGCACATGACAGTCAAGACACAAAAGTTCACAATACAATCAGGTAGAAGATTGCAGTGTTTCTGACTGACTAGAATTCCAGTGAGAAATTAAATAAATATGCAGTAAAAGATGATATTGCAGAAAATTGGCAAAGATAGGCAATTCTCAAACTCCATTCTACCACTTCAACCTCATAGGATTCAGAGCAGAACTTTCCTACTGCATAAATGGGTCACTAAAGAGTAAAATGAGGCAAATGCCTTCAACAGACACAGTCTACACAGTGACTATGAAGAAATATAACTAGTCATATTCTGCATGAGCCCAGTGAATTCCTGAAAAACTGGATGTGAGGTATAAGAGAAAGAGGAGTCAAACGTGATCCAAGGCTTTTGACTGAGCCTCTGAAAGGCATTCGGAAGAGGCTCAGAGAGCAACAGATTGGGAGAAAGGTCAGCAGTTCAGATTTGTACAAGACCAATTTAAATGTTTATCAGACATCCCTGGAGACATTTCATCCCAATATGAATGCAATATTTATAGGTCCCTATATGAATACAACATTTTTGAGATAATTCTAGGCAGAAAATAGAAATGTGTGATCAGCAAATAGATAATATTTGATTTCATGAGACTAGATACATCTAATTAATAAATGATGAAGTCTGGTTGTGAAGGGAGAATTTAGAGTAGGTAGATATGAAAAAGTAAAGTCCAATACATAATGATAAAGTCATATGACTTTATTGCATGGAAAACTGGTCAGGAAGGGATGTATATCTAATATTGTTTACAACCATGAGGAAAATGAAGGAATCATTTCTCACTTTGAATTCAGATTCTACTGGATCAGGGAAGTGTTTGGAGTTAAGAATGAAGTGGAACCAGCTGAGGACAGTGAATTAGAAAATAGTATTTCTGTGAACTCCAAAGAACAAGAAGGGGCAGATACACAAGTACAGACCTAGTTACTATGAACTCAGGAAAACAATAAGGTAAATTCATAAACAACTGCAAAAATGGACTATAATTAGAATTTTATGATATTTATTGAATTTTAATACATAGTTAACACACTTATTCAACATCTGGTCATTTGAGGTCTTTGTTTATATTGCTTGTATTTATGCTGGATCTTGTTCAAGTTGTTGTGTCTTCTTGTATTTCTTATTTTAGAATGTGAACTTACGATCTATGGGACTTTATTTTTGCAAATTTTTACGTTCTGATATTTCTAGTTGAAAAGTAAGCTTATACCAATGAAATTTGCATTTTACTTCTGTTAAGTTCTAAAGCATTACTGATCCTAAAACATGACCAATTTGTATGAAACTTAAGGGACTTTTGAAACCACAAGTGAAAGTATGATTTGGTGTTATAACCTCAGATGAAAGTTAGTGTGTGGCTATACATTCTTAAAGGATATTTTTCTTTTTCTCCACCTAGCTCCAAATTCAGAACAAGACAGTTTTCTTGTTTTACCATTCTGTGAGGAAAATTCACACTCTCTATATCCCACTGTGCCTTTTGTAGCCCAAAAATTCCAGAACTCTCTGATATTAAGGGAAGTCTCTTGTCTTCTTTTGGAATTTCCATGTCATTAGATTTGTACCTTTGTCCTTGGGGCAAAACTGTATTCAGTACTACTTTATATCTCTGTATTCCTGTTTTTCATTCAATAGTATCTTCTGACATTAGCAGTTCAAAGATGCTTTTAAATATTAGTTTTATTTAAAAATATACGCATGAATCACTCTGGTAGCATGGACTTTTTTAAAATTTATTTTTATTGTAAACAAATGGGATACATGTTGTTTCTCTGTTTGTACATGGAGTAAAGGCATACCATTTGTGTAATCATACGTTTACATAGGGTAATGAAAAAATAAAAAAATAACAGAAATAACAGCATGAACATTTTAACTATATTAATTCTTCCAATCCATGAACATGGGAAGCTTTTGTACTTTTTTGTATGTTCATTACTTTTTTTTATTAGCAGTTTATAATTGACAATGCAGAGATTATTCACTTTCTTTCTTAAGTTTATTTCTAGGTATTTTATCTTTTGTAACTCTTGAGTACAGTTTTAATTTTGTTTTATTTTTCAGCAAGTTTGCAATTGATATGTAAAAGTACTATTGATTTTTGTACATTGATTTTATTCTGAAACTTTACTGGATATTTTTATCACTCCTAGAAGTGTTTTGTAAAGGTTTTAGACTTTTATATTTATGAAATCATGCTATCTACAAATGAGAATAACATGATTTCTTCACTTCACTGTTTGGATACCTTTTATTTCTTTCTCTTCCTAATATTGCTCTTGCTAGGATTTTTAGTACTATGTTGCGTGAGTCCTGAAAGTGAACATCCTTATCTTGTTCTAAATCTTAGAGAAAATATTTCAACTTTATCCTGTTAAGTATGATGTTGGCTGTGGGTTTTTCATTTATGGTCTTTTTTGTTGAGGTACGCTACTTCTATACCTAATTCATTAAGAGTTTATTGAAGAAATGTTGAATTTTGTTCACTGTCTTTTCTGTCTCTATTATGGTGATCTGTGCTTTTTTGTTATTTATTATGTTGATGTGATTCCCCCACCAAAAAACAAATGATGATCTTCACAAGAATAAGAAAAGCATTCCTATGTATGCGGAGCCGTAAAAGACCCTAGATAGTAAAGTGATCTTAAGCAAACAAAACAAAGCTGGAGACATTGGTATACCTGAGCTCAAAATATACTCCAGAGACATAGTAACCAAAACAGCATGCTACTGACATGAAAACAAACATATAGACCAAGGAAATAGATCAGAGAAAGGACATCCTCTTCAATAAATGGTTCTGAGAACACTGGCTATCCATATGCAGAAGAATGAAACTAGACCCTTATCTGTGACCAAAAACAAAAATCAACTCGAAATGGATTGAAGATTTAAATGTAAGATCAAAATTACAAAACAAAAAAAGAGAACAGGAAAAACACTTCAAGATATTTATATAAACTATTTTCTGATAAGACTACCAAAGCACAAAGAAAAGAAAAAATTTAAAAATTATATCAAACATAGAAACTTCTACACAACAAAGGGAATAACCAACTGGGTAAAGAAACAATCTAAAAATGGGAGAAAATATTTGCAAATTATTCTTCCAAGAAGGGATTAATACCTAGAACATATAAATCATTTAAAAAATTCAACAACAAATCCAAATAATCCAATTATAAATGTACAAATGACCTAAGTACACATTTCTCCAAAGATGTACAAGTGGCCAAAAAGCATATGAATAAATGCTCATCATCATTATTAGAGAAATACAAATCAAAACTAAAATGTGAGATCTCGCCCCAGTTGCAATAAAGCGAAAGGTACAAATGCTGAAGAACCTGGTTGTGGAGAAAAGGGAATTCATACACATGGTTGGTGGGAAGATGAATTAGAACAACCATTATGGTAAACATTACTTGAGTTCCTCAAAAAAACTGAATATAGAGCAAACACATGATTCATCAATCCTACTTTTGATTATATAGCAAATGGAAATGAAATTGGAATATTGAAGAGACACCAACACTTCCATGTTTATTCACAATAACCAACATATGGAATAAACTGAGGTGTCCACTGGAAGATGAATAAATGAGGCAAATGTGGTGTATATACATTATCAAATATTATTTAGCCATAGACAAGAATGAATGGAACTTTCATAACATGAAATAAGCCAGAGTCAGAAAAACAAATGCTTTATGTTCTCACTCACATGTGGAAACTAAAAGAATTATCTCATAGGAGAGTAGATTATGATCACTGGGGACTAAGAAGGGTCGGGGTCAGGGGGGATAGAATAAGAATGGATAATGGAAACTGAATCACAGTTAGGTAGGAGGAATGAGCCTAAGTGTTCTACAGCACAGTAGAGTGACTTAATTTACAACTTACCACATTTTATAAAGAATTAAGAGAAAGAAGTTCAAAGGTTCCCAACACAAAGAAATAATAAATGTTTAAGCAGGTACTGATAAAATAATTACCCTGATCTAATCACTATACGTTGCACACATATACTGAATTATCACAGTCTTTATTCCACAAATATGTACAATGATATGCGTCAATTTAAAAAAAATATGTGCATTCTGTGTAGGAAGGGAAATTCACAGGCTTCATATCAAGCCCTTTGTTTTCTAAAGTCTATATTGCTGGACTTCATATCTTTATAAGACTAGTTGGTGGATATATAATTGAATTACTTCCCCATATAGTGAAAACAAACTTTTACAGCATAGACTTCAAACTACAAATTCTGACTCATGTAGTAGCTACTAACTTAAATAAAGAAGAAGGTGAGATTGTTTACTTGATGATTATTTTTTATATGATATGCTAAAAGTAACTGAAATCTCAACTGGACTGAACTGTTTGTTGAGAGGACAATGCTTGTAGTTCATCCATATTCTCAGCAAAGTTCTGTGGTCTTTATAAGGGCAATTTCATCATTAAATATAAAATTGGCATGAAATCATAGAGCAGTCTTTGCTAACTTGTTTCTGTGATAAAAACAGACATGCACTCTGGGACAGTCCATCTGGCATCTTCAGTGATAAATTAAAATTTGACTTTTAATGATCTCAATACTTATTGTTAACAATTATTTTAATGCAGAGAATGTAACTTTTTCAAATTTAGAGTTTGCTTCTCCAAATTCTGATTAAATGTTGCTTTAGTACATGAATTTATCTCATATATCTGTGTATGAGAACAGATTATCTAAATATTTGTCCTCAAGTTTGTGTATCTTTTTATAGATTAGTTCTTGCCTTCATCTGTTTGGACTGTCATAGCAAAATGCCACCAAATGAGTAAATTATATGCAACAGAAATTTATTTCTCAAAGTTCTGGAGTCTGGGAAGTCTCAGATCAAGGCAAGGTGATCCTGTGTCTGCTGAGGGCTCATTTCCTAGTTCATGGATCGTACTTTCTGTGTCCTCACAAGGTGGTAAAGGCAAGGTAGCTCTGTGGAACCTTTTCTTCAGAGGCTCCACCCTTGTGACCTAACCACCCCCTATCTACTCCATCTCCTATATGCCACTACACTAGTGACTAGAGTTCACACATAATAGCAGGCAACAGATATATTTATATACCCTCAGAAAAAATACACAAAGTAGGAAATAGATATTATGCTTCCCCCCCCCCCCCAGATTCTTTGTGTCCTCCCAGATCATCAGAATGATTGGCAGTAAAGCCAATGGGTCAGTGTAGATAACAATTATCCCATTCATCACCCCCAAAGTTGATAAAGACTGCCACTGAACTGTACTCTTTTTAATATTTTATGTCCATTTTTATTTTCATGTATAGGAATCCATTTTTAGAAATGTGAATTTTTCTTTTAGCTATAATTCCACATTTAGATAGAAAATTTTCTTTTCTGTGCAAACTGATTAGAGTTTTGTGAACTTTTTGGGTTTTTTTGTTTTCATTTTGTACTTTGATTTGGCCATCAATGTAGTCCAGCATGCCTGCATAAATAAATATGGGATAATAGTTTTAAATATAGAACAATAGTGTAATAGTTATATTACACTGAATGCAATTTATTGATCAATGTCAAGCTAAGCCAAGAGCAGGTTCTTCCTTGTGCATTGATTTGAGCAATTTAACATTTGGCTTATGATGTAGGCTTTGACTTTTGGCTTTAAGCTCACCAGGCAGTCTTCTATTTGGGGGGCATTCAAACTGGAGTTCAGTCTACTCCAGTATTGGCCACCAGGTGGCAGATATAAAAGCTCTCATGTTAATTGAAAAAAAAAAATGGAGCTATTTTCTTTAATTATGTTTTGACATAAGTGAGATACTAGCATTAGAAGTTTCAAAAGTTAAATAATTCTACTTTGATTATTGTGTGTGGACTGTGGACCTGAATAAAAGCAGACATTTTTGGAATATTAGTTCTGCATACTTCATGTTGTCCTTTCATTTCACATAATTCAAGATCGAAAATGGAGGGGGTTTTGTGTTTGTTTGTTTGTCTTTAATCATTGTAGGTCTTGGTTAGTTGACTGAGTTGGAGCAAAACCAAACATGGGGATATCAAGGTTGCCCACTGGGAACTCCAAAACCATTTCAAGTGAAGAGAGTCCCAAAAGGAGAGGAATTAAAAAAACATTGATGTGGAGAGAAAAGGGGTGACAAAATTTTCTGTAACTTGATTCTCTCCTCCTTAGTAACAATCAGTTTTCTCAAACATGAAAATAGTTTCCAAGAAGCAACTTTATTGCTTTTCCTTACAATTAGGGAAAAGGAGGCAGCGGTGTTCAAATGATGCCTGACAGCCTGGGTAGCAAGCATCAACCATCTGTGCTCCAGCAGCGCTGTTTGTATTTTTAATGTTTACACATACAGCAAAGATAATTAAAAATAACTATAATTAAAAATGATTACAACAAATTACTTTTCCCTCAACAGTAATATGTGTCTGTAACTTACAAAATACTTACTAAAGTAACCTTTATGGACTCTAACAAGAAAACCTTATAATTCCTGCCTGGTTTCTGAAAGTTTATAGATTTGGGGGAGGGGAGATTTTCCCAACCATGAAACCATTTGGCTTATTGCACTTCACAAATATTTCATAGTAAAGGAATCATTTCTGTATTGATAAGGCAAGATTCTTTTTTTTTTTCTTAGAAGGCAAGACTAAATGTAGTTTCTGTCAAAAATAAAAGTCAAATGACTGGGCAGGAGGCAAATGAAGGAGAGAATAAAGTTAGCTTAGGTCCCCACACAGTTTTTCATTCTTATTTCAATTATTATTTTTTTAATGTCATATGTCCTTAGAATTTTTTCCTACAGACGAGGCATGAATTTACGGCCCAAGGAGAAATTCAAATAATTTTATTTGTTTTCCTAATCCTGATTTTATTCCAACAGCTATAGCTTTGTTACATACTTGTTCAAATTCACCAGAGCAGTTTCTTTTTCTCTAAAGATACATTCTCTCCTGGAAGGCTTCCCTGCCTTTCAGATTCTCTTTCAAATAAGCTTCTGCCAGTCTCCCCACTGCTGGCTGTCCATACCTACAGCATGCCTGGACCCCAGTAGAAGTCAGACTTAAATGTTTTTCAGAAGCTTTCTTAATCCCATAAATCAGTTTTCTTTAGACCATACACACCTGTCAATTCAAGAGACCCACACATGCTACTGAAATACATTAGTAAAGAAAATTTAAAATATGTTTTGGTTGCAGATGCTCTTTACATTTTTTCAAGCAATATAGGCTTGAGTTATTTCATAAAAGGATTCCAACTGAAGTAAATACAGGTAATTTCTAATTTTCTTTTTATCTTGTAATGAACATTTTTTTCTCTTTTCCCTGTCTCCCTTCTATATCCATTTTTGCTCCCAAGTATGACTATTTTTATGGAAGTATCAGAAAGTTAATTTGACATGTTTTGCCTCAAAATTATGTCAGTCAGAATACCACATGAAGCAAAATTTTCAGTGTCTACTTTTAAAAAGTTAAGATGTAAAAGTAAATTATCTTACTATAGCATATTGTAATTTTTAAGTACATGAATTATACACATTATAGAATTAATAATTTTCATCAGATAAATTTCATATGTTAGTGCTGTTCGTTTTAATGTGAACATTTGATACCACTGGTGAAGTAATGGAGTACACAAAGATGAGGGAAGAGTGGATTTAATATTTTTTAGTGTGTGATGGTATGTAGCTAATTGGTAAACATTTTAAGCTCTTCTAATTTCTCCAAATGTTTGAGGAAGTAATAGTGGCAGGAATCTGTTAAGATTCTTTTAGAGATATCTAAAGCTGAAGATTTTCATTGTAATAGCAAATATTGTGAAGCAAAGGCATGGATTACCAGAGGAATATGGACAAATTATAGATGACTATTTCCCTTTATTATAAAATTAAAACATTTTATTGAGAAATTAAGCATCATATGCTTACAACATTTAACCATAGTAATTGTGTTGCACATTAAAATACTTATAATTTGAGAAGATTTAAAAATGAATCTACCTTTATATTGTTATTTAAATCTTATATTACCAGGAAGAAATCATGAGAGTCAGTATGTTTAAGGATCAGAAAATAAACAAAATTTAAATGACTGTTGTCATGTTGTGTCATGTACCCAAAACCTTACCAAATGTTTATGTAATAAAATTATCTCCAAAGTATGAGGCAGTCAGCTAATGCCAAATTCTGGAGCAAGAAGAGCTGAATTTCGCTATTATTTCTAAGAGTACTTCAAAGGAGACAAGTCTAAGTGGTGATTGGTAAATTCAGGCTGAAGAGAGCCAAAGTCAGTACCCAAAGCACCAGAGTCTTCCATTAGAGCCAAGAGTCCTGTATTTAGATGCAGTGAGTTGAATCAACACAAAGGAACAGTCACTGAAGAGTGCAAAACCATGAACAAGGTGGAAATTGCCAGAACTTTGAGTATTATTGAATTTTGATCTGATGGCTCAGACTCTAACTTTGAGGATCAACATGAATCTGGAGGGCCATGGATGATTAGATACTACTGTGAATAAAATCGATGGGTAAAACATGTTTTGCAAGGCTATATTCAATAGATTATTTATTAAGTACAAAGTATGTACCAAGCAGTATGGAATGCATCAAAGATACAACAACAAATAGGATGTAGTCCTTTCATATACAAGGAAATGAAAAATTATAATGTACCTGTCAAGTGCTATGGTGAGAGTTAGGAGAAGACACTTCAGGAACACAAGAAGCATCGTTGCTCTTGGATTCGAATAACCAGAAGAGAAACTCAGATAAATAATATCAAAAGATAAACCTTTAATATTGCATAAATGAAATGTCAGCCTGTGCCAAGGTCCACAGTCTAACAAGCCTGAAGCATGAATTCCAGGGGACTAAAACAAGTGTGGAAGGAGACAGATTCTAGAATCCTGAATTTCCTTTTCACATATTGGGACAGGGAAGGATACGAGATCTAGGAATGCTGCTTAGTTCATAAAAGATATGTTGCTCCTTTTACTATCTTATTTTTTATTAATAAAAACCAGTATTGTATTTTTCATTAGTTTATTATATAATTAGGATAAGACAACACATACATGTACACACACCCACATACAACCTGCATATGAACCTGTGTTAAGTACTCCTAGAAAAAGCTTTCTCTATTAAAAGATAGAAATCACTTCGAAGAATCACTGATCATTTGCTCTGATGAAGTGCATTGTTCATGGCCCACGGGTATACTTTATACCAATGGGCACCTTAAACTTGGGAGAACTTTGTCCCTAAGTGTCCTGTCAAGGACAGGACTTAGCTACTTTCGGTAAAAAGTACAAATCTGTATTAGTAAAAAAACCACGGTGGCATAATACCAACTTTTCTACACTTATTTTAAAATTTTCTTCCCAGAAAATTGTTGGAAACTTATGGGATGTTGACTCAGTATTGACAATAATACAAAATTAAAACCCACATAAGAAATCTGCCAATTTTTTCCTTGACCATATTTCAAGGGGAATGTGTTAACAAATCATTTTAAAAAACAATAATAAACAAAAATTCTACTTAAAATAGTTTGTATTTAGTGTGAAAAATGACAGTGTGGTAGAGTGTAAAGTCTAGATTAACAAATTAATAAAGGAAAAAAGAATGTAAGGAATTAGATGAGGAGGAAGGGAATAAAATTTGAGAATGGAAGAAAATAACTCAGTTGTGCTTTCAATGTTTCTAAATATCTTTCTCCTAAATTTCTTAGAAATTCTCAAAATCTTTCCTCATGTAGAAAAGCTATAGATACTTATGGTAGAGAATCTTGTCTATGTTTTGACATGAAAATGTGTACAAGTAGTAGGAGTTGTAGTATTTCATATCCCCTTTCATGTTACTGGGGGAGAGCAGACTGTGTTGGAAAACAGTAGGTGTCCCCAGGTAGAAGAAATGACAACTGAAAAGACATGTTTTCTCAATTTATATCCTGTTACAAGAGATCTATTGAGTATCACAAAAATAAAAGTGGAATTATAATAGTAGCATACCAAAGAACACAAGTATATTTTTTATATTTGTTGTATATTTATATTTATCATAAATACACTTTTATAAAATAATAAAACTGATTTTTTAAAACAAGCCATATTAGAACTTAAATAATCAGAGAATGTTGTACTTCAAAGCATTCCCCCTGGGAATGCATACATTTACTCTAAATATGCTGATACATTTCAAACCACATTTAGAATCACTCTTTTGAGATTTTATAAAAATTTACTATTATATCAGTCATACAAGAAAATTCATCTATTTATAATTAAATCACACAATTTAGAAACCATATGTCATATTACTCAATTTTTCATTCTATTTTCATGTCCTATCCTGGGTATGAAATATTTCTCAGTGTTACCAAAAAATGAAAACATAGTCAAAAGATTAAGATTTATCTTTAGAGAGGATATCTTTGACAAGTGAATAAATGCATAAAATATTAAGTAAGTTCAAAAGTACCTATTTTCAGTTCAGAAGATAATTCTAAGAGTTTCAAACTGATAATCTTAGAATCAGTTCACTCAGTCTGCAACCTCGGGACTTAGCCACCTAAGAAAGGACAAGACTCATTTGCAAGAATAAGTGCTTCTATGTTTGTTCAAAAAATATCACATAGCTTTATGGGCACACTGTGTAAATAGAAAAACTGTGCTACACACATAAAAATGAGGATAATGAGCATGTCCTTTTACCAAAAGGAAGCAATTAGACTCAGTAGCAAGTAATTATTTTAGTGAAAAGTACATTTGCTTTTCAGTTTTATTCCACCCTAGAACTTCAGCTGAAAAAGACCTTGGAGACCAGTTAGTCCAATCCAGCTAATGTTTCAGGGGAGAGGAAAATGAGGCATAGAAACTGGAAGCTAGGTGACTTGTCCAAGGTTACACAGTTAGTTATAAGTCTTGATCCAGACTTGTGGTCACTTGACCATTGATACAAGATTCTTCCTAGTACAACCTAGTGTAAGATCTGTTTCACAGGATGTTTACATAATCCAACACAATTTTTGAAATGTTAAATTATAGAATATGTTAATGTGTCTTTTGTGAACTTTAAAAGGATAAAGCAGTGCTGTTAACTTTCTTCCACATGCCAAAAACTCTATACTTTTTAAAAGTCACATGTGGGTGATTCGGAAATGTAGATGGATCACTTAAGAAAAAGTCTAGTTTCTTTTTCATCTGTCTTCCTACTTGTTTTATTATTTCACTCAGACCGAACAGTGAAATCAAAGTATTCATTTCCAATTTTATTCACTGTTTTTCACCCTGACACTAATACGTGCTTAGTGCTTTTGATTTAACCAGTGTTTTACTCTGTTTCCTTGGAGATTTTTCCAAAATATTTCAGAAAAAACTGTTGTATTTTCTTTGCATTTTCTGGTTGACCGCCTTTTACAAATACATATTTAAAACACTGAAAATCACTAGTAGTGTCTTAGTCCATTTGGGTTGCTATAGTAAACCACCCTAGACTAGTTCTTTTTATTAACAACAGAAATTCATTTCTCACAGTCTGGAAGCTGGGAAGTCTAAGGTCAAGGTGCTGGATAACTGGGTGTGTGATGCACAGATGGTAGCTCCCTGCCCCTTTCTTAGGTGGCAGAGGAACAAGCAAGTTCCTCTAGGCCTGTTTTATAAAGGCACTATTTCCATTCATTGGGGTAGTCCTCATAATAAAGGTCCCACCTTTCAATACTATTACATTGGGAATTACCTCAATATATGGATTTTTTTGTGTGTGAGTACACAAAGGTTCAGGCCATAGCAACTAAGTTCAACTTCTTAATATTGTTTGTCCAAAATATGCTACAGGAAGACTTCCTTTTGGCAATAAATACTAATGGTATTCAATTTCTGTTTTTTTTTTTTTTTTTTTTTGAAGTTCAGTTAGTTAATAGACACAGAGTGGCACATTATTTTTGGTTTCACTATAATCCTAATGTTAATTCCTGAAACACATACTTTTGAAAGAGCACCAAGAAATAGCTTACCTGTCTGGTGCATTATCTTTCTGTATAAACTGATCTTTGAGATTTGAAAGGAAGATGATCTATGGAATTCCAGGAGAATCACTTTTATTTAGACCCAATTTCAGTCTTTAAAATGAACCTTCACACCCACAAAAGGAAGACTAAAGGAAGTACAAACTCTGAAGATTATTTTCATTCAGAAATAATAAAATTCCAACCAAAATTAGCTTTAATATTCTCCAAAAAATGTGCAGAAAGACATATTCTGCTGAACAGGAACAGGGGATCATAAACTGAGACAAAGACAGAGCATCTAACACCAAAAGTAGTTCAGGATGTAGGGCAACCAACCACACAAAATCAGATGGAATCTGTACTGAGGGTGGGAAGGGAGCACTTGACCTCTCAGAGATAAGTAAAAATTGGCAAGATGAAAGTGGCAGGGATAGTTGTGTAAGAAGAGTATCCTCGACAGAGAGGGCAGTTTGTGCAACAACCAATAAAGAAAGAAAAAGAAAAGATGTGACTTATTTCAGAATTAAAATTAATCTATTATGCATGAAATGCAGAATACTGGGGAGAATGACCAAATATGAGAAGTCAGCAGAATTCATTTTTGAAGGGTCAAAGAAGTATTGTTAAGAAGTATCAGCTTCATCATGAAGGCAATATGGCAATAATAAAAAAAATTATTCTTCATGGTATTGGCAGAGCAATAGTTGTACCTTAGATACAGGAGATATCCTGGTTAAAATGTAGAAAATAGAATGGGCCTGAAGGATTGGGTGTCAGCTAAAGAGCAGAGGATACAGGATAATGGCTTGGACAAGGTTAATGCTGATTGTTTTGAATTGATTGAGTTCAAAAGATATTGAAGAGATAAACTGAATAAAATTTGGTGATTGAATGTAGCAACCTAGAGAGAGGAAAAATCAAAAGTAAAACCTAGGTTTTTAACTTAGAAAACAGGATGCACGGCAGTGCCATTTACTGAGAGTAATGTGGAAGGAGGAACACCTTTTAGAAACCATAGTGACATGAATCTTTCAAGTTTTATTTGAAGAATATATATGACAGGTATATGTGATTGACAAGCAATGCTATCAATCTCCTGTTAGATATTTGGATCTGGGAGCTTAGTGGAAATATCTGAGGTAGATATATAGATCTTGAAATTTGAAAGAATGCGTACATATGGTGTGGTATATACTTATAATGAAGTATTTATTCAACCATAAAAAGAATTGAGACACCAATACATGATAGCATATAGATAAATCTCTAGAAATTATGCTAAGTGTTGCATTTGCACAAAGTAAGGAAAAAAAAGAGAGAAATTTAGTGGCAGTATTCCACAAAACAGAGGAGAAGCATGTTTCAGGAAAGAAGGGAGATGAATGGATAAACAAGTTGTGGTATATACAACCATAATGTGGAAAGAAGTACTAATGCATGCTGTGATGTGGATAAACCTCCAAACCATCGTGCCAAGGGAAAGAAGCTTGACACAAAAGACCCCATGTTTCAAGATTCCATTTTAATAAAATGTCTAGAATAGATAAATCCACAGTGCCAAAATGCAGACTGATAGTTGCCAGGTCCTGGGACAGGAGATGCTAATGGGAAGAAACTGTTTAATGGGTCAGGGAGTTTGGGTTGTGGCAACGAAAATATTTTGAAACTAGATAGAGATATTTGTTGCACAATACTGTAAAGGTAGTAAGTGTCATGGGATTATTTGTTTAAAATTCATCATAAATTTTATGTCAATAAATTACTTCTTTAAAACAGAAGAGGAAGGTCAATGACAAAAACAAAAGGCATGATATCGAGGAGGGAAAGGACTGAAACGTTTCCATGTGTTCTAAAGATAAGAGATCTGGGTCCTGGGAAAAGGTCATATTGCAGTGGGATGAAGAATGGGGAGGCTGTAAGAAGTAGAAAATTAAGCATTCCATCTGTGAGGAAATTTGGCTTTGAAAGGGAGGAGTAAAGTCAATTTCTAGTTTACTGGAGCATTTTTAAAGGACATATTTTTCTTCCTTAAGATGAGGTAACTCTAATGTGTGGAAACATTCATAGGAATGATGTAGTAGAAAGTGAGAAGTACAGTCACAAGGCTAGTTTTCTTGTCATTGAAGGAGGGGTTGTGAAGGAGGCCCATGGGCAAGTTAGGTGGAAAGAGATTGTGAAATTTCCCATCCAAGTTCTTGTATTTTTGAAGTAGAAACTGAGAAGTTATCTGGTGAAGGTGATGAAAAAGAAGCTAGAGTAGAGATGTAAGGGGTGGCTAGAGGAAGCTTTCAAGAGTCTGAGAGTCTTTGTGGTATTAGGAATAAAAGTGGTCTTGAACACTGTCCTGGGGATTGTAGATCATTGACTCATTTTGGCACCATGTGTCTGCTAGATTGCGTGCTTTCTTCTGAAGTCTCATCTTCTTGAATAGAGTTGCTGAGAATGTGGTTAATCCAAATGATTCGTTTTTGAGTTCTACCATCAGGACAGAGCAGAAAATGGTAATGGCTGGAAGAACATCACCCATCCTTCTAATGACACTGTCTTTGCTTACCTTTTCTGATAATGCAGGATTGACTGGCATTTGCATGTTGCTTTTCATTTTACACTTTCATCTGCATTATGTCCTTGATTTTCAATATAACAAGTTGCTCTTACTACTAATATTTCCATTTGATAGGTGAGAAAATAGAAACTGAGAGACTAAAATATTTTAGACACCAGGTAGGCTTGCTGATTCTACTGGCTGTGATTTTGAACATGCACATGAGGCATTAAAGAGTATATTGGATTAAATGGCAATAGTTGAATTTACCAGAATATAAGCTAAAGAAACAAAGATGACACCTCACCTCTGCAGAAGGCTGCCTGGATGGTACACAAATGAGAGAATGGAGGCTTCTATGAAATCTGACAAATAACAAGGTTAGGTGCAATACATAAAATATATATTATATCTTAAAAGAAATCAATCCTTGGTTCACAGCTCAAAATAGCATTTTTTTTTTTCCTGGTGCAGCAGAGGATGCTCTGGTATTATATCAAGCAACATTTAGTGAGCAAAAGTAACTGAATGCAATATATTTACCCACAATAGTGCCAAAGCTTTTTAAGAAACAGTATTGATTTACTTCTTTGAAAATCAAAGTGACAGCAAAAGGTGTGTGTGGAGGGGAGATCACATGATTCAGGGAAGATATCTGAGGATTTAAAAGTGGCAAACACAAATCCATTAGTTTTAAAATGAGTCAAAAGACAAATCAGAAAAACTGTAGATCAGTGAATCAGTGGATTCCACATCTATTATAGGGGAAATACTGTGTAAGAGAAGAAGGTAGAAGGAAAGAAGACAGAAAGGAGTTGGAAGAATAGTTTTATGAATCTGTAGCTGAGTTCAGTGATTTTATTCTTCCCTGCAGCAATAAATTATGGGTTTTGGTGTTTTATACTCAGCAGACAAGCATAATTTATTTATTAGGCTTTCTCTCTCTCTTTTTTTTTATGGATATTTGTAATACTGTTCAAAAAATTTACTTATCCTGAATTCTAAATAAAACAAGAACTTATTTAGGCATCTTACCCTGAGTAACCTGGTAGGACTCAGTTAATGCACACAGCTAGACCTAGAAGAGGTGAAGCCAGAGTGGGCCTGCTCCTATTGTTTTCTGGGAACTTCCTCAGGTTTGAATTAGGATGAGAAGCCCCAAACAACTTGCAGCATGGGGTGTAGAAATGGTCAGAAGAGGGAGCTTATATCCAATTCATGGCATACTTAACCAAATTCCTACTGAACACAGCACTGTGGGAAAGGGGTGAAAGTGAAGAGGGGATATCAATGGCGAAGGCAATTCTGGAGATGGCAGAATTACAGATTGAGGTCAGGTTTCTATCACCTTCATCTCAATCTCCATGCACTTGCTAAATGTAGTACTCGACTTGCTCCACAGTTATATCAATGCTAACACTCCTAAACCAAGAATAATCTGGAGAATCTTGCAGAAATGGTAAGTCATTTTGTCTTAGCATGAAACAGTTTTTTTTAAACTCTATTTACTAAATTTATTTACTATTTATTACACAAACACACCAAAAATGCTACTTTTGGTAGAACTCTATTTGATATTTTTTTCTGTCACATTTAAGTGTTACTTTTTTTCTAATTTTTTAAAATATTTGTTCTAATTAGTTATACATGACAATAGAATGCACTTGGACATGTCGCATATAAATGGAGTATAATTTCTCATTCTTCTGGTTGTACATGATGTAGAATCACACCAGTCGTGTAGTCATATATGTGCTCTCATTGTTTATTTGACAGACTCTGTAATTAGAGTTTCATTACCTTACAACACTCAAAAACAGTATTTTTCAAAGTGTGCCAAGACCACCTGTTTGTTAAAATGCTCCTATCCAAATTCCATCCTAGCTTTTCTAAATCAGAGGCTTCAAGATTGCAGCACTGAAATCAGTATGTTTAACAAGATCCCTGGGTGACTTCCTAAAGAGTTAGATGTAATGTCCATAAAGAAAAGTGCATCTTTGGCAATTATAGAGCATGCTGGAATTTCACGATCTGAATACACTTATGAATACACTGTCTGAATACACAAGCACTTTGATCAAGAAATAGAATCTGACCAGCACTTCTTGAGTAACACTTCCTTTAGATGTCCTCACCAAATGTAATCACTGCCCTGATTTCTAAAATGTAGGTAAGTTTCACCTGCTAATAAAAGTAATTCATAATCTAGCCTAGAGTTATAAACTATTCCTTCTTAAGATCAAATAGTATTATTTTGTGAATTTACCATGACTTGTAAATATTCATTCAACTGCTTGAGGTTACTTTGAGTATTGAGTGCTAATATTATTGCATTTCTGTTGGTCAAGTCAAAACTTGAATCTGAGTTAAAAAGGAAGGCTTTGTCCAAGGCTCTTTTAATGGGTAGAAAGAACAGAATGCAGTCTAAATTCCATTCCACTGAAACTATGTGTGAATGGGAAAATTATTCAGAACTGGGGTGGGAGGCTCTTGGACATTTTTTGTTTTTTAATTGGTCACACTCAATTACCTATCTTCAGGATAGGAGATAGATAGTCTTACAACTTTGAAACAGTACCAAGTGAAGTTTATTTAGCCTTACACAGAAACTGGGAGATAGATCTCCCATTTGATTGAAGGTTGATTATATTTGAACAGGATGGCTCCAAGATCTTTGAGAAAGCAGGTTCTGGACTATGAAAATGGCAAGAAACTTTAAACAAGATTTACATCTCAAGAGACCAGAGAAATGATGTACAAGTTTTCTAAACTAAGTTCCCAAGGGAAGGAAGGTCAGCTGCCTAGCATAAGACCTGGAATAAGAAAGAATTCTACCCAAAGATAGTCAACCTGAATGAAATGTGAAGGTGATCTTGGTCAAGAGTACATTTAAGAGAAGAAGGTGGATCAATAGTCATGTATAAATTCAATGTTATTGGATTGTATTATATCTTTTCCAGAAGTGTTAAGCTTATTTATGTTCCTTTGACTAGTGTAAAATAGTTCTGGTGGCTCCACATCTTCACCAAAACTTAACATTTCCTCTTGGTTTCATTTTAACCATCCTTGTGGATAAAAGTGGAACTTCATCTACCCATCTTTATCTAATTGAGTTTTAATAGCTATGGGCTTTGAATCTTGTCTAAGAAATTTGATTAGTTCTAGAGACATTTTTGTGAGTTTTTTCCATAGATGTAATAAGACAATGAATTATTTTAATAGAATGCTGGACAACCCTTGAATTTCTAAATAATTTATGCTTAATTTTTTTTTTTGCTATTCAAATGTTTGATGCTATCTTATTGGGGACTATTTCATCAACATTCATGCCAGATTATTCATAGATTTCTTTTTAGTTTTATCTTTATCAGATTTAAGTATCAATATTTAAAATTATGTAGAAATATTCACAGATTTGAAAGGCATTTTTGAAGAGGAGACAAGATTAATCTTCTCTGTATTGTTTCAGTTTTAATGTGTGTACTACTGAAATGAACAAAGTCTTTAATTTTAGAGTATAAATTGGTCACTTGGTTTGTTAGGGGTTCTGACTTTTTCTTCCTCCTCTTCTTCCTTGTACTTCTCCTTCTCCTCTTTCTTTTCCTCCTCCTCCTCCTCCTATCTCACTTTTGCTGTTGTTTCTTTACCTTCTTTTATACTTCATACCTTCATTTGATGTATTCTGTATGTGGAGTGCCCTGAAGACTCTGGTTTAGGGCTGATGTCTGGTAAATTGGTATCAAATGAATGAAGAACTTAAGTAAAAAGTTTCTTCTGCCTGTTTCAATATGCTGATATCAAGGGATTTTGTTTCTTTTAAAGTTTGTATTTTTTTTCTTGTGAACTTGACAGACGTCTGTAGAACTCCAGTATAAACTGTGATGTGAAAATGTTTGCTTCTGTTAGATATTCGGGGTTTTCAATAATCCTCAAACAGTGCTGTGTTAATTTTCTAGAAAGTGTATGTAAAATCATGTAGATAGTATACCTGTAGACCTCAAAATCGAGTATGCAATGGACTTGATACTCTACTCTTACAGTGGTCTTTTTTTTTGTACTGTCTACAGAAATTTTTATTGTTTTTGTTTTTATACTTTTCCTGGCCCATAGACAGAGCTTTGTCTAACTCTTTGACAATGTTAGGACATAACTTTAAGGATTTGAGAAATATTCAGGTGACTTTGCTTCATTTTCTAAAGATGAAAGGCCTCATCCTTTTTCCATATAATTGTGTCACATATTAGCCTTCAAGAATTATTGAGATACTCATGAGCCACAGTCATATCACTTTGAGGTTGTTTTCTGCTTTTGAGTTTTCTCTTCGTTGCTAGCACCTAAGGATTCCCTTTATTTTATTGTTAAATTTTACTGCATATTTAGTAACTTTTTAAATTATATTGATTCAGTGTTTCTCTATTATCAGCATGGTCTTCCATATTTCTGGAAATCTATTCCAGGTGATTCTAATGTTCACTTAAAAGTTATAACTTGATGGGGCAATTTATTGGTTTAACAAAATAAATTTCATTATATTTATAACATAATGGCCCAGTATAATGCAGTTATTGGAATTTTTATTGATTCCTTAGTGTGGAAAAATTTTAGCATATTAGAACTTTGCACCAATGGAGAAGATATACAAATGGAATATATAAAACATTAAACTGATGAGGATGTGGCCAAAAAGATATAAGAAAACAGAAAACACTGTGAGGATTAACTTCTCAGAAGCTAAAGGAAGCTGGAACTTTGGTATGAGTGGTAAACAGAGTCAAATGTCACAAAGAACTCAAGTTTTACAAGGACAAAATATTTGTCTATTTCATTTGAAATAGAAAGATCATTGACCACTGTTGACTTTAGCAATAGGAGGTTAGTTGTAGTTGTGGAAGCCAAACTCAGACTGATTTTGGTTAGAAACTGAAGGGGAATACAGGGGCAGGAACAATGAGTGAGAATTACACTTTAGGAACACTTGGTCCCAGAGGAAAGGATTACTGAGATAACCCTTTGAGTAAATCCTTTGAGGCCCTAGAATCAGTTATTGAGATGAGAGGAGATTTATTGAAAGTATTAATGTAAATACTCTAACTCTTCTATCAGTATGATGCACGAAACAAGTTGGAGTCACTTGGCAATGGGCAGAAAAATGTACATAAATTCCAGGTGATGTCTTCAATTAGGAAATTTCATGCCCTCCACTACTTCTCATTTTCCATTCTTGTAGGCTGGAACACAGAAGGCATACTAGTGTGTTAGCTGTGACCAGACTGACCAGAAAAATACTAAGGAATCTGGATGCTGGATGACCACAATAGAACATTATTGCCCATTTGCCTTGTTCTTTGCCACCTATCTCTTAAACCAATGACCAGCCATTTTTGCCATCTTCTAAACTCAGCTATGCACTAAAAGTGAAGAAAGTAATGTGTGGTGAAATCCTCAAAAGCTGAGCATTTCCTCAAAGAAGCAATTGATATGGAAGTGACAGGGATATATTGCATCTGAAATGATGGTGTTTCTCCATGCATTTCCTAATAGGAATGGAGGTCTCTACTGAAATTCAATTCAATAGGATGAGAAAGATTTTTCTGTATACTTAAGCTGTAACTGTAGACTTTAAACTTGATTACCATGAAACAATTTATTGAACTCCAAGACTGTTCCAGAATTTGTTTTAAACATAGGTACAGCACAGAAGGAAACAAGACCTCTGTTCCATAGAAAATGCTAATGAGAGAGAATGAGTGTCAATGAGTAAGTGACCCTGTATGGAAAATGGTCATCATAAAAATGGGAATAAGAGGTCTAGAAAGCCTTCAGTAGGAAGAAATCAATTAAATCTAGAGGAATTAGAAACATCTTTTAAATCTAATTATTTTAAATACTCTGACTACATTGCTGAAACTCTAGATGTCATCCTTTTATTAGTGATACTCAATGGTAAAAAGTTCATAAGAGCATCCATATTTGGAGACTACCTTGGAGCTATTTGAAGTAAAACATATTTCTATTGTGATTTTGACATTCATACTTGTCTTAATGACTTTGTGTTTTTAGTAGAAAATAATCATGTTTTAATACACTACAAGACAATCATGTCAAACATAAACTTCCTTAGAAGCGAGAGTAAGCACAATTCTATAAACAAATTGCTGTAATACCTATTTTTGGAATCTATTGGCAGCTATGTTAAAATGGAGGTTCCTTGGAAGGAAGATCTTGACAGAGACCAGATTCAGGAACATTACAACACAGCATAGCAAGAAAATTTCTCCCCTGCCTCTCTGTGCTTGGAACTCTGATTGAGATTTTTCCTGGGCACAGCAGAAGATACATTGCTTCAATGTCACATGCCAAGTTTAAACCAGCAATAGCCATTCAAGCATTGCAGTCTCTATGCTATTGTATAATGTTCATAAAGGATCTAGAGGTGATTATACCCTCTTAATTTTCCCCCTGTTTATTTTAAATAGGAGGTAGATAAAGGAGGAAGGGGAATATGAATGTTGCACCAATGTAATGATTAAAGAAATAACATGCACAGATTGTGACAATCCACTTGGAAAAAAAATCCAAACTAATTTTGTTCTATTTCTTCTAAACCATCTGAGAGCCTTTCTACATTTACCCATACAGACTAAATTACACTGTGATCAAGTTTATGGGAAGATAGCAGCACATATGTAGATGAAAGCACAGACAGATATTTATGAAAAACTGGGTTTCTATAAAAAAAGGAAAGTTAGTGGTTATTTTGAGGTATATTAGTTAATGTTTAAAAATGGAATCTTTAAAGAATATGCCACTTACTCAAACATGCCTCTTTTCTTCAAAAAGAGAGAAACAAGTTTTCCATTACCAGCAGTTGTTAAATGTTGGCTTTGGCTGGTTCAGCCTTTTGTCTTCCCAGCTGTATGAATCACCTCTACAATATGTCCCTTTTGTTTGCATACTGGGATTCTGTGCCTGTCTGGGGGTGGGGAAATGTGTGGAGAAAAACCTGTTACTTTGTTACCCTAGGACCAGATTGTTCCAAGTCTGTGTGTGCATATTTTATTTCAGAGTCTTTCCTTAAATCTTGGCTTTCTTTCTGTCTTTCTTGCATATTTCTGCCCATCCTAAAAGAATAAACCTAGTTTTGAACCAAAAATAAATTGTGTGTTATTAATAAACCAAATCTTGTAAACCCCTTCTGTTTACTCTTAAAATTGTCGGTGTGAGATAGAAAATATAATGGCCTTTCATGTTCCACTTGCAAGCAAATCTAATCTTCTCTTTAAAATATATAGTTTTGAAATAGATTTTCATTTGTCAGTATAAGATTATATGTCTCCATTTTCACAGGCATGCAAAGTGTATCTATATTTACATATAGGCAGTTTATGTTAATTATAAATTGTACATATATATTGTACATACATTCACCAAGATAAATGTGTTCTAGGCATTTCTGTGAGCATTATTTTTGTTAAAATTTTTTAAGGTTGCCACCAACATCATCACATCACTTCAGATATGGAAACAAACTTGAAGAAGTTGAAATCAGTCCTTGGAAATAACTTTGTACTATCAGTGTTGATTTGCATAAAGATAACCTGGTACATTGAGGTGACTCCGTTCTGGTGGCAAGTGGAACTGTATTTGAATCCAGGATCCAAAGTCTAATTCATGATCATTAACCAAGGTGCCAACACATTCCAAGTATGAATGGTCTGCTTTACTCACTCTAACTGTAAAAATAAATGTTTTAAAATGTATTTATAGGACAAGGTCTCATAATACATACTATAAGTTTCTTCACTTTTTGTTTTTTTAATTGCTTTGCCAATTTATATTCAAGCATTTCTACCATTCATGATGTAAACTTTCTGTTATAAATGTTGTAATTTTAAAAAGTCATATGTTCATTATAGAAAATTTGGAAAATATCTTAATGTATAAAACCCATGGCATTAAGATATAATCATTCTTAAATTCTTGCCTTATATACATACAGTATTTTTGCAATGATTGTGTGTCTACTGTGCATGAATTTTTTCTTTTGAAAATTGTGTTCAGCAACATAAAGTTTGGTTTCTAATAGATAAATTTTTAATATAATTATTGAATAATAATATGTATTTCAGCATAGTATTTCATAAGAAGTTAGTACACCTTTTTTGTCAATCTTTTATTGTTTGGAAACATGTTTAGTTGACTTTTCCATTTTACAAATATTTATGTGAGGATTTCTCTTTCTAACAGCAATATTTGCAAGTTCCTGTTTACGTACTTCAGTAAGTGTTGAATGTTACAGTTTTAAAGTGCTTTGCAAATTAGATAGGAAAAATATTTCATTTTAGTTTTAGCATATATTTGATTGCTTACTACCTTAAATAATTTTTAAAAGTTGTTTGACTCTTTATCTCTTCTTGATTCAATCACCTACTCTTTCATTCATGTGGTTATGTTTATTCATTCTGTTTAAGTGTGCATATTTAGATCCTCTTTGTAGACTATGTTCTGTGCAGTGAGGAACATTTTTGGTTTGAGTCCACACAAAACTTATAAACACTCAAGCCTGATAAGCAAGGGACATAAAAACGAGTGATTTTTTTTTTAAATTAAGGATTTTTCTAAGTTCTCAGAAAGAAATATACAGGGTGCTGAAATAGAAAAGACTTTCTTCTTACAAACAATTTTACTTACATTAGAATGGTCAAAATATGTGAACACATGAAATTTAAATGATATAAAATGATACCCTGTGAAAAACAGTTCCTCCAACTTTCTTTCACATTTTTTTTTACTAAGGAAATCAATATTTAGATAATTCCTGTATATTTTTGCCAAAACATTTTTTGCATATATTAGGTATATTTGTGGATGTATACATGTGGGTGTTTTAAAAAAAAATGTGACCAGAATCACTAACTATTCCTTATTTTTAAATTTGCATTTGAAAGCTACTTTTATGAGTATATAAAGAGCTACCTCATTTTTTAAATGACTATATTTTATGTATATGTCTCACTATGTGGGTGCAACTTAATTTATATAATTGATGATCCTACTAAAATATTTCCTTTGATTTGATAGATGCATTTGGTTTGACTTAGTCATATCTTGTTATATTATCTGTTTTTAATCAGGTGACTTTTCTTCTTTATCATATTTTATGTTCTTTTACATATTGTAATAATTTATGCAATATTTATGACATATCAGTTAATATATAATTTTAGTTTATTATATATGCTTAAATTTTTATTTTAAACTATCATGTTACTTGTAGAGAGATATGAAATTAATACATTTATATTTAATTCCTCTTTTACAACTCATTTTTTTGCCAGCCATAAATTTTCTTTCTGTTTTTAATCTTAGGTAGTGGAATATACATATGCTTATATTTTATTATTGTACATAAATGATAAATTTTGATTTTTAACTACAAAATGACTTTAGATTTCTTTCTAATTATTGTTTACCAAATATTTTCTTTATTGTCTATTTCTCGCCACATAATTTTTTTCAGGACTTTAGTGTGTATGTTTTTATGTAATTCATCAAATTTTAACAAGGAAAAAGTATACATTTACGTTGTAAAACATGATGTTTTATGAATGTATGCCTTATGGAATAACTAAATATCACTATTGTGTTTTATTTTCTGGTATGAAAAATTAATGACTACTTTCTTATTTAACAATGTTTAAGCATACAATGTATTGTTTTTAACTATAGTTTCCATAAACTATAGATGATCTCTTGAACTTATTCCTCTAGCATAACTGAAATTTCGTGTCCTTTTACTAGCCTCTTACCAATCCATCCCCTCTCTGAGATTCTAGTGACCATTTTACTCACTGTTTTTGAGTTAGACTTATTTAAATTTCACATATAAGTGAAAACATGTGCAATTTGTATTTCTGTGTCTAGTTCATTTCAATTAAAGCCTTCCAGGTTCACCCATGTTGTAGGTGTAGGCTATATTGTTTTATACTGAAGAGTGTTTCACTATGAATACATTTTTTGCATCCATTCATTTATTGGTACTTAATATTATAAGGAACAGAGAGCACAAATATCTTTTCAAAATACCCATTTCAGATCTTTTATGTATATGCCCAGAAAAGGATTTGCTGAATCAAATGGATATCTCTGTTATTAATTTTTTGAGGAAACACCATATTTTTCCATAATGGCTCTACCAATTTAAATTTCTACAAACAGAGTGTAAGGGTTTCCTTTTTTTCCACATCCTTGCCAACACTTGTTATCCTTTGTCTTTTTGATAGACATCCTTAACAGGTATGAGATAATATCTCATAATGATTTTAATTTAATTTACATTTCCCTAATGATTAGTGACATTGAGCTTTTTATTTTAATAAGCTTGTTGATCATTATATGATTTCTTTTGGAGAAATTAGTTCAGGTCCTTTGAAATTTTCTAATCAAAATGTTTTCTTACTATTGAGTTGTTTGTGTTTCTCATATTTTGCATAGTTAGTGCTTATAAGATGTATAATTTACAAACATATTTTCCCATTTTGTAAATTGTCTCTTCACTTTGTTTGTGTGTGTGTGTGTGCGCGAGTGCACACACAGTGTTTTTCAATTAGTCTATATTTGTGGTCTGTGATTATGAATCATATCCCTGCCCCAGTCCCAAAATAATCACACTAATAGTGTGAAGTTTTTTCTCTATTTTCTTCTAGTAGTTTTACAGTTTAAGTTCTTACTTTAAAGTCCTTAATTCATTTTCAGGTGATTTTTGTATATCATGTAAGTTGAGGATCTGAATTTATTTTTCTGCATGCAGATATTGAGTTTATCCAACAATGTTTATTAAAGAGACTGTTCTTTCCTAAATACAAGCTCTTCTTTCTTTGCTGAAAATCAGTTGACTATAAATGTATGGGCTTATTTCTATGTTCTGTATTCTGTTCCATAGATCAATGTGTCTGATTGTATGGCAGTGTAATGCTATTTTTGTTACTATAGCTTTTAGGGAATTTTGAAATCAGTTAATGTAATGCCTCTGACATTGTTCTTTTTTGCTGAAGATTGCTTTGGCTATTCAGAGTTTTATTTATTTTTTTTCATTTGTTGTGTGTTTTTTTTTTTTATTTTAGTCCATATGAGTTTTAGTACTGCTTTTTCTATTTCTATGAAAAATGTCATTGGAAATTTGATAGAAATGTCATTGAATTCACAGGTCACTTTGGATACTGTCAATATTTTTAACAATTTAGAAATTTACAGTCCATAATCACAGGTATATTTCTGTTTATTTGTGTCTTCCTTAATGTCTTGCATCAGTGTTTTATACTTTTGAGTGTACATAGCTTTATCATCATGTTTAATTTATATCTGAGTAATTTTTTTGGCAGTTATTGTGAGATTTTCTTGCTTTGGTTTTTGGATAGTTTGTTGTTATTTTATAGAAAAAAGCTAAGGTTTGTAATTGATTTTTCATCCTTGAACTTTACTGAATTTTTTGTTAGTACCAATGATTTTTGGTAAAGTGTTAAGATTTTCAATATATAAGACTATGTCATGCATAAATCCAAACTGCAGCTTGATTCTACCTAATCTGAATGTCTATTTTTCTTTCACTTTCCTAATTGTTTTGGTTAGGACTTACATTGGTTTTTATGCAAAGATGTTGATTTTTGGTGTGCCTTTTCTGCGTTTATTGAGACGATCATATGGTTTCTTTCCCTCTTTCTGTTAATTTGGTATATCATGCTTATTGATTTGCATATGTAACCATTCTTGTATCCTAGGATTCAAACCCACTTGATCAAGAAGAAAGACTTTTTAATGTGCTATTGAACTTGATTTGCTAGTATTTTGTTGCAGATATTGCATCTGTGTTCAGAAGGGATACTGATTTAGGGTCAAGATGACAGTGGCCTTCAAAATGAGTTTGGAAGTTTTCTCTTTTTTTTTTTTTGGTGGGAGAGTGTTTGAGAAAGATTGTTATTAGTTATTTTAAAATATACTGGTAGAATTCATTAAGGAAGTCATTAGAATTCAGGTTTTTCTTTGCTGGGAGATTTTTCATAAAAATCATGTTACTTATTATTGGATTATTTAGATTTCTCCTCTCTTCATAATTTCAGTTTTCACAGGTTGTATGTGTTTAGAAAATTATGTTTCTTCTAAGTGGTCCAATATTTTGGTAGATAATTGTCCCTAACAGTTTTCTGTGATTCTTTTATTTTTATGTCTCTTTCATTTGTAATTTTATTTATTTTGGATTTTTTTTAATCTGGATAAAATTTGTTGATTTCATTTATCTTTTCAAAAACTCAATTTAATTGCATTGATATTGAAATTATATTACTAGACCATATTTTATATATTCCCTTGATGTGATCTTATTTTTTTTACTTCTGCATACTTGAGGCTTAATTTGTTCTGTTTTTATTTCCTTATGGTGTAATATTTTTTTAAATTTATTTTTATTGTAAACAAATGGGATACATCTTGTTTCTCTGTTTGTACATGGAGTAAAGGCATACCATTTGTGTAATCATACATTTACATAGGGTAATGTTGTTTGATTCAGTCTGTTATTTTTTCCCTTCCCCCCACCTCTACCACCCCCCCTTTTCCCTCTATACAGTCCTTCCTTCCCCCATTCTTCCCCCTCCCACCCATTATGTGTCATCATCCACTTATCAGTGAGATCATTTGTCATTTGGCTTTTTGAGATTCGCCTATCTCACTTAGCATGATATTCTCCAACTGCATCCATTTGCCTGCAAGTGCCATAATTTTATATTTCTTTATGGCTGAGTAATATTCCGTGATTGATATATATATATATATATATATATATATATATATATATATATATATATATACCACAGTTTCTTTATCCATTCACCAATTGAGGGGCATCTAGGTTGGTTCCACAATCTGGTATTATGAATTGAGCAGCTATGAACATTGATATGGCCGTATCTCTATAGTAGGCTGAATTTAAGTCCTTTGGGTATAGGCCAAAGAGTGGGATAGCTGGGGCAAATGGTGGTTCCATTCCAAGTTTTCTAAGGAACCTCCACACTGCTTTCCAGAGTGACTGCACTAATTTGCAGCCCCACCAGCGATGTATGAGTGTACCTTTTTCCCCACATCCTCGCCAACACCTATTATTGCTTGTATTCTTGATAATCTCCATTCTAATTGGGGTGAGATGGAATCTTAGGGTAGTTTTGATTTGCATTTCTCTTATTACTAAAGATGTTGAACATTTTTCATATGTTTGTTGATTGCTTGTAGATCTTCTTCTGTGTAGTGTCTGTTCATATCCTTAGCCCATTTGTTGATTGGGTTATTTGTATTCTTGGTGTAGAGATTTAAGAGTTATTTAAAAATCTGGAGATTAGTGCTCTATCTGAAGTATGAGTGGCAAAGATTTTCTCCCAATCTGTAGGTTCTCTCTTCACATTACTGATAGTTTCCTTTGCTGAGAGAAAGCTTTTTAGTTTGAATCTATACCAGTTATTGATTCTTGCTTTTATTTCTTGACTTATGGGAGTTCTGTTACAGAAGTCTGATCCTGGGCCAACATGTTGAAGATTTGGACCAACATTTTATTCTATAAGATGCAGGGTCTCTGGTCTGATTTCAAGGTCCTTGATCCATTTTGAGTTGAGTTTTGTGCAGGATGAGAGATAGGAGTTTAGTTTCATTCTGTTTAATATGGATTTTCAGTTTTCCCAGCACCATTTGTTGAAGAGGCTATCTTTTCTCCATTGCATATTGTTGGCAACTTTGTCTAGTATGAGAAAATTGTATTTATTTGGGTTTGTTTCCATGTCCTCTATTCTGTACCATTGATCTTCCTGTCTATTTTGGTGCCAATACCATGCTGTTTTTGTTACTATTGCTTTGTAGTATAGTTGAAGTTCTGGTATTGTGATACCCCCTGCTTCACTCTTCCTGCTAAGGACTGCTTTAGCTATTCTGGGTTTCTTATTCTTCCACATGAATTTCATGATTGCTTGTTGTATTTCTGTAAGGTATGTCATTGGGATTTTAATTGGAATTGCATTGAATCTGTATAGCACTTTAGGTAATATGGCAATTTTGACGATATTAATTCTGCCTATCTAAGAACATGGGAGATCTTTCCATCTTCTAAGGTTTTCTTTAATTTCTTTCTTTAGTGTTCTGTAGTTCTCACTGTAGAGGTCTTTCACCTCTCTTTTTAGGTTGATTCCCAAGTATTTTTTTCTTTCGATACTATTGTGAATTGGGTAGTTTTCCTAACTTCTCTTTCTGAAGATTCATCACTTATGTATAAAAATGCATTGGATTTATGAGCATTGATCTTGTAACCTGCTACTTTACTGAATTCACTTATGAGTTCTCAAGGTTTTCTGGTGGAATTTCCAGGTTCCTCTCAATATATAATCATATCATCAGTGAACAGGGTAGTTTGAGTTCTTCTTTTCCTATTCGTATCCCTTTAATTTTCTTGGTCTGTCTAATTGCTCTGGCTAGCGTTTCAAGGACAATGTTGAATAGAAGTGGTAAAAGAGGGCATCCCTGCCTTGTTCCAGTTTTTAGGGGGAATGCTTTCAGTTTTTCACCATTTAGAATGATATTGGCCATGGGCTTAGCATAGATAGCCTTTACAATGTTAGAATGTTCCCACTATCCCTATATTTTCTAGTGTTTTGAGCATAAAGGGATGCTGTATTTTATCAAATGCTTTTTCTGCATCTATCAAAATAATCATTGATTCTTGATTTTAAATCTGTTGATATGATGTATTACATTTATTGATTTGCAGATTTGAACCAACCTTGCATCCCTGGGATAAAACCCACTTGATCATGGTGCACTACCTTTTTAGTATATTTTTGTATGTGATTTGCTAAAATTTTGTTGAGATTTTTTGCATCGATGTTCATTAAGGATATTGGTCTGAAATTTTCTTTTCTCATTGTGTTTCTGTCTGGTTTAGGTATCAGGGTGATACTGGCTTCATAGAATGAGTTTGGGAGGGTTCCCTCCTCTTCTATTTAATGGAATACTTTGAGGAGTATTGGAATGAGCTCTTCTTTAAAGGTTTTGTGGAACTCGGCTGAGAACACATCTGGTCCAGGACTTTTCTTTGTTGGTAGGCTTTTCATGACCTCTTCTATTTCATTGCTTGAAATTGATTTATTTAAGTTGTGTATATCCTCCTGGTTCAGTTTAGGTAATTCATATGTCTCTAGAAACTTGTTGATGTCTTCGAGGTTTTGTTGAAGTATAGATTTTCAAAATAGCTTCTAATTATGTTTTGTATTTCACTCTTGTCTGTTGTGATATTTCATTATTCATTCCGAATTTTAGTAATTTGAGGTTTCTCCCTCTTTCTTTTTGTTAGTGTGGCTAAGGGTTTATCAATTTAGTTCATTTTTTCAAAGAACCAATTATTTATTTTGTTAATTTTTCCGATTGTTTCTTTTGTTTCAATTTTGTTGATTTTGGCTCTGATTTTAACTATTTCCTGTCTTCTACTACTTTTGGTGTTGGTCTGCTCTTCTTTTTCTAGGGCTTTGAGCTGTAGTGTTAAGTCTTTATTTTTTGATTCCTACTTCTTTTGTTGAATGCGCCCCATGAAATAAATCTTCCTATAAATACTGCTTTGATAGTGTCCCAGAGATTTTGATATGATGGGTCTTTGTTCTCGTTTACTTCTAAGAACTTTTTTATTTCCCTCCTGATGTCTTCTGTTATCCATTCATCATATAATAGTGTATTATTTAATCTCCAGATATTGGAGAAGTTTCTGTTTTTATTCTGTCCTTTATTTCTAATTTCAATCTATTATGATCTGATAGAATACAAGGTAGTATCTCTATCTTCTTGTATTTGCTAACAGTAGCTTTGTGGCATAAAATATGGTCTGTTTTAGAGAAGGGTCCATGTGATGCTGAGAAGAAAGTGTATTCATTCGCTGTTGGATGGTATATTCTATAAATGTCCATTAAGTCTAAATTGTTGATTGTGCTATTGGGATCTATGGTTTCTTTATTTAATTTTTGTTTGGAGGATCTATCCAGTGGTGAGAGAGGTGTGTTAAAATCGCCTAGCATTATTGTGTTGTGGTCTATTTGATTCTGGAATTAAGAAGGATTTGTTTGACATACATGGATGAGCCAATGTTCGGGGCATACATATTTATGATTCTTATGTCTTGCTGATTTATGTTTCTCTTAAGCAGTATGTAATGTCCTTCTTTATCTCTTCTGACTAGTTTTGGTTTGAAGTCCACATTATCTGAATTGAGGATGGATACTCCAGCTTTTTTGCTGTGTCCATGTGCATGGTATGTTTTCTCCCATCCTTCCACCTTTAGTCTATGGGTATCTCTATGAGATGAGTCTCTTGCAGGAAGCATATTGTTGGATTTTTCTTTTTAATTCAATCTGCCAGTCTATGTCATTTTATTGATGAGTTCAGGCCATTAACATTCACGGTTATTATTGTGATATGATTTGTATTCCCAGTCATTTGTCTCATTTTTGTTTTTTGACATAATTGAGTTCCTCCTTTATTTGACAATTCCTTTAGGATAATTCCTCCATTTGCTGATTTGCTTCTTTGTTTTTCATCTCTTCCTCATTGAATATTTTGCTGAGAATGTTCTGTAATGCTGGCTTTCTTTTTGTAAATTCCTTTAGCTTTTGTTTATCATGGAAGGATCTTAATTTTTCGTCAAATCTGAAAGTAAGTTTTGCTGGGCATAAGATTCTTGGTTGGCATCTCTTTTCTTTCAGGGCTTGAAAAATGTTGTTTTAGGCCCTTCTAGCTTTTAGGGTCTGGATTGAAAAATCTGCTGATATTCTTATTGTTTTCCCCCTGAATGTAATTTGATTCTTTTCTCTCGCGGCCTTTAAAATTCTGTCTTTATTATGTATGTTAAATATTTTCATAATTATGTGCCTTGGTGTGGGTCTGTTGTAATTTTGTGTATTTGGAGTCCTATAAGCCTCTTTTACTTGATTTTCCATTTCATTCTTCAGATTGGAAAATATTCTGATATTATTTCATTGAATAGATTGTTCATTCCTTTGGTTTGTTTCTCTGTGCCTTCCTCAATCCCAGTAATTCTTAAATTTGGCCTTTTCATGATATTCCATAATCCTTGTAGATTCTGTTCATGATTTCTTACCATCTTTTCTGTTTGGTCAACTTTGTTATCAAGATTAAATATTTTTTCTTCAATGTCTGAGGTTCTGTCTTCCAGGTGTTCTATCCCATTGGTTATGCTTTCTATGGAGTTTTTAACTTGGTTTATTGTTTCCTTCAATTCAAGGATTTCTGGTTTTTTTTTTTAAGTATCTCTAACTCTTTATTGAAATGATCTCTTGCTTCCCGTATTTGCTCTTTTAACTGTTGATTGGTGCTATCATTTAATGCCTGCATTTGCTCTTTCATCTCATTTCCAATGCCTGCATTTGCTCTTTCATGTCCTCGTTTGTTCCCTGATTGTTTTAATTATGTACATTCTGAACTCCCTGACATTTCTTCTGCTGTGCTGTCATTGGGTTTTATTGATATAGTATCTAGGTTTGTTTGGAACATTTTCTTCCCTTGTTTTCTCATATTGGTCAGATGTCAGTGGGACTCTGAGATATTGCAGATTTCCTCTATTGGCTTATAGTGTCCTTGTAGATTTCCAGTATATCACCTCCCAGCCTTCAGCCTGAAGTCTTGGAGGAACTTGATAATGCAATGCTTCTGAAGAAAGCTGCCCCTAGCCTGCTACTGGTTCCAGAGCTTGGAGCTGGCTCTGTGCAGAAAGGCTTTCACTGGGTGGTCTGCTCCGAGAAGCTGGCCGTGAAAGGAGCCTGCCACCAGAGGGAGCAGGACTGCTTGCAGAAGTCCCTGGCTGCCCTGTCCTGGTCCCTGAAGCTGCCTGTGGGCCGGAGCTAGCTGCTGGCTCCAGGACTTGGAGTTGGTTCTGTGCAGAAAGGCTCTCACTGGGGGGCCTGCTCCGAGAAGATGGCCGTGTGGAAGGAGCCCACCGCAAGAGGGAGAAGGGCTACCTGGGGAAGACTCTAGCTGCCCTGCCCTGCTCTGAATAGCCGCCCCTGACCAGGCCTACCGCCCGGGCCGAGCTTCACCCGGTGGGGTAGACTCACCCCGTGGCTCTATTTTAGTCTGAGTCTCTCAATGCCTCCCCTTCTTGCATCCTGGGTTCTGGAGCAACAGGAGATACAGTCACCCTCTTTCCACCATCTTGGATCGCCCCCGAGATCTATGGTTTCTTTATTCAGTTTTAGTTTGGAAGATCTGTCCAGTGGTGAAAGAGGTGTGTTAAAATCGCCTACTATTATTGTGTTGCGGTCTATTTGTTTTCTGGAATTGAGAAGGATTTCTTTGACATACATGGATGAGCCAATGTGTGCAGCATAGATATTTGTGATTGTTATGTCTTGCTGATTTATGCTTCCCTTAAGCAGTATGAAATGTCCTTCTTTATCCCTTCTTACTACCTTTGGCTTGAATCCACATTATCTGATATGAGGTTAGATACTCCAGCTTTTTTGCTGTGTCCATGTGCATTGTATGTTTTTTCCCATCCTTTCACCTTTAATCTGTGGGTATCTCCTTCTATAAGATAAGTCTCTTGCAGGCAGCATATTGTTGGATCTTTCTTTTTAATCCAATCTGCCAGTCTATGTCTTTTGATTGATGAATTCAGGCCATTAACATTCACGGTTATTATTGAGATATGATTTGTATTCCTCGTCATTTGACTCATTTTTGTTTTTTGACATGATGTGGTTTCTCCTTTATTTGTCTGTTTTTTTAGGCTAGTTCCTCCCTTTGCTGATTTACATCATTGTTTTTCATCTCTTCCTCATGGAATATTTTGCTGAGAATGTTCTGTAATGCCGGCTTTCTTTTTTGTAAATTCTTTTAGTTTTTGTTTATCATGGAAGTACTTTATTTCGTCATCAAATCAGAAGGCAAGTTTTGCTGGGTGTAAGATTCTTGGTTGGCATCCATTTTCTTTCAGGGCTTGAAAAATGTTGTTCCAAGCCCTTCTAGTTTAGGGTTTGATTTGAAAATCTGCTGATATCCATATTGGTTTCCCCATGAATGAAATTTGATTCTTTTCTCTCACAGGCTTTAAAATTCTGTCTTTATTTTCTATGTTAGTTATTTTCATTTTAATGTGCCTTGGTGTGGGTCTGTTGTAATTTTGTGTATTTGGAGTCCTATAAGACTCTTGTACTTGATTTTCCATTTTATTCTTCAGATTTGGGAAATATTCTGATATTATTTCATTGAATAGATTATTCATTCCTTCAGTTTGTTTCTCTGTGCCTTCCTCAATCCCAGTAATTCTTAAATTTGGCCTTTTCATGATATCCCATATTTCTTGTAGATTCTGTTCATGATTTCTTACCATCTTCTCTGTTTGGTCAACTTTGTTTTCAAGATTAAATATTTTTTCTTCGATATCTGAGGTTCTGTCTTCCTGGTGTTCTATTCTATTGGTTATGCTTTCTATGGAGTTTTTAATTTGGTTTATTGTTTCCTTCATTTCAAGGATTTCTGTTTGGCTTTTTTTCAATATCTCTAACTCTTTACTGAAATGATCTTTTGCTTCCTGTATTTGCTCTTTTAACTGTTGATCGGTATGATCATTTAATGCCTGCATTTGCTCTTTCATCTCATTCTTCAATGCCTGCATTTGATCTTTCATCTCCTCATTTGCTTCTCTGATTGTTTTAATTATGTCCATTCTGAACTCCCTTTCTGACATTTCTTCTGCTGTGCTGTCATTGAGTTTTATTGATATAGTGTCTATGTTTGTTTGGGACTTTTTCTTCCCTTGTTTTCTCATATTGGTCTGATATCAGTGAGACTCTGAGATATTGCAGATTTCCTCTATTAGTTTATAGTGTCCCTGTAGATTTCCAGTATATCACCTCCCAGCCTTCAGTAGCTTGAAGTCTTGGAGGAACTTGATAATGCTGTGCTTCAGAAAAAGCTGCCCCTGTGCCTCCACTGAGTGTGTATTGGAGGCTGGGTGTGGAAAGCCTCTCACTAGGCAGACCTGCTCTGAGAAGCGTGCTGTGGACTGGGTCTGCCACCAGATGGAGTTGGGCTGCTCAGGAAAGCCTCTGGCCCTCCTGCCCTGGACTGAGAAGCTGCCTGCGGACCTGACCGGGTCTACCTGCTTGGGGCTGGTTGTGCGTGGAAAGCCTCTCACTGTTTCTGCTCTGAGAAGCTGGCTGTGGAATGGACCTGCTGCCGGATGGATCCGGGCTGCTCTGGAAAGCCTCTCGTCGCCCTGCCCTCCTCTGAGAAGGGCCTGCTGCCCAGGAGAGCTTCACCCAGTGGGAGCAATTCACCCAGTGTTTCTGAGTTGTTCCGAGTCCCTCAATACCTCCCCTTCTTGAATCCTGAGTTCTGGAGTGACAGGAGATGCAGTCACCCTCTAGTCTGCCATCTTTGTAATATATTTTTTAATTGGATCTTTCTCTCTCTCTTTTTTTAATCTAAGCATTATTTCTATAAACTTACCTTTTAGAAATGATTTTCCTACATTCCATAGCTTTGGTATACATTGTTTCAATTTTTGGTCTCACATTTTTATGAGTTACTTTTGAAAATCACTTTTGACTCATGGTGGTTCAGGAAAATATTGTTTAATTTCCACATATTTGTGAATTTTCCAAAATTTATCTTACTGTTGATTTTTCATTTCACAGCACTGTGATTTGATTTCCATCTCTCCAAGATTATTAAGTCTAATTTTGTGCCCCAAATATCTATCCTGGTGAATGTTATGGAAGTCCTTGAAAGGATGTATATTCCACTTTGATTGGTTGGAATGTTCTGTATATGTTATGTTCATTTGATCTTAAATATAATTCAAGTTCAGTGTTTCCTTATTAATTTTCTGTCCAGATAATGTGTCTATTCTTGAAAGAAAATATTGAAGTATTATATTATAATTCTATAGTAGCCTATCCCCCTTTGTTTCAGATATATTAACTTTTTATATTTAGGTGCTCTGATGTAGGGTTCATATATTTTTTTGTTATAGCTTATTGATAATTAATTCCTTTATCATGTTAGAGTGCCCATATTTGTTTCATTTTGCAGGTTTTAACTTAAAATGTATTTTATTAGATATACTTATTGTTACCCTGCTCTCTGTTGGTTGCCATTTGCTTAGAATATCTTTACCCATTCTTTCACTTTCAATCTATGAATATCCTTAAAAGTGAAGTAAGTTTCTTGTAGACAGCAAGGAGTAGATATTTTATATATGTTTAAAAACTATTTGGTCAACTCAATATCTTATTTGATTTTCATTTTTTTTTTATAATGGGGATTAAACCCAAAGGTGCTTTATCACTGAGCTGTATCCCCAGTCCTTCCTACCTTTTATTTTGAAACTGGGTCTCACTAAGTTTCTTAGGGTCTCACTAAATGGCTAAGTCTGGCTTTGAAATTGTGACCCTCCTGCTTCAGCATCCTGAGTTTCTGGGACTCCAGGCATGACACTAAACCTAGGAAACTATCATTTTCTTGGCTAATTTGATCCATTCAAGGTAATTACTGTTGCCTTGGTACTCACTGCCTCCATTTCGTTACTTTCTTGTGGTTTTATAGATTATTTTTATTACTTTATTCCACTCTTTTCTTCCTTTTTTATCAGAATATTTTCTCTAGTGGTATTCTTTATAACTTACTTTCATCTTTTACTTACCTAATGTAGGTGCTTTCTTGGTAGTTATAAAAGTTTAGGTAAAACTTTCTTTTATAATTATAATATTTTAAATTTTTTAATTTTTTTATTAAAATATTTTTTATTTTTACAGAATGCATTTTGATTCATCATACACAAATGGGGTACAACTTTTCATTTCTATGGTTGTACACAATGTAGATTCACACCATTCATGTAATCATGCATATACATAGGCTAATACTGTATGTTTCATTCTACTATCATTTTGTCCTCCACCACCTTCCACCCCATTTTCCTCTACACTTTCCAAAGTTCCTTCATTCTTCTCTTCCCCCATCACCCCTCCTTATTATATATTGTCATGCACTTATCAGAGAAAACATTCGACCTTTGGTTTTCTGTGCTTGGCCTATTTCACTTAGCATGATATTTTCCAACTTCATCCATTTACCAACAAATGCCATAATTTTACTCTTCTTTATGGCTGAGTAATATTTCATTATATATATATATATATATCACAATATCTTTATCCATTCATCTGTTGAAGGGCATCTAGGTTGGTTCCACAATCTAGCTATTGTGAATTGAGCAGTTATGAACATTGATGTGGTTGCATCACTGTAGTATGCTGATTTTAAGTCCTTTGGGTATAAACCAAGGAGTGGGACAGCTGGGTCAAATGGTAGGTCAATTCCAAGTTTTCTAAGGAATCTCCACAATGCTTTCCAGAGTGGCTGTACCAATTTGCAACTCTACCAGCAACGTACAAGTGTGCCTTTTTCCCCACATCCATGCCAACACTTATTATTTCTTGTGTTCTTGATAATAGCCATTCTAATTGGAGTTAGATGAAATCTTAGGGTGGTTTTAATTTACATTTCTCTAATTACTAGGGATGATGAGCACTTTTTCATATATTTGTTGACCACCTGTATATCTTCTTCTGTGAAGTGTCTGCCCATTTCCTTAGCCCATTTCTTGATTGGGTTCTTTGTATTTTTGGTGTAAAGTTTTTTAAGTTCTTTATAAACTTTGGAGATGAGTGCTCTGTCTGAAGTGTAAGTGGAAAAGATTTTCTTCCACTCTGTAGGCTCTCTTTTTACATTATTGATTATTTCCTGTGCTGAGAAAAACTTTTTGGTTTGTATCTATCACATTTATTGATTCTTGCTTTTATGTCTTGCACTATGGGGTCTTGTTAAGGAAGTCTGGTCCTAAGCCAACGTGGTGGAGATTCTGGCCTACTTTTTCTTCTATTTGGTGAAGGGTCTCAGGTCTAATTCCTAGATCCTTGGTCCATTTTGAGTTGAATCCTGGCAAACTGTATCCAAAAACATATTAAGAAGATAGTGCACCACAATCAAGTGGGGTTCATCCTGGGAAAGCAAGTTTGGTTCAACATCCATAAATCAATAAATGTAATCCATTATATCAATAGACTTAAGGATGAGAAACATGGTTATTTCAATTGACACAGAAAAAGTGTTTGACAAAATACAACACTCCTCAGGCTTAAAACACTAGAAAAAATAGGGATAATAGGAACATACCTCAACATTGTAAAGGCTAGTTATGCTAAGCCCACGACCAACATCATTCTTAATGGAGAAAAACTGAAAGCATTCTCGTTAAAAACTGAAACAAGGCAAGGATGCCCTCTTTTACCACTTCTATTCAACATTATCCTTGAAATACTAGCCAGAACAATTAGACTAAAGAAATTAAAGGGATATGAATAGGAAAAGAGGAACTCAAGCTGTCATTATTTGCTGATGACATGATTCTTTATTTAGAGGATCCAAAAAACTCCTCCAGAAAACTTCTAGACCTCCTAAATTAATTCAACAAAATAGCAGGATATAAAATCAACATGTGTAAATCTAAAGCATTTTTATACATAAGCGATGAAACATCTGAAAGGGAAATGAGGAATTCAACTCCATTTGCAATAGCTGCAAAACATATTATTAGCAGATTATTTTAACCTAATGACAGTTTAACTTTTATAACACTAAACTACTCTATACATTTACTGCCATCCACTTACAATTTCTGTTTGTGATGTCACAACTTGTATCTTTTTGTATTATGTACCTTTAATAAATTATTATTATTATTACTTTTAAGTTTTGTCTTTTAACCTTCATAGAAAAGGTAAAAGTAATTTATAGACAATCATTACAAATTAGAGTATTTTGAATGTGACTGGGTACTTCCTTCTACCAATGTGTTATATATTTCCATGTTTTTGTTTGTTTGTTTTTTGTTGTTGTCACTAAGCTGTGTTCTTTCAGTTTAAAGAACTCCATTTAACATTTTTTGTAACACATGTCTGATGGTGATAAGCTTTCTCAGGTTTTGTATGAGAAAGTCTTTATTTTTCCATTTCTGAAAAATAATTTTGCTATGTAAAGTATTCTTGGTTGGAAATTTTTGTTTTTGTTTTATTATTATTTTATTTTTGCTTCCCAGACTGGATATGTAATCCTGCTTCCTTTCTTGTCCTGTAAAGTTTATGCTGGAAAGTCTCCTGCTAGCCTTATTAAAACTCCTTTATATGTGATATGTTTTTATGGTTCTTCATTTACCTTTGATTTTTAATCATTAGTTTATACAGGTAGATTATCCCTAGTGCAAAAATTCAAAATCCTAAATACTTGAAAATTCAAAACTTTTTGAGGGTCAACCTGATTCCACGAGTGGAAATTTTCATTCCTGATCTTATGTGATAAGGCATAGTCAAAATGCAGGTGCAGTAAAAATATTGTATATGACTATGTGTATAAGGTATTTATAAAAGAGTCAATTTCATGTTTATACTTAAGGTTTATCCCAGGATATCTCAGTATGTCTTTGCAAATATTTCAAACTCTGAAAAAGAAAAGGAAATCCAAAACACTTCTGATCCTAATCATTTCAGATAAAGGATACTAAACTTATAATGTGCCTTGCTGTGATCTACTTTGTATTGAATCAGTTTAAAGATCTTTGATTTACCTGTATTGCACCAGGACAATGACATATTTCCTCATATTTGAAGTTTTCTGCTATTATTTCTCTAAAATAACTTTTTTCTCTTTTGCTTCTCTGTTCTCCAATTTGAACTTTTATCATTTGAATATTTGCTCTGTTGATGTTGTTCCATTACTCCCATCACCTTTCTTCTTAACTTTTCATTCCTTTTTTCTCTTTTCTTCTCTCAATACATATATTTTCAAGTAATCTGACTTTGATTACAGATTCTTCTGCTTGGTCAATTCTACTATGGATACTCAGAGCATTTTTTATTTCATTCATTCAATTTTTCAACTTCAGAATTTCTATTAAAAAAAATTAATTCCTGGCAGGCGCAGAGGAAGCTGGTGGGTGAGCCAGGCTGCCTACATCGTGGAGGTAGCAGGCGTCATAACTGAGCGACCCCGCTGGACCCCTGCACCTAGGTTGGTGCTATCACTGGTTGGTCGTAGATGCGGAGTGAGCTGATGGATGAGTCAGCTACTTGCATCAAAGAAGTAGCAGGCATGCACCCAAACCACCTGCCTTGTAAAGCTGGGCGGTGAGTAGCCAACACAACCAAACCACCAGGCCAAAGAGATGCCACCACTGAACAACCCTGCCTGACCACCGCGCCAAGGTTTGTCACCATCATGGAGTTAGCCAGAGGCTACTTTATAGGCTGGTGCAGGCATTTTGAATTACTCCTGAGGATGTGGCCATCATCATTGAAAGGGCAACTCCCTTCCTGAGACACCTAAGAAGGCTAGAGGACTTTTGACAAGACCCAGGAGCCAAGAAGAGGAGGTACTGAGAGACTCAGGACCAACTCAGAGCCATCAGGAAATATACCCCACCTGAAGGCCACCACCAGTAGAAGGCCAGCTTCCTAGTGGAGCACCGCATTATCAAATTCCTCCAAGATTTCAGGTTACTGAAGGCTAAGAGGTGAGTTATTAGAAATCTACAGAGACAATATTAGTCAATAGAGGAAATCTGCAATATTCCAGAGTTTCACTACTAGAGGGGTAGATAACTGAACAATATGAGAAAACAAGGGAAGAAAATGTCCCAAACAAACCTAGATGGTATAGCAATAAAATCCAATGACAGCATGGCAGAAGAAATGTCAGAAAGGGAGTTCAGAATGTACATAATCAAAATGATCAGGGAAGCAAATGAGGACATGAAAGAGCAAATGCAGGCATTGAAAATGAGATGAAAGGGCAAATGCAGGCATTGATTGATCACACAATCGACAGTTAAAAGGGCAAATACAGGAAGCAAAAGATCATTTCAGTAAAGAGTTAGAGATATTGAAAAAAAGCCAAACAGAAATCCTTGAAATGAAGGAAACAATAAACCAAATTAAAAACTCCATAGAAAGCATAACCAATAGAATAGAACACCAGGAAGACAGAACCTCAGATATTGAAGACAAAATATTTAATCTTGAAAACAAAGTTGACCAAACAGAGAAGATGGTAAGAAATCATGAACAGAATCTACAAGAACTATGGGATATCATGAAAAGGCCAAATTTAAGAATTACTGGGATTGAGGAAGGCACAGAGAAACAAACCAAAGGAATGAACAATCTATTCAATGAAATAATATCAGAATATTTCCCAAATCTGAAGAATGAAATGGAAAATCAAGTAAAAGAGGCTTATAGGACTCCAAATACACAAAATTACAACAGACGCACACCAAGGCACATTAAAATGAAAATACCTAACATACAAATTAAAGACAGAATTTTAAAGGCTGTGAGAGAAAAGAACCAAATTACATTCAGGGGTAAACCAATACAGATATCAGCAGATTTTTCAATCAAGACCCTAAAAGCTAGAAGGGCCTGGAACAACATTTACCAAGCCCTGAAAGAAAATGGATGCCAACCAAGAATTTTATACCCAGCAAAACTTGCCTTCAGATTTGATGATGAAATAAAATACTTCCATGACAAACAAAAGATAAAAGAATTTACAAAAAGAAAGCCAGCATTACAGAACTTTCTCAGCAAAATATTCCAGAGGAAGAGATGAAAAACAATGATGTAAATCAGCAAAGGGACGAACTACCCTAAAGGAAAAACCAAATAAAAGAGAAACCAAGTCGTGTCAAAAAAAAAAAAAAAAAAAAAAAAAAAAATATATATATATATATATATATATACACACATATATATATGAGCCAAATGACGAGGAATACAAATCATATCTCAATAATAACCGTGAATGTTAATGGCCTGAACTCATCAATCAAAAGACATAGACTGGCAGATTGGATTAAAAAGAAAAATCCAACAATTTGCTGCCTGCAAGAGACTCATCTCATACAAGGAGATACCCACAGACTAATGGATGGGAAAAAACATACCATGCATATGGACACAGCAAAAAAGCTGGAGTATCCATCCTCATATCAGATAATGTGGACTTCAAGCCTAAGGTAATCAGAGGGGATAAAGAAGGACATTTCATATTGCTTAAGGGAAGCATATCACCAACACATAACAATCATAAATATCTATGCCCCAAACAGTGGCTCACCTATATACATCAAACAAATTCTTCTCAAAGCCAGGAATCAAATAGACCACAAGACAATAATGCTATGTGATTTTAACACTTCATTCTCACCACTGGACAGATCCTCCAAACAAAATTTGAACAAGGGAACCATAGATCTCAAAAACACAATCAATAATTTAGGCTTAATGGACATTTATAGAATATACAATCCAACAAAGAGTGAATACACTTTCTTCTCAGCAGCACATGGATCCTTCTCTAAAATAGACCATATATTATGCCACAAATCTACTGTTAGCAAATACAAGAAGATAGAGATACTACCTTGTATTCTATCTGATCATAATGGATTGAAATTAGAAATAAATGACAGAGTAAAAAACAGAAACTACTCCAAACCTGGAGATTAAATAATAAGCTATTGTATGATGAATGGATAACAGAAGGTATCAGGAAGGAAATTAAAAAATTCTTTGAGGTAAATGAGAACAAAGAAACATCATATCAAAATCTCTGGGACACTAGGAAAGCAGTTCTTAGAGGAAGATTTATTTCATGGAGTGCATTCAATAAAAGAAGAAAAAAATCAACAAATAAACGACCTAACACTACAGCTCAAAGACCTAGAAAAAGAAGAACAGAGCAACACCAAAAGTAAAAGAAGACAGGACATAGCTAAAATCAGAGCTGAAATTAATGAAATTGAAACAAAAGAAACAATAGAAAAAATTAACAAAACAAATATTTGGTTCTTCGAAAAAATAAACTAAATTGATAAACCCTGAGCCACACTAAAAAAGAGAAGAAGAGAGAAAACTCAAATTACTAAAATTTGGAATGAACAAGGAAATATCACAACAGACATGATTGAAATACAAAACATAATTAGTAGCTATTTTGAAAATCTATACTCCAACAAAATAGAAAATCTTGAAGACATCAACAGGTTTCTAGAGTCATATGAATTACCTAAAACTGAACCAGGAGGACATACACAACTTAAATAGATCAATTTCAAGTAAAGAAATAGAAGTCATCAAAAACCTACCAACAAAGAAAAGTCTGGGACCAGATGGGTTCTCAGCCAAGTTCTACAAAACCTTTAAAGAAGAGCTCATTCCAATACTCCTCAAAGTATTCCATGAAATAGAAGAGGAGGGAATCCTCCCAGACTCATTCTATGAAGCCAATATCACCCTGATACCTAAACCAGACAGAAATACATTGAGAAAAGAAAATTTCAGACCAATATCCTTAATGAACATCAATGCAAAAATTCTCAACAAAATTTTAGCAAATTGCATACAAAAATATATTTAAAAGGTAGTGCACCATGATCAAGTGGGTTTTATCCCAGGGATGCAAGGTTGGTTCAACATTTGGAAATCAATAAACGTAATACATCATATCAACAGACTTCAAATCAAGAATAACATGATTATTTCAATAGATGCAGAAAAAGCATTCAATAAAATACAGCATCCCTTCATGCTCAAAACACTAGAATAAATAGGGTAGTGGGAACATTCCTTAACATTGTAAAGACCATCTATGCTAAGCCCATGGCCAATATCATTCTAAATGGTGAAAAACTGAAAGCATTCCCCCTAAAAACTGGAACAAGGCAGGGATGCCCTCTTTCACCACTTCTATTCAACATTGTCCTTGAAACGCTAGCCAGAGCAATTAGACAGACCAAGGAAATTAAAGGGATATGAATAGGAAAAGAAGAACTCAAACTATCCTTATTTGCTGATGACATGATTATATATTTAGAGGAACCAGAAAATTCCACCAGAAAACTTTTAGAACTCATAAGTGAATTCAGTAAATTAGCAGGATATAAGATTGATGCTCATAAATCCAATGTATTTTTATACATAAGTGATGAATCTTCAGAAAGAGAAGTTAGGAAAACTACCCAATTCACAATAGCTTTGAGAAACATAAAATAATTGGGAATCAATCTAACAAAAGAGGTGAAAGACCTCTACAGTGAGAACTGCAGAACACTAAAGAAAGAAATTAAAGAAAACCTTAGAAGATGGAAAGATCTCCCATGTTCTTGGATAGGCAGAACTAATATTGTCAAAATGGCCATATTACCTAAAGTGCTGTACAGATTCAATGCAATTCCAATTAAAATCCCAATGATGTACCTTACAGAAATAGAACAAGCAATCATGAAATTCATGTGGAAGAATAAGAAACCCAGAATAGCTAAGGCAATCCTTAGCAGGAAGTGAAGCAGGAGGTATCACAATATCAGACTTTCAACTATACTAGAAAGCAATAGTAACAAAACAGCATGGTATTGGCACCAAAATAGACAGGAAGATCAATGGTACAGAATAGAGGACATGGACACAAACCCAAATAAATACAATTTTCTCATACTAGACAAAGGTGCCAACGACATGCAATGGAGAAAAGATAAGCCTCTTCAACAAATGATGCTGGGAAAACTGGAAATCCATATGCAACAGAATGAAACTAAACCCCTATCTCTCACCCTGCACAAAACTCAACTCACAATGGATCAAGGACCTTGAAATCAGACCAGAGACCCTATATCTTATAGAAGAAAAAGTAGGTCCAAATCTTCAACTTGTTGACTTAGGATCAGACTTCCTTAACAGAACTCCCATAGTTAAAGAAATAAAAGCAGAATCAATAACTGGTATAGATTCAAACTAAAAAGCTTTCTCTCAGCAAAGGAAACACTCAGTAATGTGAAGAGAGAACCTACAGAGTGAGAGATAATCTTTGCCAATCATACTTCAGATAGAGCGCTAATTTCCAGAATCTATAAAGAACTCAAAAAACTCTACACGAAGAATACAAATAATCCAATCAACAAATGGGCTAAGGAAATGAACAGATACTTCACAGAAGAAGATCTACAAGCAATCAACAAACATATGAAAAATGTTCAACATTTTTAGTAATAAGAGAAATGCAAATTAAAACTACCCTAAGATTCCATCTCACCCCAATTAGAATGGAGATTATCAAGAATACAAGCAACAATAGGTGTTGGTGAGGATGTGGGGGAAAAGGTACACTCATACATTGCTGGTTTCGCTGCAAATTAGTGCAGTCACTCTGGAAAGCAGTGTGGAGATTCCTTAGAAAACTTGGAATGGAACCACCATTTGCCCCAGCTATCCCACCCTTTGGCCTATACCCAAAGGACTTAAAATCAGTCTACTATAGAGATACTGCCACAACAATGTTCATAGCTGCTCAATTCACCATAGCCAGATTGTGGAACCAACCTAGATGCCCCTCAATTGGTGAATGGATAAAGAAAGTGTGGTATATATACAGCATGGAATATTACTCAACCATAAAGAATAATAAAATTATGGCATTTGCAGGCAAATGGATGCAGTTGGAGTATATCATGCTAAGTGAGATAAGCCAATCTCAAAAACCAAAGGATGAATGATCTCACTGGTAAGCGAATGATGACACATAATGGGGGTGGGAAGGGGGCAAGAATGGAGGAAGGAGGGACTGTATAGAGGGATAAGACGGGTGGGATTGGTGGGGGGGGAGAAAAAATAACAGAATGAATCAAAACTATCATCCTATGATTACACAAATGGTACACCTCTACTTCATGTACAAACAGAGAAACAAGATGTATTCCATTTGTTCACAATAAAAATTAATTTAAAAAAGTTAATTCCCATTTCACTATTGAATTTTCCAATTTTTTGTTCTTTATTGCCTTCCTAATATCATTGAGTTGTTAATTCTGCCTTTTGTTGAAGGTTGCTGTGGTTCCTTAAAAAAATTATTTTTAATTCTTTGTCAGGTAGTTTGTATATCTCAATTTCCTTGGGGTTAGTTGCTGGAAAAGTATTCTGTTCTTTTGGTGATGTCTGTTTGATTTTACATATTTTTGTTGCCTTATGTTGATGTCAACATGTTGGGGGAACAGTCATCTCTTACTTATGCTACATGCTTGTTTTGCTATGGAAAAATCTTTACCCTAGAGGATCATATGAGGACTCTTGTTTTATAGGGTACAGTAAGCAGTTCTAACAAAATGAATGTGCAGCTGAGCATTGTCTGTGAGATTCTTTCAACTGAGATCAGTGTTGCTGGTGATTACAGGAATCCTCAGAAAATAACAGTGGATGTCTGCAAGTGGTAGCAAGTGTTGGGATCTTTGGTAGCCATAACTTCTAAGGTCTGCCCAATTTGTATTCCTTCCACCAAAAAAACTGTGGCTCAATCTCTTTTAGCATTAGTTTTGGCTTGCAGATCTTTTTATGGTGTCTGTAGGACCACTCTTATGAGTGGCCTCTGTGTTGTAGCTACTAATGTTCCCATTACCCAGAGAACAGGCCCCGTTCTCCACTGTTGCCTGGTAGTTCTATGTGTGACACATATTGGTAATAGTATATGAAATTTAGATGTTATAAAGCAGCCAGGGAGCTTAAAACAAGGCATGGGCATGCACAGAATTCCAATGGACCTCAGGTAGGGTCAGTGTATAGCTCTATACGGAGGCTGAGCCAATGCTAAGAGTATGGTCACTTGCAAGGAAAGCTTGGTCATGGGATCTAGAGTGTGAAGGAGCTTGCTTTGATAGAGCAACAACTGTGGTGTCTGAGATGTGGAAGAACCCAGTGAAGCCACAGATCACGGGTCTAGAATGTGGGCAATTACAAGGATGGGAGAAGCCACAGATCACGGGTCTAGAATGTGGGCATTTACAAGGATGGGAGATACCCAGTGCTGGGAAAGGCAATGTTATCACAATTATCAGTTAGTCACAACAGTGAAAAAGCTGATAGAAACAGGCAATGATTCCTCTTTCTGAAGTAGTTCAATATTCATTGCCTTTGAGTGTCAGGTGTCACCAAGAGCTCATGTGTGAGAGACAATGTAAAAAGGCTTAGCGGTGAAATTATTGGATTATGAGATTCTTAACCCAACCAATGAGTTTATCCCCTGATAGGGATTAACTCAGTAGTAACTGCAGGCTGGTAGAGTGTGGCTGGAGATGTGGGTCTTTGGGATGTGCCTTTGGGGTGTATATTTTGTATCTGGCTAGTGGAGTGCCTCTCTGCTTTCCAGTGTGATGTCTTGAGCCACTTTCCTCCACCACAACTTTCCACATGATGTTCTACCTCACCTCAAGTCCTCAAGGAATGGAGACAGCTGTCTATGAACTGAGACCTCTCAAACTGTGAGCCACAAAATAAACTTTTCCTCCTTAAATTGTTCACATCAGTTGTTTAAGTCACGGTAGCCAAAAAGCTGAATAAAATAAGCAATGACACCTTTTCTGAAGTAGCCAGTACTCTGCAGTGGCTTCTCTTTGTGGGTGGGGTGTATATAGTCATGTCTCTTTTTCTGGAGATCAACAGAAGAAATGACTGATCAGAAAACACTGTGTCCTCTGTGGAGAGACCTTTGGGGAACCCTGGTATCTTCCACATGGCTAATACTAATAGCTTATGTCTTTTGCCTTTATATCTAGCTATTCTGTGACCTCTTGCATATGCTGATGACATCAGAGATCCTTTCAGTGTTGATAGTGATTTTTTGCTCCTGTGTGTTGCTATATCTTCTTTAATACGCCCTTAAGCCCCCTGTAGTCATGGCTAGCTATCTCCATTCTCTTGGTGATGGCATTCTTTAATTATTTTCCTCTGTAAAGTTAGTTGTATATTTAAATTTAATCAATGGCTTCAATTAAGTCTTTGTTTTTTCTCATTTCAACAATAAGAACAAGTAAACAATACTAACAAAAATCCCACTGGCATAGTGATTAAGGTTGTCCTTGAAACTACAGATTAATTTGAGAAGGACCAAAAAGTTAACCATCAATAAGCACCATACATCTCTGCACTTATTTAGTTCTTCAATTTCTTCTAACAATATTCAGTGATTTTCAGTGTGTCAGTATTATTCATGTAGTGTTAAATTTGTAAATAATCACTTTGTGTTTTTTAAATAATATGTAATTTTTAATTTCAATTTGTTTCTTGCTGCTGTGTAGGAATGTAATTGATATTTAGTAGGGGCTTATTCCCTGTGACCTTGCTAAATGCTATCACTGGTGCCAGTATATTTTCAATATTTTTGGAATCATCAATTTAGACAATCAAGAAATATATAGACATAGTTTTATTTATTTTAATTGGTATGATTTTTATTTTTTCTTATTAATTTAGTTGTGATGGACATTCTTGAAAGACACATCCTATCAAACTTGATCAAAGGACTAAAAACTACATAGTCCTATATCAATTTCAAAATTAAATTCATAGGGTTTTTTAAATTTTATTTATTTATTTTTTGCTAGAATATCTAAAACAATACTGAACAAAAGAATTAAGAGAAGACATCTTTTCTTTCTGATCTTAGGAATAATGCATTCTATCTTTTACTGTTAAGTATGGTATCATATATTAATGTTAGGTTTGTTACTGATGTCTTTTATTAGAATAAAGGAGTTTTCTTATATACTTAGTGCACTGAGAAGTTTTCTTATCATGAATGAAAACTGAATTTTGCCTATTTTTTTTTCTTTTTATACTTCAATGTGTTTATATGGTCAATTGCATTGACTTGTTTTATTCAGAGTTCTTCAGATAAACAGAGCCACCTGGATTTTCTTTTTAGAATAGGGATGCACTTAGTGCTGACTGAAGTACTGAGAATAAATAATATTTTAACAACTATGTGAGTACATCCTAATTAAATTGACAACCAAATTAGCCACCACTATTTATTTTTAAATGTTGAAATAATCTTATATTCTTCAAATGAATACCATTTATTCATTATGTATTGTTTACATATAGTTTATTTGATTTAACTTTTTGTTAACATTGTTTTGACCAATATTTATGAGGGATTTTATTTATTACTTTTGCTATGTCTGGTGATGGCAACAGGTTAATATTGGGTTTATAAAATGAGTTTAGAAATATTTTCTTCTCTATATTTCTAAAGGTTTTGTGCAAAATTTGTATCATTCCTTAAAGATTTGCTAAAAGTTGCCAGTTAAGTCAGCTGTCTCAGAGATATTTTGCATAGGAACACATTTGAACTATCAATTAGATTTCAGATCTTTTTAAGTGAATTTGGTAGATGATGTTTCACCTACATGTCACATTTATCAACATATACTTTTTGTAATATTCTGTTATTTGTTAATGTTATAAATCTCTAAAGATATCTTCTTCTTAATTCTTGGCATTGGTAATTTGTGTCTTTTCTCTTTTTCCTATCTCTAGAGATTTATCAACTTTTCTGATTTTTTAATGTAACTGAAACTTTTTTTCACTGATTTCTCCCTATTTGGTTTATGGTTTTCATTTAACTAATTTATGCTCCTTATTATTTCTTTCCTTCCACTTACTTAAAATTTAATTCATTTTATTTTCTAGTTTCTTTCTTAAATTGGGAATTTTTACTATATATTTCCTGATACAAATTTGTTATATATTCCTAATTCAAATTTGCTAGTTTAGTTTATATCTCACAAGTTTAAAGTATTGAGTTTTAATTGTATTTTAGATATTGTCTCATTTATTTTTTTCCTTACCTATGAGTGGGTTATTACAGTGTAGTTTAATTTCAAAATAGTTAGGGATTATCTATATCAAAGTAATTCTATTTTTTTTAAATTTTTATTATAATTCTCATCTTGAAAGATTAGGGGCATTTCTTTTTTAGGATGAAGTTATGCTCTTTGATTTTTGTATAAAATAGAGTGGAAAGAGAAATACCATGTGACTTTTCAAAGAGTTGTATTTGGAGAAAAGTAGAGAAAGGGGAACATGGGTATGGAGGAGAAGAAGAAAAGGGAAAGTACTGAGGATAGAATTGGAGTGAGTTATGTGCATTAATGAATATGTCACAATGAACTTCACTATAATGTAGAATTATAATGGACTTAGAAAAATATTAAAAAGAACTTTAAAAAAGTAAATCCAAGTTCTTTGCATTCAGGTTCTACTGAATTGCTACTAGATTCTGCTTATGAAACCCAGGACAAATAAACAATCCAGAATCAAAAGTTAGAATTATAAGATTGTGTAGAAGGCTATGTATGGTAAGAAAACATGTTCTTTCAAAGGAATATAATCCAGAAACATTCTATTGATAAACTCTAGAGAATTTCCACATTGATAGGAAGCCACAGGCTTCAATTTATTCATTCAATCCCCCTAATGATTTATTCACTTCCTCACTGCTCTGGCTTTTGGCAAGAAGTATCTCTCCTGTGTCTTAGTGCTTGGGCCCACGCTGGAGCTCACACTGTTTCTTCTTAATATGCAGTTGAGACTAGATTTGTCCATCTAAGTTATGGACAATTTGAAAGTAAAAATATTAGCATGCTAGTAGGTGAATATGACAAAACATTTATCTCACCTTTAGCTTTGGAACACTTAAAGGCATATTTCTCGACTAGCCATCAATATATTTACATGTGGAAGAGACTTTATTTCCTATAAATGCTGAAATGATTCAAGCATATCTTCAAATTTCAAAACATATACCCTGAAAGTGTTGTTTTAGAAAGATTTATTCCCTAACCCTATTTAAGGCTTTCCTCCTACCCAATGTAATTCTAAAACTATAGAAACCCACTTCCAGTTTTTGTCCAAGGCCATTCTGTTCACTGTACTTCTATCACCTTCTCTCAAACACATTGAGAATTGCCCTTATAATTTCTGCACTCTGGACAATTTTGTCAGAAAAATTGTTCTCAAAGCAAACTTCTCTGTTTTCAAATAGCATCATTAAGCTCTTGGATTATCTAAAACAAACAGAAAAATAAAACCTCCTCCAAGACACGCTCTACATATAAGCTTCTTTTCACTTATTTTCATCAAAAAGAGAATTCTTTGCCCTTTTTTACTTTCTGATCTCTTTGGTCATAAAGAGATCACTTTTCTTTTTTCATGAGATCACATTCACTAAGGGATGGTAGTACATTATAAATACATAAAATAGCTTTCCATTTGAAAAAGGGAGAAATAAAAGACAGGACTGTGACAGGTTGATATCCACAGTAAAATCCTGCTGAACAGAAATTATAAAAATTCTGTCCGGCTGGCACTACAAATTTCTTCATTAGACATCAGTTTTGGTTTCTGCAAAGGGACAACTTCAATTATTGTCTGTGACTCCTGACTTTCTACTCTAGAATCCTCCTCTTCCTCCTTTGTTTTAAGGATTACAACATGAGAAAACAGGCTAATAGGGAAAATATTCTCTTAATATTTTCAATACCAGTAGACTAGGTTCTATTCATCTGGTTGAGAAGTCATAATAACAGATGTCAAGAAATTTCTGGGACCCAATCCAGGCCCACCACCCATGTGCAACTCCAAAGGCATTCAGGTCCAGTGCCCGCGGTCTCCAGTGACACCCAGGCCCAGCCTGCCCCCCACACAGTCTAGTACCTGAGCTTCGACTGGCATCTAGCAACAAGTAGGGTTACCTCTGCCTGCTATCGTGGATTATTCCCAACCTGGAGGCCACTATCACTAGTGGTGCCGCTTCCTTCTTGGAGCACCACATTATCAAGTACCTCTCAGGCATCATGATCCTGAAGATTAGGAGGTTTGAAAAATGCAGTATAGTTTTATTGTAGAATTTTTTTATTAGAGACATTATTACTATTATTCCTACTTTTTAAATTATTTTTCTCACTTTCTTTATTTTCCTCTTACCTATCTGTTTCCTTATTGACTCTTTCTCTCTTTTCTCATGCTAACAACCAGTTTCTTTTGATTTTGCTTTCACTATTCCAATGACATAGTACCTCTATGGACTCACTTCTTATCTCATTAAGATTGCATCCTACACCCCTCCCCATCCTCTTTGTCTACAATTAGAAATTGTGGACCTTATTGCAAACCTATTACTTATGCTGTAGATAATAATCAAACTCATCATCTCTGTTGATTAAGACAATTCTGTTAGTATCTTAGTAGGGACTATTGTGTGCGGTTAATATTGATCTCCCACTTTAAGGTAAAGTATTGGAAACCTGCAGGGACACTACAAGCCTATAGGGGGTTAACTACAATACTTCAGATTCATACTGCGAAAGGGTAAGATACACGAACAACATGAAAAAATGAGGGAAGAACGTGCCCCAAACAAACCTAGATGCTATATCAATAGAATCCAATGATAGCATGGTAGAAGTATTGTCAGAAAAGGAGTTTGGAATATACATAATTAAAATGATCTGAGAAGCAAAGAATGAAATAAGAGAGCAAATACAGGCAATGAATGATTGCATCAATAATCATATCATAAAGAAAATGCAGGAAGCAAAAGATCATTTCAATAAAAAGATAGAGATTCTGAAAAAACAAATAAACAAACAGAAATCCTTGAAATGAAGGAAACAATAAACCAAATTAAACACTCAATAGAAAGCATAACCAACAGACTAGATCACTTGGAAGATAGAATTTCAGACAATGAAGACAAAATATTTAGTCTTGAAAACAAAGTTGACCAAACAGAAAAGATGGTACGAAATCACAAATGAACCTCCAAGAATTATGGGATATCATCAAAAGACAAAATTTATGAATTATTGGGATTGAGAAAGGCACAGAGATACAAAACAAAGGAATGAATAGGCTATGCAATGAAATAGTAACAGAAAATTTCTCAAATATGAAGAATGAAATGGAAAATCAAAAACAAGAGGCTTACAGGACACCAAATTTACAAAATTACAGCAATTCTACACCAAGGCACATTATAATAAAAATACCTAACATACAAAATATAGAATTTTAAAGTCTGTGAGAAAAAAAAATCAGATTACATTCAGAGGGAAACCAATACATACATTAGCAGATTTCTCAATCCAGACCCAAAAAGTTAGAAGGGACTGGAACAACATATTTCAAGCTCTGAAAGAAAATGGATGCCAACCAAGAATCTTATACCCAGCAAAATTTACCTTCATATTTGATGATGAAATAAAATCCTTCCATGATAAAAAAAGTTAAAAGAATTTACAAATAGAAGGCCTGCACTACAAAACATTCTCAGCAAAAGTTTTCATAAGGAAGAAACAAAAAACAGCAAAGTCAGTCAGCAAAGGGAGGAACTATTCTAAAGGAAAAGCCAATTAAAGAAGAAATGAAATCAAGTTAAAAACCAAAAATAAGCCAAAATGACCGGGAATACAAATCATACCTCAATAATAACCCTGAATGTTAATGGCCTAAACTCATTAATCAAAAGACATAGACTGGTAGATTGGATTAAAAAGAATGACCCAACAATATGCTGCCTTCAAGAGACTCATCTCATAGAAAGAGATACCCATAGACTAAAGGTGAAAGGATGGGAAAAATAAACCATGGACACGGACTCAGTAAAAAAGTGAGGTTGTCAATTCTCATATCAGATAAAGTGGACTTCAAGCCAAAGTTAGAAGGGATAAAGAAGGACATTTTATACTGCTTAAGGGAAGCATAAATCAGTAAGACATAACAATCATAAATATTTATGCCCCAAACACTGGCACATCCATGTACATCAAACAAATCCTTGTCAATTCCAGGAACCAAACAGACCACCCATGATACAATAATACTAGGTGACTTTAACACACCTCTCTCACCATTGGATAGATCTTCAAACAAAAATTGAACAAAAAAGTCATAGAACTCAATAACACAATCAATAATTTAGACTTAACAGACATACATAGACTATTCCATCCATCAACCAGGGAATACACTTTCTTCTCAGAAGCACATGGATCCTTCTCTAAAATAGATCATATATATATGTTAGGCCACAAAGCTACTCTTAGTAAATACAAAAAAATAGAGATATTACCTTGTATTCTATCACATCATAATAGAATGAAATTAAAAATCAATAATAAAATAAAAAACAGAAATTACTCCATTACTTGGAGACTAAATAATATGCTATTGAATGATGCATGGATAGAAAAGACATTAGGGAGGATTTTATAAAAGTCTTAGACATAAACAAGAACAATGATACAACATGTCAAAATCTCTTAGATGCTATGAAAGCAGTACTAAGTGAAAAATTTATTACATGGAGAATATTCAATAAAAGAAGAAAGAGTCAACAAATAAACAACCTAATCTTACAGCTAAAAGCCCTAGAAAAAGAAGAACAGACCAACACCAAAAGTAATAGAAGATAGGATATAGTTAAAATCAGAGCTGAAATCAATGAAATTGAAACAGAAAAAACAATAAAAAATTGACTAAACAAAAGTTGGTTCTTTGAAAAAATAAACAAAATTTTATATACCCTTAGCCACACTAACAAAGAGGAGACAGAAAACTCAAATTACTAAAATTCATGATGAAAAAGGAAATACCACAACAGACATTACTGAAATACAAAACATAATTAGAACTATTTTGAAAACCTATACTCCAACAAAATAGAAAATCTTGAAGACATCAACAGGTTTCTAGAGACATATGATCCACCCAAACTGAATTTGGAGGACATACACAATTAAAACAGATCAATTTCAAGCACTAAAATAGAAAAAGCAATCAAAAGTCTACCAAACAAGAAAAATCCAGGACCAGATGGATTCTCAGCCATGTTCTATAAGGCCTTCAAAGAAGAACTCATTCCAATACTTCTCAAACTATTCCATGAAATAGAAAAGGAGGGAACACTTCCAAACTCATTCTATGAAACTAGTATCACCCTTATACCAAAACCAGACAAAGACACAGGGAAGAAAGAAAACTTCAGACCAATATCCCTAATAAAAATAGATGCAAAAATTCTTAACAAAATTTTAGCAAACAGCATACAAAAACATTTTTTAAAAGATAGTAAACCATGATCAAGTGGGGTTTATCCCAGGGATGCAAGGTTGGTTCAACATCTGGAAATCAATAAATGTAATTCATCACATCAATAAAAGAATCATATGATTATTTCAATAGATTCTGAGAAAGCATTTGATAAAATACAGCACCCCTTCATGCTTAAAACACTAGAAAAAATAGGGATAGTAGGAACATACCTCAACATTGTAAAGGTTATCTATGCTAAGCCCACAGACAAAATCATTCTTAATAGAGAAAAACTGAAAGTATTCCCTCTGAAACCTGGAACAAGAGAGGGATGCCCTCTTTCACCACTTCTATTCAACATCGTCCTTGAAACATAAGCCAGAGCAATTAGACAGACCAAAGAAATTAAAGGGATACGAATAGGAAAAGAAAAACTCAAGCCGTCACTGTGCCGATGACATGATTCTATATTTAGAGGATCCAAAAAACTCCACTAGAAAACTTCTAGAACGAATAAATGAATTTAGCAAAGTAGCAGGATATAAAATCAATACATATAAATCTAATGCATTTCTATTCATAAGTGATGAATCCTCTAAAACAAAAAGAAATTAAGAAAACCACTCCATTCACAATAGCCTCAAAAACAACAACAACAACAAAAAAACTTGGGAATCAATCTAAAGAAGTGAAAGACCTCTACAATGAAAACTACAGAACATTAAAGAAAGGAATTAAAGAAAACCTTAGAAGATGGACAGATCTCCCATGTTCTTGGATAGGCAAAATTAATATTGTCAAAATGATCATTCTACCAAAGGCACTATACAGATTCAATGCAACTCCAATTAAAATCCCATGACATTCTTCATAGAAATAGAGAAAGCAATCATGAACTTCATCTGGAAGAATAAGAGACATCGAGTAGCTAAAACAATCCTGAGCAGGAAGAGTGAAGCAGGTGGTTATCACAATACCAATGCAGTTCCAGTTAAATACCAATAACATAGCTCATGGAAATACAGAAAGTAATCTTGAAATTGATTTGGAAGAATAAGAGACCCAGAATAGCCAAAGCAATCCTTAGCAGGAAGAGGAAAACAGGAGGTGTTACAACACCAGGTGTTAAACTATACTATAGAGCAATAACAAAAAAGGCATGGTATTGGTAGACAAATGGTACAGAACAGAGGACACAAAGAGACAAATCCACATAAATACAGTTATCTCATACTAGACAGAGGTGCAAAAATATACAATGGAGAAAAGATAGTCTCTTAAACAAATGGTGCTGGGAAAATTGGAAATCCATATGTAGCAAAATGAAACTAAACCCCTATCTTTCAAACTGCACAAAACTCAACTCAGTGGATCAAGGACCTAGGAATTAGACCAGAACCCTGCACCTAATAGAAGAAAATGTAGGTCCTAATGTTCATCATATTGGTTTAGGACCAGAGTTCCTTAACACGACTCCCAAATCACAAGAAATCAAAGCAGGAATTAATAAATGGGATAGATTCAAACTTAAAAGCTTTTTCTCAGCAAAGGAAACAATCAACAATGAGAAGAGAGAGCTTATAGAGTGGGAGAAAATCTCTGCCACAGCACTTCAGATACAGCACTCATCTCCAGATTTTTAAATAACTCTCAAAACTTTACACCAAGAATACAAATAACCCAATCAATAAAAGGGCTAAGGAAATGAGTAGACACTTCACAGAAGATCTATGAGCAATCAACAGATATATGAAAAAATATTCAACATCTCTAGTAAAAAGAAATGCAAATCAAAACTACCCTAAGATTTCATCTCAACCCAATTAGAATGTCTATTATCAAGAATACAAGCAACAACAGGTGTTGGCAAGGATGTGGGGAAAAAGGTACACTCATACATTGCTGGTGGGGTTGCAAATTGGTGCAGCCACTCTGGAAAGCAGTATGTAGTTTCCTCAGAAGCTTGGAATGGAACCACCATTTGAACCGGCTATCCCATTCCTTGGCCTATTCCCAAAGAACTTAAAATCAGCATACTACAGTGACACAGTCACCTCAATGTTTATAGCAGCTCAATTCACAGTAGCTAGATTGTGGAATCAACCTAGATGCCCTAGATGAATGGATAAAGAAACTGTGGTACATATACACAATAGAATATTATTCAGTTATAGATAAGAATAAAATTATGGTATTTGCAGGAAAATGAATGGAGTTGGAATATATAATGCTAAGTGAAATAAGCCAATCCCAAAAACTAAAGGTCGAATGATTCCTCTGATAAATGGATGATGATACATAAAGTGGGGGAGGCAAGAATGGAGGAAGGATGGATTGTATAGAGGAAAATGATGGGTGGGGAGAGGTGAGGGAAGGAAAGATAATAGAATGAAATAAACATCATTACCCTATGTACAGGTATGATTACACAAACAATAGACTACTTCATGTGCACCCAGCAAAATAAAAGTTGTACCCCATTTGTGTACAATCAAAATAATAAAAAAAAACACTGAACAAGTCAAAAAAATTTTCTGGAGCATTATATTTTGTGTGAATTAAACAAGCAGTTGACTTTTCCAACCTGGTCCACTAATAATTACTAGACTGTCTACTTGAGGCAAAAAGCAAATAAGATATCACATCTGGAATTCTAGTCTATTTCATTTTTGGATTGGAATTTTATCAGTTTTTGGATGGGTTTCTTCTCTTTCTAAAAACATTAAGAAGCACTCAACACATTGCAAAATCCTCTTTTCATGTTCAAGTCCCAAAGCTACATTCTTTTTAAGGCATATGATCTGACTTCTAAGGTCTTGCATGTGACAATTTTAAATATTTGGCCATAACAAGACTCATCTTTTTGAATCTGCGATGTCCATTTTCTTACTATTACTGAATCAATGCCCCTATTTCATTTAATTTAATGAGTATAAAATTTTATGAGTATTTTAGTCTTAGTTATTACATAAGCTAAACTATAATCATAACAAGATCTCAAAATACTGTTTTTTTTTGTTTTTGTTTTTGTTTTTTTAAGCAGGTTGTTTTCTCTCTCCAAAAATAGTCCAGGATGGTTAAATGTGGTTGATACAGGTGGTCATCAGGAAACTGGTTTCCATCCTTCACGTATGTGTGCCTGTGATAGCTCACAAAATGAAAACATGAGAAAATGTTAGCAATTGAATACTTTTTTTTCTATCTGATTGAACATGTGTGTGTATTTATCATTATAATAGTTTTAATATATATAGAATTAAAGTGATAGTAAAACTTATATAGGTGCATACATATTTGTTTAACAATACATCTTTATATGTGACAAATTCATCATATAATTAACAAATAAAATATAGTCAACCTTTTAATTCACACTACAGTATCAGATTTCCTGCTTTATACTCTAACACCAATTCTCATGACTTATCAGATTACTAAAATAGCAACCCTTCCATGTCATTTTTATAGACAATAACAACTAACTTGATGGTTAGCTTTTCACCAATTCATCATTATATAAATAATGAATAATATTAATTATGAAAATTTGAGGAAAATGTGGTCTTTTATTAGGTAATTTTGAACTTATAAGCCTATAGAGAATAGCCACTATGCTCTTCTAGTATGGCGGTAACTGCAGGACACATAGAAGAAATTCCTAGCTCCTATATGTAAGTAGGTCTGCATATATATATGATATAATGTGTGTGCATATATGTATGTATGATTAGTTTTAAAAAATGGGAAATTTAAATGGGAAATGGGAAATTCTTAGATTAAGAATCTAAGAATTCATAAATCATGTGTAGTTGGTTATATTTTGAATACTAGCCGGAGCAATTTAATAATTTGAAATGTAAAAAAAGTGGGTGCTTAGGTTTAGAGACAAAAGCATATTCAGGAATTAATAATCTGGGGGTAATAATTGTATGAATGATGCACAAAGGAGTAGGAATAGAATTATAGTTAAGGGTTAAGATTTTCTAAAAGATTAGAATTACAAACCATGGAAGGTTAAAATACCAGTTTAGAAATTTTGATTTTTTTTCCACATGTATAACCGAATTTGCATTAGGAAAACATCTGTAGCACCAGATGTCATTTTAGTGCCATAGATAGTAAATATGACTTCTTCAAAATAGATAAGGGAATGGGAGAAAAGTAAGAGTAGAAACAGGTCTAAGTATCTAGCCTCAATAGAAGTGATGTGATACACTGGCATTAAGAAAAAAGGAAAAGCATATTTGAAGAGGAAGATACTTACATTGCTTTGGGTTGCTAGTGAACCATTACAGATGTTCATGGAAACTCAGTCTATGGATCTCTGGAAACTATTGGGATTCTGGATGTATAGGAGAAATGAAATGATGAACTTAAATAAATTCTGCATAGTTAGAACACAGAGCTATCATTATTCAACACATTCTTAACATTTTTACCTTGTGATGATGGCAAGTGGGTTGGAAGTAAGATAAAGAGATGAGAGGTACACATACAGTTCTTAGTCTGGTAGTGGAACTTACAGCATATCTAGGCCTACAGTAGTAATCAGATCATTTTGCAAACATTCAGAAATATACACTATGATAAGTTCCCTGAATAAGATTCTAGGATCTATAGCAGCATTTAAGCATTGTCTGAGGTTAATCCAGAACCTTAATGGGGGCTTTCTTGGGAAAATAGCCTCTGCACTGGGAATTTCTGAATGAGAGGAAAGAACAGTCAGAGTGGCTCCCAATAAAGTATGAAAAATGAGTGAAGTTTTTCTTCATTTATTAATTCTCAAAATATTTATTAATAATAACTTCAATTATTATTAGAGTGATGTATTAGCAAAAGTCAAATATCACTGAAGGCCTCATGCACTGAAGATCATTCAACATCATGACTCCCTGGGTAGCTGTATAAAAGCCTGGGCAAAAAAAAGGTTAACAAAACAGCTAAAAGGAAAATCTGGAGAATGACATATCTAAAGGAACTTGGAATTGTAGTTGTGTCTCTGGGATTCTAGAAGACAGTGCACACACTCAGAAGTGCATGCCCAGAGCTACATGTGTGTTCAGGAAAGAGTAGGAGCCCTGTGGTTTCACCTCTGGCTAACATAGAGTTTTTGTGCAAGAAGAAAGTGAGAGCTATGGCAGAGTTGCTAACTTCCTGGCAGACTGTCAAATGTGTGTCCCAACTGATATAGAAATCATCTTGGCAAAACTGCAAGATTGGTCCCAAGTAATTGAGGAAATTTCCATCCAATCCTTAGCTGACCACAGAACTAAGCTCAGACTTCATTGACTACACAGAATAAAGAATAGACTTAGAAGAGTTAGTTTAGAAAAAATATCCTAAGAAAACAAAGATTTTGTTGTTGCTTTTCTCCCCCAATACACTGGATTATCTCAAATATATCCCACTTAATTTCATAAACTTTTGGCTCTTTATTTGGTATGTAAGGCTTTCCTCAGATGTCCTATGACCCATGACTGCTCACCCTTGAAAATCTGACTCTAATTCCTGTGCCTGCAAGGAAGACTTACTGAATGGATGGAAGAACGTCAAGCATTCAGAGTGATTACAGGATGAGACAGCCACAAGACATCTTACCAAGTCCAGGAGAGAATAGTGTTCCTCAGAGTAAATGGTCTAGAATGCAAATTGCAGTAGAAAAATAAAACAAGGAGAGAAACAAGAAGAGACCATTGGATTTGATGAAGAACATTCTGAAGATGGCTACTGAGAAAGGAATTTTCGCAGAATGATAGGGTACAGGCAGAGGGTCAGCGAATTAGTAAGGCAGTCTCTGGGAAAAGGCAGAGATTTCAGATAATGTAATTTAAAGAGAGAGACAGAAGATGAGTTACAGTTTGAAAGGGAGTTAGTTTTGGTGTGTTTGTTTAGGTTGGTCTCTGTTAAAATGAAACAAACTCAAATTAAACAAGGCAGTAGTCATTTTTAATTTTTCACTTACCAAAGCTCCTACAAGAGATATGCACAAAATGGATTTAAAGATTTTAATTTAATCTTTAATGTGTTTTTCTACTCTTTGATTGATGTACTAATCTACACAATTGTCTAGAGACAGATGGCAAGAAGAAGAAATATCCAAAGGCCTAAATTATTCACAGTTTGGATCACTAGTCTCTGAAAATGGTGTCCATGGTTTAAGGTATTTTAAAAAGGACCATGGTTGTCCTTTCTTGGGATTGAAATTACCTAAGATAAAGTTGTGAAATTTGGACCTACATATCAGAATATAGTAAAGATAACTTTCTTTCCTCTGGCCATTCCTTCTTTCCTTTTTTCCTCCCTTCCTCTCATAATATTATAGATAGTGTCAAACTAATAAATTTGTTGAATTAGATAATATATTATCTAACTAGCTATCTTCTATTATCAGCATCTAAACATACACCTGTGTAATATATGTAGGGTACATATATACAAAAGAGAAGAGCCAGTGGTACAAGCCTGTAATCTCCGCAGTTCAGGAGGTTCAGGCAGGAGAAACGCAAGTTCAAAGGCAGCATCGGCAATTTAGCAAGGCCCTAAGCAACTTAGGAGAGCCTGTTTCAAAAAAAAATTTTTTTTAAAGGGTTGGGAATGTCGCTTAGTATTTAAGCAGTCCCTGGGTTCAATCCCTGGCATCAAAAAACAAAAACATAGGGCTAGAGTTGTAGCTCAGTGGGAGAGCACTTGCCTGGCTTGTGCAATGCACTGGGTTTGACTCTCAGCACCACATATAAATAAGTAAAATAAAGGGGTCCATTGACAACTAAAAAATATTTTAAACAACAACAACAACAAAATAAAATAGAAGAAAGAGAGGACTGAGAAATTTTTTATGACCATCATTATATTTTGAAGTTCATATCTAAGAGATGATTGACAGAATAATAGTAGAAAACTAAAATAAGACATATAGAAAAGTATTTCACTGAATATGTCTGATGAAGATACCATAAAAATGTCAATCATTCTAATATTGCAGTGTTTCTTTTTTATCATTATGTTGGATTGAAATGCCTATTTGAAAACTCAGATTGGAATAAAGATGGCAATTTATGAACACTTATCTAAGGCAATGCAAAGTTGGTGCCACCACTTTTTGGTGAAGAGAGAGATGATCAGGCTATTTTTGACTAATTTGTGGTTTTATGAGAGCACTTAGGATGGGGTGGGACATGGTAATTCGAACATTTATGTTACTCTATTTAATGGCATATTTAGGCTTGAGGTGTATGGTAGTGACCCATCTTAATATATCAACAATAATTTCTTTGTTGTCAAAGGCATATCAACATAATTGAAGAGGCTTTTATTATTTATTTTGTCAAAGAGGATCTGACAATTGCAAACTCTTAGTAGATTTTTTTTTTTTGTAGACTTTGATTTCTCTCAAATTGTTTGAACCACGGTATTGCCTATAGGAGTTTCATATCAGAAGCTTATTTACTGATGAATGAATGAATGAATGAATGAGAGAATGAGAAAATAGAAATATTTCTTAATAAATTTCCAAAGATAAAGTATAAATATGATTTTAAAATTTTAAAAATAGAAAACTAATGATCAATACCATAACTTCTTGGGTCAGCATACTTTAAATCACTGTTTAATACACAGATGGAAAAATACAAAATTTCCTAAAAATTTTTATTCTGAGGGACCACCTTATCACCTTACTACCTGGGTGACTCTCAGAATTCTCAAGGAAAATCTTTCATAGGATTGCATTCTGTATTCTAAAGTACTTATTCCATTCACATTATGATTTAGATATGAGGTGTCCCTCAAAGGCTCATGTGTGAGACGATACAAGCATGTTCAAAGGTGAAATGATTGGGCTACCAGAGCCTTAATCTAATCAGTGAATTAATCCACTGATACGGATTAACTGGGTGGTAACAGTAAAAAGGCAGGGTAGGGCTGGAAGAAGTAGGTCACTGGGGGTGTGCTTTGGGGGTTTATATTTTGTCCCTGGTGAGCAGATCTGTCTCTTATTTCTAGTTTTCATGTCCTGAACTGCTTTCTTCCACCATGCCCTTTTGCCATGATGTTCTGCCTCACCACAGGCCCAGAAGTATAGAATCTGCTGACCATGGGCTAAATTTCTAAAACTGTGAGACAAATAAACGTTTCCTCCTTTAGATTGTTCTTGTCAAGTATTTTGGTCACAGCCATGCAAAACTGACTAAAGGAATTCAGGTATGTAAAATAGTTACTTATTTGCTTATAATTCAATATAAACTACACATGAACATGAAAAATACCTGGTCCCTTTCAGTGTCCTCTGTAACAGTTTGCCTCTTTCAAAATATGTATCCATTTATCTAGTTCTTCCAGTTGCTATTGCGTCAGCTATGAATGATTTACAATATCCTAGTTTTGGTGCTAAATGCCTGGTTTAGTTGGGTTGTAAGGTAATAAAACAGACTCTTTAACTGGAAGTTTTTATCTAGCTTGACCACAAGATCTCAACATAAAAGGCAACAGTATTTTCTTTTCAAATAGGTTCTAATAATCCCTATGAGAAGTTTTGAACAAATGTCCTTAGTCTCTTTGAGATAATTGGAACACCCTAGAGAACCCACACAACTAGGATTGACATTAGCTCATATAGAATAATTTTATTTATTTTTCCCTCTAGAAAAAAGGTTCATGCAGTTATTTTCAGTAGGGGTGCCACTGGTATATTTGATGGAAAGATTCTTCATTTTGCTCAATAACTTAAAATATTCCTGATCACTTTCAAATGCCCTTAATGGATTGAATATCTTGAATCTATAAGCCACTCACTCAGCTGAGGTTTGATTATGGGGCAATTGACAATGAAATGGGAATTGATGGTCTGGATATGTTTGACTGAACTACACTTAAAACAGTTGGTTATAGATTATGGTTGTGTTTCAAATTCTCTGTTCATTTTTTTTTTCCTGTGGTGCTCAAATGGTTTAAGGAAAAAAGACTTTCAAAATCATAACAAAATTTCAACATATTAAAGTTATTGCTAATATAAGTTTATTTGTTTTTCACAATATCAGTATACAGTTGGGGGTTGCAAACCAGAGTCTAGGTATTAGTTTTACTAGAGATATATTCATTTAATTGATAGGAATAAATGCTTTAATAATATTCGAATCCAGAGAGTATGTCAGAAGACATTCATATAACGTTTTAGAGCACATGAATGACTTTTGAAAATGTCGGGGAACATTTAATGTGGCCCCAAGATGTCTGATTTCAAATAAAATAGACATACATTTTTAAAATTACGGTTGTTTCCTTTTCTTTATAAGCCTATTTTGGCTTACAAAATAATTTTTATTTATCCAATATACATGTTTGAGTACTTACATATTATGGGCTTTCTTTTCATCAGAAGTTCTCCACTTTATTTCTCCCTCAGTAAAAATGAGTCACTGTGTGTTCCTTGTCTTTTACTTCTTTTTATCTGTGTCTGTGGACTGAGTGCCTGAGTTGACTTTTCTCTCTCTCCTGTGGGGACATCACAGTCAATAACTTTAATGAGAACATTTGATGCATAAATATTGCAAATCCAGGATCTCAGTGATGAGATGGTGGAAAGAAAAATAAATAGTGTAAGTGAAGCAAGTTGGATGTTAATAGAACTGCAGAGCTATTGTCTAGTTAGGGAAGAGAGAGGCTGATGCTAGAAGCTTGGTTTTCCTTATGGGAATGGAAGCTTTTCAAGGACAGAGACTGTGTCCTGCAGCAAATAAAGACAGGAAAGTAGTTACTGTTTGATAAATACTCTTTGGTTTGATTATTAGTATATTTCTTATGAAGACGAGAGCAATCTAAAAGAGGAATTAAAAAAGTAAAACCCATCAAAAATTCAAATAAATATAAAATAGAAATTAACATAAACTTTTTATATTTATCTTGATTGGTTTTTTTGAACAATATGTAAGACTGAAAAAGAAAATACAGCATCCAACTGTGTTGGAAGAAATTTGATCCACATTTCTCCTTTAGCAAAGTACAAAATATATAAACTAAAATGGGTAGTTTCTTGGATGTAAGCCCTCTTCTGCTACATTATGTGTAATGTTTTTGCACCTGTTTTTTGCTGCAATTTTACCAACAAGAGGTCTAGAAAAGCACTGTTCATACTTGGTCTTCAGCCAAGCCAATAAACAAAAATGTCATTAATCACTGTCACTTGTCAATTCTCCATTTAAGAAATTGTGTCTTTTCATTGTTGCTACAAAAAACACAAGGGAAATTGATAAACTTTGTTTTGGAAAACGAGGCTAAGTTTTCAAAGGTGATTTTTTTTTTCCCCCAGAGGGAAAATGTGGTACTTAAAGGTAGATTACAATTGCAGCTGAGTATATTGGTGAGAGCAAAACCATGCACCTACATGTGGCTGGTCATCCAAGAGATTATGATGAATGTATTTAAGCAGAGTGCTATTTCTGCAGACCATTTCCAGGTGGTGGTTGGAAGCTCCATTATGGTACAGCACAACCACATATGTGTCCTCCCTTTCACCTCACTTAAAGTATAGATGGAACAAAATCTAAGAGCAGAATGTTCATGAAGTCTTCATAATCCCTACAACAGAAGTTAGTTCAACAGCCCCTGTACTTCCCTGAACAGTCAATTCGTATACATGCAAATCTCTTAATTCAATTTAAAAAAAATAACAGAATAAAAAGGACTATCTTCTTTACATTTTATCTTGATAATCTGAGAGAAAATGGGAGATTTCAGAAGATGATCACAGAAAATATTCAAGTTTACCCTCCCTTTTATTGTATAGGATCCAAATAACTTTTTAGCAGCTCTGAGTTGTATTGATTGAAGTGAAATAAAAATTGCAGATGAAAAACAGCATCCTGTCAGCAGCAGTATATTGAGGTGGCTTAGAGTATGAGCTCTAAGATCAAACTAATCTGAGTTTGAATCCTGGTCCTACCACAGGAAAACTTTGCCATCTTGGATAATGTAATAAATCACTAAGCTTTATCTATTTATTAATACAGACCTTGCAATATATACACATCTCTTATGTAGCATAATGTATGGTCAATCAAAGGATTCAGTAATGGTATATACATAAACGCTACATACGCACACACACACACACACACACACACACAAACACATCCATTCAGTTCCTTAAGTATATGAACTGAAAGATTGGGGTTTAAAATTTCATTCTTTTTAACCTCTTTATAGCATTAGTTTTTTGAAACTATAAAATGGGCATAATGGCAAAAACAATTTAGTAATTTTTATTAGGATTAAACTAAATAAGTGGCAGGAGTCAGCATAGTACCTTGCGCACAGATTTTGTTCAACAAATGTTAGTTGACTTTGATTCTCAAGAATATAGTAAAGCATATTTTCCATGTGAAAAACAAACTGCTGGGCACTTTGGGACATGAAAGCCATATGCTGAAAAAAACTTGACTATGGATTACTTTGTCCTAGTGACGCCTAATTGAATTTCAGTAGTGAACTCTGGCAAAACATTCAGTTCATCACATTTGACAGTCTTGTCAGTTCAGAATCTGGAAATACTGGTGAAGGCATGACAATGTAGAAACCCAGAACTGAATGGTATCTAAAGGGTCAATCAAGTTCAAGTTCTTCATTTTGTATGAGCAAAACGCAGTCCAGAGAGTTTACCTAACTTGTCTAAGACGGTATAGTATTTGCACTTCTCAGGGCACAGGGAACCATGTTCATCATGAGTCTGGAACCGTTTTGATGACATGTGATGAGTGGCAATCATGTGGACAGCAATCCACAGTCAGATGAGCTAATCAAGCACAGATGGGAGAGAATGTGGTGAGGCTTTAGCAGGGTGCAGTTCAGTGCATCTAGATATATATTTCAAAACTCCTGATTGATAGAATCATAAAATTCTGTACTTTAAGTGACATCATACAGTAACTCTGAAAAGGGAGGACAAGGGTACAAAGTGCCATTTTTAACTTTAAAATATCTTTTGAATGTGAAGTTTTTCAAATTAAAACAGGTGTTTTTATGTCCTTAGTTTCTAAGACACTGCACTGTGTTCAAAGTCCTGCCTAAAGCACCTTTACAAAGTGAGTTATTAGGAACATAGTTCATTTATCTTTCACGAATAGAAGGTAGAATTGCTACTGGGATTTGGATTTAGATGTCTTTCCAGGAAATTTAGGTACTCTAATCCTGATCATTAAGCCACTCCTAATAGCTCTTGGCCTGATTTCCATTGCACTCTTATTTTTTAAAAACATTTAACTTATTAGCTAAGCTGTGCTGCTATGGAAGTGTGTGTGGGGGATGAACACATTACATTAGTGGAGTACCAAAGAATAGTTTTTTTATATTAAGCTCATTTTTAATGAAGTTTGTACACATGACAATTTATGCTCAAGAAATTGCAATCTACTATATTTTCATGGTATTTTTCTTAAAGGGAAATGTTTCCTTTGAGCTCATTTCTATCTCTTTTCAGTGCTTCTATTTTGGTGCCAGGATATTGATGTCTATTAACTAGAAAGGTAAATCGCCAGTATAAATATGTTAGAGATATTCCCAAAGGCAGAACCTTGATTTTTTTTTTTTCAGATGTAAAGATGACAATAAGTTCTTGGGAGAAACCAGCTATTAGCTACCTGCTGAGTTTATTTGCACATGTCCTTCTCTGTTATATTCAGGCATCTAAAATTAATTTGTTGCTAGATTACTTTTTTTGTATATATTATTATATTGAATAATATGAGATTTGAGGGAAAAAAGAGGGCAATTCTAAAGCATTATTTTAGGTCATTCAGCCTCTAATCTTTTCTAGGGCTCTTTTGCATGTAAAGTGTCTATTTATTAAGTTATGGAAATTGGAGCCCATCTCTTGGTTTCTAAAAACAATTATTATTTTTGTCTGTATACTAGAGGTGTTTATGCCTTCTCCTTTTTCTATTATAATGCCTTCTCATATTATTATATTGAATGTTCTGCTCTCAGACTGAAAATGTCTGTTTTCAGTTCTTGCTTTTATTTTTGTGTACTTCATTTTCTCAGGTACTTATGCATGGGTAAGTCTTTTTTGATTTGTGCTACCTCAGTTAAAAGATTTTTTTCTGCTTTCCTCTTTGAGATTGATTCTTTTACTAAAGATAATATATGTATATATCACATTAACATATTATTTTGACCTCATTATAAATATCTTTATCTTTTAATTTTTCAAAAATATATTTTTATATGATTTTTTGAAATTTTATGTTATAAAATGCTTTTTAAGAAATGTTGACTATTGGTCAATGCATTCAATTACAATAGAATTTTTTTCTGTCTGCCCATTTTGGTATTTGGATGGATTAAGAGGCAAGATTTATTAGGCTTGGCATCTAAGACTATAAACTCAATAGAGCTTTTTTTTCTTTTTGGAGTGATAATGGTAGAAAAATGAAAGAATGTGATTATAATGGCTGCCTTTGATTTTGTTATTTCTTGCTATTACCTTGAAATAAGCACTCATTCCTTCACTATTTAACTATTGAAACAGACTTCTCAATAATTATTCTTTTTTATCTATTTCAGATTCAGTTTATTCAGTATAGTGTTATTAAATTATTTATCTGAAAATATGCCTTTTTAGATGCTATCCCTCTTTATAGATGCTATTCCTCTTTATAGATGCTATTCCTCTGGTCTAGTCTTCATTGACTCCACATTGCTTACAGAAAAAATATTCAAAATATTTTGCTTGGCATTCAAAAGCTTTCAAAGTGAAGCTCTATAGGATTCTACCATTATCTTTCTGGATATAGCAGTGTGAAAAGCATTGGCTCTAGGCATCACTTTATGAATTTGGGCTTGTAATTTGTCTAAAATTCAGGTTCCTCAGAGTTAAATGGGAAAAAATAATAGTGCTCATCTCATAGGATTGTTGAATACTAAATGTGTTAATTAATGTTAAAGGTTCTAGAATAGACACAAAAAATACTCAATATATGTTACTTTTAAAACCTTTTATCAATTTATTGGCCTAAGGTTTCTCGTATATTATCCCACTCCAGGTCCTAACCAAATGAAAACCTTTCTATTGTACAACATAGTGATACATTCCTTCAGTGAACTTAAAGCAGTTATAAATTTGGGTGAATTCTTTGTTAATGTTATATTCACTTTAATTGCTAGTACAAGATTCAGATATGTAAGTTTTGCTTCCTCAAGACACCAATAGATGTTGCATGCCTGTTGCAATCAAGGAATGGTAGAGGATACCTATTGCAGATTTAGCTCATTCCAGTTCAAGCTATTCCTCTGACCTGGTCATCACTGCTTGGAGAAAAAAAAATATTCTAGTAGATATCAGAGAACCTAAAATGTTCAACCTTCTTACTGTTAATGAGATTTACAACAGTAGCCAAGAAAACCTGCAGAGGAGTTAGTTGTAACAATACACCTTGATCCTATTATTTTAATTCCTCTGACTGACCTGTGTGGAGTTAAGTATCTTAAGACTAGAGCACAATAAGTAAAACAAAACTAAACTTTTGTTTAAAAAGTATGTGAGCTCATTTTATATCATTAGGTAAAAATCAGAAGAAAATACACCAAATACAAAATAATAATTATCCCTGAGTGAAGTGTCAAAGAGCTAGAAATTTTTACTTCTTATTTTATATAATACAGATAAAAAGGAATGCAATTATTTTTGAACCATTAGTTTATAGTCTATTATTTTTTCAAATAAAAAGGTATGTGTGTGCATGTATGTATAGGTGTCTGCAGAAAGGCTAAATGTCTGTTCAAGATGAAAGCAACGTTTACAACATGTAGGAATCTGAGTTTCAGTTCCAACATATAAAGAGTTTAGAAGTCATTATTCCTACATTCGTGGTAAGAAAAAATCTTGAACTATTTTATAATCAATGGTTTTTCTTAGAAATTTGAGGTCATAGTACAAACTACTATTTTTAAAACTAGAGTTTCAGAAAAATATGACTTGTGTTAGTCAATTTCCTGTGACTATAACTTAATAGCTGAGGTTGTATAAATTTATTTGGCTCACAGTTTTGACAATTCATGGTTATAGTCCCACTATCAACTTGGCTTTGGTGAGAACCCCATGGCAGATATCATTTCAACAGCAAGAGCAGGGGTGAAGGAGAGACAACAGGGCCAGATAGAAAACCAGTGAGAGATGGGGTTCCACAAGGCCTTTCAAGGAAATGCCGACACTAGATCTAAGAACATCCCACTAAGCCCTACTTTTTATAGGCTCCATATTACCTTCCAATACTGCCACTATGAGGACCAAGATTCCAACATGTGAATCTCTGTGGAATATGCTCAAACCATGTCAAAATCAAGAATCTCTGAAATCAGTTCACTAGCAGTGGAAGTCATTAGAGCCAGTAACAAGTAGGAAACACCTAAATGTTCTTATTCCCAGATGCATCACATCATCACTAGCATTCAACAAAAAGTTAAAAGGTATGGTAAAAGTAGAATATGTAGACACAAAGCAGAATCATATATGACATGGGGTGTGAAATTATCAGAACAAAATTAAAATGACTATAAATATGTTAAGGCTTTAATATAAAAAGTAGACAATATTGAAAATGACTGGGAAATGTAAACGGAAAGGTTAAAAACTTGAGAATGAATCAAAAGGAAGTGCTAGAAGAAAATGTTACAAAGAGCACCTTAGATGGATTCATCAGTAGACTGGTAATGGCCATAGAAAGAACCAATGGGCTTAAAAATCTGTCAGTACAAACTTCTCATATTACTTAGATAAAAAATGCCCTTCAATTGATGAATGGATAAAGGAACTGTGATATATATATATATATATATATATATATATATATATACACACACACACACACATAAGGGAATATTACTCAGTCATAAAGAATAATAAAATTATGGCATTCGCAGGCAAATGGATGAAGTTGGAGAATATCATGCTAAGTGAGATAAGCCAATCCCAAAAAACCAAAGGACAAATGATCTCGCTGATAAGCGGGTGATGATACATAATGAGGGGTGGGAGGGAGGCAAGAAGGGAGGAAGGAGGGACTTTATAGAGGGAAAAGAGGGGTGGGAGGAGTGGGGGGAAGGAAAAAATAACAGAATGAATCAAACATCATTACCTGATGTAAATGTAAATGTATGATTACACAAAAAAAATTGGAACCTTGTACACTTTGAGTGGCATTGTCTAATGGTACCAATGCTATGGAAAATAATGTGGAGCATTATTTAAAAGTTAAAAGTAGAATGTTTAATATGATCCAGAACCTTCATCTCTGGGTATGTGCTCAAAAAAATTAAGAGGAGAGGTTTGAAGAGATATTTTCACACCCATGGTCCTAGTGGCAATATTCACAGTAGACAAGAAGTAGAAGCAACCATATGTCCATATACATACAGACAATGGAATATAATTCAGCCTTAACTAGGAAGGAAATTCTGTCACAAGGTACAACAAGGATAAACCTTCAGGATAGTATAGTAGCTAAATTAAGAAAGCCACAAAAGAAATTACTGTGTTATTCCACTTTTATGAAGAATCTGAAGTAGCTAATCTCATAGAAACAGAAAACAGAACAGTACATGTGAAGGTATAGAGCAGGAAGCAGTGGAAAAGAAGACTTATTTCACAGGTAAAGAGTTTTACACCAGTAAGATTTACACAAGGAAAAAGTAGTGGAGATTTCTTTGGCAACAATGTGAATACCCTTAACACTACTAACCTGGATCCTAAAAGTGGCTAGAATTTTCATTTTACATTATAACAAATGTCTTGGTAGAGACAGTGTACTTATAGGTCTGCAAGGGTGCATGGGATCTCTAGCATTTTTTCACATAACTTCATTTGGATCTACAATTATCTCAAAAATTTAAAGTAAAAACAAACATATTAATTTTTTTTAATATTCCACTTTACACTTTGGCAAATATAAATGTTTTCACACTTTTCCAATTGCCTCTTTATATCATTTTTGGGCAAGTGATGCCATATTGATTTTACAGATGACAAAACAGAACCAAAATCCTCTGCCTCAAAGATTGAGATCATTCCTGCTGCTGTGATGTATCTGAGTAGGGTGACTATTTTTTTTTTTTTTTAACAGATAAGGAATGTTGTTTTATCTTCCTTTTTCAGGAGTATCTAAAGGTTTGTCAATGACAGTTGATAGTCCAGAAAACTGTCTAGCAACCAATCCCCAAAAGTGTGTGGTGTTTAATTGAACTTCTTACAATTTTGAAATTTACTTTTTTTATTTTTAGTGGTACATGGACATAATACCTTTATTTCATTTATTTTATTTTTGTGTGATGCTGAGGATTGGACCCAATGCTTCACACTGTCAAGCACTCTACCACTGAGCTACAACGCCATCCCCACAATTTTGAAATTTCAAAGATTTCAGTTAAAGTCTTAAAAGACATTCTCTAAGACTGTCACATTTTTTAATTTTTACTTTAAGGAATGTCTTTCATTTTCCCAGTTTAAAATATGTCAAAACCATTAGTAAGGATTAGATTTTTCTAAATACTTGACTCTATCAGTATGATCATAGTATTTATTTTTCAGTTAATATGATGAATTATATAGATTTTTTAAATATTTAGGTCAGCCTTTCATTTCTAGAATAAATCCATTTTCATTTTAATACATTATTCTCTTAAAATATTCTGCATTTGATTTGAGAGATTGGTTGGCAGTTTTTTTATGATGTTTCCATGGTTTAGAAGCAAGGCCTCAAGAATTTTTAAATATCACTTTTTTGTATATTTTGGAAAAAAATTTGTAAATAGGTGTATTATTCTCCCTTAAAATAAGCTTTTTGGGATATGAAATTTCTTTGCAAAAGAAAAGATTCAAGTTCTGGAGAACTTAGACAATCATTGTGCTCTATCATCTTCAACAAGTAGTATTTTTTAAGTCTCTATTTTGAAACTATAATGCTGAATTTATTAACATACCATAAAATATCCTCTTGTTTTTAGGTTAAGAGTATTAATTTGTCTTACCCCTATTTTATTTCCTAAGAATTATAATTTATGTTTTCCTTCTTTTGTCTTGATTATATTACTAGGACTTTATTAATTTTAAAATGTTCAGATAAATTTAAACCTTTTAATTTTTATAGTACAAATTTTTATTTTATTTTTATTGCTCTTAGAATTCATTCCTCAGTTTCAATTTGCAATTTTTATTTTAATGTTCTTGAGACAGAAGTTTGAATATTAATTGTAAGCCTTTTTTTCACCAGTATGATTTTTCTATATATCCATTTCCTTTAAGCACTTCTCACCAACATTCCACAACTTGTTAACTGGTAATATGTTCATTTTTTTCCATTTCAAAATATTATCAAATTTTTGTTTTCCTTTCTTCTGTGACATATAGTTTTTAAAAAAGCATTTTATGTCAACATTATTGACTTAATTTCAAATTTGGTGAGAGAACAAACTTTCTTCAACATGTGCTTAATGTGCTCTCAAGTAATAAAAATTCTGTTTGTGTTGATATTGATGTTCTATACACCTCAGTTAGTTAAAATTGGTTAATCGTATCATTCAAATTATCTTATGAAAAGAATGTCCTACAGCCTTTTAGTTCGATTAATATTTGTATAAGTTTCCTGTTAGTGCTATAGAATCTTGTTTTATTTTGGAAATTATGTTACTGTGCATTTGAATTGATAACTGTTTACATTTTCCTGTTGACTAGTCTCTTTTATCATATACCCTGTTTATCTCCTTAAAATCATCTTACTTTAAAGAAATTGTTTAAAAATGGTATGGATATATAAGCTTTTCAGTGTTTATTGTTTCTTTGTATATTTTTTCATCATATTACTTTTAACCTATCCTTGTCCTTCTATTTAAAATTTATCCCTTCTAAAAAGAACATAATTGTTTAATACTGTTTTCTTCTTTACTAGTGTCCAACATTCTTGAGTTCTTATTTGGGTATGTATTCTATCTAAATTTGGTTTAGTTACTGATGTAATCTATGGTTCCATTTCTTTTTGTTCTTCTGGATTTTTTTCCCTCATAAAAATAACCAGGTGCTTATATTATCCTATTATTTTTCCCTACCAGCCTCCCACTATGTATCAGCATCTACTTATTAGAGAAAACATTTGACCTTTGGTTTCTTGGCATTGGCTTATTTCACTTAGCATGATATTCTTTAGTTCCATCCATTTACTTGCAAATGCCATAAGTTCATTCTTAAGGTTGAATAATATTCCATTGTGTATATTTACCACATTTTCTTTATCCATTCATCTGTTGAAGGGCATCTAAGTTGGTTACATAGTTTTGCTATCATGAATTGAGCTGCTATGAACATTGATGTGGCTGCATCACTGTAATATGCTGATTTTAAGTCCTTTGGGTATAAACTGAGGAGTGGGATAGCTGGATCAAATGATGGGTCCATTCCAAGTTTTCTGAGGAATCTCCATACTGCTTTCCAAAGTAGTTACACCAATATTCAGTCCCACCAACAATGTATGATGTACCTGTTTCTCTACATCCTTGTCAACACTTAATTATTGCTGGTGTTTTTGATAATTGCCTTTCTGACTAGAGAGAGATGAAGTCTTAGAGCAGTTTCTATTTGTATTTCCTTAATTGCAAGAGATGATGAAGGTTTTTTTTCATGTGTTTGTTGATTGATTATATTTATTCTGTTCAGTTTCTTAACCCATTTATTGATTGGGTTATTTGGTTTTTTTTGGTGTTTTTTTTTGAGCTCTTTTTATATCTTAGAGATTAGTGCTCTATCTGAAGTGAGTGTGGTAAAGATTTTTTCCCATTCTCTAGTCTCTATCTTCACGTTATGTTTCCTTTGCTGAGAAGAAGCTTTTAGTTTGAATCCGTCCCATTTATTGATTGTTAATTTTACTTTTTGTCCTTTAGAAGTCTTGTTAAGGAAGTCAGGTCTTAAACCAGCATGATGATGATTTGGGCCTATTTTTCTTCTTTTAGGTGCAGTTTCTCTGTCTTAGTGCTGAAGTCTTTGATTCATTTTGAGTTGATTTTTGTACAGGTTGAAAGATACACATGTTACAGATGGATTTCCAGTTTTTAAGCACCATTTGTTGAATAGGCTCTTTTCTCCAATATATGTTTTTGGCACTTTTGTCTAGCATGAGATAACTATTTATGTGCATTTGTCTCTGTGTCTTCTATTTTGTACCATTGGTCTACATGTCTGTTTTGCTACCAATACCATGCCATTCCTGTTACTATTGCTCTGTAGTATAATTTAAGTTTAAGCCTCCTGCTTCACTCTTCTTGCTAAGGATTGCCTTGGCCATTTGGGGTCTCTTATTTTTCCAAATGAATTTCATGATTGCTTTTTCTATTTCTATGAAGAATGTCATTGGGATTTTAATTGGAATTGCATTGAATCTGTATAACACTTTTGGTAATATTGACCATTTTGACAATATTAATTCTTCCTATCCAAGAGCATGGGAGATTTTTTTTTCATCTTCTGAGGTCTTCTTAAGATCCTTACTTTAGTGTCCTATAATTTTCATCATAGAGGTTTTTCACCTCTTTTGTTAGATTGATTCCCAAGTATTTTATTTTATTAATTAATTAATTAATTTTGCTGCTATTGTGAATGGAGTAGTTATCCTAATTTCTCTTGCAGTGGATTTGTAGCTTATGTGTAGGAATGCATTTGATTTATGCATATTGATTTTATATCCTGTTACTTAACTGAATTCATTTATGAGTTCTTGAAGTTTTCTGGTGGAATTTTTTGGATCTTCTAAAGATAGAATCTTGTCATTGGAAAATAGTGATAGTTTGATTTCTTCTTTCCTCTTTGTATCCCTTTAATTTCTTTCTTCTGTCTCATTGCTCTGGCTAGGTTTTCAAGGATGATGTTGAATAGAAGTGGTGAAAGAGAGCAGCATCCCTTTCTTGTTTCAGTTTTTAGAGGAAAAGCTTCCTTTTTTCTCCATTTAGAATGATGTGCTGGCTATGGGCTTAGCAGAGATAACTTTTATGATGTTGAGGTATGTTCCTCCTATCCCTAGTTTTTCTAGTGTTTTGAACATGAAGAGGTGCTGTATTTTGTCAAATACTTTCTCTGTGTCTGTTGAGATAATCATATGATTCTTGTCTTTAAGTCTATTGATGTGATGTATTATGTTTATTGATTTCTGTATGTTGAACCAACCTTGCATTACAGGGATGAACCCCACTTGATCATGGTGCACTATCTTTTTAATATATTTTTCTATATGATTTGCCAGGATTTTATTGAGAATTTTTGTGTCTATGTTCATGAGGGGTAATGGTCTAAAGTTTCTTTCCTTGTTGTATCTTTGCCTGGTTTTTTTATAAGAGTGATATTAGTGTCATAGAATGAGTTTGGAAGGGTTGCCTCCTTTTTTATTTCATGGAATAATTTGAGGAGTATTGGCATTCATTCTTCTTTGAAGGTCCTGTAGAACTTGGGTAAGAATTCATCTGGTCTTGAGCTTTTCTTGGTTGGTAGGCTTTTAACGGTGACTTCTATTTCATTGCTTACAATTGATCTGTTTAAATTGTGTATTTCCTCCTGCATTGGTTTGGGTAGATCATATGTCTCTAGAAATTTGTTAATGTCTTCAATATTTTCTATTTTATTTGAGTATAAATTTTCAAAATAGTTTCTAATTCTCTTCTGTATTTCAGTAGTATCTGTCATGATATTTCCTTTTTCATCACGAATTTTAGTAATTTGAGTTTTCTCTTTCTCTTCATTGGTATGTTAAGAGTTTATTGATTTTATTTGTTTTTTCAAAGAACCATCTTTTTGTTTTGTCAATTTTTTTGAAATTTCTTTTGTTTCAATTTCATCGTTTTCATCTCTGATTTTAATTATTTCCTGTCTTCTATTAGTTTTGGTGTTGATCTGTTTTTCTTTTTCTAGGGCTTTGAGCTATAATGCTAGGTCATTTATTTGTTGACTTTCTATTTTTTTAATGTATGAGCTCAATGCAATGAACTGTCCTCTTAGCATTGCCTTTGTAGCATCCCAGAAATTTTGATATATTGTATCAGTGTTCTCATTTACCTCTAAGTATATTTTATTTTCTCCATTCATCATTCAGTAGCATGCTATTTAGTCTCCAGATGTTTGAGTAGCTTCTATTTTTTATTTTATCATTGATTTTTAGTTTCATTCCATTATGGTCTGATAGAATGGAGGGTAGGATTTCTATTATTTTTGTATTTGCTGAGAGTTGCTTTGTGACATAACATATGGTCTATTTTAGAGAAGGATTCATGGGCTACTGAGAAGATGGTGTGTTTGCTGGATGATGAATGAAATATTCTATACATGTTTGTTAAGTCTAAATCATTGATTGTATCATTTAGTTCTATAGCTTCTTTGTTTAGTTTTTGTTTGGAAGATCTATCCAGTGGTGAGAGGTGTGTTAAAGTCATCCAGTATTATTGTGTTGTGGTTTATTTGATTCTTGAAATTGAGAAGGGTTTTTTGATGTATGTAAATACTCCATTGTTTGAGGCATATATATTTACAATTGTTATGTCTTGTTGGTGTATGATTCCCTTAAGCAGTATGAGATTTCCTTCTTTATCCCTTTTAAGTTTGGTTTAAAGTCCACTTTGTCTGATATGGGGATGGAAACCCATCCATGTGAGTGGTATGTTTTTTTTCCCAACCTTTCACCTTCCGGAGGGAACAGAAGTAGTGTAAGATGTGATGTTTGTGAGGGAGAGGGAAAGAAAATAGAGGTAAAAATTTATAATAAGAGCAAGGGAGTAATTAATAGAGGTTAACTGTATGAAAGAAGTGAGAAAGAGAATCTAGGGAGACAAGTATGTGAGAGAAAAAATAGGTACAGATTTTTTTTAAAAATATAGGAATATGCAACAAAACTGTCATATACTATTCAGACATTTCATTCCTCAATAAGTCGATGCATGAAAACATTTAGATTCAAAGATGCTTAAGGTGTAAGACACGGGGTGAAAAAAGGAAAAAAAAAAAAAAAGGAGTAACGTCTCAATGGAAAATTGAACTATTGCTTCTGTCGACTTTCAAAAATTTTCTCACCTTCCCTTTTCCATGGATAGGTGGGGTTGTCTGAAGTTTGATGTCAGCTCTAGTCCAGGAGGTACTGGACAAACCTGTTGGTGGATGAGCCTATAGCAAGATGCCCTCACACCCTCTTACAGTCTTCCCACTCATTTTAGCTGGACCCTTCTTTCCCTGCACACTTCAGGACTCACTGAGCTGTAAAGAACCCAGTTTTCTCCAGTTTCTTCAAGCTGTGCTCTCCTCAGGGAACTGACGCTGGTCTCTTGCTTTCCTGACCCAGACTGGCCCACGCAAACCCAGCTGCAATCTCATAGACTTGGGTTTCAGCTTCCCCAGACCCTGTCTTCCTGCAGTCCCACCGTCTCAATGCCCTTTCAACTTGCAGAGAGACCACCAGGCGTGCACTCACACAAAGGAACAACCCTGTAAAGAGGCAGCCAGATGGCAGCAACTACAGCACCAAACAGAAAGACCTCAGGTGCAACCAGACCTGCAGGTACCCCAATATATCTCCAGGTCCTGACTTGAGTCCCCAGACTAAGTTGGCCATGCCCTGAGATCATGGTGGCAGCAGCGGCAGGGGCAAATTTGCAGGTACCGACTGTTGTCTTAAAATGGTGGCAACCACATGAAACCATAACTGCAGGTACTATGACCATGAACTTCCAGGCAACAGTGGGCAACCAGCCATCTGCTGGCAGTCTGCAGGTGGTCTGCAGGCTAACAGTGAATGATTGGTGGGTGGACAATGGGCAGTGGGCAATAGGTGGGCAATGGGCAGGCAAGAGGCAGGCAAATGGCAGATGATAGGCAGCAGTCAGTGAGTGATCTGCACTCAAAAAGCAGGTGATATTCTGGCAGACAGCAGGTGATTGTGGTACATGAATGGGGTAAACAGCAGAGAGTAGGTGGGCAACAAGGATTGCCTCACAGAGAGGCAGTCCTCTGCTTGAATCCCGAGTTACTGTGTGACAAGGAATGCATCCCCCCTCTTGTCTGCCATCTTGGATGCTGCCCCATTCAGTACTTCTAAGATTCTCTTTAACTGTGTCTTCTGGTTTTCCTCACCCCTGTACAGAACTTAGTTTTACTGCTGTACCTTTGAAGTTAACATTTGTAATGTTTTTCCACTTCCATGGTCTGCTTTATGTTTTATTTTCCCCTTCTTTGGTTTTAAACAATTTGCTATTTTATGTTTTTGCATTCATTTTTATTTATTGATTAATTTTGTACCTGGGTTTGAATCTAGAGTAGCTTAACCACTGAGCCATATACCCAGCCCTTTTTTACATTTTATTTAGAGACAGGGTATTGCTGAGTTGCTTAGGCTCCCTAAGTTGCTGAGGCTGACTTTGAACTCTCCATCCTCTTGCCTCAGCCTCCTGAGCCCCTGGAATTACAGGAATGTGCCATAGTGCCCAGCTCATTTTTCTTGTTTTCTTTCATTCTCTCCCTCTCTTTTTTTTTTCTTTCTTCTTTCCTTTTTATGTTTCTATGTGTTTTTTCCCATTTTGTTTCTGAGATCTTGAGTGTGTGGATCGATGTCTTTCAGAAGTTGTAGAAAATTCTTAGTTATTCTTTCTTCATTTTTAATATCTTCTTTTTATTGAATGCCAATTATATAAAGGTTAAAATTAGGCTTTTGCTCAGACATTTCTTGTGCTATGTTCAATTTTAACCATTATTTTTAACCCTGATGATATACTTCTGTATTTCCTATTGACCTATCTTGGATTATTTATTTTTATTTTAAAATATTAAATTAACAATTATAACTTGTATGTATTTAAGGTGTAAAACATGTTAATTTGACATATGTATACATTGTTGTATTGGTTATCACAATTGAATTAATTAACATATCCATGAAACTTGTAATTACCAAATTTATTTTTATGTGGGAAGAACATTTAAATTCTGCTTTATTATAAAATTCCAAGTAAGCAATGGAGTATTCTTGTCTATAGTCACTATGCTGTACACTAGATTCCTTGAACTTATTCATCATATAAGAAAATTTGTACACTTTGACCAGGTTCTTTATTTGGGATCTTTTATTTTTATTTTAAAGATAGTCATTAATCATTATATAGAGTAGTCTTCTTACTACAGTTTTACATTCTGTAGTTTTAGTTACCAACAGTTAACCAGGAGTTAAAAATATTAATATTTGTATTGATTCTTCTAAGAGAAAAAGACTACATTCATGTAACTTTCAGTATAGTGTATATTTTTTATTTGTTCTAATTAGTTATACATTACAGTAGATGCATTTGTTATACATGACAGTAGAATGCATTTATACATTTTGATAAATTATACATAAATGGAGTATAATTTCTCATTTTTCTGATTGTACATATTCTAGGATCACATGGGTCATGCAGTCATACACGTACATGAGGTAATAAAGTCTTTTTCACTCTACTATCCTTCCTTTCCCCATGCCCCTTCCTTTCCCTTCACTCCCCTCTACCTGATATAAAGTAACTCTATTCTTCCCTAGCACCCCCACCTTATTGAATTAGAATCGGCATATCAAAGAAAATATTTGGCCTTTGGTTTTTTGGGTTTTGTTCTGTTTTATCATTAGTTATGATTAACCACTCATTGTGCATATATATAAATTAAACTTTATCATAGATATTAATGTGCATGTCGGGTATGGTATTATCTTTGTCACAGGCATACAGAGTATATATAGAGTGTGGTATTATCTGTGGTTTCAGTCATCTTCTTTCAGGTAGTCATGGAATATGACTTATCCATATGGATAAGGGGTAACTATTATATGACCACTTATTACTGCTTTAGCTGCATCTCATAGGTTTTGGTATATTGTGTTTCTGTTTCTGTTTATCTCGTGATATGATTTGACTTCCCTTTTGATTTTTTTATTTGATGCATTGATTCTTCTGGAATGTATATTAATATTCACACATTTGATGGTTTGTCAAAATTCTTCCTGTTGTTTACTTCATTGTGTTCAGAAAAGACATTTGATATTATTTTAGTCTTCTTAAATTTGTTAAGACCTGTTTTGTGGTCTTACATATCTTGGAGATTGATAAGAATGCATATTCCTCACTGTTAGATGGAATATTCTGAATGCCTATTAGACACACTTGGTAAAAAGTTTCAGACAAGTGCCTATCTGCAATCAAAGCAAAATTCTACTTTTAGCTAACTATATAAATAATGTTCTACACCAGTTTAAAAATAAATCATACATATATATTATTTTAAAATATTCTTTTAAAACATTGAGGTAGATAAGTGTTATCTACTTTATAGACAAGAATCACAGCTAAAATTTTACAAGGCTGTAAGTTAGTAAACTGCTTTGAGAGAAATTCTTGAAATCATTTCTCCATGTAAATCTAAACCTCACCCAAGTTGGTTATGAAAACTATTATCAAAAGGATCAAAGAAACCTTGATTGGAGGGAACAGAGAAAGCAGCATGTTGAATATGCCCATATGATAGAGCTTTAGATCCTGACCCCTTCATCAATATGGAAGAAGAGTTTTTCTCCTAAATCTTACGCATTAATGGTAGATCTGAAATCATTCATTATGATCTGTTCTTCTTTAACCTACGAAAGAAATCTAGGGAGTCAGAGAGAATAAAGACTTCTTTCTACCAGGATTTTTAGTGTCCAATTAAATTTGTAGGAGTTTTGAAATGTGTCTGGAAAACAGAATAACCTCCTGAACCTAAGAACATACCTAGAGACAAAAATATGTGTATGAATAAACAAGGGAATTTAAACATAATTTTAAAAAGTAACACCCTGTTACCATCCTGAATCACAAAGGGAATAACTATTTTATAACCATACATGTTTGAGAATATCAGCTCTTATTTCATAGTATAGTAAAGACTTCAAAAATACCCTGGATATAGATCAGTTAATAGGAGAATATTACTCTCTTAGCCTTCATTTTATAACTGGATATCTCCTTAGCTCCTGTTGCTGTAACCCTTCTGTTCCTCTTTCCCTTTTTCTCTCTTGTATGTACTTCCTAATGTCTGTCTTGTATTTGTTTTATATCTGCCACTCAACTCGTCTCCTATGTTATGCTCTTTCTATGTGAGGGGTATTTTTTTTCACTATACTTAAATATATTCAGTAAAGATTTAAATTTTTTTTTGTAATCAGGTATAAAGATACAATAGCCAAAGAAAACCCATGCATAAAAATAAAGTGTGAGCCTGGTGTTAATGAATTCGTAGTTTTTGTAGCATTGTACACCATTTCCTTTCTTCTCCTCTCATATTTGTTTTGCTCAGATCTTGTCCCTCCTGACTCCCCTTATACCAATAGAAAACTTACTGCAGACTTATGAACTCAGGGAAGTTTCAAGGTAGTTATTTCTTTTGAGGCATAGGGAGACAGAGACAGAGAAAGAGAGAGGGAGAGACAAGTGCATTGGGTAGACTGGCATCTCTCGTTTTCTTTAAATTTTCAGTGAATGATATTATTTCAGGGGCTGGAGGAACACTTTCTCTTGGTGCTGCATATATATTATTTGATCTGGTAATAAATGTAAAATATAGTCTTACATAAACATACATACATGCTAACAGTTGAAGGTAGCAAATGAATTATAGAATACAAAACTAGTCCCTAGTAGCCTGACTGCCCTGTGTGTATGAAATTGCATACTATGTGAACAGAGCTTTCTTAAAAGACTTTTCCTGAATAATATTTCTAACAGTGTAAGGAACCAAGACCTTGAAGTAAACCTTTTCATTTTTGAAAGTGCATTTACTACTTTAAGATTCCGTCTGGAATCCTCTGTGCATTTATACGCTGCCTCCTACTTCTTGCCCTGTGTACCTGAGTTCTGACACAGTGGAACATGAGAAACCAGCTTATCCTCCAAAGCTCATTTCTGACTGCTGATAGGGTACAGGTCAGTGCTAGTGTAGACTGCTGAATCTTATTACTTTGTTACCTGTGTGTGCAGTTTGAAACTCAAGTGAAATGCAATGTTTTGGATAAACCAATCAACAAATGTTCATTAAGCACCCATGATGAGCTAGACAGAATAGGATATTAAACTTGTATCAGACAAGGCCATGCCATCAGGGATCTTAAAATTTAGTTAGCTGGTAATAAAATCTATGAAAATTATCATATTAATGACATCATAAATAATGTTTAAAAGTAAGTTAAAGATTAGGGGATGATAACCGCAAAATATAGAGTTGACAAAAAATTAATGTCCTAAATATATGAATATTACTTGCATATCAGTAAGTAAAAGATAAACAAACAATATAAACAAATGACTTTGCTTGGAGACAGTAGTTTGTAGGCCCCTAAGTTAAAAAGCAATTGCAATAATCCCAATAATATCAGTTATGATGATAGTGGCAAAAATTAGGTGATAAAATTGCATATTCTATATAATTTCAAATCAGGCTCAAGAGGATTTGCTTATGTGAAGTGGGAGAGAAAATAATATGAGAAGTGGGAAAGAGATATAAAAGATGACTTCAAGATTTTAACTGAAGCAACTGAAGGTGAAGATTACCATTCACTGAGCTGGAGAAGACTAGAGAAGGATCACATTTGAAAAAGAAAATTAGAAATTTAGATAGACACATGTTAAGATATTCAAAATCCTAGTGGGAATAGCAAGAAAATAGTTGGGAAAGAAAATTCAGAGTTCATAATTCTGGTATGGGGTGGAGAAAAATTTTTGGAAGTCATCATTATGTAGATAATATCAAAGCCCACAAGATCTGATGTAATTATGAGAAAATGCCACTGAAAAGAGCAGGGATCCAAGGACAAATCCCTAAAAAATTCAAGATAATAAGGATCTAGTAAATGAGGTAGATATAGAACAGTGTATAAGTGGAACTAGAATCAAGAAATAGTGCATACTGGACACCAAGTGAATAAATTGTTTCATAAAATAGGTGATGAACAATTAGGTAAAGCAAGATGAGCTTCCAATGAATCATTGCCTTAATATTTAGTGGTTTATGACTTGGAAATCAGTTTTATGCAAAGGTATGGAAGAAGGAATAATTGGTGGGGATCTAAAGAAAAGAGAAACTAAAGGAAGTAATGCATTTCTGAAATTTTTATTCTAAATAGAAAAATGGAGACTAGTTGGATGAGCATGTGGGTGTAATTAAATAAGTTTTTCATTATGGAAGATATTCCTACATGTTTCTATGCAGTTGGAATGATCTACTAGAAAGGAAATAATGATGAAGGGGAGGGTAAAATTTCTGGAGAGATTTTTTTTTAACAAGTAGGGGAAATGAGTTCCAAAGAATACACAAATGGACAAGTTGACATTAAATAGTTGCATGATGGGTCACAGGTCATCTATGACAGGAGAAAACATAACACAGATTCAGGTTGACATGCATAGAGGAGTTGCCATGGTAGGTATCTCTGTCTTCCAGTTTTTTTTCTTTTTTTTTACATTATCAGTCAAATAAGAAGCAAGATTATATACCAAGAGTGAATTTGGAGAAACAATTATAGTAAAGAGTATGAAACAGTTTTTAAGAAGAGTGGTTCAGCAATGAAACTAAGGACTAGCAAAATGCACTAGCAATGTCAAGTAGCACCTATATTTAGTGGTGTGAGTCTAATAAATACATTTTTATCTTTGGGATTAGGTGCTTTCAACTCATTCACTTGTTTTGGTTGGTATAAAAAACAAAGTTTTAGTTATTTAGTTTATCACATTGTATGAAACTAATAAAAATAATTTAATTCAACTTTGAGTTATGATGAATGAAATCATAAAGTGTGATTTTTTTCTGACTTTATTTTTTCTGTTAAATAACACCTATTTGATATTCATCTATGCTATTGTTTGCAGTTAGAGTCTATTCTTCTTAATTTTTTTATATTTTATTGTAAAAGCATAGTATAATTTATCAATTTTCCTGCCTATTTGCATTTAGTTTATTTCCAATATTTAACTATTATAAACAGTTCCATAATATTCTTGCACATGACTCATGGTTGGACAGATGCAAGATTCCTCTAGATGCAAGATTCCTCTAGATATGTGCATAGAAGGGGGATTTCTCAGTTACAGGATTTTTGACTTTATGGCACAACCCAAAGTTGCGCCACTTTGCATTTTCATCATACAGCATGATTTCTTTTCTCTCTTTTTAAATTTGCTTTAATTAGTTATGTCAGTAGAATGTACTTTGACAAGTACAAGTAAGTATTGACTGGTAATTAAAATGAATATTTGATACAGTTAATTATACAGTTAAGTAATATATTTCTAGCATAGTGATTCTTGAGTGAGATATTGGAAATACCTAAGTTCTTTTATGGTATTTTTAGATGTTTATTTAAATTCATGTATTTGTATGCTATAAGAATCAGAAAGAGTTCAAGCTAATTTGGAATATTTTATATTAAATTTGTGATTTTTACATTTTAATATTGCTTCTCTGCTCTTTAAAATCAGAAAACTATGCATTTTTTTTCAGACATTTCAGGGATTAGAGATGGATGGACAGAGACTAGTCAGAATGACTGTTTTATACAAGGATTTATGCTATAATGGCCATAATAAGAATACTATTTGAAGGTGGCAGGAGGTTCTGTATTAATGGGGTTGTCTTATGTGCAACATCTTGTGAATTAGATATTCATTATTGTTCTTTATCAAGACTGGTACTCCAGAACCCACATGAACACTTGTCTGAACAGTTAGTGTTTAATAATAAATTCCAGTATAGCATCAGGAAAACTAAAGGATACAGTCTACCTGCTTCCAAAAGTAACCTTGGAAAATTATATAACCTTTCTGACCACCAGTTCCTTCATTAAATCACCTAGGTTTTCAAGTATTGTTCTAATAACTCAGGGAAATAATATATGAGCAATTTCTTCATAAATTCCAAGGCTAGAGATTTAGAGTACAGCTCATTGATAGAACATTTGCCTAGCATGCATGAGTGAGGCATGGGGTTTGATTCCCAGCACATATCCCCAAAAACATTAATAAAAGATTATAACTATAGCCCAGGTGTGGTGGTGCGTGTCTGTAGTCCCAGAGGTGCAGGAGGCTGAGGCAGCAAGATCACAAGTTCAAAGCCAGCCTTAGCAACTTAGAGAGGCCCTAAGCAACTCAGTGAGATCTGTCTCTAAATAAAATACAAAATAGGACAGAGGATGTGGCTCAGTGGTCAAGTGCCCCTGAGTTCAATTTCTGGTACATCCTCTCCCACATAGAACATAACTATCAAACTAAGTTAAATTGTTTTGATAAAAAGCAAGTCTGATAGGCATGTATTTTTTTCTATATACCTGGGACCAAGGAATAAACTGGATCTCTCATAACTTTGTTGATGTCCTGAAATAGACAATGTTAAAGCTATTAGTTTTCAAAAAATGGTGCTTTATGCTTCAGTATGAGTAAAAGTTCTCTATGTTTTAAACTCTGCACTATGTAATAAATATGTAATAAATATTGTATACTGCCATAAATCCTAAATAATTAAAATTATATTATGAAGCTCTTGTGTTACTGAGATGCCAGGACAGATTTGTCTGTTAAAGCAACACTCAAATCTGTCCACATTTCATTGACCTCTTTCAAAGTTAAAAGTGCTGCATAAATTCATAATGATAACAACAGTGCCCTAAGTTGCTGTTGTCTAATGACTTCCAGCTTTAAATGTTGATGATGCAAGTTCAGTTCATGAGAGATTAGTGCCTACACCATGGAAACCTTTATCACAATCAGCATGGATTTTCAGTCTAAACAGAAAGGCCAAGGTTTGACTAAAGAGGCTAAATTTCTTTTTCCTTTCTGTGATTATTCTTACTATCATGGTATTCTAAGCAATTCTTAATATAGTCACTTCCCACAAATTCTTATTTAGCAGAAGATGAAGCTCAACTGATCAATTTGTACTGAGAGGTCAGTGTTACATGTTGAAAAGGGTTGATAGTTTAGACAGAGGATCTAAATTCAACAGAGGCTTTTCAGTTTTGTAATGTTAGGCAAGTCATCTAAACTTTGTGATCCTCAGTTATTTCATCTGTAAAGCAGGAATAAGGACTATTGCACACATTTGTAATATCTCAAAATGAATGAGAAACATAATGAAAAACTACTGTTGAGATGTAGTAGTTTCAAAATGGTTTCATTTCAGTATTGCCTTTTAGACAGCTCTTAAACTCATCACTGCATCAATTTCACCTAAAATTATATTTAAAATTCCATTAATTTTCTTCCTCTTGTTTTCTTGCTTTACTCTTTCTCATATATTTTCTATCCATCTGTTCTTTAAGTCTTTTGAAAAACAATAAGATCATGCTTTTTCCTGCATAAAAGTACTTAATTATTTCATGTTTCATTTAATATGATTATAGAATTATTAAGCACTTGTTTCCTTCCACATGTATATCTCAGGTCATTCTCTTCTCTCTGAATTCAACCACAAAGACTTTCATATCTGCGATTTGGTCAGTTCTTTGTTGCCTTTGAGATTATTATTATTATTTTTTTTTGGTTCTGGGATGGAACCCGGGGGGGGCACTCAACCACTGAGCCACATCCTCAGCCCTTTTCTGTATTATTTTATTTTGAGACAATGTCTTGCTAAGTTGCTTAGGGCTTCTCAGACTTGCTGAGACTGGCTTTGGACTTGCAATCTTCCTGCTTCTGCCTCCAGAGCCACTAGGACTATAGCAAGCACCACCGTGCCTGGCGTGCCTTTGAGATTTTTGCCAATGCTTCCTCCTCTGGAATACTCTTTCCCCTTCTTTTCACAAAGTTGATACTTCAACTTTCAAGTCCTAAGTTAAATGTCAGCTTTTCATAAAAGCTTTTCCTGACATTCTCCCCATTTTCATCCAAATTACTTACATATTAACTTGCTTTGGTCTGTCTTCCCAACCAGAATGACAGTTGCATGGAGGCAGGGACCATGACTATTAAGATCATCAGTGTATCTCATCTATGAGTACAAGAACTGACATATATTTGCTGCTAAATATATGTTTATGGATGAATGGACAAATAACTGCCTGACTGTAGCCGAATATCTTACCCCTCACCCAAAAATTAAAAAAAAAACAAATTATTCATGTCAATTAAGATATTGACATTATTCCTAAGCATCTGTGTGTGAACTGGAATTTTACTTTTAAAAGTGATTTCCCTTTATAATTTTATGAATTATTTATCATTTATTTCAAGTGACTTTGGTAAGACTCTGTTCTGAACAATTTAAAAGTATCTATTTTCAGATTCTTGGTAAAAAATTAATAACATCAGTTAATGATGAGGTTTGAAGGACATCAGTCTCTTCTAATATTCCACACCCCCCAATCAACAGCCTATGATCCTCTGTCTGACATCTTGACCGTCCAGTTTTGTCATACCCGATTCCATTTTCAAGGAATTCACTATTTCCTAAATCTTCATATTTCAAAGTAAACCAAAGATGGCAGATGAAAGAGTAAAAACATGGCATTATTTGAACCATTCCATCTTAAAACTCTTCAATTTATCAGATTAAAAGACCCATATATTTGGTTTCATATTTCTGCTATTACATGTTTGTTTTTTGACATTTGTACTAAAAGTAGTCCTGACTTCAAATATCTTCAGACAAAATGAAATAATGAAAGACTAAACAAATATTTCTATATCATTTTAGTCTCATTTTGAAGACAAATATACTCAACTCAGAAAAAGGTACTTATTTATTGTGTAAATTACGTAGCCATATATTAACCCATACTGTCTTAGATTTAAATAATATTGTCTGAAATTCAAATAATATTAGTTGGAGGTCCCTTGTGACAGTGTCATGTCTTCTCAAAGATTTTTGCCAATTATTTTTAACTTATGTCCTCAAAGTCTCTATCCTTTTTGTTCAATTTTAATCTCTTTTATCAAATCTTGCCTGACTCTTTGGTTTCAGGTACATTTTCTTAGCTTTTTATTTTAATTTCACTCAAGTTTCTCACACTAGTACATATGCATAGCAAGCTTTTAGTGGTGTGGGGTTGCAAAGAGTCAGGACAACATTGCCAGGCACCTGTATAACCCCTCCCCGCAACTCTTGAAAGCATGCGTTACCCATATACTACATTTTTAAATGGTGCTCAAATGATAGATTTGTTATTCTTCCTTCTTCCTTCTTTCTACACATAACTCTTATTTCTCAGAGCAATGTAGTTAGGTAAAGTTATTCAGGAGAGAAAGGTAATCTCGGCTAACTAATAAGAGAGGGGGAGGGGGAGAGAGAGAGAGAGAGAGAGAGAGAGAGAGAGAGAGAGAGAGAGAGAGAGGGTGCTAATACCAATGAAAGTTCCCCATGAGTGGCTATACAGATGAAATTTCCCCTGAGCAACCCAAATCACACCTGGTAGTAAGAGCAGCACATGTCTTGTCAATATTTGAGTCATGCACTAATTCTCTTAGAAGCAAGGGCAGTAACTTGAAAGCACATTGATTAAGATATAAAGGGTAAACTTGCTTTGGGAAAGAGGGAAAGTATACCTGTGTGACAGAATAAAAATCTCACTCTATCTTTCTAATTTGTTTATTGGGAACCAGACTGCTTTCCAATAAAAATTTGCCTAAATAAATAATAAGAGATATTAGGCAAATTTCTCCATGAGTGGATTTCAGGGTTACATATCAGAACCAGAATTGAATTCACTTTGAAATACATAGACAAAATGCTCTTTCAATAATGTTTTGGGTGATCTTTGTAAATGCATATCAGCAGTAGTATTCTGGAAGTTACATACCCACATGGGTCTGGTGACAGCATTGTCATAGATTTGTAGGAACTTATACTACTAGAGCTACTTGTCTAAGACTCACCCCTTTCATCCAGGATAATGAATAAAGCTAATGTGTTTCCTTTCCACTTCTTGAAGGGGTAGTAAGATGGTATCTGGAAGATTGTATGAACTCTGTGAAGTATGACTCTTTCTACCTGGGACCTGCCTGGGATTTACTCACCGCTTCTGAACTGAGTTTTTTGTTTTTATAATTAAAGCATATTTTTATTTTACAGAGTAGCTTTAAATTTCCCTACAAATAGCCAGTAAACTATATATATGTATATATATATATATATATATATATATATATATATATATCTGCTTTGTAGATTAGTGATTAAAAACATTTTTGATAGTGTAAGTCTATAGAAATCGTTTTATTTGACCAGTGAAAAAATGGAAAGAAATGCTTCAGTCTTCATGATAATAATCATGTAAAAAGAAATGTCCTTCGAGTTTAAAACTAAACAGGTGGAAGCTGTCAGGACACACTAGCAAAGAATCTGAGAAGCTAATTCTGGTTCAATCTTTTCTATTAATGCTCCTTTGCCCACACAATTTTATTTCTGCCTGATCTACTGTTGCGTAAGATACTGAACACAGCTGCAGATCAATGAAGTCATTTACAGACCCACCTCATGGGTAAGATAAATGATGGATTAATCTAAGTTCTCTGGGGTCTTTATTTTTGGAACATATCCTAATAATAACTGAAATCCTTTACCGAGTTTCCTTAAATTGTTGACTTCTCTGTTTTGTCTTTCCTAAATTTAGTTGTTTTTCATTTTTTTATTAACATTCTATTATTGCTTCCAAGTTTGTCCAATTCTATAAGATCTATGAACATTGACTTCCATGTCTAGCTATGGGTATTTCCAGCAGCAAAGAAAAAAGGCACAGACAATTGTCACATAGATGCCAAGTGCTAATAAAACCCCACAGAAATTAGGTTTTCAGAACTATGGGGAACATATCTAATACTAGCATCTAATATCAGTTCATATTATTAGGACTAACAGAAATAGAGGACCGAAAAATGTGAGAGAATGTTAATGCTAATTTTTCCTAGGGAATCTGACTTTATGATAAAGAAGCAATTAAAATAATGAGTATGACAACTGGGTGAGTATCCTCATTTCTTCTCAATTCTGATATAGTCTGTGAATCATTGTTTTAGCGGTGATAGTGATGGCATTGGATTAAGTACTTTACATGTATTATCCTATTTATTACTCAAGATAATTATAGAAAATACTTAGGAGTAGGTTCCCTATTTTACAGGTGAGTAAGTTTGAGAAAAGGAACTTTTCCAAGGTTACAAAGTCAATAAAGAATTGAGTTAAAGCTGGATTGGCTATGGGAGATAACAATGGGGAAAATCACAATTGAAACACTTGCACTATCTATACCCAATCTAAAAACTTACAGATGATCTTTTCTGGAAACGTCTATGTAGCAGGTTAACTATAAGTACTTCCAATGTCATTAAGAGTATGTGATTTTGTTTCATAGAGTCAGTGGTTCATCTTCAAATGAAGTTACCCCTCTATCTTGGTTTTTCTGAATAGTTCAGGTAACCAAAATAAAGCATTGTTTTGTTATGTTTATTTAGTCTTAAATGCATATTATAAGACACATTGTGTGATGTATGTTTCAGATACTAAGAACTGTGTCTAGCAGAATGAGACTATCTTGTACAATTAGATAGACATTGGTGGGGGCGGTTATCATGCAAAAGGAATAACTAGAACTTAGTCTTGACAATCTGACATAAGTTGTAATGGCAGTAGATATCTTTCAAAATGTTAAATATTTTGGAGTGTTTATCCTATGTTTTTTTTTTTTTTCTGGAAGTTACAGTGCCTCTGGTTCAATTTTTAGGTCTTTGATCTACCTCGAATTGATTTTTGTGCAGGGTGAGAGATAGGAATCAAAATACATTATTCTACATATGAAAATACAGTTTTTCCAGCACCATTTGTTTAAAAGCTTGTTTTATCTCCAACATATGTTCTTGGCATCTTTGTCAAGGAGTAGGATGGCTAAATATGTGGATTTGTCTGCATTCTGTCCTCTTCCACTGGTCTTCATATCTACTTTTATGCCAATACAAAGCTGGTTTTGTAACTATAGTTCGAAATGTAATTTGAGATCAGGCATTGTGATGCCTCCAGTGTCACTTTTATTGCTCAGCACTGCTTTGGCTATTCTGGGTCTTTTATTTTTCCATATGAACTCACAGACACCAACATCCTTAGTAACACTCCTAAAGCTCAAAGAATAAAAGCAAGAATCAATAAGTAGGATGACAAAAAATTAAAAAGCTTCTGCACAGCAAATAAAATAAGAAAGTGAAGAAAGAGTCTGTAGAATGGGTGAAAAATCTTTGCCATCTACTCTTCCGACAGGAGATTGATATCTAGAATATATAAAGAACTCAAAAACTTAACCCAATAAAAACCTAAATAACCAAATCAATAACAGGACAAATGTACTAAAAAGACATTTCTCAAAAGGAAAAAAAAAATGAAAAAAATACTCAACATCCTTACCAATCAGGGAAATCAAAATCAAAACTATTCTGAGATTTCATCTCACTTCAGTTTGAATGGCAATCATCAAGAATACAAAAATAAAATTCTGGCAAGGATGTTGGGAAAAGATAAACTCAAACATTGTTGGTGGGACTTCAAATTAGTATAAATATTTTGGAAAGCAGTATGGAAATTCCTCAAAAAACTTGGAATGGAACCAAAATATGACCCAGTTATTCCACTCCTCAATATTCATACAAAAGAACTAAAATCAGCATACTATGGTGATACATTCATGCCAATGTTTACAGCAGCACAGTTCACAATAACGAAGTGATGAAACCAGTCTAAGTGTTGTCAACAGATGAGTAAAGGAAATGTGGCATATTTATAACAATGGGTGTTCTTACTCAGCCATAAAGAGTAACAAAATTATGTCATGTGCTGCCAAATGGATGGAATTGGAGAACATTGTGCTAAATGAAAAAATAAACCACACTCAGAAAATCAGAAATCAAATATTTCTCTCATATCCAGAAGTGAGAGAGAGAGGGAAATAAAAGGAATTAAAAAAATAGGACTTAAGTCAATATAATAGAGAAAGGGGATCATGAGAGAGGGAGAAGGGGAGGATTTGGGAAAGAACTGAGAAATAATATTTATCAAATTATTCTATGTTCATGTACAAATATACCACAATCAATCATATATACATATGATTGAAGGAGGAGAGAAGGTACTAGGGAGTGAGATTGATCAAATAATGTGCACGTTTGACTATGTCATAATGAATTCCACTCATATTTCTAATTATAATGAACCAATAAAAATTTTCCTACATTAAAAAAAGTTTTAAAAATTAATTTCATAAGATACATCTCCAAAAAAATGTTGAACACCAGCTGAACTATTCTGGTTCATTTTTTATTTGCTAGATAGAAAGACATTTTGTCAGAAAAAGTACTCAAGGAAAGCACTTTTCTTCCCATCAGTCTATATTAAGGAAACAGTCCCTACTATATGCTTCTTTAAACCATTGAAACAATTTAATGAATTAATATAAGGTGGTTTCCATGTTTTCATAGAGACTAACTTAGAACATAAAATTTTGTAAAATTTTATCTCCTCTTAGGTTTTGGTGATCTTTAGTAAATGTTCATGGGATAAATAGCCTGTGAGTTTTGGGGTTTATTTTTCCCCAAACTATTGAACATATGCTTTTTGGTCTCTGTAGTCCTTCTCTGGAGGCATTAACTCTTTGGAATCAAATTACCTTAGAGATTATTCTTCATTGTTACAACAAAACGCAGAAAACAATTATTAGAAATTATATATTCACCAATACCTCAAGAAAAGAGAAATAGTATTTTCCAGTTTGCATTTTTTTATTTGTTTGTATAATTTTCCTTGGTAATAAAGCAAAACAATTGAGCTCTTTTAGGTGAACATGAGAACAGAACTTTCACAGTTTGAGTGGAGAGAATGTTTGGTTTCTAAAAGTTAAATTATTGGCAGGAAAAGAATAGTTGGAAATAAGTTTACATTTTAACTTGCTTATCATTTTATTCATTCTGGCATACTTTTTAAAAAGCAGTGAAGAACTTAGGATTCACTTTATAAAGATTTACTTCATATTTTCATAGTTTGTACAAAATCTTTAAAACAGATTAAAATGTATAATTGTGGGGTTGGGGTTGTGTCTTAGTGGTAGAGTGCTTCCCTAGCATGCATGAGACACTGGTTTTGAACCTCAACACCACATAAATATAAAATAAAGGTATTGTGTTCATCTACAACTAAAAAAGAAATTAAAAAAATAAAATAAATAAAATAAAATGTATTATTGTTATGGTGATAATCACTATTAAATAAAATATACTGATTAAATTCAAAACATGGCTATATGGATGGGACAATATATAATAGCAAAACAATTTTTATATTAAAATTGTTGAAAAATTATAAGGAAATATTATTTTTGTACTCTATATTAGACACAATGATATACTGAATAATACTGACAATAAAAATTCTTTAAGATCTCTGAAATGAATGAAAAAGAATTTCCATGAATTTTTGCCCATCTTTCAAATCATACTTACATATTTCAGGAAACAAAGACAAGTTTAATATTCACGATGACACATAATGGGGGGTGGGAGGGGTTAGTGTTAGGGTTAGAGTTAGGGTTAGGGAGGGGGGCAAGAATGGAGGAAGGAAGGACTGTATAGAGGGAAAAGAGAGGTGGGAGGGGTGGGAGAAGGGAAAAAAAAACAGAATGAATCAAACAACATTACCCTATGTAAATTTATGATTACACAAATGGTATGCCTTTACTACATGTACAAACAGAGAAACAACATGTATCCCATTTGTTTACAATAAAAAAAAATATTCAATGTCAAGGTTCAGGCCATGAGAAGGTAGAGAGGAGCATAAGTCCTTGAGTGAGCACACGCCTCAGGACAATAAAGGCCTTCTGTTTGTCTGGCTTAGAAACATACTGCAACTCCTCTGTCCCTTGAGACCTGGAGACATTATTATAAAAACATTTGGTACTAGTGGACTCTGTGAAGCAAGCAAGTTAAATGATCTCCACATGTGCAAAACTAACTACACTAATATAACCTGATATAACCCTGGTGTAGATAATAAAACTGAACTGGTTTTCCCACGGAAACCACTTCTTGCTGTATGCCATCCTGTGTGCTTGCCTCTTTATTTGCTCTCCCCTTAACCTTTATACCTGGCAGTTAACCTTTACAATTCAAATAGATCTCAAAAAGGAGAAGATGGTAGCTTAGACAAAGGGTGCATTTCCCAGCAAGAGATTTAAAAAGTGGTAAAATTATTCCTCAGCAAGATGGGTGACTCAGGGTACTCACTGAAATTCAACATTGGACAGCAAAATACTCATAGAGACACAGAAAGTTGAAACTTTGAACACATTATAGGAAATAATATGTTAGAGATGCGCCAGCTTGATGCCACCAGGCCACTGCTGAGAAGAGGGAGAAAACAGACAGAGAAAAGCATGGCAAATACAACTGGCTTTGGGAACCTGTGGCATAGAGAGGGAGGCTGATCTTAATAGACCCAGAGATAGTGCAGGAAGTCATTGAGTGAAAACTGATTAAAATCACTTGTCTGAGAGGCAGAAGTTCGGTGGGAATCATTTGCAATGGTGGGAGCCATTTTTACATGACCGTAGCAGTGATTAGAGGCTAGAGATTGAGAATTTATATAGGAAGTTTCCAGCGGACCCTGCAGTCATCTTTTTGAGGGGTCCAGAGTGTGACTGGACCAGTGTGACTAAAACACATGCAGAAATGATTATGCCCAGTCCAATCCAGGGTCAGGATATAGAGGAGGGAGAGTTCCTTTGTTGTTGACATCTCAAAAAACTGAAAAGACAGCAGTAACCATCCAGACAGAGAAATCAGCATTCTAGGTCTGATCCTGGGTAATTCACATTCATTGAGGTAGAATATGTAAAGACTGTTGAGGTTTAAACTCCTCACGCTAAAAGCGGAATAACCAGGGGCCTCTAAGTCCAGATATCCAGCAGAGACAGGCATCTCCAACAACAGGGGTGTGGAGCAAATATCAAATACCCATCTACAGAATTCCAAAGTACATCCAAGACCCAGCACCAGCTCCTGGATCTTCCAATTTAAAACTGCATCAGATCCACTACAGGCATACACCTGTTATCTGTACTCCCCAGTCTATTTCATTCTATATTAGGAAATGGGAAACTGAGAACTACTATGACCAGCTTGTCTTATGGCTCTGAATGGCAATTTATGAGAAACATAAGACCTGGTAATTAACAACCCCTGGTCCTTGTCCCAAGGGTTACAGAATCCTAAAATAAACAAAGAATTGCATAACATAAGCAAACCATCCTTGCCTACAGTTTTGACCATCTCAGTTGAAACAAGTTCTTTGTTTTTCATAAAGATTTTTTTCCTATTCCCCTTTCCTTTTTAATTTAAATTTTATTTTTTTAATTTTTAATTTTATTTGGTTTTATTCCATTTTTTATTTTTATTTTACTTTTTTCCATTTTGTGTGGTAGTATATATGTGTATGTGTTCTCATTGCACAGATAGGCTTGAAGAAACAATATATATATATATTCAAAATCCATATATAAAATATATGTATATATACATATATAAAACACACACATTTTCAAAATGCATTTTTATTTTTCTTCCATTATAATTTCTCACTTCTTTGCCCGTTTATTAATTAGGCTTAGTTTGACATTTGTGGTGTAAAATTCAATGCAGGTTTGATTTGTTTTGATCTTATATTTGTTTGTATTTTGGTTTTAGGTCCTCTTTATGATACCTTCCTTTTTTAAAACTTTTTCAATTTGTTTTAATTAGTTATACATGACAGCAGAATGCACTTTGATACATCATAAATAATGGAGTATAATTTCCATTCTTTTGATTATACATGATGTACAACCCCACCACTGGTATATATATAAGTACAGAGGGTAATAATGTCTGATTCTTTCTACTACCCTTCCTACCTGAAGACACCTCCCCTCCCCTCACTCTACTTTACCTAAAGTAACTCTATTCTTCCCTAGCCTCCCCTACCCATTGTGAATTAGCATCCACATATCAGAGAAAACATTCAGCCTTTGTTTTTTGGGAATTGGCTTATTTTGCTTAGCTCGATTTTCTCCAGGTTCATTCAATTACCAGAAAAAACCGTAATTATTTTATTCTGTAAGGCTGAGTAATATGCCATTGTAAATATACATACCACATTTTTTTATCTGTTCATCTGCTGAAGAGCACCTAGGTTGGTTCCATAGCTTAGCTATTGTGAATTGAGATGCTGTAAACAGTGATGTGGCTACATCACTATAATATGCTGATTTAAGTTCTTTGAGTATAAACGAAGAAGTGGGATAGCTGAATGAAATAGTGGTTCCATTGCAAGTTTTCTGAGGAATCTCCATACCACTTTCCATAATAGTTGCACCAATTTGCAGTCCCACCAGCAATGAATGAGTGTAACTTTTCCCCCACATCCTCACCAACATTTATCGTTTCTATTCTTGATAATTGCCATTCTGACTAGGGTGAGATTAAATTTTAGAGTAGTTTTGATTTTCATTTCTCTAATTCTTAGAGATGTTGAACATTTTTCATATGTTTGTTGATCAATTGTATTTCTTCTATTGTGAAGTATCTGTTCAATTCCTTAGCCCATTTATTGATTAGGTTCTTTGATTTCTTAGGTGTTAAGTTTTTTGAGTTCTTTATATATCCTGGAGATTAATGCTATATCTGAGGTGCATGTGGTAAAGATTTTCTTCCATTCTGTAGGGTCTCTCTTCATGTTATTATTTTCTTTGCTGAGAAGAAGCTTTTTAGTTTGAATCCATCCCATTTATAGATTCTTAATTTTATTTTTTGCACTTTAGGAATCTTGTTAAGGAAGTCAAATCCTAGGTTGACATGGTGAAGATTTGGGCCTACTTTTGTTCTATTAGGTGCAGAGTCTCTGTTCTAGTGCCTACATCTTTGATCCACTTTGAGTTGAATTTCTTGTAGGGTGAGACATAAGGGTTTAATTTCACATTGTTTCATGTGGATTTTCAATTTTGCCAGCCCCATTTGTTGAATAGGCTATCTTTTTTCTAGTGAATATTTTAGGTGCCTTTGTCTAGTATGAGATAACTGTATTTATGTGGGTATGTCCCTGAATCCTCTATTCTGTACCACTGGCTTATATGTCTGTTTTGGTGCCAATACCATGCTGCTTTGGTTACTATGGTTCTGTAGTATAGTTTAAGGTCTGATATCGTGGTGCTTCCCACTTCACTCTTCTTGTAAGACTGCTTTGACTGTTCTAGGTCTCTTATTTTTCCAAATGAATTTCATGACTGCTTTTTCTAGTTCCATGAAGAATGTCATTGGGATTTTAATAGGAATAGCTTTAAAACTGTATAATGCTTTTGGTGGTATGGCCATTTTGACAATATTAATTCTGCCTATCCAGGAGCATGGGAGGTCTTTCCATCTTCTAAGGTCTTCTTCAATTTCTTTCTTTAGTGTTCTGTAGTTTTAATTGTAGAAGACTTTTATCTCTTTTGTTAGGTAGATTTCCATGTTTTTTTTTTTTCCTTGAAGCTGTTGTGAATGAGGTAGTTTTCCTAATTTCTCTTTCAGTAGATATGTCACTGATGTATAGGAATGTGTTTGATTTATGGGTGTTAGTTTTATAACCTGCTACTTTGCTGAATTCATTTATGAATTTTAGAAGTTTTCTAGTGGACTTGTTTGGCTCGTATAAATATAGAATTGAGTCATTGGCAATTAGTGATAGTTTTGAGTTCTTCTTTTCCTATTGGTATCCCTTTAACTTATTTCATCTGTCTGATTTCTCTGGCAAGAGTTTCAAGGGCAATGCTGAATAGAAGTGGTGAAAGAGGGCATCCTTGTCTTGTTCCAGTTTTTAGAGGGAATGCTTTCAATTTTTCTCCACTTAGAATTATGTTGGACTTGGGTTTAGTATATATATAGCTTTTACAATGTTGAGGTATGTTCCTACTATCCCTAGTTTTTCTAGTGTTTTGAACATGAAGGGGTGCTGCATCTTGGCAAATCCTTTTTCTGCATCTACTGAGATGGTCATATTATTATTGTTTTTAAGTCTGTTGATGTGATGAATTACTTTTATTGATTTCTGTATTTTGAACCAACCTTACATCCCTGGGATGAAACCCTCCTTGATTGTGATGCACTATCTTTTTAGTATGTTTTTGTATGCAATTTGCCAGAATTTTATTAAGAATTTTTTAATCTGTGTACATCAGAGATATTGGTCTGAAGTTTTCTTTCTTTGATATGTCTTTGTCTATTTTGGTATCAGGGTGATATTAGCCTCATTTGAATGAGTTTAGAAGGGTTCCCTCCTTTTCTATTTCATAGAATATTTTAAAGAGTATTGATGTTATTACTTCTTTGAATGCCTTGTAGAACTTGACTGAGAATCCATGTGGTCCTGGGCTTTTCTGGATTGGTAGGGTTTTGATGGCATTTTCTATTTCATTACTTATTACTGATCTGTTTAAATCATGTATTTCCTACTGATTCAGTTTGGGAAGGCCATATGTCTCTAGAAATATGTTGATTTCTTCAATATTTTCTACTTTATTGGAGTATAAATTTTCAAAATAGTTTCCAGTCATCTTCTGATTTTCAGTCATGTCTGTTGTATTATTTCCTTTTTAATCATGTATTTTAACAATTTGAGTTTTCTTTTTCTCTTCATTAGTGTGTGTAGAGGTTTATCAATTTTATTTTTTCAAAGAACCAACTTTTGGTTTTGTCAGTCTTTTCAAATGTTTCTTTTGTTTCAATTTCATTGATTTCAGCTCTGATTTTAATTATTTCCTGTCCTCTACTATTTTGGGTGTTAATTTGTTCTTTTTCTATGACTTTTGAATGTAATGGTAGGTAATTTATTTGTTGATGTGTTGTTTATTTATTTTTTACAGACTGCATTTTGATTCATTGTACACAAAATGAGTACATCATTTCATGTCTATGGTTGTGTATGATGTAGAGTCATACCATTCGTGTAATCATACATGTACATAGGGTAAGGATGTCTGTCTCGTTCCACCATTTTTCATACCTCCTCCCTCTCATTTCCTTCTACAAAATCTAAAGTTCCTCCATTCTTCTCTTACCTCCCACCCACCACCCCCATTATATATTATCATTCGCTTACCAGGGAAAACATTCAGCCTTTGGTTTTTTGGGATTGGCTTATTTCACTTAGCACGATATTCTCCAATTCTGTCCATTTATCTGCAAATGCCATATTATTTATGGTTGAATAATATTCCATTGTGTATATATACCACAGTTTCTTTATCCATTCATCTGTTGAAGGGCATCTAGTTTAGTTCCACAATCTAGCTATTGTGAATTGAGCTGCTAAAAACATTGATTGGCTGTGTTACTGTAGTATACTAATTTTAAGTCCTTTGGGTATAAACCAAGGAGTGGGATAACTGGGTCAAAATATGGGTCCATTCCAAGTTTTCTGAGGATTCTCCACACTACTTTCCAGAGTAGCTGCACCAATTTGCAACTCCACCAGTAATGTAAAAGTGTGCCTTTTTCCCCACATCCACGCCAACATCTATTATTGTTTATGTTCTTGATAATAGCCATTCTAAGTAAGATAAAATCTTAGAGTTGTTTTAATTTGTATTTCTCTAATTACTAGAGATGTTGAACACTTTTTAATATATATATTAATCACCTGTATGTCTTCTTCTGTAAAGTGTCTGTCCAGTTCCTTGGTCCATTTATTGATTGGGTTCTTTGTATTTTTGGTGTAAAGTTTTGTAAGTTCTTTAGAAATTTTGGAGAAAAGTGTTCTATCTGAAGTGCATGGGGAAAAGATTTTCTCCCACTCTGTAGGCTCTCTTTTCACATTATTGATTGTATCCTTTTCTGAGAAAAAAGTTTTTTAGTTTAAGTCCATCCCATTTATTGATTATTGCTTTGATTTCTTTGAGAGTCTTGTTAAGGAAGTCTGATCCTAAGCCAACTTGATGAAGATTCAGGCCTACTTTGTCTTCTATTTGTTGCAGGGTCTCTGATCTAATTTTGGTCTCTTGATCCATTTTGAGTTGAGTTTTGTGCCAGGTCAGAAATAGAGGTTTAATTTCATTTTAGTACATATGCATTTCCAGTTTTCCCAGCACCATTTGTTAAACAGGCTATCTTTTCTCCATTGTATGCTTTTGACACCTTTGTCTAGAATGAGGTAACTGTATTTATGTGGGTTTGTCTCTGTGTCTTCTATTCTGTACCATTGGTCTGCCTGTCTATTTTGGTGCCAATACCATGCTGCTTTTGTTACTATTGCTCTGAGCATAGTTTAAGTTCTGTTATTGTGTTACTTCATGCCTCACTCTTCCTACTTGGGATTGTTTTGGCTATTTGAGGTCTCTATTCTTCCAGATGAAGTTCATGATTGCTTTCTCTATTTCTATGAGGAATGTCATTGGAATTTTAATTGGAATTTTATTGAATTTGTATAGTGCCTTTGGTAGAATGGCCATTTTGACAATATTAATTCTGCCTATCCAAGAACATGGGAGATTTTTCCTTTTCCTAAGGTTTTCTTCAATTCCTTTCTTTAGTGTTCTGTAGTTTTCATTGTAGAGGTGTTTTACCTCTTTTGTTAGATTGATTTCCAAGTATTTCTTTTATTTTTTGAGGCTATTGTGAATGGAGTGGTTTTCCTAATTTCTCTTTCAGAGGATTCATCATTTATGAATAGAAATTCATTAGATTTATATGTATTGATTTTTTATCCTGCTACTTTGCTGAATTCATTTATTAGTTCTAGAAGTTTTCTAGTGGGGATTTTTGGATCCTCTAAATATAAAATCATGTCATCTGCAAATAGTGACTGCTTGAGTTCTTATTTTCCTATTTGTATCCCTTTAATTCCTTCGGTCTGACAAATTGCTCTGGCTAGAGTTTCAAGGATGATGTTGAATAGAAGTTGTGAAAGATGGCATCCCTCTGTTGTTCCAGGTTTGAGAGGGAAAGCTTTCAGTTTTTTCCATTAAGAATGATGTTGGCTGTGGGCTTAGCATAGATGGCCTTTGCAATGTTGAGGTATGTTCCTACTATCCCTATTTTTTCTAGTGTTTTAAGCATGAAGGGGTGCTGTATTTTATCAAATGCTTTCTGAGCATCTATTGAAACAATCATACGATTCTTAACTTTAAGTCTATTGATGTGATGAATTACATTATTGATTTCCAGATGTTGAACCAACCTTGCATCCCTGGGATGAACCCCACTTGCACTATCTTTTAAAAATGCTTTTGTATGCAATTTGCCAGAATCCTGTCAAGGATTTTTGCATCTATGTTCATCAGGGATATTGGTCTAAAGTTTTCTTTCCTTGAAACATCTTTGTCTGGTTTTGGTATCAGAGTGGTACTTGCTTCATAGAATGAGTTTGGAAGGGTTCCCTCCTTTTCTATTTCCTGGAATACTTTGAGGAGTATTGGTATTAGTTCTTCTTTAAAGGTCTTATAGAATGTGGCTGAGAATCCATCTGGCCCTGGGCTTTTCTTGTTTGGTAGGCTTTTGCTGGCTTCCTCTATTTCAGTGCTTGAAATTGATCTGTTTAAATTGTGTACGTCTTCCTGATTCCATTTGGGAGGATCATATGTCTCTAAAAACTTGTCAATGTTTTCAATATTTTCTGTTTTGTTGGAATATAGATTTTCAAAGTAGCATCTAATTATGTTATGTATTTTGATGTCTGTCGTGATCTTTCCTTTTTCATCATGAATTCTAATAATTTGAGTTTTCTCTCTCCTTCTCTTTGTTAGTGTGGCTAAGGGTTTATCAATTTTGTTTACTTTTTCAAAGAACCAACTTTTTTTGGTCAATTTTTTGAATTGTTTCTCTTGTTTCAATTTCATTGATTTCAGCTCTGATTTTAATTATTTCTTGTCTTCTACTATTTTGGGTGTTTATCTGTTCTTTTTTCTAGGGCTTTGAGATATAATGTTAGGTCATTTAGTTGTTGACTTTTTGTTTTTTTAATGTATGAGCTTAATGCAATGAACTTTCCTCTTAGTACTGCTTTTAGAGTGTCCCAGAGATTTTGATATGTTGTGACATTGCTTTCATTTACCTCTAAGAACTTTTTTATTTCTTCCCTGATGTCTTCTGTTACAATTGCATCATTTGGTAGCATATTATTTAGTCTCCAGGTGTGGGAGCAGTTCTTGTTTTTTATTTTATCATTGATTTCTAATTGCATTTCATTATGGTCTGATAGAATACGAGGTAGTATCTCTAGTTTTTTGTATTTACTAATGTGTTCTTTGTAGCATAGTATATGGTCTATTTTGGAGAAGGATCCATGGTTGCTGAGAAGAAAGTATATTCATTCAATGATGGATAAAATACTCTATGTATGTCTGTTAAGTCTATATCATTGATTGTATTATTTAGTTCTATAGTTTCTTTTTTTGTTGTTTTTGTTTGGAGGATGTATCCAATGGTGAGAGTGATGTGTTAAAGTCACCCAGTATTATTGTGTTTTGGTCTATTTGATTCTTAAAATTGAGAAGGGTTTGTTTGATGTACATAGATGCTCCATTGTTTATGGCATAAATATGTAAAATCATTATGTCTTGCTGGTTTGTGGTTCCCTGTAGCACTATGAAATGTTCTTCTTTATCCCTTCTGACTAACTTAGGTTTGAAGTCCACTTTATCTGATATGAGGATGGAGACTAACATTTTATTCTTTTAATGAATGAACTCAATGCAATGAACTTTCCTCTTAGCACTGCCTTGATGGTGTCCCAGAGATTTTGATATGTTTTATTACTATTCTCAGTTACCTCTAAGTATTTTTTTTTACTTCATCCATGATTTCTTGTGCTATCCATTCATCATTCAGTAGTATATTATTTAGTCTCCAGGTGTTATAGTAGCTTCTATTTTTTTATTCTATTGTTAATTTCTAATTTCCACTATGATCTCATAGGATGCAGGGTATTATTTCCTTTGGTTTTTTTTTTTTTTTTTTTTTTTTGGTATTTGTTAAGAGTTGCTTTCTGGAATAAGATGTAATTTATTTAGAGAAGATTCCATGTGCTGCTAAGAAGATGGATGAAATATTCTATATATGTCTGTTATGTCTAAATTATTGATTGTATTATTTAGATCTAGAGTTACTTTGTTTAGTTTTTGTTTGGAAGATCTATTCAGTAGTGAGAGAGGTGTGTTAAAATCACCCAGTATTATTGTGTTGTGGCCTATTTAATTCCTGAAGTTGAGAAGGGTTTTGATGTACATAGATGTTCTATTGTTTGTGGCATAAATATTTAAGAATGTTACGCTTTGTCGATGTGTAATTCCCTTAAGTAGCATGAAATTTCCTTTGTTCCCTCTGATTAACTTTGGCTTGAAGTCTGCTTTATCTGATATGAAGACAGAAACCCCTCCTTGTTTACCTGATCCATGTGAATGATATGTTTTTTCCCATTGTTTCACTTCAGTCTGTGAATGTCTTTGCTTATGAGATGTCTTTTGGAGACAGCATCTTGTTGGGTCTTGTTTTTTAATTCAATCTGCCAGTCTGTTTCTTTCAATTGATGAGTTTAGGCTATTAACATTCAAGGTTATTATTGAGATATTATCTATGTTCCTGGTCATTTTTGCTTATTTCTGGTTTTTAATTTGACTTAGTTTCTCATTTGATTGTCTATTTCTTTAGTATAGTTCCTCTCTTTGCTGGTTTTCACTTTTTTTCCTCACTTCATCCTCATGGAATGTTTTGTTGAGAATGTTCTCTAATGTAGTCTTCCTAGTGGTAAATTCTTCTAACTTTTGTTTATCATGGAAGGTTTTTATTTCATCTTCAAATATAAACTTAAAATTGCTGGATATAAAATTCTTGGTTGGCATAATTTTCTTTCAGAACTTGAAATATATTATTCCAGGACTTCCTAGCTTTGAGGGTCTAGATTGAGAAATCAATTGAGATCCAAATTGGTTTCCTCATATACATAATTTGATTTTGTTTTTCTCTCACAACCTTTAAGATTTTATCTTAATTCTGTGTGTTAGTCATTCTTATTATGTGTCTTGGTTAGGGTCTGCTGTTATTTTGTACATTTAGGGTTCTGTAAACCTCTTATATTTGACTTTCCATTTCATTCTTTAGGTTTGGGTAATTTTCTGAAAATTTTTCATTTAAAATATTGTGCATTACTTTGGTTTGTATCTCTGCTCCTTCCTCTATCCCAGTAATTCTTAAATTTGGTTTTTTCATGTTATCCCATAATTCTTGGAAGTTCCGTTCATGGATTCATACCTTCCTCTCTGCGTGATCAACTCTATTTTCAAGATTATGTATTTTCTTTTCATTGCCTAAGGTTCTGTCTTCCAAGTGGTTTAGTCTGTTGATTGCTTTCTATTTAATTTATAATTTGGCGTATTGATTCCTTCATTATGGGGATTTCTTCTTGTTTTTTTTAACAATCTCTAACTTTATTGAAGTGCTCTTTCACTTCCTGTTTTTTTCTTTGATTTCACTTCTTATACTAATCTTTACTTCGCAAATCAGTTTAACTATGTACATTCTAAATTGCTCTGACATTTCTTCTGATGTGTTGTCAGTGGATTCTGTTATTGGAGCATCTTGATTTGTTTTAGGTGCTTTATTCCCTTGTTTTTTATGTTGTTCCTGTGTTTTCCCATCTAGTAGTATGGTTCTAAGGAAGCACAAATTCTACCCTGCTGATTTATAGTGTCCCTGAAAGTTTCCAGGGGGACCTTTAAGGGGGAAGACCAATATCAATAGCACCCAATGCAAACAATATACAGCCCCAGACCCACTAGATCCTATTCAAACTTCCACAATTTTCTTGCAATAAACAAAAATGATGAGTTCAATTATTGTCTACATTATATATAGTAAGTTTGTTAAAGGATTATAATTTCAAATGACAAAGAGAGAACAGAAGTGGGCATGATGCTCCTGAGGGAGGAGAAGAGAAGCCAGAAGAAAAAAAACTATAGTAAGAGTGGAAGAGAAATTGATAGAGATTAACCATTAGCAGGAGAAAAGATAGAGAATCCAGCAAAACAGACAAGCAAGAGGAAAATATATACAATTAAAAATTTAAAAATATAGAATTCACAATAAAACTACAAAATATCATTCATACATCAATGTCCTCAACAAACGGTGCATGAAAAATACCTAGTTTCAAAAATAGTAGATAGTACAGAAGAAAAAAAAAAAAACTCAATGGAAAACTGAACACTGTTTGCTTCAGAGTTCAAAATTTTCTCAGTCCTGTCTCTGATTCTTCATGGGATTGCCTGGACAAGACTGGCCCCCACAGAGCTCTGGTTCATACACCCAGCTTTGGTCAAGTTGAAGTCCCAAGATCTCAGTCTGTTCCAATTTGCAGAGAGATCACCAGGGATGTGCTCACACAGAGGAGTGACCCTGAAAATAAGCTAGAATATGTCAGTAACCAGCACTCCCAACAGGAAGACTCCAGGCACAGTCAACCCTATAGGCACTCTGACACTGAACCTCCATGTCCCAGCTGGTGTCCCCAGAGGTGACTGTAGCAGGCCCCTTGGTCCCCTAGGCACTGGATGTTATCTCAAGATGGAGGTGGCTATGTGTAACTAAACCTGCAGGCACTCTGACAGTGGTCCTCTGAGCAGTAACAGCAGTGGGTCAGTAGCAGCAGGTGGGTGGGTCATGGGCAGCAGCACACAGAGTACAGGTTGGTGACAGCAGCACCAGTTACAGCATTGCTCAGGAAACTGGGTGACAGTAGGAGTGGCGTCAGGGGCAGCAGAGTAGGCAGTAGCCACTCCTGGAGAGAAGACCTCAGGGCAACAGTAGCACTGGCATCAGGGCAGCAGCATCTGCCTTAATATACCATCTTTACTCTTTTCCCCTCCTGATAACCAAATTTTTCTGTTTCCTTTTCTTCTCTTTAATTAATTAGCTTTCATTTTTTTAATGCTTCCACCTTATAGCTGTCATCTGCTTCCTACCTCCTATTTCTCCTATGTTTATTTTTTTAAATATTTTAATCTTTTCTTGCCTTCCTAAAATATTTTCTCCTCACTAGAGGAACTGTAATTCCACTATCTGATAGAATTATATAGTTTATGTAATTCCTACTCCATTCATGTTGTTATGATTACTAATACAGTGGTCAACATAGTGGATACCTTCATTTTAAAGCCTAATCAAGTTCCTGATTGCTTACTGTTGGTGATAAAGTTAAATGTTGCCCTGACCATTCCTCTAAAGTTGGTAGTTAGTGTTATAAATGCTAAATTAGACACCACATATTTATTTTTAAGACTGTATATTTGTTGCTAACATTATTGCTATTCCATACACCCCCTTTATCTGAGAGGGGCTGGAAAGTGATTGGGACACTTCAAGTTCACAGAGAAGAGGTTCTTTTGCTGAGAAACATTCACAATTCAGACAAATAAGAGTAATCTTCAGTCCATGCACAAACTAGCCCTATGTGATTCTCAACAATACCTCAACATATACAACAGGTGAGAGAAAGTCTCCAAACTGAAAACCAGACCCCAAGTAGGAACAACTAGGAGGATCCTTAGATATTACTCCTGAATGTCTACTCATACAGCAAAAACAGAGAGAAGTCCCTAGAAAGGAAAAGATAACTACACACCAAAGAACACACGTATAAAAGAGGAAAAGGAAACCATCCCAACAGATGCACAAATCGAAGACTTTTGAAAACATGTTGAAAGAGACAACACTCTCCCAATTCATAATCTTCCTACAAAGAACCCACAGATTTGGAAGTAGATAAAATTCTAGAGAAATACTATAAAAATTGACTACTAAAGTGTTAAGTGAACTAAAGGAGAGCTAAGGAATGAATTTAAAAAGTAAATACAATAGGTGAAATATCATTTGAATAAAAAAATGGAGATATTGAAAAGTAAGTAATCAAAAGTATTGGAAATGAAGGACACAATGAATCAAATTAAAAATTCACTTGACTTGACCATGTACACGTATGAATATTCTACAGTGAATGTCACCTTCATGCATATCCACAAGGTCCTAATTTAAAAAAAAATACAAATAGCAGAAAGATAAATAAAGAAAAGGGAAGGGGAAAAAGGAGAGAAGAAGAAGGAAAGGGGAAATGCTTGGAAATGAAATTGAGAAAATATTTAACGCTTGTATATCTCAAAATGAACCTAATATTATATATTACTAAAGAACTAATCTAAATGAAAAAAAAATCACTTGAAACCCCACCCTCAGAACAGATTGCATATAAAATAAAACTTCAAGCCTTCAAGACAGAACTTCAGTTCATGAAGATAGGGTATATGAAATTAAATACTTAGTGTGCAATAAATTAATTAAAATAAAAGGCCATGATCAGACAAGAACTGAAATTCTGTCTTAAAGGCTTGAAGTTCTATTTTACATGATATCTGTTTGGAGGGTGGCTCAGTGGTAGAGCACTTTCCTAGCATGTGTGAGACACTAGGTTCAATTCTCAGCACCACATATAAATAAATGAATAAAATAAAGATCCATCAATATTTTAAAAATATATAAAAAAGAGACAGACACAGAACAGGGTTGGGTAGAACACAGCATTAACATACAAGCTAATGGGATTCAGAACCACTTCAGTGAGATGATAGCAGAACTTTTTTCTCATATTAGAAATGAAGTAGACATCCACATACGAGATTCATATAGAACTCCAAGTAGGCAAGATCAAAACAGAACCTCTCCAAGACATCATAATCAAAATGCCTAATACAAAAAAAGTAAATAATATCACAAACTAAAAGAGACAAATGTCAGGTCACATTTAGAGTCAAACCAATAAGGCTCACTTCTGGCTTGACAATTTAGAACCTAAAATCAAAGATGGTTTGGAATATTACATTCCAATCCAATATTCCAATCTCTAAAAGAAAACAATTTTAAGCCAAGAAATGAAATATTCACAGTTGCTATTTTTCATAGTCCATGGAAAAGCAAAAATTTTTCATTACAAGGACAAACTAAAAGAATTCATGACCACTGAGTCAACAATACAAGGAATACTGAAAGATATGCTTCAAAAAGAAGAACTCAATCCCCCCCAATTCTCCCAATTAGATGAAGCTCAAAAAAGAGCCACAAACTAAATGTAAATCAAGACCAAACTAAATATACAAAACAAATCAAATGTCAGGAAATAACAAAATTCTATCCACAATAACACTGAATATAAATGATCTCAATTCCTCAATTAAAAAATAGATTGGCAGAATGCATCAAAAAACAAAATACAACTATATGCTGTTTGCAAGAGACTCATCTCATAAGCAAAGACTCATAGACTAAAAGTGGAGGAATAGAAATTTTTTCCATGCAAATGGAGTCTGAAAACAGGAAGGAGTACCTATTCTCATATCTGACAAAGCAGATTTCAAGCAAAAAATAATCTTAAGAGGCAAAGAAGGCCATGACATACTAGTAAAGAGAACAATACAGCAAGAAGATAAAATGATAGTAAATATTTATGTCCCAAATGTCACTATACCTAATTACATAAAAAATAATATGCTTCTTGAGAATAAATCTCAAATTGACCCCAATATAACAATACTAGGTGATTTTAAAACATTCCTATCACCAAGAGACAGGTAATCTAAATATAAAATCAACAAAATATGTTAGACCTAAATACTACTATAAATCAAGTGAACTTAACAAACATCTAGAGAATATTTCACCCCAAAACAGCTGATTTTATTTCTCAGCATCTCATGGAAACTTTTCCAAAACAGAACATATTCTAGGTCATGATGTAAGCCTTAGCAAATGCAAAAAATTGATATAATCCTGGGTATTTTACCAGAACACTATGGAATGAAACTAAAAATCAACAGCAAGAAAAATTATAGAAACTACACTAACACATAAACATTGAATGATACTCTTTTAAATGAGAAGGGGATCATAGAAAAAAATCAGAAGAGAAATCAAGAAAACTTAGGAAGGAATGCAAATCAAAATTAAAATCTCTGTGACAGTATGAAGGCAATTTTAAAAGGAAAGTTCCTAATGTTGAGTGCCTACAGTTTAAAAAATAGAAAGATTCCAAATAAATAATTTCATACTACACCTTGAGACCTTAGAAAAGGAAGAACAAACTAATTCCCAAATCAGTAGAAGACAGGAAATAATTAAGATTAGTTAATCAAACTGAGAATAAAAAAACAATACACAGGGTCAATGCAACAAAGTGTTGATTCTTTGAAAGATAAACAAGACTGATAAGCCCTTAACCAAACTAATCAAAGAAAAAAAACAGAGGCACAAATTGACAAAATTTGTGATATGGAATATATTATCAGATAATTCTGAAAACAGAGCATCATTACAAACTATTTTGAAAACTTATACTCCAATAAACTGCAAAACTAGAAGATACTGGAAAACTTCTTGACACATATGACCTACCCAAATCGAACCAGAGAGATACAGAAACATAATTAGACCAAATTTGATTAATGAAATTGAAATTGAAATTAAAAGACTACTGACAAAGAAAATCCCAGGACCAGATGGATTATCAGGTGAGTTCTAGCATACCTTTAAAGAATCAGTAACAGTAGTATTTCTCAAATTATTCCATGAAATTGAAAGTGAGGGAATACTCCCAAATATATTCTTTGAAGGCAATATTACCCTAATACCAAAACCAAAGACATATCTAGGAGAGAAAACTATAGTCCAATATCCCAGATGAAGATAAATGCAAACTTTCTTAAGTAAATGTTAATAAACTTCATTTAAAAACATATTAAGAAGATTATAAACTATAATCAATAAACTTCATTCCAGGAATGTGAGATTGAATCAACATATGCAAATAAATAAATGTAATTCACCACTTGAATAAAATTAAGAACAAGAATCATATGATTATCTCAATAGATGCAGAAAAGAACTTTGATAAAACACAGCAACATTCATGTTACAAACACTGGAGAAACGGAATACAGAAATTATTTTCTGAATTTTTATTGATTCTTTTTAGTTATATATCACAATAGGATTCATTTTGACATAATTTTGAAAGCTTAGAATATAATTTGTACTGATTTAATTCCTAGTACTGCCCCTTCCTCTCTTTTCCTCCCTCCCCCTGTTCCCTTTCCTCTGCTCTACTGATCTTTCTGTTGTTTACTTACAGGTTTTGTTGTTCTGTTTTTTTTTTTTTTTTTTTTTTAATTTTGTGTCCTGTGCATATAAAGGATGGGGAGATTCACTGTGGTATATTCATATATGTACACAGAAAAATTAGGTCAGATTTCATTCTACTTTCACTATTCCATTCCTCCTCCCTTCCCTTCATTCAAATTTGTCTACTCCATTGAGCTTTCTTCTAATCCTTTTTTTTTATCACCCCCCTCCCATTTTGGATATGCATCCACATATTTTCATGTAGCATGATGATTTCTAGTGCCATCCATTCACCAGCAAACACCATAAATCATTCTTCTTTATGGCTGAGTAATTCTTTATTTTATATATCACATTCTTTAGCCATTCATCTGCTGAAAGTCTCCTAGGTGGGCTCCATAACTTGGCAAATGTAAATTGTGCAGCTATAAATATTGATGTGGTTGTGTCACTGTAGTAAGTGGAGTTTAAGCCTTTTGGATATATACTAAGGAATGGTATAGCTGTGTCATCTGATGGTTCCATTTTTAGTTTTTTGAGGAATCTCCATACTTATTTCCAGAGTGGTTGCACCAATTTTCAGTCCCCAAAACAGTGTATTAGTGTACCCTTTTCCCCACATCCTCACAAACATGTTACTTGTATTCTCAATAATTGCCATTCTACCTGGAGTGAAATGAAATCTCATTGTAGTTTTAATTGCATTTTTCTAATTGCAATTAGAGCTGTTGAACTTTCATATACTTGTTGACCATTTATATTTGTTCTTTTCAGAAGTGTCTGTTTAGTTCCTTCACCTATTTATTGATTGGCTTATTATTATTATTATACATTATTTTGGTGCTAAGATTTTTTTTTATCTTTTTATATCCTGATATTAATGCCCTGAGGAACAGGTGACAAAGATTGTCTCTCATTGTGCTGGCTCTCTGTTCACATTCTTGATTGTTTCCTTTGTTGTTTAGAAGCTTTGTAATATGATGCCATCCCATATATTTTTTATTTTACTTCTTGTGCTTTGGGAATCTTGTTGAAGAAATCAGTTCCTAAGCCAACGCATTGGAGTTTGGGGCCTACATTTTCTTCTAGTAGGAGTAATGTTTCAGATCTAATTCTTAGGTATAGGGGTTAAATTTCATTCTGCTACATATGGATTTCCAGTTTTCCCATCACCATTTGTTAAAAAGGCTATGATTTCTCCAGAGTTCATTTATGGTGCCTTTATCTAGTATGAGATAACTGTATTTATGTGGGGTTGTCTCTGTATTCTATTCTGTTCCCTTGGTCTTCATGTCTGCTTTGGTACCAGACATGAAGTATCTGAAGAACACTAGACTGTTTTTGTTACTATAGTTCTGTAGTATAATTTAAGGTTCTGGTATGTGATGTCTCCTGCTTCACTTTTCTCACTAAGGATTGCTTTGGCTTATTTTTCCAAATGAACTTCAGTGCTGTTTCGTCCATTTCTGTGAAGAACATCATTGGAATTTTGATGGGAATTACACTGAATCTATAAGTGCTTTTAGTACTATGGCCATTTTGAAAATATTAATTCTGCTTATCCAAGAACATTGTGGGTGTTTCCAACTTCCAAAGTTATCTTCAATTTCTTTCTTTAGTGTTCTCTAGTTTTCACCTTAGAGGTCCTTCACCTCTTCTGTTAGATTGACTCCCAGGTATTTTTTTTTTTTTTTTTTTTAGGATATTGTGAATGAGATAGTCTTCCTAACTTCTTCTTCAGCAGATTTGTCATTGGATTATAGGAACATTATTTATTTGCGGTTGTTGATTTTGTATCCTGCTACTTTGCTGAATTTACTTATGAACTCTAGAAGTCTTCTGGTAGAGTTTCTTTGGGACTTCTAAATGAAGAATCATGTCACTGGCAACAGATTATATCCATAGCTTCTTTTCTCATTCATATTCCTTTAATTTCCTTCTCTTGCCTAATTGATCTGACTAGCGTTGCAAGGACTATGCTGAATAGAAGTGGTGACAATGGGCATCCTTGTCTTGCTTCTGTTTTTAGAGGAAAGGCTTTCAGTTTTTTTCCATTCAGAATAATGTTGGCCTTGGGTTTGTCATACATAATCTTCACAATGTTGAGGTAAAGTCCATAACTAATTTTATTGTTTTAAACATGAATGGGTGCTGTATTTGTCAAAAGCATTTTATCCAACTGTTGATATCATAGTGTGATTTTTGTCTTTAAGTCTATTTATGTGGAGAATTACATTTATTGTTTTCCATATGTTGAACCAACTTTGTATCCTTGGAATGAAATTCACTTGAACATGGTTTACTATTTTTAAAATGTGTTTCTGTATGTGGTTTGCCAATATTTTATTAAGAATATTTGCATCTATGTTCATCAAGGATATTGGTCTGAAGTTTTCTTCCTTGAGGTGTCTTTGTGTGGTTTTGGTATGTAGGTGATGTTGGCTTTGTAGAATGAATTTGAGAGAGTTCCCTCCTTTTATATTTTATGAAATAATTTGAGGAAGATTGGTATTAATTCTTCTTCAAAGGTCTGTTAGAACTCAGTTGAGAACATACCTGGTCCTGCACTTTTCATTGTTAAAACTTTTTGCTTCAATTTCATTACTTGAAATTGATGTTAAATTTTCTATAGCCTCCTAGTTCAATTTAGGTAGATCATTTGTGTTTAGGGATTTACCCATATCTTTAAGATTTTCTAGTTTACTGGAACATACATTTTCAAATTAGTTGCTGATGACCCTCTGGATTTCAGAAGTCTGTTGGGATATTTCCTTTTTCATCTTGGATTTTGATAATTTGGGATTTTTCCCTCTTTTATTGTTTAGTTTGGTTAATGGTTTATCAATTCATTTATACTTTTAAAAAGCTAACTATTTTTTTCTTTGATATTTTTATCTCAATTTCATTGATTTTAGCTCTAATTTTAATTATTTCCTGTCTTGATTTTGGTGTTGATTTGTTCTTTTTCTAGGGCCTTGAGATGTATTGTTAGATTATTTACTTGATATATTTCTATTCTTTTAATGTAAGAGCTCAATGCTATGAACTTACCTCTTAAAACTACCTTTATACTATTCCAGAAATTTTTATATGTAGTATCTCTATTCTAATTTTTTTATTTGCTTTTAGATATACATGATAGAATGTATTCTGACATATTATACATACATGGAGTATAACTTATTCTAATTAGGATTCCATTCTTGCACTTATGCATGATTTGGAGTTTCACTGGTCATGTAGTCATATATGAACATAGGAAAGTTATGTCCAATTCATTCCATTGTCTTATCTATTCCCATCTCTACTCCCATCCCTTTATTTCCCTTTGTCTAGTCCAATGAACTTTTATTCTTCCCTCCCCCATTCTCATTTACTTCTAATTATTTTTTATTTCTCCCCTGATTTCTTCTGATATCCATTTATTATTCAAAAATATATTATTTAATCTCCAATTGTTAGAGTGGTTTCTGGTTTTCATCTTAGCATTGATTTCTAATTTCATTCTATTATTATCTGATAGAATGCAAGGCATTATTTGTATTTTTTTATATTTGCTAACATTTGCTTTGTGACCTAAACTATGGGCTATTTTTAGAAAATATTCCATGTTCTTCTCCTGTGAAGAAAGTGAATTCAGTTGTGATGGAGAAACTATTTTATAAATGTCTCTTTTGTCCATATTATTAATTGTATTTTATTAGTTTTTTAGAATCTTTAGTTTTTGTTTGGATTATCAATACAGTGATGAGAGAAGTGTGTTAAAGTCATCCAGTATTACTGTATTGTGATCTACTTGATTCATAATATTGACCTGGGTTTTTTGGTTCATTGTTTGGGGCATAAACATTTGTGATCATTTTAGTATGATTTCCTTAAACATTATTAAATTATTTTCTTTGTCTCTTCTGATTAATTTTGGCTCGAGGTCCACTTTTATCTTACATGAAAATAGTAACCCTGTCTTGTTTCTGAGATCCTTGTGAATGGTATTTTTTTCCTTTCCTTTCACCTTTAGTTTGTGGATGTCTTTGCCTGTGAAGTGCGTCTCTTGCCAATGGCATATTGTTGGACCTTTTAAAATCAAATCTGCAAATCTAAGTCTATTGGTTGATGAATTTGAACAATTTTCATTCAAGGTGAGAAATTATTTTTATTTTCTGCCATTTTGATTTATTTCTAGCATTTAAATTGAACTTGAGTCTCCTCTAATTTACTATTCTTCTAGTGTAATTACTACCTAGGCTAGTTTTAATTTTTATTTTTCATTTCTTCCTTATGAAATTTTTTTGATAATGTTTTGTAGTGTAGTGTTTCTAGTTATGAATTCTTTTAGCTTTATCATGGATGTAGTATTCTTCATTGGCATCCATTTTCTTTCAGAGGTTTGTATATATTATTCCAAACCCTCTGTCTTTTAGGATCTGAGTTCAGAAATCAGTTGAAATCGGGATTGGTTTACTTCAAATGTGACCAGTAGTTTTTCTCTTGCAGTTTTTAAAATTCTATTCTATTTGGTATGTTAGGTATTTTCATAATGTATCTTGGAGTAAATCTATTATGATTTTGTATATTTGGAGTCCTAGATGCTTCTGGTATTTGAATCTTCTTCTCATTTATAAGGTTAGGAAAATTTCTAACTGTACATTCCAATAGTTTGTTATTCAGAGCCTTCATCTATTGCAGTGAATCTTAAATTTGGGGATTTAATGTTATCCCTTATTTCTTGAATATTCTGTTCATGTCCTCTTAACATATTTTCTCTGTGGTTGACTTTATTTTCTTAATTGGTGATGTGTTCCATGGAATTTTTAGTGTGGTTTAATGATTCTTTTGATAATTTTTTCATTCTTTTTCAGAATCTCTGTATCTTTATTAAAGTGATTGTACACTTCCTGTAATTTTTCTCTGATTTCACTCCTTATATCTTCTTTTAACTAATAGAACAATTTAACTATTAAATTTCTGAAGTCCTTCTATGACACTGTCTCCACTGTGGTGTCAGTGAAGTGTGTTGTCAAAGCATTACAGTCTGCTTGGGATGGTTTTCTTTCTTGCTTATTCATATTGTTTGTATGTCTACCCGTCTTTCAATATGGTTCTGACTTCTTTTAAATGAAGGACTCCTTTGTGAGCTTCTTTACTTAGGAGCCTTGGGTTAGGTGAATATTCATATAGTAATATTTTAAATCAATGTGTGATCTCTGCTGAACCCAGCCTCATTCTATTTAAACATACAAGAAATAAAAACATGCTGTAATTGTTCTCTGTGGTTCCTCAAATGAAGGTATATAACAAAGTACTGGGATACATCAAAATATTGGTTGTTAAATTTTGTTCACTTACTATAATCTTAAGTGAGAGTTAAAGGGGGGGAGGAAGAAATATTGGGCAAATAGGAGAGGGAAAAAAGGAAGAAAGAAAGAAGGAATGATAAAAAGAAAAAAGAAAGAAAGAAAGAAGGCTATGAAAGGATAGTTTATACCAAGGCAGAAAGAAGAAACTAATGAATAATAGTATTTGAGGTAATAGCAGATCATGCAAGAGGATGACTAGGAGGTAAGAAAAGCAGGTTTAAACTAAACATAGGAAAACAAAAATAGGAAGATTTATTCCAATTAATGCTTTAAGTTATTAGATGAAATGCATTCAAATGGGTTGAAGATACAAGGTTAGTTATTGGGTTAACAATTATTATTCAAGTTCAGGAATTATTTATATGATCAAAATTGATATTAGGGTATGCCATGTCAAGGTGGACAAAATTCTGGTTGAATCTGTCTGGATTTCATTGAGATTTAGACATTTAGCAGATGTTCATCAATCTTTGACTGTGGTTCTCTCCCAAATTGCAGGGGCATGGGAGTCAATTCCGTACTTGCTCTGAACCTCCTACAAGCAGCTTCCGGTTAGTCTGCTCAGGTGCCTGCAGTTGACTGCTTGGCAGGTGCAGTGTTGCCTGTTGGCTGTTCCTATTTGTGTGGTAGTTCAGGATGAAGGCTCTGAAGTGCCCCTGTATTTGAGGTGGGCCACTATGTATATGCTTCCATATACAGAATCCTTTTTGTGGTAGTGAAGACCCTGATGTCTGTGAGTTCAGGAACTCTGGTTGTCAGTTTTCTGTGGGCATTCTGTGATGCAAAAGTATCTCCCTGGCTGTCACCACTTTCTGAGGCATGATTGTGAAGGGTCTTTTGTGGTTCACTTGTATTCTAGTTTCCACTGCCCCAGATTGTGAATGGCATGTGTTGATTCCCTCTGTTTACTAAGTCTGATACAAGGTTCCACAAGTATACAAACAATGCCCTATCATTTGTCAGTTGTAATCAGGGTTCAGGCTGTGAACCTATTAAGACTAGGATCAGTCCTTTGGTAATTTCCCCCTAGGTCTCTGTGCCATGGGATATTAAGGTAGCTTCCCTCTGGTATGGCCCTGTGATCCCAGAGATTGTCCAGAGGCTTCCCATGGTGTTTTCTCCCAGTGGTTGGGACCCAATGAATTCACTTTCCTTTCTTCTTCACCAAAGCTGCTCAGTTGTTCTATTTGAGTTGAGCAAGCAGACATTGTGCCTAGTGAGGCAAAGTGCACTTCCTAATACAGGTTCCCACCAGTCCATTTGTTCCCTTTGTTTGTGCTGAGGGGGAGGGAGAGGGGATTTCAGCATTTTTTGACTAGTAGTAGTCTTTTTGTAAGTACTTTATGGTCAGATTTTTAGTAGGTCCCACGGCAGGGAACTTCCCTTTGGTTAAATTTGCAGTTTCTTTGCCTGCTATCTCTGGTGCCCCTACCTTGTTCTCATCCACAGATTAAAAATTGGGGTTAGGGTAGTACTTGAGTTTTTCTTTTTTTTCCTACTCTGGTAACTGATCTTCCTGTCTACTTAGGTCTCAGACTATGTAATACCAAGTCTTAGAGCATTTATTTTGTTTTTCCTTTGCTGCTTTCTTTCTTTATTGTGAGGAGATTGTAATTAAATGCCTACCTTGCTTCCACCATGTTCCACCAGAAGACTTCTAGAGGTGATAAATGAGTTTAGCAAAGTATAAGGATACAAGATCAACACTCACAAATCAGTAGCTCTTCTATACCCCAACAACAGTTCCACTGAAAAATAAATTAGGCAAGCCATTCCTTTCACAATATCCTCAAAAAAGAAAAAGTCTGGGAATCAACCTAATCAGGGAGGTGAAAAACCTCTACAAGGAAACTATATAATCCTGAAGAGAGAAATTGAAGACCTCAGAAGATATAAAGATCTCTCATGTACTTTGATGGGCAGAATAAATGTCAAAATGGCCATAAAACAAAAATGTTATACACATGCAGTGCAATCCACATCAAAATATCAATGACATTCTTCACAGAACTAGAAAAAAATAGTCCTTACATTTATTTGGAAAAATTAGAGACCTAAAATAGTTCAAACAATTCTGAACAAAAATGATGATGCAGGTGGTGGCCTCACAATACCCAATCTCAAATTATACCACAGACCTATATTAGCAAAAACAGATGTTACTGGCATCAAATATTAAGACCAGTGGAACAGAGTAGAAGTCACAGAGACAAATTCAAATATGTACAGTCATCTGGTACTCAACATGGATGCCAAAAATATATATTTGAGAGAAGACCACCTTTTTAACAAATGGTACTGGGAAAACTGGGTATTCCTATGAAGAAGAAGGAAATTAGATGTTTATATTTCACCCTGCATAAATGTCAAATCAAAATGGATCAAAAATTTAGGAATTAGCAAGAAGAAACTAGAAGAAACTGCAACTGCTAGAAGAAAACACAGGGTCTATACTCCATAATATATAGGTGCAGGCACTGATTTCCTCAAAAGGATCCCTAAAGCACAAGAAATAAAACCAAGAATCAATAAGTGAGATGCCATCAAATTAAAAGCCTTCTGCACAACAAAGAAAATGATTAAGAGAGTGAAGAGAGAGAGCCCACAAAATGGCAAAAATTATCTTTGCCAGCTACTCCTCTGACAGGGGATTAATATTCAGAATATGTAAAGGATTCAAATAACTTGATACCAGAAACACAATAACCCAATTAATAAATGGTCAAAAGAACTAAAAGGAAATTTCTCAAAAGAAATTCACCCAATATTGGAACATATAAATATACAAAGCAAACTGACAAATATGAAAAGAGAAATAGTAACACAATAGGGAGCTTTAATACTCCAACAATCAGCAGATCATTGAAATAGAAAATCAGTAAAAAAAAAAAAAAAATAGAAGACTTACATAGAACTATAGACCAAGTGAACCTAATAAAGAGAGGCAGAACATTCCATCTGAAAAGTAGAATAATACACATTCTTCTGAAGACTACAGAACAATTTCTAGGATAGCTTACAAGTTAGGTCAAAAAAATCATGACAAATTTAAGAAGATTGAAATCATCTCTAGCATTTTTTTTTAACTATGATGGTAACAAACTGGAAATCAAAAACTGGAGAAAAAATTAAAATTGGCAGTATGTAAAAAGTAAAAGATTTTGAACAAACATTAGATGAAAAAAATCAAATATTTGTTGATCTATTGTACTTCATCTTCTGTGAAGTGTCTGTTCCATTCCTTAGCATTTATTGATTGGATTCTTTGTTTTCCTGGTGTTTTTTGAGTTTTTTGTATATCCTGGAGATAAGCACATGAGGTGCATGTGGTAAAGATTTTCTCCCATTCTGTAGACTCTCTCTCCAAATTATTATTTCCTTTGCTGAGAAGAAGCTTTTTAGTTTGAATCCATCCCATTTATTGATTCTTGATTATACTTCTTGCATTTTAGGAATCTTGTTAAGGAAGTCAGATCCTAGACTGACATGGTAAAGATTTGGGCCTACTTTTCTTCTGTTAGGTACAGGTCTCTGTTCTAGTGCCTACATCTTTGATCCACTTTGAGTTGAATTTCATGTAGGGCGAGACATAAGGGTTTAATTTCACATTGTTTCATGTGGATTTCCAATTTTGCCAGCCCCATTTGTTGAATAGGCTATCTTTTCTCTAGTGAATGTTTTAGGTGCCTTTGTCTAGTATGAGATAACTATTTATGTGGGTGTGTCTCTAAATCCTCTATTCTGCACCACTGGCTTGTGTGTCTGTTTTGGTGCCATTACCATACTGCTGTGGTTACTATGGTTCTGTAGTATAGTTTAAGGTCTGGTATTGTGGTACTTCACTCTTCTTGTAAGATTGCTTTGACTGTTCTAGATCTCTTTTATTTTTCTAAATGAATTTCATAATTGCTTTTTCTAGTTCTATGAAGAATGTCATTGGGATTTTAATAGGAATTGCTTTAAAACTATATAATGCTTTTGGTGGTATAGCCATTTCGACAATATTAATTCTGCCTATCCAGGAGCATGGGAGGTCTTTCCATCTTCTAAGGTCTTCAATTTCTTTCTTTAGTGTTCTGTAGTTTTCACTGTAGAGGTCTTTCACCTCTTTTGTTAGATTGATTTTCAAGTATTTTATTTTATTTTTGAGGCTATTGTGAATGGGGTAATTTTCCTAACTTCTCTTTTAGTAGATTTATCACTGCTGTGTAAGAATGCATTTAATTTATGGGTGTAGATTTTATATACTGCTACTTTGCTATATTCATTTATGAGTTTTAGAAGTTTTCTTGTGGAATTTTTTGGATCTTCTAAATATATGATCATGTCATCAGCAAATAGTGATAGGTTGAGTTCTTTTCCTAAATGTTCAAAATATCCAGCAATTAGAGAAATGCAAATCAAAACTACTCTAGGATGTCATCTCACTTTAGTCAGAATGTCAATTATCAATAATAAAAACAACAGTAAATGTTGGTGAGGATGTGGGGGAAAAGGTGCACTCATACATTGCTGGTAGGATTGCAAATTCATGCAATCATTATGGAAAGCAGTATGGAGAGTCCTCAGAAAAATTGGAACGGAAACACCATTTGACATAGCTATCTCACTCCTTGGTTTATACACCAAGGACTTAAAATCAGCATACTATAGTGATGTGGGCACATTGATGTTTATAGCAGCTCAATTCACAATAACTAGATTGTGGAACCAACCTAGATGACCTTTAATAGATGAATGGATAAAGAAACTGTGGTATATATACACAATGGAATATTTTTCAGCCATAAAGAAGAATAAAGTTTTATGGCATGTGTAGGTAAATGGATGGAATTGGAGAATATCATGCTAAGTGAAATAAACCAATCCCAAAAAACCAAAGTCCAAATGTTTTCTCTGATATGCAGATGCTACATCACAGTAAGGGTGAGTGGGTCTTGGGAAGAATAGAAGTATTTTGGAATAGACAGAGGGGAGTGAAGGGAGGGAAGGGGGTATTGGGGTAAGAAAGATAGCAGAATGAATTACCTTATGTACATATATGATTACCCAGCCAGTATGATTCTATGTCATGTCCAACCAGATTTATCAAAATGAGTTCTAATGCCATGTATAACTAATTAGAACAACAACAACAAAAGAACCAAGTCAAAGAAAAAAAAAAGAAGTCAAAAGGGGAAATATGAAAACATCTTGGAAGCACAAATGAAAATACAGCATATTAAAACTCATAGGATAAAGCAAAAGTAGTACTGAAAGGGGGTATGCAATGATTAGTGTCTACATTACAAGAGAATAGCAATCTCAAATAAGTCACTCAACTTTTCATCTCAGGGAACTAGAAAAAGAACAAATTAAGTTCAAATTCAGCAGAAGAAACTAAATGATAAAAATTGGGGAAGAGCTGGGTGTGGTGGTGCACACCTGGAATCCCAGCAGCTCAGGAGGCTGAGGCAGGAGGATCAAGAGTTCAATGCCAGCATCAGCAAAAGTGAGGTGTTAAGCAACTCAGTAAAACCCTATCCCTAAATAAAATACAAAATAGGTCTGGGGATGTGCTTCAGTGGTCAAGTGCCCCTGAGTTCAATCTCTGGTACCACCCCCCAAAAAATTGGGACAGAAATAAATAAAATAAGCTATAGAAAACTTCAATAAAACTTGGAGTCATTTTTTTTTCCTGAAATGTTATATCTGACATACCCTAGGCTAGATGAAGGGAAAAAAAGAAAAAGGAATCAAATTGATATAATCAGAAACGGAAAAGGAGACAGTGTAACAATTATGATAAGAATGTAGTAAACAATTATATGCCAATTAATTGGACAATATGAAAGAACTGAATAAATTCCTACAAATTACCTATATGAGACTATATAAAGAAGAAATGGAAGGTAGAAATAGAACAATATCAAATCAGTAGGTAAAATCACCAATAAAAATACCCATCCAAACAAAAATACAAACAGAACCACATAATTTTAAACCAAAATATTACCAAACATTTAAATAATTAACACTCTTTTTTTAATTAACACTAATTCTTATTAAATTATTTTAAAATATAAAATAAACACTTTCTTAATTATCATATAAGACCAACATTACCCTGATACCAAAACCAGAGGCACCACAACTACAGAAAACTGTAGGTCAAGATCCTTAATAAACAATTATTGAAAGTATTTAACAAAATACTAGGACACTGAGTACAGGAGCATATTAGAAAAATAAACTATAACCAAATGAGACTTATTCCTGGGATGCAAAGATCATCAACATACAGGAATCAATAAATGTAACATATCACATTAACAGATCACAAGTACAAAAAATTATCTCAGTAGAAGCAGAATTGTAGATAAGAAAATTCAACACAAATTCATGATAAAATTCTTAGTAAATTAAGCATAAAAGGAACTTAACTCAGCATAATAAAAGTCATATATAAGAAGTCAATACCTAACACTATACTTAATAGTGAAAAACTGAAAAACAATCTTTCCTCTGAGATGAGGAACTAGGGAAGGATGCTCACTCTTGCTACTTTATTTAACAAATTACTAGAAGTTCTAGTCAGAGTAATTAGACAAGAAAGAGATATGAAAATAATCCAAATTGGAAAGGAAGAAGTAAAATTATCTATGTATTCAAAGGACAGGATTTATACACAGGAAACCCTGAAGATTCTACCAAAAATACATTTGAGTAAAAAATTTAGTAAATTTTCACAATACAAAATTAACATATATGAATCAGTTATACTTCTTTATGCTAACAACATATACTCTGAAGGAAATTAAGAAAACAATCCCACTGTATTACAAAGAATAAAATACCTAGGAATAATCTCTAAGGAGGTGAAAGACTTGTGTACTGAAAATTCTAACTTAATGATGAAAGAAATTAAAATGGACACAAATAAATTTAAAGACATCCCATGTTCATGGGTTATAAGAACTAATATTATTAAAACACTCTTACTATATAAAGCATTCTAAATTTAATAAGAATCTGATTCTTATTAAAATCCCAATGGAAATTTTTATACAACTAGGACAAAATTCTGAAATTTTTGTGAAACCACAGTACATCACATATGGAGAAATTTTGAGCAAGAACAAAGCTGAAGTCATCAAATTCCTTGATTTAAAAACATTACATAGCAATAGTAATAAAAACATCATGTTACTATCATAAGCATAAACATATACACCAATGGAACACAATAGAAGGCCACAAAATAAATCAACACATGCAGGATCAACTAATCTTTGACAAGGGTGCCAAGAATACACATGGGAGATAGTCTTTTCAATGAATGATATTGGGAAAGTGTATCCACATACAATAGTATGGAAGTGGAGCCTTATCTTTCACCATACATGAAAGCAACTTAAAATAGATTAAGATTGAAACCATATAAACTTGTGTTAGTCAGCTTTCTTTTGTTGTGGCCAAAATACCTGGCAAGAACAATGTAGAGGAGGAAAAGTTTGTTTTGGCTCATGGTTTCAGGAGTCTCAGTCCAATGTCAGCTGACTTCATTGCTCTGGGTGAGGTGAGGGAGAACATTATGGTGGAAGGGCATGATGGAGAAGAACGGCTCAGTTCATGGTAGTGTGGAAGCAGAGAGAGAAAGACAGTCAGAAGAGGGAGCTAGGAAGAAGATAAACTCTTCCAGGCCACCCCCTCAGTGATAAATTTTCTCAAACAAGGTCAACACCTCCTAGTAACCTATTAATTGTATTAACATACTTATGATGCCAGAGTCATCATGATCCAATCATTGACTAAAATCTCCACCTCTGAACCTTTATGCATTGCTAAAAATATTAATTTGGTGGACACATTCCAAATTAAAAACGTGAATACCAAGAAGCAAACATAGAAAATGTTTCTGGATAATAGTCTTGGCAATTATTTCTTGAATATGACATCAAAAGTATAAGCAAAATTAGAAAATAAACAAGATTTCATTTGTTTGTGTGATGATGACAAGCAAGAAGCCTTCTGCACCTCAACAAAATAAAAAGGCAAACCTATTGTATGGAACAAAATATTTACAAAGTATGTATTGATAAAGGACTGATATCCAAAACATATAAGGGTCTCCTAAAACTCACTAGTAAAATATGCAAATAATTCAATTTTAAAATGGGCAAAGGAACTAAGCATACATTTCTCAAAAAAAAAAAAAAACACATTAATTTCCAATAGGTTTATGAAAAGATGTTCAATATTACTAATGAGGAAAATGCAGAATATAACCTCAAGGAGCTATCAGTTAATACTTGTTAGGATGGTACTATGGTTCGAATATGAATTGTCTCCAAGAGGCTCCTGTGTTAATGCAGGAATATATATATAGGTGAAATGATTGGACTGTCAGAATTGTAACTTAATCAGTTTACCTAGTTTGAATGTGCTAAATGGGTGTTAACTATAGGTAGGTGGGTCAGTGGGTCCATGCCCTGGAAGGTGCCTCTTCCCTATGGCCCTTTCCTATTTCTCTAAATGCTTCCCAGCTGCCTTCAGGTGAGCAGTTTTCCCCTCTCCTGTCCTTCAGCCCATAGCAATGGACTTGGTCAATCATGAACTAAACCTCTAAAACTGAGTCAAAATAAACTATTCCTCCTCTAAGTTGTTCTTATAGGGAACAATAATGCAGAGAAGGATGATTAAAACAGATGACTATTATCTAAAAGAAAAAAACTATAATGGTGTTGGAAAGGATGTTGAGAAAAAATATCACTTTTACCCTGTTGGTAGGAATGTAAACCAATACAGCCATTACAGAAAAAAATATGGAGGTTCTTGAAAAAATTAAGAGTAGTATTACCCTATGATCCAGCATTCCCACTATGGGGTAGACCCAAAATATTTTAAATAGGATTTTGTGGAGGTATATGAGATCCATGTTCATTATGGAATCATTTGCAATAACCAGTACTTTGAAGCAACCTAAATATCTACTGACTAAAAAATATAGTATGTACATACAATGGAATACATACAATGGAATATAAATGCTTCTAGACTTAGGATGGGATTATGTCCTCATCGATTCTTCAAAAGTTAAAAATATTCTGTTTAGAGTGTGTTTTAACACACCTATCTATCAAACATCATAGGTTATTGTCGGGGTTTCCAGGACCCCCAGCCTTGGGCATGGTCAAGATGGCGCCTGACGCTGAGCCAAAGGCGGCCAGCTATACAGTAAACAACCAGAGAATTCCAATGATTGGCTAGTTAACGATGTGACTAGAGCATGCCCCCCTCGTGTACCTATCCTATGCTTGCAGCTGTCCGAGTTTACCTCGTGTACTCTCCCCTGATTGGTTGAAGTGTATATAAGCCTGGTGGGTGGGAGAGTAGAGAGGTAGAAGCGGCAGAAGCGGAAGAAGCGGCGGAGGTGGAGGCTGAAGTTGAGCTGGAAGCTGGGAGTGCGCGGAAGCTGGGAGAAGCTGAGAGAAGGGAAGCTGGGAGTGCGCGGAAGCTAGGAGTAAGAGAAGTGTAGGAGAGGGACTGTGCACAATAAACTTCCAAAGCTTCAGACGTTTGTCGTGTCTCTCTCTGCGGGCAGAGGGAGCGCGATAGGTTATCCTACTTCAAATATGCACAGAACACTTATGTTAGGCTGAAGTTATACAAAATCATTAAAACACAGCTTATGTTATAATAAAGCAGTGATTAGGTCATTTAATTTCATTTAATTAGTTTAGTACTATACAGATAGTGAAAATCATATGGTTCTGTTATCACTAGCCCAGCAGAAGATAAAAATTCAACATTCAGAGTATGATTTTTATTGAATAGGTATATGTAGAGACATGTTTAAGTAGCCCTAAGATGGCGGCTGGCGTTGGACCAAGAGGTGGCACATAATTAGTGTTACCTGTTGCCTAATTGGTTAATGTCTCCACTGCGCTAGTGGTCAACAGATGTTCCTCATTCTTTCATGATTGGTACCTGGTGCATTCTTCAATTGTGCTAATCCTAAGCTGATTGGCTGCCTTAGGTATGTAAGACATTCTCTTCACCTGGGTGGGGGTCGCAGGCTGCAGATCGCAGAATTTGGGACTAAGCACACACCTCTAGGTCGCAGGTCGTAGGTTGCAGATCACAGGCCACACCTCTAGGAGGCAGGCTGCAGGCCATAGGCCATAGGCAGCACCCCGCACCTCCAAGAAGCGACCCACCTCTAAGAAGCAGTAGACCTCTGAAAACGTAGCCTCTCTGACAAGCGTAGCACCTCTAAAATTAAACAAAGCCTCTTTTCCTCTAAGCAAAACCTCTCTTCCTCTAAGCAAAGCCTCTCTTCTTCTAAGCAAAGCCTCTCTTCCTCTCAAAGCCTCTCTTCCTCCAAGCAACTCAAAAATAGAAGTAGTTCATTCCCAGTTCACCTCTGATTCCTTCCCATGGGATTGTTGCTGTGGGCGGCAACAGGTATAGCTTTTGCATCATTGTGCAGTTGGAATATCATAAGTAAAACCACCTTAAGTCAGGGACCATATATACTTCTCAGCCTTACAAAGCAAGAAAATTTTATACTTTGTGCCAAGAGGAAAGAAACCTGGAAGACATTGCACTAAGTGTAATAAGTCAGACCAGAAGGACAGATAATACATGATTTTACTTGTGTTAATCAGAGTTCTTTTTTGGGACTGAATCAAGAGGATATATATTTATCTGTGTGATTATATAAAGAGGACTTATTAGATTGGCTTCCATGACCAGAAGTTGAGTAATAGCACAGTGGCTGTCTATAAGCTGGAGACACAGAGGAACCAGTAGCTACTAAGTCCAAGAATATGAAGTCACACAGCAAGAGACCAATGATGTAGCCCTGGTCTAAGACTGAAGGCCTGAAGTCCCCCTGTAAAATTACTGGTCAGATCTGCTTTGGAAAAGAGAAGGAGATGGCATCTTATGTCCTTAGCAATTCCAATATCAATAAAAGCAACCATTCAAGAAGAATCCAGCTTGCATCTGTTCTGTTTCCTCCTTCCACCTTTTGGTTCCATCAAAGCCTCAGGCCTATTGGAATGTTCTGCCCATACTCAAGGTGGGTCTCCCCACTCAGTTTAATGTCCCTTCTACCACTCACTCTGGAAACATCCTCATAGACACATGAAGAAGTCCCTGAATCCTCGGTATCAATCAAATCAGGTTGACAATACAGATCAACCATCACACCATTTACAGGACCACTCTAAAATACTAAACCTCACAGAGGTGACAACACAACTGTGGTTTCCAGGGACTGAAGAAAAGAGAAAATGGGAATGTATAACTTAAAGGGTACGAAGTTTTGGTTATATAGGTGAATAATTCCCAGTGATATACTGTACGTCATAGTGCCTATCATTAACAATTAACATAAGATCTGGTATTATATAGTTAAATTTTACTTAGAGGTTAGATTATATGTTAATTATTCTTATCACACATAAAATAATCATAAATAAAGAAGTAACTTTTAAAGGTGTTGGTTATATTTATGGCATTGATTTTGGTGATACTGCCATGGGTACTCACCGAGTTGTTTGCAGTAAATATAGGCACTTTTTATATGTTGATTAAACCTGAATAAAGTAGCTTTAAAAAGTGGAGGTAGCTAATATTCATGGCATGATCCTGTCTGGATCTTTATATTCTATCCTCCTGGATTCTAAAATGAATGTACTTTTTTTCTTCATGATGATCCATCTTCACAGAATTATGAGAAGAGATCACTCCCTTGTATAATAAGAGGTCCTATAGTCAATATAGACACTTCTCAGTATCTAATCAATAGTGATTAAAATTCAGATTTAGTATTTATCCTCTATTGATCTATTGCATCTATTATTATTTTTGTGCTCTTATTTAGTTTTACATAAATCTCTAGAGAATATGAATAGGTGTCTTCTAATGCTGGGCTTTTCAAACATTTTATTTTGAAATGTATTCTAAAATATAGATTGATTCAGTAGATCTGGGGATGGCTCAAAAATCTACATTTTTAACAAGGAAATGCCAGTCTTGTTGACCTTGGTAGACATTGCTAGTAGCAAGATCATCTATACACTCAACACAGCTCTCTGTTACTGCTATCAGAGAATACCTTTCTCTGAGCTACCCTGTGGTGAATGAGTAAGTGCGTGTGTGTGTGTGTGTGTGTGTGCATGAGCATGTGCATATACACACATTTGTGCACTTGTATGTATAAGGAATGCAAGTAAGAGAAAATTATAATTTACCTTGGTTTTCGTCTTCCAAGATAAGTGATGGCACAAAATAATTTACCTTCATTAATCAACAAGTCATTTATCCATGAATCCATCTCTCCTAGCTGGAACAATTTGGGATGGTACTACTCATCCATGTCACGATCCACATATACTTTCACACATTCATTCACTCAGCAATCATTTATTATGTACTATATTCCAGAAAATGTCTTGGGCAGCAGCTTTGAAGTAGTGTGAGAGACATGATCCCTGCATTCAAGTATCTCATACCTAAATGGAAGAGATGGATATCGTAAGAAAAATAATATTAAGTCAAATATGAAACACTGTCTTAGCACAGCAGAAAATGTGAAAACTTAATACAGGATTGGAGATAATTTCACATAGGATGTGACATCCTGACACTGGACAAGTGAGGAAAACTATTCAGGCAGCAGAACATTAGGGAAAGGCATTCCTTGCACAGGAAGTAGTACTTCCAAGAGCAAAGAAATGTTAAACTTTATGGTATTTTCAAGGAATCGCAGGTAGTTAAGGTAGTGATTATAGGGGAGTGGCAAAAGATAAGTACAGAACAGTAAGTGAACCATCAAATCAGTAATGATCTTTATTCCAAGAAAGAAAAGTAATTATCTCATAGACCAGGTGGAATATTGAAAGGTAGAGTTTTAGAAAATAATTTAAGTAGCTGAAAATATGTTTGAAAATTATCAAATTAATACAATTGGAAAATATGGAATTCTGAACTGAGTATCAGTGATTGTAGGGAAAAGTTTGCTAGAATGACAGGACTTTGTGGTAAATTGGACATTGGAGTTAAGACACTGGAAGGTAAAAATAGTTTTTAGATTTCAAGCCTGGTTAACAGGTGAGATATAATGGCATATGCTGAAGCTCTGTATATATCTATATATCGTATAAGTGTGGGTATTATCTTGGAAGTAATAATGAGTTCTGTTTTTATCTTGTTGAATTTGAGAGTTCTGTAGGAAAAAATCAGATAACTCTACATCAGTTGGTTGAGAATATGCAAAAAAAAAAAAAACCCACAGATATGGAATATGGAAGTTGGATCTTTCTACTTCCTTGAATCACCTCATATCTTCTCTTTGTAATTTAAAAGTACTGCTTTGGTGAATGATACATCTGGGCTATTTACAATGCCAAATTTCATAATTGTTTTTCTGGCTTTCTTTGGAATTTGAAGACCTTCCAAGACCATAAGAAGATAATAGTTCTCTTCATGATGATGTATGACAGCAAGAGTGATTAGCTATTTTTGAGCAGTATTTTCAATAATTAAAACTACAAACATTTTCTGATGTCTTTGATGTATGTAAATATTGAGAATGCTACTTAAGAATTAACTACTTTTTGTGATAAGACAACAGAATTAGGTCTGACATGTTTGCTCATATTTCAGAAGTTTGCTTCAGCTTATAGTATCAGGAAGTTTGGATAACATTAAAATAGGACATTGCTTGATCATATACAAATAAATGAGAACAAACAGGATTTGATCTGAGCTGATAAAAGAAAAGGTACAATGAAATCTATTATCAATTCTCCTCTTTGGCTTACTTCTGGTATTTAAGGAGGGAGTTGGTTCTTTAGATAGTAAATAATTAATTTTTATGAATATAGTATATAAAATACTTATATGAGAGCTACTGTTAAAGTGTGACTGTTAATGTAATTACATTTAAAATTGAAGGGAAACTAGAAATGAGAATGGCTGCAGGTAAGATTGGATATTTTGGAACAAAAACAAGAATTTATGCTTCTCGGTAACTGGTTGCTCATCTGCAGTCATAATGCAAGGCAAAGAGTTATTATAGCTAGTGATTATTTTTATTTACATACACATCAAACTGATGAGATGAGGTTTACATTTGCTCTACTTCTTTGTTTCCATCTGAGTATCATTAACTTTCTGGATTAAATAAAGAACTTATTGTACTGTAACATCAAATATGCATTAGTAAATTGCTAGGTAATTATTTATATATTTAATATATTTATACATAGCCTACCTAAATCTACAACCAAAGCCACTGGTAACTTTGTATAACTCTGCACCATTAATTTCTTCAGAGTGACATTATGATGTGAGCTGAACAGATGGAATTGCAGGATTGTTCTAGCAAATTTATCATAAAAAATGCATCCGACACCTGTGTAATTTGCCTAATCATTTTCCTAATAAGCTCCCACCATTAATTATGCACGATTTCCACAATGCAATCAAGATAAAAGTAAATCTGATGACTTAATACCCTTCAAAATAATTGGTTCACCCAACACAAGGCCTCCTTTGCTTTCCGTAGCCATTTTAGTTAATTAGAAAAAGGGTGCACCCTGTTGGAGTCAGCAGAATGGAGGCTGATCGCTTGGTGGGAGGTAGACCTGCTGGGTTTTTGGGCAGGAGTCAAGGATATTAACTCGTGGAAAAAAAGAAGAGAATATTGCCCCTTTCTCTTCTTTTCTTCCCTCTACAACCCCCCTTCCAACTTCCCTGCCTCCCCCCACCCCACCCCAGTAGCAAACAGATGCGATTAGTGTTCTTCAGCCATCAGAAAACTGACTGCAGGACTCTGTGGGTCTAATGAGAATCAACTTTTCTGAGGCTGCTGTCTTGCAGTGCAGTCCACCTGTCACATCATTAGGTGCAGCATGTGCCTTGAATTCACTTTGCTAAATGAGATTTACAGGCCCCACTGAAACCCATCCTGCAGCATCCCTGCTTCAATTAGCTAAAGATTAATTGTCTGAGAAAGGGAATGAAAGTTTTACTTCAACTGACCTGAAAAAAAAAAAAGAAAAAAGGTAGGGGGAAAAAAAAAAGAAAAGTATGGTTCAGGTATTCCACATAGGCCTGAGGCAGTGTGGAAAAACGTGATAATTTAAAGGTGCTGCAAATTTCCTACACCTCGCCTGGATGAATGAAATTAACTAGCACTAAAAGCTGTCAAATTAAAGGTTGACTTCCAGATATTAGCACCTTAAATGTCACCGAATATTCACTCTTTCTTTTTTTTTTCCCTTTCTTCTTCTTCTTTCCTTTTTTTCTTTTTGGCAAACATTCATGTCAGCACACCTGCACATGCACACAAACATTTTCTTACCTCGGTTCCTGCTAACTGCTTGTTCGTGCCCAGCCGGGAGTTTCTTGCTATAAATCTTTGATGTAACCATGGCTACAAAACAACTGGCAATTACAAAATTTCCTCCATGTTAATGTTATACTAATTATGTTTGAATATGCTTTAATAGAGAAGAAGAGTTGGAGGTGAGGAACAAGTTTGGAAGAAGGGCAGAATGTGGGATCTCTGCTCCCAACTGCCACACATTCCCTACACTCGTCAGACCCAGAGAGTCCTAAAGTGGAAGTTTATCACCAGTAGCTAGAATTTCTTAATTTGTAAATTTTAATGTGAGTTATGAAAAATTAAAGGTTTTGCTTTATGGGGAATGGCCTCATGTAAATAAATAATTGCTAATATTTAGCATTGTTGGATATGCAATGGTTTATTAAGATTTGGATGGAGGATAGGAAAACATTAGCTAAAATTATTTTTAACTAATTAAATAAGAAAAACATTTAGCATTGCTAACACTTAGCATATATGCCAGTGGAGATCTCATTTGGCTAGCATGTCACACACCGTATACAGCACCTGAGGGAAGAGTAGGCATGCCTCACATCAGGGCAGGAATGGTTATCAGGGCACCTCTATTCTGTTAATTTTTAGCGTTTTGCAATTGACCACCACTTAAGTTTGTGGGTTACAGTATCTAGTTTAAAAATAATAATTTCATAACATGCCTGGGGAAAACTCTTAACAAGCAAGCACAAAAATTAGATAATACCACACATGTAAGCACAAGAGAAGGGTAACACAATAGCAGAACTGACATGCTTCTACTTTGAGTGTTAGTCCCTTGTCACCTACATTAAAAAATTAAAAACAAAAACAAGAAGAAAATAACTGATTCTAAAAAAGAAAACCTTACATAATTTCTTTTATAAATTTGAAGAAGCATATTTGAATATACATTTAGATCCACTATATTTAACAATGAACCTCACTCTAAATATTTTACCATGTTATTAATTAACAATGCCATGTAACCTAACAATTTAAAAGTCATCTAAATAAAAAATTTTAACTATATTTACATTTATGTCCTTATTTGTGTGTTGTACTAGTATGGTTATGCATATAAATAAATTGAATAGATACATGTTCAATTTTTAAGTTTAATTTTAGTTTATTATCTTAATAGGGTGTGTGTGGAGATATATATATATATATATATATATATATATATATATATATATCCAAGAAGGTCAGATAATCATATTCCAGGATTTCACTCCTCATCTATAAAATTGGACAAAGCCTGGGAAAATTGGCTACTTTGAGTTATAATCTTCAAATGGCCATAGATATTTCCGTTTGGAGCTTTGATAGTTGAAGGTCCTTTCTGCCTTAAATTGAATAGTTAAGGTCTATACAGAAAGAGATAAATAGAAAATACTCTTCAGTACAGAAACCTCCATGCTCTCTTTTCATACTGATGTAAATACATGTTGTGTTCTTAAAAAACTGTTTGCAAAAGGATGCTTATAGGGGAATCTTTTTTGATAGTTACCTGCACATGTATTTACTTAGCTTAGTGATTCAAATTTTGATTTAAAAGAAAGGTATCCTTCTCAGTCTCTTGCTTTTCTTTTAAACACCCAATTTTATGTAATATCCAAACTTTTTTCAGACATTAACTATACTTCATACTTTTTTACTAGTATTATTTCATTTAATCATCACGATTCTATGAATAAATTTTATTAGTATGCCACTTTTATTGGTGAGCAAAATTAAATTACAAATAGTAAATAACTTGCTAAAGGGCATCCTAATAAATATAGGTGTTATGGTTGGTACCTTCAATGACCCCCAATAATATCATGATTTGAAAGCACAATCCCTAATATAGGAAGGTTCAGAGATGGGGATTTTAGTCAATGATCAGATCATGGGGCTAAAACCTCATCTATTTGATGGATTGAAAATTTGAATGGACCACTGGGTGAAAACTGTGGACAAGTGGGTCATGGTTAGAGGAAGCAGGTCACTGTGGTGTGCCCTTGGACTTTATCTTGTCTCTGCTTCTGTCTAACTCTCTGCTTCCTGACTGTTATTAGCTGAGCAGTTTTCTTCTGCCACAATCTTCCACAGGTTCTCAAGACTCACCTTTGGTTCAGAAGGGTGGAATCAGTAGACCAGATACTGAGACCTCTGAAATAAGGAACACCAAATGAATTTTTCCTACTCTAAGTTGTTCATGTCTGGTACTTTGGTTACAGCAATGAAAAGCTAACAGACAAGGCTAGGATTCAAACCCACCCCCCAGTGAGACCACTGCACAACCTGCTGACCCAAATTCTCCCGTGTGCCTGTGACCAGCAGAAAATCCAGCAAGGCAGTGTTCCTACCCCTCCAGATGGCCTAATGAAAAGTTAGCCAGCCCATAGCACTCATGCCTAAACACACTTAGCCCAACAGTCATCCAAAGAGTTGGCTCCATTAGTTAGGTAAAACCATTGCACAGCCAGCTAGTCTGCAACCTCTGTGCTCATGTGAATACAAACTAATAGCCAGCCAGATTATAGCTCCACTCATTGGACAGCCCACCATGCAAACACTGGTACATAGCCCCTACAGGTGCATGTATTTGGCCCAACAACCAGTCAGGCAGTGCTGTGCCCCAAATAAAACCATGTCAAATCACTTCAGTCACAAGTACTAGAGGCCTAGGTGAATAAATATATCTTCAGTAACAGATACTAAAGGAAAAAAGTTACAAAATGCCTGAAAATGAACTTGAATTCAAAATAATAATCTTGAAGAAGTTCAGTGCAATGCAAAATAATATCAACAATTGAAAGAAAAACCTTAGGGAGAAAATTAGGGAAAAACACATTTCATGATCTAAATTCAAATTCAACAAAGAAATAAATTCCATTAAAAAGTCAAACAATTTCTTCAACTTAAGACTTCAATGAATGGAATGCAAAACCTAATCTAGAAACACAACAACAGACTAGGTAAAACGGATAAAAACTTTTTGTCCTGAAGACACATACTTTTAATTAATCCAGTCAAAGGGAAGAAAAGAATTAAAATGTGAAGATAAACTACAAGTTCTATGGTATACCATTTAGCCAATTGGTCAACAAATGTTTACATCATGTGAGTTCCAAAGAGAAAAGCAATGGAGAAGACACAAAGACACAGAAAGCTTATTTAGCAAAACGATAAGTAAAAAATTTTCTAAGCCTCAGTAGGCATATGCACATCCAGACTCATAAGGCTCAAAAGAAAAAAAAAAAAAAAAAAACCTAACCAGACCCTCTCCATATTGTATTATATGCAACTTATCAAAGTTGAAGAGAGATTTCTAAAAACAGAAAATATCAAGTCACATATAAGGAAAGCCTCATGGGACAATGAGAACATTTATTAACTTTCAGGTTAGTATATAATGGAAAAAAAAAAGAAAATACAGGCAAGAAACCAATAACCAGCAAAGCTAACCTGGAGAAAAAGAGCTGAAATATAATCTTTCTTAGACAAGCAAAAACTGAGGGAATGTATCACCAACTAGGCAGACTTACTCAAATTGCTTAAAGGAGCCCTACATCTAGAAGTGAAAGAATGATAACAAATATTATCAAAGCATTCAAAAATAGAAAATATACTAGTAGAATAGATACACCAATGAGAAAGTGGAAATAATCCAATCTAATCACTAATAAATATGAGAGGAGAAAAAAATGCAGGCTGTGCAAAACAAACCAGGAAAGATAACTAAGCAACAGGAGTAAATTGTTTTCTATCAATAATCACCTTGAATGAAAGTGGATTAAATTCACCAATTTAAAGGTATAGACTGGCCTAATTAAAAAGGAAAAATGAGACCCTGTTACATGCTGCTGAGAAGAAACCATATGGTAAAGACAAATATAAATTGAGAGTAAAGAGATTAAAAAAAGACATTCCACGCAAATGGAAACCATATGACAGTAGGACAAGCTACACTCATATCAGATAAAATAGATTTTAGGCTAAAATTGGTAAAAAGAAAAAATAAAGTAATGATGTAATGATAAAAGGATAAGGTCAGAAAGAGGACAAAACATTTTGTGTATATGTATATATATATATATATATATACATATATACATGTCATACTAGACATATATTATATATATATATATACATACATATATATACATATGTCATACTAGACCAGACATATATATAAAGCAATTATTATTAGGTATAAAATAAGAGATGAACTCTGAACTCTATGCAATTAGTTGGGGACTATGACATGCTGCATTTGTCAATGGATAGATCATTCAGACTGAAAACCAACAAAGAAACATTAAACTGCACTATAGACTGAGTAGACATAAAAGATATTTACAGAATATTTCATTCCAAAACTGCAGAATTCACATTTTTCTCAGCAGGGTATGGAACATTTTCCTGGAAGGACCCTATATTAATCCACAAGCAAGTCTCAAAATATGTAAAAATCTGAAGTCCTATCATGTACCTTCTCTGACCACATTGGAAGAAAATTAGAAATCATCAACAAGAAGATACGTGACAATTTCACAAACACAAGAAAATTAAGCATGTTTATGATCAGCCAATGGGTCAAAGAAGGTAATATAGTATAAACTAAAAAAAAAAAAAAAAAGAAAATTAAATAAATGGTGAAGAAATAATGAAATACCAAAATCTAAGATTTATGACAAAAACAATGCTAAAAGAGAAATTTGCAGCAATAAATACTCGCATCAAAAAAGTAGAAATTTCAAATAAGCAACCTAAAAATCCAGCTAATGGAACTAGAGAAGCGAGAGCAAAGCAAATCCCAAATGGGTAGAATAAAATAAATAATAAAGATTAGAGAAGAAATAAACAAAATTGAGACAAAAATAATAATAAAGACTTTAAAGAAAATGGTTGTTAAAAAATAAAATTGACAAAACATTATCTAGACTAAGAAAAAAAGAAGATTCAAAGAATGTCAGAGACAGAAAGCAAGACATTACTACTAATACCACAGAAATCAATAGGGAGTATTATGGATAACTACATGACAACATATTGGAAAACCTAAAATAAATGGATAAGTGCCTGGTCACATATAACCAACAAAAATTAAACCATGAAGAAACAGAAAACCTGAATAGATCAATAATGAGCAATAAAATTGAACCATAAATAAAGTTTTCCAACAAAGAAAATCCAAGGGCTGAACTGTCTAGGACAATAACTGGGAATTCTACACATTTTCAAAGTGAAACTGACAGTACTTCTTCTCACACTATTCCAAAAAAATTTCAAAGGGAGGATATATACTTCTAAGCTCATTCTGTGAGACCACCATTGTCGGGGTCTTAAGCCCCCTTGCTCTTCTCAACCAGCGGCAAGGGAAGGGATCACTCCCCAACAACATCAGACCGGGATAGGTAGGGCCAACTGACCACCCGCACCCAGGAGGAGGACAATCAGATGGTCAGGGAGACCAGTCACAGCAGGAACTCGCTTATTGAGGAAGTCACACAGCTTTTATGTAGGGTGGAGGTTAGGTGGGAACCAATCAGCTTAAAGGTCAGCAAGACATGGGGGTTTAACGCAGGTGAGAGTCCTATAGGACTATATGGCAAGCACGAGCTGATCACGTTCACGGAACTGTTGTTAACCAGTCCCTGACGGTGGTTCGATTTATTGTCATTAACCTTTTAAACCGCCTTTGAGGCCTTGATCTTGCTCACCCGCCAGGGAGTAAGGAGTCAGCCTGAGTTAGTTAACGTGTCATTAGTCCCAACACACCATCACCTTGATACCAAAGCAAACAAAGACACAAAACAAAACAAAAACACAAAGTAAAAAAAGTATAGATCAATAGCCCTGATTAGCCTATCGCAAAACTCAACAAAATACTAGTAAACCAAATTCAAATCATTTCAAAAGATTGTACACTATGATTCAGTGTGATGTATTCCAGAGATACAAGAATGGCTTAATAAGTATAAATCAATAAATGTGATACATCACAAAATATAATTTAGTGCAAAAACTACATGATGATCTCACTACACACACAGAAAACATTTTACAAAATACAATAACCCCTCATACTAAGAAGTCTTAAAACTTATTTACAAAAGGAATAAAACACAATTGATGCTATATATGACATTCCTACAGCTCACTCCATATTTAATGTAAAAATTTGAAAACATTTCCTTTAAAATATAGAACAAAACAAGGATGCCCACTTTCACCACACTTTATCAAAATAGGACCATGAATATTAGACAGATAATTGGGTCAGAGAAAGGAATGAAGAGAATCTAAATTGGAAAGAAGGAAGTCAAACTTCACATGCTTGCTGATGACATGATCTTATGTACATAAAACCTAGACTCCGCCTGAAAACTCTTAAAACTCTTAAAATACATTCAGTAAAATTTTAGTATACAAGATAAATATACAAAAACCAGTAGCATGTCTAGCATGTCTATATACAAGTAGGTAGCATCAAAAAAGAAATTTGAAAAGCAATGCCATTTACAACATTAGCTAAAAATGAAATGTCTAGAACTAAAGTTAACTAAGGAAGTGAAAAAACTATACAATAAAACTTAGAAAACACAGGAGTCTTCTACAATTCATATGGAACTTCAAAAGACCCCAAATCACAGCAAAAAGAAAAAAGCTGCAAGTATGACAATAACTGACTTCAAAATATTTTACGAAACCATGGTAACCCTAACAGCATGGTCCTTGTATTAAAACAGACACATAGGCCAGTGGGACACAATAAAGAACCTGGAAATAAAGTCACATATTTACAGTCCACAATTTTTTTCTAAGTCATCAAAAACCTATTGGAGAAGAGACAGTGTCTTCAATAAATGGTGCTGGGAAAACAGGATATCCTAATGCACAAGAGTGAAACTGGATCTCTATCTTTTACCAAATGCAAATGTATACTTGAAAAAGATCAATGAGCTAAATGTAAGATATGAAAAATAGAAGAAAATATGCAGGAAGTCCTTCTGGAAATTAGTCCTGGAAAAGATATTTTGGATATCCTCACAAAAGTACACGCAACAAAAAGCATAAATTGACGAATGGATGACAGCAAGTCAAAAAGTCTCTGTACAGCAAAGGAAGTAATCAAGGGAGTAAAGATACCGTCTAAGGAATGGCAGATATATTTTTAAACTGTTATCTGAAAAGGGCCTAATATCCAGGATATATAAAGAACTCAAATAATAGGAACAAATTCTCAAATTCAAAATGGAAAAATAAGACATTTCTCAAAAGAGGATATCGAAATGGCCAACAAATAATGTGAAAAAGTACTCAGTATCATCATTGTCAAGGAAATGCAAATGCAAATGGTAATGAGATAACGCCTCACCCTACTTAGCATGGCCTGTTATGAAGTAGACAAAAAATAACACATGCTGGTCAAAGAACTGACAAGAGGAAACTCTCACATGAATTAGTATAGACATTATGGAAAACAGTACGGAGGTGGCTAAAAATGTTTGAAATAGAACTACCATATGATCCAGCAATCTTACTACTGGATATATATTCAAGTAAAATAAAATCAGTATGTCTAAGAGATATCTATTTGCATGCCCATGATTATACTAGCACTATTCACAACAGCCAAGATTTGGAATTAACCTAGATGTAAATTAGTTGACAGATGAAAGGATAAAGAAAATGTATGTATATAGAATAGAATAATATAGTATGTACATAGAGTAGAATATTATTCAGCTATGATAAATTATTGTATTTTTGGCAACATGGAGGAAATTGTATAAAATGAAATATGTAAGGCACAGTAAAGTAAATCCTGCATCTTCTCACTTATAGATGGAAACTGAAAAGTTGATCATAAAAAGTGGAGAGTAGAATAGTGGTTATCAGAGCCTAGGAAGTATATAACAGAACAGAGGGATGGAGAGAACTCAGTTAAAAAAAAGTGAAGGGGTACAGTCACAGTAGTAATAATTTCCAATATTCTATAGTATAGTAGCATAAATGTGATTGATAATCATTGTTTGCATACTTTGAAATAGGAGAGTAAATTCTGAGTGTTTACAACACTAGGAAATTATAAGAATGGATATAACAATTACACTTATATGATCCTTACACAATGGATACATGTTGTGAAATGCATGCACATAAATATGCACCATTATTATGTGTCAATTAAAACCAGAAAGAAAACATTTAAAAAAGATGTCATCAAAATTCATTGGATAATAGAAGTACAACCCAACGCATGCTATCTTACAACTAGCTAATCAATGATAATAAGCTTACATTTATTCAAAACAGATTTTGTATGATTAAATAATTACATACATTAGACCTAAATAAAAGTAGAATGGGTTTTGTCCTAAGAAAGAATTTTCAAGTATTGAAATATTATTAAAAAGTAACAGCAAAGAATCATGAATTAAACAATACAAGGACTAAGCCTTCCATATATATCAACAATATAATGAACAAGATTAAAAGGTACAATTAGGCTTAGATCAAATTATCTTAATCTTTATGATAGAGAAATATTATAGCAATAAATTAAGTTGAAAATAAGTGACTATTGTGAATAGAAAAGATTTAGGAAAAGATATAAATAGGCAATTCACAAAAAAATAACTGAAAACTGTAATTAAAGATGTAAAAATCATGTAAAACATACAAGTTAGACTATTGAGACATTATTTTTCACCTTAAAAATTGGAATATAAAGGAAATGTTAATACTAAAGACTGTCAAGAGCATCTAAAATTAAGCATTATGAACAACAGTTCTGGGAAGAAAGGTATATATTTGAAACATTTTTACAACATAAATCAAGATTTGTAAGAATCTTTCTACATTTCTAATATACTGAACTGTCTTACTTCAATCATACTGCACTGATAAACTAGCCTGTGCTAGAAATAAAAATCATCTTTGTCCAGAGAAAAGGGAATAATTAAATGGATATTATTTATCAATTTTAAAATGCAAATTTGAAGAAAATATAATGCATTAGGTAATACTCAGAGTGCTCAGTGTTACAAAACAATATAAGAAACTATATATCCTCTAAAATAAATTGCATGATATACTCTGCACAAGCATAAAATAGTCAAGAACATTTTAACATTGTAGATCAGGTAAAAAGCTAAGATTTTTATATATTATAGGTTAGAAATTCAGCTTTCCTACTTTATGTATCTTTGATAGATTACTTATACCATTTGAATTTCCATTATTTGGTCTAAAATGATGACAATAATCTACACTTATAATTGTCTGGGGTATAGAATAGGTTAATGATATGTTATGCTTAGCACAGAGTAAGGCACTAAGCAAAAGTACAATATTTATTATTAGCTATTACTGTCCCTAGATGGTGATATGGTATTATGAATATTTTCCTTGTTTTTAAATACATTTGAGACATTTTTATAATAGAATTTTGACAAGCTTATTTTTAGTATTCATGAAAGAAAATATGTATCTACTTTAGAAAAGTCAATGTAGCAGTATAACCAAGAAATTGTACTTATGGATAAAATTGTTTTTTTAGCTAGTTTTATATTAACTATAAGTTTCTTATATGTGATTACCTCTTTTTTGATTCATTCCACAAATTAATATATTAAGTGCCAGAAAATAGTCTAAGTTTTGGCAACATATCAGTGAACAAAACATGTACCTTTCATTATAAAATTTATAATTTTATGGAGGAGGATATCAGAAAAAATGTATATCATAACCCAACAGACATTGGAGGAATTTTTACAAGGTGAAAAATAAGTTATTTTCAACACAAAAGTCAAGAAAAATCTACCCAGAGAGCTAGCTTCTAGAGCAGGAATCTGAATAGGACTCTATAGAGGCACAGAACTTGTCGAATCTAAAGTGTAAAAACAATACTACCATTAAAAAAGCCAAAGTTAAATCTATAAAGCAACAAGAAAATGTAATAGTATATTCAAAATATACTGTGAAATTTAAATTACGTCATCATTATAGGATATTTCTGAGTATATGGGTATAAAGTTTCAGTAGAAATGTTATAGGCCAGTTGAGAGTAGGAGGATTAAAGTACTGAAGGAGCTAGGCCTGATGGCACGTACCTGTAGTCCCAGTTGCTCAAGAGACTGAGGCAGGAGAGTCACTTGATCCCAAGAGTTTGAGAGCTGCCTGAATAACAAAATAAGGCCCCATTACAAAAAAAAGAAAAAGAAAATATTATTTCCAACCAAGAATACTGTACTGTTCCCAGCAAAATTGTTCTTCTGAAATCAAGGGAAGAGCCAAACTTTCCTAGAAAAACAAAAGCTGAGAGAGTGCATCATCATTGACCTATTCTACAAGAAATGCTAATGAGAGTGCTCCAAATTGAAAGAAAAAGACTCTAATGTGTACTGTGAAAACACATAAAAGTATAAAAATTATAAGTAAAAATATGTAGTCAAATTCAGAATACTCAGCAAAATGGTAGTGACTAAATCACTTATATATTTGATTTGAAGGTTAAAGTACAAAGTATTTACAATAATCAAAATTACAATAATTTAACAAGGAAATGTAATATAAAATTATGTAAATTTTTAAATAAAAATTCAAAACATAAATGGTTGTGGGATTAAAGTGCAGATTTATTTTGGGGGATAATCATCAAACTTAAGCTTTTATCAGCATAACTTGTTATAACTATAAGGTGCTTTTCAAATGCCACATGACAACCACAAAACAAAAAATTATACTAGAAGTACTCTTGTAAAAAAAGCAAGGAGCCAAACATACTATGAGAGGAAATTACTTATATACAAAGCAAGATAGGAAGCAAAGAAGAAAGAAATCTAATAAACAGCTATAAAAATTGACATAGGGCACTACTAAGACCTCATCAGTAGTTCCCTTGAATGTCAATGGAGCAAATTCTTCAATTAAAAGACAGAATGGCTTAATGGATAAAAAGCAAGACCTGATATATTGCCTACAAGACATCCTCTCCATCTGTAAGGACATCTGTGGACTAAAAGTGAATTTATGGCATATGACATTTCAAGAAAATGGCAAACCAAAGAGCATTGGTAGATATGCTTAAATAAAAATAGTTTAAGTCAAAATTTATAAAGAGGTAAATAAAGTCAAATAAGAAAGAGATCAATTTAACAAAAGGATATGACAAACAAATGTTTATTTACTCAACAATGGAACACCTGGGCGATCCAAGATGGCGGACTAGAGGGTGACTGCACCTCCTGTCGCTCCAGAACCGAGGATTCAAGAAGGGGAGGCACTGAGAGACTCGGACTAAAAGAGAGCCATGGGGTGAGTCTCCCCCACTGGGTGAAGCTCGGCCTGGGTGGCAGACCCGGACAGGGGAGGCTTTTCAGAGCAGGGCAAGGCAGCTAGAGTCTTCCCCAGGTAGCCCTGCTCCCTCTGGCGGCGGGCTCCTTCCGCACGGCCAGCATCTCGGAGCAGGCCGCCCAGTGAGAGCCTTTCCGCACAGAACCAACTCCAAGTCCTGGAGCCAGCAGGGAAAACCGGCCCGCAGGCAGCTTCAGGGACCAGAACAGGGCAGCCAGGGACTACCCCAAGCAGTCCTGCTCCCTCTGGCGCAGGTTCCCTTCACGGCCAGCTTCTCGGATCAGACCAACCAGTGGGAGCCTTTCTGCACAGAGCCAGCTCCAAGCCCTGGAACCAGTAGCGGGCTAAGGGCAGCTGTCTTCAGAAGCACTGCATTGTCAAGTTTCTCCAAGACTTCAGGCTACTGAAGGATGGGAGATGATATACTGGAAATCTACAGGGATACTATAAGCCAATAGAGGAAATCTGCAATATCTCAGAGTCCCACTGATATCTGACCAATATGAGAAAACAAGGGAAGAAAATGTCCCAAACAAACCTAGATACTATATCAATAAAACCCAATGAGAGCACAGAGAAGAAATGTCAGAAAGGGAATTCAGAATGTACATAATTAAAACAATCAGGGAAGCAAACAAGGAGATGAAAGACCAAATGCAGGCAATGAAGGAAGAGATGAAAGAGCAAATGCAGGCATTAAATGATCGCACCAATCAACAGTTAAAAGAGCAAATAGGGGAAGCAAAAGATCATTTCAATAAAGAGTTAGAGATACTGAAAAATAAAAACAAACAGAAGTCCTTGAAATGAAGGAAACAATAAACAAAGTTAAAAACTCCAGAGAAAACATAACCAATAGGATAGAACACCTAGAAGCCAGAACCTCACATATCGAAAACAAAATATTTAATCTTTAAAACAAAGTTGACCAAACAGAGAAGATGGTAAGAAATCATGAACAGAATATACAAGAATTATGGGATATCATGAAAAGGCCAAATTTAAGAATTATTGGAATTGAGGAAGGCTTAGAGAAACAAACCAAAGGAATGAACAAAATATTCAATGAAATAATATCAGAAAATTTCCCAAATCTGAAGAATGAAATGGAAAACCAAGTACAAGAGGCTTATAGGACTCCAAATATACAAAATTACAACAGACCCACAACAAGGCACATTATTATAAAAATACCTAACATAAAAAATAAAGACAGATTTTTAAAAGCCACGAGAGAAAAGAATCAAATTACATTCAGGGGGAAACCAATAAGAATATCTGCAGATTTTTCAATTCAGACCCTAAAGGCAAGAAGGGCCTGGAAAAACATTTACCAAGCCCTGAAAGAAAACGGATACCAACCAAGAATCTTATACCCAGCAAAACTTACTTTCAGATTTGATGATGAAATAAGATCCTTCCATGAAAACAAAAGCTAAAGGAATTTACAAAAAGAAAGCCAGCATTACAGAACATTCTCAGCAAAATATTCCATGAGGAAGAGATGAAAAAGAACGATGTGAATCAGCAATGGGAGGAACTGGTCTAAAGGAACAGCCAAATAAAGGAGAAACCAAATCATGTCAAAAAACAAAAATGAGTCAAATGACTGGGAATACAAATCATATCACAATAATCACCCTGACTGTTAATGGCCTGAACTCATTAATCATCAATCAAAAGAAATAGACTGGCAGATTGGATTAAAAAGAAAAATCCAACAATATGCTGCCTGCAAGAGACTCATCTCATAGAAAGAGATATCCATAGACTAAAGGTGAAAGGATGGAAAAAAAACATACCATGCACATGGACACAGCAAAAAGCTGGAGTATTCATCCTCACTTCAAATAATGTGGACTTCAAGCCACAACTAGTCAGAAGGGTTAAAGGACATTACATACTGCTTAAGGGAACCATAAATCAGCAAGACATAACAATCATAAATATCTATGCCCTGAACATTGGATCATCCATGTACGTCAAACAAATCCTTCTTAATACCAGAAATCAAATAGACCACAACACAATAATACTAGGTGATTTTAACACACCTCTCTCACCACTGGATAGATCCTCCAAACAAAAATTGAATAAAGAAACCATAGATCTCAATAACACAATCAACAATTTAGACTTAACAGACATATATAGAATATACCATCAAACAAAGAATGAACACACTTTCTTCTCAGCAGCACATGGATCCTTCTCTAAAATAGACCGTATTTTATGCCACAACACTACTGTTAGCAAATACAAGAAGACAAAGATAATACCTTGTATTCTATCAGATCATAATGGATTGAAATTAGAAATAAATGACAGAATAAAAAGCACAAATTTCTCCAATACCTGGAGATTAAATAATACACTATTATATGATAAATGCATAATAACAGAAGACATCAGGAGGGAAATAAAAAAGTTCTTAGAAGTAAACAAGAACAAAGACACATCATATCAAAATCCCTGGGACACTATGAAAGCAGTACTTAGAGGAAGATTTATTTCATGGGGCACATTCAACAAAAGAAGTAGAAATCAAAAAATAAAGACTTAACACAACAGCTCAAAGCCCTAGAAAAAGAAGAGCAGACCAACACCAAAATTTGTAGAAGACAAGAAATAGTTAAAATCAGAGCTGAAATCAACAAAATTGAAATAAAAGAAACAATCGAAAAAAAAAATTAACAAAATAAAGAGTTGGTTCTTTGAAAAAATAAGCAAAATTGATAAACCCTTAGCCACACTAACAAAGAGAAAGAGGTAGAAAACTCAAATTACTAAAATTCAGAATGAACAAGGAAACATCACAACAGACACGAGTGAAATACAAAACATAATTAGAAGCTATTTTGAAAATCTGTACTCCAAAAACAGAAAACCTCGAAGACATCAACAAGTTTCTAGAGACATATGAATTACCTAAACTGAACGAAGAGGATATACACAACTTAAATAAATCAATTTCAAGCAATGAAATAGAAGAGGTCATCAAAAGCCTACCAACAAAGAAAAGTCCGGGACCAGATAGGTTCTCAGTCAAGTTCTATAAAACCTTTAAAGAAGAGCACATTCCAATACTCCTCAAAGTATTCCATGAAATAGAAGAGGAGGGAATCCTCCCAAACTCATTCAATGAAGCCAGTATCACCCTGATACCTAAACCAGACAGAGACACATCGAGGAAAGAAAATTTCAGACCAATACCCTTAATGAACATCGACGCAAAAATTCTCAACAAAATTTTAGCAAATTGCTACAAAAATATATTTAAAAGATAGTGCACCACGATCAAGTGGGTCTTATCCCAGGATGCAAGGTTGGTTCAACATCTGGAAATCAATAAATGTCATTCACCATATCAACAGATTAAAGTTAAGAGTCATATGATTATTTCAATAGATGCAGAAAAAGTATTTGATAAAATACAGCATCCCTTCATGCTCAAAACACTAGAAAAAATAGGGGTAGTGGGAACATTCCTTAACATTGTAAAGGCCATTTACTCTAAGCCCATGGCCAATATTATTCTAAATGGTAAAAACTGAAAGCATTCCCCCTAAAAACTGGAACAAGGCAGGGATGCCCTCTTTCACCACTTCTATTCAACATTGTCCTTGAATCTCTAGCCTGAGCAATTAGACAAACCAAAGAAATTAAAGGGATATGAATTGGAAAATAAGAACTCAAACCATCCCTGTTCACTGATGACATGATTATATATTTAGAGGAACCTGGAAATTCCACCAGAAAACTTTTAGAACTCATAAGTGAATTTAGTAAAGTAGCAGGTTACAAGATCAATGCTCAAAAATCCAATGCATTTTTATACATAAGTGATGAATCTTCAGAAAGAGAAGTTAGGAAAATTACCCCATTCACAATAGCATCGAAAAAAATAAAATACTTGGGAATCAATCTCACAAAAGAGGTGAAAGACCTCTACAATGAGAACTACAGAACACTAAAGAAAGAAATTCAAGAAAACCTTAGAAGATGGAAAGATATCCCATGTTCTTAGATAGGCAGAATTAATACTGTCAAAATGGGCATACTACCTAAAGTGCTATACAGATTCAATGCAATTCCAATTAGAATCCCAATGATGTACCTTACAGTAATAGAGCAAGCAATTATGAAATTCATCTGGAAGAATAAAAAACCCAGAATAGCTAAAGCAATCCTTGGCAGAAAGAGTGAAGCAGGGGGTATCACAATACCAGATCTTCAACTCTACTACAAAGCAATAGTAACAAAACGGCATGGTATTTTTACCAAAATAGAAAGGTGGATCAATGGTACAGAATAGAGGACATGGACACAAATCCAAATAAATAAAATTTTCTCATACTAGACAAAGGGGCCAAAATATGCAATGGAGAAAAGATAGCCTCTTCAACAAATGGAGCTGGGAAAACTGGAAATCCATATGCAACAGAATGAAATTAAAACCCTATCTCTCACCCTGCACAAAACTCAACTCAAAATGGATCAAGGACCTCTAAATCAGACCAGAGACCCTGCATCTTACAGAAGAAAAAGTAGATCCAAATCTTCAACTTGTTGGCTTAGGATCAGACTTCCTTAACAGGACTCCCATAGCACAAGAAATAAAAGCAAGAATCAACAACTGGGATAGATTCAAACTAAAAAGCTTTCTGTCAGCAAAGGAAACTATCAGTAATGTGAAGAGAGAGCCTACAGAGTGGGAGAATATCTTTGCCACTCATACTTCAGATAGAGCGCTAATATCCAGTATATATAAAGAACTCAAGAAACTCTACATCAAGAATGCAAATAATCCAATCGACAAATGGGCTAAGGAAATGAACAGACACTTCACAGAAGAAGATGTACAAGCAATCAACAGATATATGAAAAAAAGTTCAACATCTCTAGTAATAAGAGAAATGCAAATCAAAACTACCCTAAGATTCCATCTCATCCCAATTAGAATGGCAATTATCAAGAACACAAGCAACAACAGGTGTTGGCGAGGATGTGGGGAAAAAGGTACACTCATACATTGCTGGTGGGGTTGCAAATTAGTGCAGCCACTGTGGAAAGCAGTATGGAGATTCCTCAGAAAACTTGGAATGGAACCACCATTTGACCCAGCTATCCCACTCCTTGGCCTATACCCAAAGGACTTAAAATCAGCATATTACAGAGATACAGCCACATCAATGTTCATTGCTGCTCAATTCACCATAGCCAGATTGTGGAACCAACCTAGATGTCCTTCAATTGATGAATGGATAAAGAAACTGTGGCATATATATACAATGGAATATTACTCCGCCATGAAGAATGATAAAATTATGGCATTTGCAGGCAAATGGATGAAATTGGAGAATATCATGCTAAGTGAAATAAGCCATTCTCAAAAAACTATAGGACGAATGATCTCCCTGATAAGCAGATGAGGACATATAATGGGGGGTGTGAGGGGTTAGCATTAGGGTTAGGGTTAGGTTTAGGGTTAGGGTTAAGGAGGGTGGCAAGAATGGAGGAAGGAAGGACTGTATAGAGGGAAAAGAGGGGTGGGAGTGGTTGGGGGGGAAAAATAACAGAACGAATCAAACAACATTGCCCTATGTAAATTTATGATTACACAAATGGTATGCCTTGACTCCATGTAGAAACAGAGAAACAACATGTATCCCATTTGTTTACAATAAAAAAAAAAATGGAACACCCAAATAGATCTGTAGAGAAGTGTACTATGATTTTATAATATTAGGGAACTTCAATGACCCATTTTTACCAATGAACAGGTCATTTAGACAGAAAATCAGTAAAGAAATATCACAGTAATACTGGATGTAATAAAAATTTACATAATATTCTATTCATTAGCAGTGGAATAAATATTCTTTTCAACTGCACATGAGACATTCTTCAGGAAATATCACATGTTAAATATAAAGCAACTCTTAGCAAATTTTAAAAGATTGAAATCACATCAGTTATGGTATCAAATCTTTTTTTTTTAAATCACAATGCTGAAAAACTAGAAACCTATAACAGGAGAATCTTCACAAATTATGAATACATTGAAATTTTAAAAAATTCATAAGACAAACAAAAATAGAAGCACAATATACTTAAACTTATGGGATGTAGCAAAAGTACTTCTAAGAAGGAAGCTTATTATAATAGATGCCAAAACCAGAAAATAAAGATGTCCAATAATCATCCTAACATTGTACCTCAAGAAACTAGAGAAACAAGAAAAATTTCAACTCACTTTTAGTAGAAGGAGGAAAATAATAATAAAGATTAGAGGAGAAATAAAGGAAAAGGAGGCTAGAAAAAGAATAAAAAGATCAAATAAACAGATTGTTTTTGAAATATAAACAAAATAAATAAACAAATAAATAGGTAGAATATTTAAGAAGCAATAAATAAAATCATAGATGAGCAAAGAGATATTCAATCACAAAAACCAATGGTCATATGAAACTGTTATAAATAGCTGTACACCAAGAAATTGGAAAACCAAGAAGGAATGGAAAAAATTCCTGGACACATACAATCTACTAAAATTCAATCATGAGAGACAAAATCTGAAACAGAGCGATAATGAACAACAAGAGTGAATCAGTAATAAAATGTCTCCTGTCAAGAGAACCCTGGTATCTGAGAGTTACATGGCTAAATTCTACCAAAGATCTGAAGAACTCAAAACATTTCTTCACAAATTACTTAAAAACAGTTGAAGAGAAAGAATATGTTCGGACTCATTCTATGAAGTAAGCATTACTCTAATATCAAAGCCAAGCAAGAATATAGCAAAAAATGAAAACTATGAGTCACATTTCTATTGAATGTGATGCAAAAAATCCTCAAAAATTACCAGCAAATAGGGCTGAGAATATAGCTCAGTTGATAGAGAGCCTGCCTCGCATGCACCAGGACCTGGGTTCAATCCCCAGCACCACAAAAAAAAAAAAAATAATAAATAAATAAATAAATTACCAGCAAACAGAATTCACCAGTACATTAAAAGTATTACGTGTAATTCATCAAGTGTGATTCCTCTCAGGGATACAAAGATGGCTCAATAAATGTGGCACAACTCATTAACGAAAGGGCAAAAACCATATGATATTTCAACAGATATAAGCAAATTGTATAAAAAATTCGGCATCATTTCATGATAAAAAAAAATCCCAACAAACCGTCACAGAAAAAAAATATCTCAACACAAGAAATGTCATGTACAAAAACCCATAGCTAACATCATATTGAATGGGGACATGGTGAAAGCTTTTCCCGTAAGATCTGAAATAAGGTAAGGATGTTCACTTTCAACCTTGTATTCAACATAGTACTGGAAATCCTTGTCAGAGAAATTAGGCAAGGAATTAAAAATAGAAGAAGCATATGATCCAGCAGTCCCAGTACTGAGTAAATAACCAGATGACATTAAAGCAGCATGTTAAAGAAACCTCTGCCCTATCAGGTGTGAAGCAACACTATCCACAATAACCAAATATGAACTCAACTCTGTTCATCAGTGGATGAATGGGAAAGGAAAATGTGGCATAAAGACCTGATGGGATACTATTTAGCCATAAAATAAGAAAATTCTGTCACTTTCAACACAGTGAATGAATTAGAGGACATTATTTTCGGTGAAATAAACCATGTACAAAAAGAAAATATTGCGTGATCTCACTCTTACACAGAACCTAAAAACACTAATTCCATAGAAGTAGATAATAGTTTAGTGGTTGCCAGAGGTTGGACTGGTTAAAGGGAGGAAGAGATGGAGGGATATTGGTTAAAGGATATTTATTTACATTTATTAGAAGAAATAAATTCTGTATATCTACTACACAGAATGGTAAGTATAGTTAAAGATGGAATATTTTATTCTTGAAGAATGCAAAAAGTAGATATTAAGTTCTCACCACAAACTTATAACTATGTAAAATAAGGAACTTGTTATTCAGTTAAATCATTCTACAATGTTTAAATATTTAAAACATATTGTTCACAAAAATACCTAGGATATTATATGCCAATTTACAAATATAAAATAACAAAATAAAAATAACTTTAAATATAATATATACATATATTTATGAAATCAAACTTACAAATGTAATCCCTCCATTTTCATGTAACTTTAGGTAGATGATACATTGAGAGAATGAAGCAAAAGGTAGACCACCCATAGGTAGATAGGATAATAGCATCAGGGAAGGGAAAGAGGGAATGGGACCAGGCCATCCTAGAAAGAGACATCAGGCCTGGGGCACATCCTGTCACTGTCCCTAACAGCTTCAACCACAATGACTCTTCCTTATTTATCCTTTTACCCCTACTCCCATCCCTAGAATAGTCAACCACATAATTTTCTCTAGAGTACCTCTTGTACCAACACTCTCACCCCAACCCTTATGTTAATAAAGGCTCGAAAACTACTCTCCCAAGATTTGTTGAAGAAGACAAAATAGAATTGATTGGTCCCTTTTTAAATCCTATATCCCATCAATCACCTATAGAGACAGATCAAGCCCATGAAAACCCTTAGACAACAGACACCCATGAACATCTCTCTTGGGACCGCGCCCTCTTTGGAAGCTCTACTTTCTTTTTATTACTCTAATAGATCCTGTTACTTTGCTCTTACCCTTGTGTCCATGGATTCCATTCTTTGAATTTGTGGTATAGAACCCACCTAGCACCCACACTTCATGTTATAGTATCACACATGCAACAATAGCAACAATTACCAATAATATTTATTGAATAGTTATTATGAGCTAGAAAAACCTAAGCAATTCTCACAGAAAGTTCATGAGGTTGTCACATGCATTATCCCTCTTATCAGAAGAGGAAACAAAATGACAAAATTTTTTTCAAAATCACCAGTTTAGGAGTGATGGAGTAGTGATTTCAACAAGGTCTGTTTGGTATCAAAATCTGTGTGTTCAATTCCCAGGTTCTACTGCTTTGGGTTTGGGCATCTGAATGCATATGAGAGGTTTTAATTTTAACTAAATACTTCTCTAATTATTTTTTTAATTAATAAATTCAAACATTAAATTGGTCATGTGAAAAAAATCTTAGTAGATTTGGCTGCAATATAATAATTAACTGGTTCACTGATTTTAAATATGCGTAAGGGTTGAAATAACTCAAGTGTTAGTTCATTCAATCTAATACAAAACTTCACAGAAGAAATCCTTGAGATTCTAATTTTTAAAGTTGGGGGCAGTTTGAAAGTTACGTGTATTGCTCTGTTAGTAAATAATATACATGTATGGTTGATCTGGTTACCAGATCCTGGACATTTTGTAGATATTGAAAACATTATGGAATAGAGGTTAAATAACCAATTAAATATTTATTTGGAAGAATAGGTATCTCATAATAATTATAACAGTGTCATAATAGCACTAAATAAAAATGACTTCTATAAACTAAGTTGACACTTATGCTAGTAGATTTCATGTTGGCTTGCAGTTTTTCAATTATGAATGATGACTTTAATAAGAAGGCAGTATGTATTAATGTCCAAACTGAAATACTGAAAGTTTCAATAAAATTGTCAACTTCTCCTAACTACTTAACCTAGAATCAGACTTTAAATTCATATCTAGTTATTAATAGTAAAACTTGTAGAATGAATCCATGTCTAGAGATGCAGCATTATTATATAAACAAATATTTATGTTATACCTATCTTTCCAGTGCAAAGACTTCCATGCAGAATGTCAAGGGCAACTTAGCTATTTGAAAGTTATAAAAATAACCTTAAGGAAACTAGAAATTATATAAATGTTGTAATGATTAGATATCAGATATTGAGCTAAGACTCAAAATATCAGTATGACTAGGGGAGTATGGAATATCCTTGATATGTACTAGAAAAATCATAGAAAAGTACTCATCCAGTTGTATAAATATAGTTTAAAGTAGCTAATATATACTAACTGACTTTGGTAGTTGATGTAACTTCCTTTCACAAATGTTAGAAAGGTTTCACTGTTTTGTTAGAAATGTGTTAGAGTAAACCAATAGCATAGTGATACTCCGCAGGAATATTCACATGAATTTGGTTTGTTTTTTGTTAAGTTCCCACTTGTGCTTAACTTTAGAAGGAAGTTAGGATAATGTGTATTTTCCTTTAAGTGTATAACTTTATGCCCCCTCTACCTATTCAGCTCTAGATTCTGTCTCTGCAATAGAAATAAATGTATCTGGTAAACAGATATGTGATGTATCACTTACTGGGTATTGAATAACATTAATAGGTTTCATTTCTAGAAAGCACCATCGGTCCCTAGTTTCATGGGTCTGACTTCACCATCAGTCAATTTATCAAATGACTGAATTAAACATACTGAAAATCCATGACAGTAGAGGCATGGAATGTAGGGAAACAGATAGGGATGATGATTTCTTAATGCCTGGGTTTAAATCTAGTGCATTGTATTTCCAAATGATATTTCTTTCTACTACTGAAGACACTAAACATAAACAAAAATTTTTACTGTTCATGTGTCTACTGCATAAAAATTAATATATTTCATGTATCTTATTACTATATACCAGTACACTTTCGGCATATTCTAATAGAATTTCTCATTGAATAAAAGGATGCTAAAGTGCTGGGCATCATGCACTTATGTATCCTTGTTGAAAGTGAAGCTGAGGAGGTGAGGAACAGAGATATACTAAAGATACTGCACATTTATAAGAAAGGAATGAGAAACAGCCTCCTCTCTATAGTATTTTTCTTTCTATGCTTTTGTATCAGGGAAATTTAAAACACACACACACACACACACACACACACACACACACAGCACACACCCTACATGTGTCCACTGGTGACTGTGGGATGGGAATACAATTACAAGTTCCCTCACAGCAGTGAGCTCTCCAACCCAGCTGTGCCTTCAGCGACATGAGCCAGCTTGATTATGCTAAAGCACCCCTGGATCCAGTCCTCTTTTGTTTCATTCCTCCCAGGGTCTTAAAGCTTAAACATTTGACATGCTTGGTCAGTTTTCTTTCTAATTTCACCCAAGCTGACTGTGCAGTCAGTTTTATGTGTAGGTGTTGCCTGTAGGTGCAAGTAGCTTCTTCAGTATTTTTTCCTTTCAAACATATGAACACAGGCTATGTTCCAGATTGGAGCAAATCTGTTATGGTAAAAAGTTAAACCATATCATAAGAAAGATAATATCAAACCAAACTGATTTAGATCAATACCTTCGTAGACATAAGCTGACTTTGAAACTACAAGCTTCTGACTTCAACAATATTTAGGATGAAGATCCTTAGGAAGGTGACAAAACTTCATTGTATGGGTTACATTAAATTTAATTATGACGTTTTAAAATCATATGATGAGGGAACAATTCAGGCTTTTTCAGACCTTAATTTCCCTTAAGTCAAGATTAAAGAATATGTATATTTTAAATTGAGGAAAGAAAAACAAAACTTCTGCTTAACAATAAACTTGGTTCCAAATCAGAATTTAAAGCATCATCTCCCAAACCATTTTCCCACTGGGGAGCCCTTGAACTCTTAGTGAAAATACAGCAAAGCATATTGTAAATGTGTATATATATCTATAAATGTATATATGGAGAGAAAGAGAGAGAAAGATTTTTATCCAGGATACTTTTTGGTCATCTCAATTTCTTTGTGGATTTATTCAGCATTAAAAACAAACAAACAAACAAACTATACCAAAGGGGAGACGTGATTTTGGGGGTAGCATTTCAAATATTTCAGAGATGAGGAAATTTTGGTGGCAATTTAGAGTTTTAGATTATGTGGCCTGTGTATATAGGTAAAAATTCACAAGTAAATACAGTGAAAAAAATGTGTAATGGAAGAAAATGTTAGTACCTCCTTTCTGCACCAGTTCTTCATCTTTTGCCAGAGGTACACATAGAAAATGATAATCACATGTGTAAAAAACTCTTATGTACTTACCTGGAAAATGACTGTACCTCCACTCTTTTCTCTTTCTTTCAAGGAAGCGTATTGAGTGTGAGTGAGAGTGATATTGGTGGGGTGTGATGGTGTCCAGGTTCTTGGTATTGGCATCAGATCTGCTATTTTGCCGCCGCTCCATTATTCTGCTCCCCACACCACTTTACAATCCAGATCATTAGCCTGTGACTTCCTAGCCAGTAATTGGTCCAGATTGTTAGCCCACGAACCACCTCGCCAACCATTGGTCGATTGTTATTAGCCTGCAAAATTCCACTGCTTAAGAATAGCTCCCCCGCCCTTTGCTCTCTCTCTTCTCCTGGCTTTCACTCTCTCTCTCTTGCACACACTCTCTTTCTCACCCTGCAGGGAGACACTCTGTCTGTCCACTTAATAAACTCTCTTACGTGAGTTCCTGCATCCAGAGTGGTTTCTGGGTTCTTACACTTGGTGTCCCAAAGAATTGAGCAAGACATACAGAGTAATAGGCAGAGTATAAACGTATTGAGAGTGGGGCTGTGGATATAGCTCAGCTCATAGAGGGCTTGCTTGTCAAGCACAAGGCCCTGAGTTCAATCCCCAGCACCGCAAAAAAGAAAAAAAAATGTATTGGAAGTGAAAATATCCCTCTGTAAAGTAGAGCAGAATAGGCCAGCAAAGAGAGAGAGAGAGACAGAGAGAGACAGACACCCAGTCCATGGTTCCATGTCTGAAGAAAATGTTTTCAGTGCTGATGTCTTATATGCAGAGCTGTGTGTACTTCATTCCTCTTCCCATTGACCTAATTGATGACCGTCTTCCATTTGTTCCCATTGATTACTTTATTTTTACCTAATTAGAATACAGAACCTGTGGTAGGAGTTGCCATGGCAATAAGTCCTCAGTGGCAGTTGTTGTCATAGTAATGGAATTTACCATAAATAGGGACATGATGACTCATCTCCTCGTTTTTTTGTACTCCACCATCTTGATGTCCCTAATGCCCTACCTAAGAGGGTATCATGGTTTGTATATGATTTGGGATGGTTCATAGAGGATTCTGTATAATGTGGGCTGAAGAGGACAAAGCTAAAGAGATTAACAGAAATGTTAATTAGAAAAACAATTGGAAAGCGACCTCAAGGTCATTTTGGAAAAATTGGAGACCCTCCCTCTCATCACAAGGCCAGAGGCATAGAGGTGCAAATTTGTTTCAAAATTGAGCCCTTGGGTGCTCTCTGGGTTCAGTGTCCAGGACCCCTTTGGGATTTCGACTTTCTGACTGTATTAGTCAGAGTTCTCTAGAGGAACAAAATTAATAGAGTATGAATATGTATGATTATAAAAGGGGATTTATTAGATTGGCTTACATTATGAGAATCTGGATAGTCCCAAATTGGCTATCTTCAGGCTGGAGAGCTGGAAAAACCAGTAGCTTCTCAGTCCAAGAATCTAGAGCTACAGAATAAAAGAGACCATTGATTTATCCCCAGTCCGAAACTGGAAATTCCCTGGAGATTCAATATTCAGGGATTATGTCATAGGACTAAAGAAGCTGAAGTTTGATGTTCTTGTGAGGCCTGGAGACAAAAGACAGTCAGTGTAGGTAGTGAGTGATTGGATGAGAAGGATGGGGCCTGATTCAGGAAGAAATAAAATGATAATACCTTCAGGACATATCCCCCTCCTCCACCTGTTGCCAAGGTAACCTGCCTCCGGAAATTTTTCCTCCCTACAGGGAGTTGCCTCTTGGGCCTGCTTCCTTCCTGCCTGCATCGCTCTACCTTTGGCCCACCTTTTGGCCACTAATCACATACACAGGATGCAGGGAGGAAAGAGTATGAGAACAAAGGAAATCTAAAAAGTAGAAAAGAGCCTGGACACCCCCACTTCCTCAGACACCCAGCTCTGGGGCCCTTTCTCTGTGGAGAAGTCTATCTCTGTTCTATTCTTTAAATAAAACTTTCTTTCTCTGTTTGCCTCGGCGTTTTGGGGGCGCTCCATCTTCACAGCTGGGAAAATGGAACTCAGCCCCGATTCTCACCAGTGGCATCACTTGGGTGGTGACACCAACAATCTATGCATCTGCTCAGGAGGAATGGAGCGTCCATCCAGCAATCTATGCATCTGCTCAGGAAGAATGGAGCTTCCGTCCACTTCAGTTTCCTTCATCTTCTGCCCTTTTTTTCTAGACTTGTACAGGGCAGTGGGTCTCCCCTGCCAAGTTGCTGTGCTACATGTCAGGTACTCTCTGGAAACACCTCATGGACACACCCAGAAATCTCGTCATTCTACGCATCTCTAAACACAATCAAGTGGACAATTCAGATTAAACATCCCAAAGGCCAAGTGTCCCAGGGCCTCTGCAGCTATGATTTAAGCAGGCTGCACATTCTGCAGCAGACCTTCATGGAGTGCATATGTCGGTTCTACAGGTTTTCAAATTGCAAGAGTTATGGGTCATAATGGCTTTCTCAAAATTACAACAGAAAGAACTTGCCACAGGGTTAGACTGCCTGTAGGAAGTCCTGATTGGGCTCTGGTTCATAGAACTGTGGGACTAGAACTGAAATGAGGACACCAGTGAAGAAGATGGAACTGGAGAATATCATGCTAAATGAAATAAGCCAGTTCCAAAAATACAAAGGTGGAATGTTCTCTCTGATATGTGGATGCTAACACACAGCAAGGGAAGGTAGAGGGGAAGAAAAAAAGTTCATTGAGTTAGACAAAGGGGAATGAAGGGAAGAGACTGGGGATCTGAATGGGAAAGACAGTGGAATGAGTCAGACATAAGTTTCTTGTGCTCATACATGAATATATGACCAGTGTAACTCTATATCATGTCAACCACACGAATGGGATCAAAATTGTAATGGGTTGTGCCCCTTGCATGTATAATATGTCAAAGTACACCCTACTGTCATGCATATCTAAAAACAAACAAACAGAAAAAAAAAAAAAAAAAACAACTGCATGTCATGTCAGCCAATGAGAGGACCCATAGGCCGGCAAATCCATAGCATTAGTGCAAAAACGTTCCCTTTGCTTGCACATGAGGAAAGTCAATTACTTGAGAGCCAAGGCAGTGGTAGAATAAGAACTTCATTACAATAATTTAGCTGATTGGACCATCTTAGCTAACAACCACAAGTGAAGAGTTTATATGGAAATTTAAGGAAGTCAATTAATGAGTGCTAGAATACTCATTAATCCTGCTGTGGTACATTACTTTGACAAACATTCTGATGTTCTCTGAAGGACACCAGATGATCCGGGTTCTTAAGCTAAGAAAAGATTAGGTGGTTACTGATGTTTTGTTTGTTTCTTTAGGTGCAGCTTTTCTTTTGAATTTAGAATGCCACGTAAAAATGGGGGGGGGGGAGCAAATTTGCAAAGGACAAGTTTAACCTTTTAGGTAGCTTCAGTAGGGGAAGGACTGCCTTGGACCTTGTGGGCCCATCTCTTTAGCAATAAGGACAAGATGCTGGACTTGGAGTTTTTAGGATTCAGTGTCTTCCCTGCTGGGTTTGGTTTTGCTTTTTCAATCTTGGTTTGGGCCTTGCTTTATTACTTTCTACTTCCCCATTTTCCCTTTGGAACTCAGATTATTTATCATATCCCTGTTCCATCACTGCATTTTGGAAGTGTGCTATTAATTTATTTCTTAATTTTACGGGGACTCACAACTGAAATACTTTGCTGTGTATTAGAGGAGACTTTTGACTGAACTTTTAGATGATGCTGGAACTTTTAAGACAGACTCTTGGGGATGGAATGAATGCATTTTGTACTCTGAGACAGATGTGACCTTTGGGAGGTCAACAGTGGAATGCTATGGTTTGGATGTAATTTGAATGTCTCCCAAGAGTTTGTGTTGGAAGCTTGGTATCCAAAGTAGCGGTAGAAGATGGTGTGGAACCTTTAAGCGGCGGGGCCTAGCAGGAGGTCTTTATGTGTCCACTGACTGAAGATTCTTTTGTTCTGTTTGGATAGAAATAACGAATAGGCCTAGTGAAGCTTCCTAACTGTTAGCAGTTCAGAACTTCGAATGTCCACGGCCTTTTGCTCTTACTCTTAGGCCCTCTGCGGTTCTCCTGGAAGTGGAAACTCTTCTAGCAGCCAGGAATTGCGGCTTAGGCAACTCTCTCCTGCTTCCCGCAATTCTCTGGCTGCTTTCAGTGTCACCAGCTATAGCTGCAGGCCATTTTTAGTGCCAGCAGCCTTAGTGTTCCCAGCTCTAAGTGTATGCAGCTCAGCCTGCTGTCCTTGAGATAGAGATCATGGATGGGCAAAATTAAGACCATCGGGAAGAAATTTTAGTAGACCTGTGCTATAAGACGAGGGGAAAACAATACTCAGACTTTGCCAATAAGGGTAGAAGAAAGAAGGCTGTATATATATATATATATACAGCCGGAGAGAGAGAAAAGAGGTGGGCTCACGCATGTGTAATGTTGTGTCCTGCCCTGCCAGAGAACTACGGACTTTATGCTTAGTCATTGGTAGGGGGTCTTGCTGCGGGACTGAGATATCCAGGATGTACCACTGCAGCCAAAGCAGATGTCTTCAAGCAGACATGAGATTTTTGGGTAACTGTAGCTATCAAAGACATAAGAAAGAAAGAAAGAAAGATTTTTAAAAGTACCTCTTGAGGAGCATGGGGCCTTCTCTTCTACCTTCGGTCTGTTGGGGACACATCCGTGGGAAGGATTGTAGGACACCTGGCAATGTGCTCTTCCTCACCCATCCACTGCTACCATGATGAGGTGCAGCCAAGGGGTCTTCACCAGAGCTGAGCCAAAGTCCAGCGCCTGCCTGCGAACCTCCAAAACCAAGAGATAAGTAACTCTATTCTTTACCAAGTTAGCCTGCATCAGGTTATTATAATTCATGATTGTAATTCAAAATGGAATAATAAAAAGGGATAATTAATTTTGTAATACACTTGAATCACATGAAATTTATTTTTAAGTAATTTATTTGAAAAGTCTGGCAATGTAAATGTTATTAGAAACTTATTTTGAATACCCCATAAAGAAGCACAACAATCATGTTGTCATACTTTACATGAGAATTGGTATCTTTGAGCAGCTATGAGGAGAACATTTAGGTCATGAAGTGTTAACATTTTCAAATATTTAAATTCTTCATCCTGAAATCATGATGAAGATTGTCTTAGTTCTTATAAATCTCTTTCAAAAACTAAGGGTAGATGTTCTTAGCTTTCTTGTGGGACCGCTAATAGAGTAGTGACTGTCACCTTTACATCATTTACACCCTCTGATTAACCAGTTAAGGACTGTCATTCTGTCAGAGCCTCAGCAGTCAACATTGACTAGGAAGCCGACATTCAGGCAACTAAAGTGGTATTTTAGAGGGATGGTTATGAGATGGATAAATTATCCCCTGTCACAGTGCATTCCAAGTAAACTCCGTACCTATCCACCACAGCAATGAAGAATTCTCCAACTAAATTCACAATGGATTTGATTGCAATGATCTGGGTATAGCTGAAACTTGAATGGAGAGTTATAAGGAATAATATTAAGTTATTTCTTAAAGAAGTCAAAGAGCATCAGAAAAATGAGGATTTTGTTTTCGATTGGCTTCTGCTAATATTGAAATGTGTGACCTGAGCAATGCCTTAACACACTTGACCTTTCATTTTCTCTTCGGTAAATGAGTGTTGGATTAGAGCAGCAGATCCCAGTCCACTGCAGGAAACACTGATTCCCTTAATGGTAAGAGACTGTTCAAGAAGAAAGGTTCACTGAGAAAATGTATTTGACAAATTCAGCAAATGAAACACATCCTCTTATGAGCCTGTATCAAAATGCATTTTAGCAATTCAAAGTACGTAAAGTGTCTTGTCATAAAACTTTACTTAACCCCATGGTTCTTGATTCTGACTGAACATGTGAAGCACCCAGGGATTTTAAAGAAATACCCAGAACCCTATTTTAGATGAAGTAAGTAAGATTCTCCAAGGAATCACAGTCTTAAGAATCAACAATTTAACCACCTAGTCTATTGTTCATGTGAGGAGAGTATTAATCTTGGAAGTTAGAATGAAGGGACTTATTTAATCAGTTGAAGGTCTTAATAGAAAAAAGATTGACTTCTCAAGAAGAGGGAATTCTGCCAGGAATTCTGACTACTTTTGGACACAGCTGCAACATCAACTCTTTCCTGGTTCTCTATCCTATATATCTGCTCTGTAGATTTCCGACCTGCCAGCCTTTACGATCTCATTGAAAAATTCTTTAAAATCTCTCTCTCTCTCTCTCTCTCTCTCTCTCTCTCTCCCTCTCTCTCCCTCTCTTTCTCTCTCTCTGGGTCTACACACAAACACAGACAGAAACACACAGTACACATACCTCTTGATTCTGTTTCTCTGGATAACCTGGATAATATACTATATTTAGGAAAGTTTTGGTTAAAATGAAAGTTCTGTGCTAACAGCAAATATTTTTTGCAAGCTCAAAGATGGATATAGTCCAAGAATTTTAATTTTAAATGAAATATTTAGTTAATTATTTTAGATAATTAATAATTGATTATTTAAGTACACTAATCATTCTTAAAAAATCTATCACCTCTTCCTTTAATTTTATTTAGCAATATACAATTACTTGTGGTTTTAAAGAAACATCTTTATTTGTGATATGCAAAAGTGAAGAAGGAATAAAGACTGAAATATATAATATTTCATCCCATGATGAACTGGGATTATGAATATGCTTTAATTTAGTTCAGGAATTCTTGACATATCATTAGTAGGAGGGTTCCTGAAGTAGTGGTGTAGGGTTCATATACTGAACCAAATCGGAAACAAAATTTGTGTATGATTATGTGCATTTTCTCAGGGAAAGTTCCCAGAGATTCACTGGAGGATCCAAGGGTCTTCAAATAAAAATAAAAAGTTAAGGCTAGAAGTCAAAGAGTATTCTAGAAATATACAACTCTCCAGATTTCATGTATTAGTAACAAGTAGTACAACTTTGTCGATGTTTTATATTAGTAATAATAGAATTTCTTTCTCGGATTCTTTTTCCCTGGCTTTATTCTTCTCTTCCTCACCCTCCCAACACTAGCAAAGAATATTTTATAGCTTACTTACTTTTTCACTAACAGTAGAAATTAAAGGTAAGTTAATCCTACCTTGGAAAGCAACCACAATTCTAACAGAACTACTTAATATTGTCATTGTTGATTAAATGCTTCTTGTTACATCTATTTTTGCTTTCTATACCATGGGTTAGCAAGATTTCTTTTTAATTGGTCAGATAGTAAATTTTAGATTTGCAGGCCTTATGATCTCTGCTGTAACTCTTATCAACTCTATCCTTGAGGTGCAAAAGTGACCACAGACAATATATAAATGAATGATGAATGAATATAGGTGTTTTTTCAGCAAATTTCATTTGCAAAGGAATGTTAGTCCATGCATGCATAGTTTGTGTTATGGGCTGGTTTAAAAATTAAGCCAAGGTGACCCCATTTTGTTCAGACTTTTCACCCCGTGTGAAATCAGCCCCCCTTTTCCTCATGAGCCCACTCACATAGAAGCTAACACCTCCACCCTCACCCACTTGCACCCTGACCACAATATCCTTGACTTGTAGGATGTAAGCTTGCCCTTCTGAACATGTACTGATGATTTCTGAGAAAATATGTTTTATGTAACTGCCACCCTTTCTCTTCCCCTTTCTTTGTAGGTTTCCAGCTTTTAAGGGGCTGTAGACCCCCATGCAGATGTGGGAGACTGCAGAACTACTCTGCTTTTTGCTTCCCTGGCCCTGGCCAGAATAAATCCTTTGTCTTTTGCTTCAAAAGGACCCGGAGTTTTTATTTGGGATATTGGACTAGTGCCTTAATATTTGCATACCACTCAAGATCTTATAAAATTATCTTTATTCCACTGAGTTGAACTGTAAAATATTTAATTGTCAATATATATGTTAGTGCATTTTGTAAACTACTCTTTTTCCCCCACATTAATTAATCAGACAATTCTGTCTTATATTTCCTATATTCATAGGTTTTCTTTAAATATCTATATAGGCCTTATTCTTAATTCTATTTGAACTTTAAAAACTTCTTTGCTACATTTTTCTCTTTAATTTTTACTTCTTTATGTTCTTTTGGTTTCATTGTGGATTTTCTGCACATTCTTTCCTAATTCATATGTGTTACATTATTTTTTCTATTTGTTGATAATTTTCATTCTTGTAATAAGATTTAAAATATTCTATGAAAGTTGATTATTTCATCTTTTTTATGATATAACTTTTTAAGCCTTAAAATTAATTCTGTGTAGAAAAATATCAGCTGTCTTAGATCATGTTTATAGATTTTCACTCTTCACATCCCTATCAGGCGAAACATACTGGTGTAAATGTGACAGTTCTTTCTCAGTTAAAATTTTATGAATTGCAATGAAGGACTAAATAAACAGACATTTCATTGGTTGTTATAAAGCACAGGACCTTGGAAATAAAGCAACTGTAGATTTTTACAATTTTAAATCACCTTTCTTACTTAAAGCTCTTCAGCCTCTAGGAATGTGAAATCAATAGAAACTTTTGCTTTGGCATGAACACAACTTTACACAATAAATCTCTTGTTTCATAATTACTGGAAGACAACAGCTGCAGAGAAATCAGAGAGCCATGCATTAAAATGCATGCTTGCTGGCATTCGGAAATGAAGCTATATATAATGAAGAACATGGACTGTGTGGAATCCAGAAATGACTAGTAGACATGTCTTGCTTGCATTTTAGCCATGGAGTAAACTATTAGTTCTTGTCATTAAAATAGTTTCCAATTCTCATTACTTTAAATCTCAACACATTGGATATTAGGTCAGTTGCCACAAATCACTTTGGAAATTATTTTGATTTCCAAATTAACTCTCTTGATGAATTTGAGAAATAACTCAGTATTTAAATTGTTTATTTGCTCTAGAGCAGTTTTTATAGTTGTTAATTTTTTTCTTTTTATTCATGGACTTCATCAAAATAAAATTTACATAAAATGAAATACACCATTTTAAGTGTACATTTTGATGTGTTTATATGTTCCACAGCAAGCACCATTGAATCCAGGTATCCATTTTTGTCATGTAAAATGTTTCCACAAACTCCTTTGCAGTAAATTCCATACTTTATACTTGCCACAGCCAGTTATTGATCTGATGGGTTTTCCTTATTCTGAAATTTCATTTCAGTGAAAATATACAGTATGCACTCAGTTTGTATATGGATATTTCATTAAAAAATACCTCTGAGCTTCATTCAAGTTGTTGCATGTGTCAGTAGATTGTGCCTTTTTATTGCTGAATGCTTTTATATTTAAATGCTTTTTTGGTGAGTGGTATATAATTGGATTTTATTTTTTAATGAAATATGATAATTTCTCCCTTTTGGTTTGAATGTTTACTCCATTCACATTTAATTTAATTATTGATATTATTTTTCATTCTATATCTTGCCCTTGCTATTTCTTTTCTATTTGTCCTATCTATCTTGTTTTGATTTTAATCTTTCCTTTCTCTTTGGGATTACTTGAAAGTCTTTATTATTTCATTTTATCTTCCCTATTGATGTTTTTGTTAAATCATTTTTTACTGTATGTTTCATTATTACAGTGTTGAAAATATATATTTTGAATTTACTACAATTTTCAAATATTGTATCATTTACATACACAGCAGTATATACATATTTTCTTTTCTTCACCTTTGTGTTACTACTTCTATTTATTGTACTTCTACATATGATAAATACCAGTGAATATATTAAATCTATTTTTGGTTGAAAATATTTTTATTTGCATATCTAATGAAATCTTCCTAGTTTGTATAACAAAATTTTCTTCATCTCAGTGAAGCTATCACTATGTACTTTCAACTTTTGTTTGTTTTTTTCTTTTGGTGCTGGAAATTGAAATGAGAGCCTTGTACACACTAAGCCCATGTTCTACCTGTCACATACCCTTACACTATGATCATATGTAATATTGGGGTTCATTTTGACACAAGTATACAGGCATGTAACACAATTTGTTCTATCCAGTCACCATTATTTCTTCTTCCCCTCTTCTCCTCCCTCTCCCTGTTCCCTTTCCTTTACTCTACTAGTTTTCTATTTATTTATAGATATTTTTTAAAATTTAGTGGTTTATAGATATGTAAAACAATAGCATTCACTGTAGTATATTCATATATGTACATAGGATAGTTTGTTCAATTTTGTTCCACTCTTCATCCATTTTTTATCCCTCCTGCCTTCCCCTCAATCTTTTCCTCTATTGATCTCTCTTCTGTTTTCATGGGAATCCCCTTTTTTCTTTTTCCTAATTTTGGTCTAGTTTTTGCATATGGAAAAAACATTCAAACCTTGGTATATTTTTATATAACATCATTTTGACAAAGATTTTCAAAGATATCTATGATGTATAGAATTCTAATAAGGCGTCTTCCCAGTAAATTAAAAATTTCCTTTTTTTGCCTCTGGCTTAACTTCTACCTATCAGTGGTCATATAAATTTATTCCCTATAGGTAATGTTCCCCTCCCCCTTTGTTATCTTTCCTTTACTGATGACTTTCAGCAGTTTGATTATGAGGTATCTTTGTGTAATGATACTGGAGTTCATTAACTTTTTTGTGTTTCATGATTGATATTTTTATTGGACAATTTTCACCTATTTCTTCCTCAAATATTTATCTGTCTCCTTCCCATCTTTAGAAGATTCAACTTATCAATATGTTGTAGGCTCCTCAATCTTATGCAGAGCTCATTGAGACTGCTAATTTTTTTCAGTCTTTTAATTTTTTCTCCTTATTTTTTTCTTTGTATAATTTCCGTTGCCATATTTTGAGGTTAGTTATGTCTTTGAGAAAAACTGATGCCCTGCAAAGTCTGTCCATGTCAGATAGACCAAGCTTATAAGGTCCATTTGAGTCTTTCTAATTTACATTTCTTTCATTTCCATGTCATGCTCTTGTTTAAATACTTAAAACAGTACTCAATTCGATAGCACATATACTATTGATACAGAGAAAATTAGCATGACCCCTGCACAAGGATGAAGCGTTCCATATTTTTAATTCCAACAATGAGAAATGAACAAAAGATTGGAGCTGAAGACCTTAGGTGCTTGATTTTTGCCCATTGACCAGATTACTAGAACTCTCTCTGCATTATCTCTGCAGCGTGGGGATTTTATTATCTTTACCTAAAGATGTCTCTTTTTGTTAATGACAAATGTGTTTTTTTAAAAAGCCAGGTTTCTCTCAATACACCATCAAAGGTTTTTAAATTGCTTCATATCTGGTCAAGTTGAGATTTTTAAGAACTTCATTTTTAATTTGTAATAAGTGTTTACAACTCATTTGTTTCAAAAAAAGTCAACAAACTGCAAGCACCTGTTAATAAAGTCTTAAATAATAATAATAATAATAATAATAATAAAATACTTAGACATTTTGATATAGCTCTTTTAAAGTCTTTGCCAATTGAATCATTCCTATCATTCTGATTCTGTTTCTATTACCTGAATTTTCTCCTGGATTATGTCTTTTTTTTTTTTTAGCTGTTTTGCCTATTTACTATTTACTAATTGGTTCCTGAACATTTTGTATATTGTTGAGTGTATGTGTCCTGCTGCCTTCCTGTAGTATTTGGCCTTGCTCTTCAGATCATTAATTTACTTGCCAATCACCTTAATCTTTTTGAAGCTTGTTTTTATGCTTTTGTAGTACATCTGGAGTGTTAGTTTAGTCCTTGTTCAAAAGCATGGCATTTCTGAAATATTCATTGAATTTCCTGAATATTCAATGTGGTGTTTTTCAACCCTTGGGACCTCAAACATGTCTCCATAGGAATGAGCTTGCATATTTATCTCATTATTCAGTCAGAGCTTAAAAGGGGTTCTCCCCTTTTAAGAGTTCTAGGTATATCTTCTCTGTAGTCACTTTTGTCTTGGATAATTTGTCCTGAAAACTCTAACCATCTCAGCCTTCCTTACCTCAGAAAGATTTTCTTCTGGAATCCCTTCTCTGCACTTTGGTCTAGAAAGTGCCTGCACTAAGAAAGCCTGACATTTGTAGCGCATGCTCCATTTGTTTTCTTTCTTTCAGTGATTTCAGCCCTGTTCTGTCTGTTCAGTATCTGTGAAGAGAGTTTGACAATATGGTTTAATTCCCTGGAGTTTTTCTTCTTTATTTTGTTTTGCTTTGTGTTGTGGCACAAGGACTAGTCCTGTACTAAGTATTCAATAGACTGGATCAAAATTTCCTATTACCGTTTTATTTATTTTTTAATGTGATGCAAATTTTCTTTACTGTTGGGGTTTTAATTACTGTTGCTTGGTTCATATACACTAAGATTCCTTAATGTTATGCCATTTTCCAGATATATGTTAAAGCCTGCATGTGACAGAACTCCTGAATCACCTCTTACTGAACTCTAGTGTTCTTGTGAGCACAGCTTGGAGACTATCATTTCACTAGCAAAGGTCATGGTGGTCACTGTGTCTGAGGACTAATTAGAATGAATACAAAAATCTCAAGTAAATCAATCACTTCGAAGTTTATACTATTAATTTCCACTTTATTTGGAAGTTTCTATTACTGTGCAACCTACTTTAAAAAGTTTAAAAAATGTAGAATAAATGAGCATAGCCAATGTATGAAGATATTTAAGAATGATTAAACCATTTTAGGGATGTCAATATCTTTTAGAATCTTAAAGTATTTAGATTTTTTCCCATCAGAACACATTATTCATTTAGTATGACAAATTATCATAAATTCTTATGCTTCATCCCCATGCTTTCAATTTTCTGCCACGTTCACTTTCTTTCCCTTAATACTAGCATTTTTTACTGTAATCTGTAGGTATCCTTTGGCTTCCTTTGTTACACTTAAGAGTTATAGAACTTTGTGACCTTTGCCTAAAGGGTTTACCCAAGTCAATAAAAATGCAGCATTAGTAAATACCCTGTAATCTGATCACTGGAACCTAAGGCATTGAAGACTAATTTCATTTGCCCATAAAAGTCATTGTGTCAGGGAAATGTAAAAGAAAAAAAGAAAGAAAGAAAAACACAGAGTCACACCAACTCACTTCAAAAATCTTTAAAAAAGTGGCATACTGTTTTAAGACTTCTTGTGTGATACTGATAAATGTCTGTAAGCCAGAAAAAAATAATTTAAAACATCATTAATTCACACTTTTTGCATTTCCAAATAAATATGTTTTATTCACTAATCCCTGAAGAAGATAGCAAGAAGATAGAGGTCAGTTCTTTACTGTTGTTACAGGATTCTAAAAACTTCTTACAGAAGTGATGTGAGAAGTTCCCCAAAAGCTCACATGTGAGACAAATGCAGGAAGGTTCAGAGGAGAAATGATTGGGTTTTAAGAGTGTTAACCCAATCAGTGAATTAATCCCTGGTGGGATTAGTTGAAGTGATAGGGCGTGGCTGGAGGAGATTGGAATTGGGGTGTGGTTTTGGAGTATATATTTTGTATCTGGAGAGTGGAGTCTCTCTTTCCTGATTTTGCAAGCTGCTTCCCTCTGCTACACTCTTCCACCATGATGTTCAGCCTCACCTTGAGCCCCAAGGAATGGAGCTTGTATGGACTAAGACCTCTGAAACTGTGAGCCCTCAAATAAACTTCTCCTCTATAATTGTGCTGGTTAGATCATTTAGTCACAGCAGCAAAAAAAGCTGCCTAAAACATATGCTAAATGAATTAAAATTTCACATCTAAATAAGTCATAGTAATTAGGTCGGACCTAGGTATTGCACAGGAGTACTTTTTATTCCGCAGACCTGTGGCATATTTTTTAAAAAGAACTTCTTACTGAACTTCACTCACTTACACTCTGGTATTGGCATTTATTGTTATTGCCCTACTAAAACTGTAGTCAATAAAAAGTGGTGGGGCTGGGGAGATAGCTCAGTCAGTAGCGTGCTTGCCTTGTAAGCACAAGGCCCTGGGTTCGATCCCCAGCACCCAAAAAATAAATAAATAAGTAGAATTAAAAAATAAAAAGAGGTATAGTATAGTTATTTTTTCTGGCTGAGTACTCCTCACTTTTGGAGAACAGCTCCACCTACACAAAGCACATAATCCAAGTGGTTCTCAGTCACAGTGCCTCGTCTCCTTATGGTCAAACAGTTGGGCATGTGTCCCAGGCAGAAATAATCCATAGACTTCCCCTTGGCAAGTGCTAACAGAGTTTGTCCCAAGGTTGTTGTGTGGGCATGGGAAGAGAGAAGTCTCCTTGCCTTTATACCTGTTACAATTGGTAAGCTGGCAGATTGCAAATGGGTCTGACAGTGGATATCTTTTCTGCCATGTGGAGATAATCTATCTGCTGAATTAAAGCAACATGAAGAGGATACTATAGCCAAAAGATGGAGAAAACGACCCCAGCATTTAATCCCCTGAATATAGTCATTTCCAAGCCAAATCTCTGACTGAAATTTCCAGCATATATGCCAACGACTTTTGTACAAAATATTTTCAATTAAATATCTACAGACTGCTACAGAATTTCTAATATAAAAACTAAGGAAAGATAAAGCTTTAAATTCTACTTAGGATTTAGGATTCTATAATGATATCTACATTGATATATTTATATTCCTATGGTTGACATTTCATGGTTCATTTAATTTTTCACATTATTTTGTCTCACTTTGTTCTAGGTATATTTCCTATAAGTAACATATAAATGGATATTTTAAAATGTAGTCTCATAATCTCTGATTTTTTATAAATACACTTAATTTTCTATGTTTTTAAAAATGTTCTCATTCTTGTTTACTATCAAGTAATTCTCTTGTTTTTCCTTCATCTTATTCTACCCCTGTTTGGAGAGTTAGACATTTGTTCAAATTTATACAGCTAGAAAACAGTGAAAATGAGACTTGGACCTTATATACTTGAAGCTAGCATTTGAACTCTTAATGTTGCTCCTAGGGTGAATAAAGATAGTATTTGCTACAAACTTCCAATGGGAATGGAAACACAAGGATGAACAAGAGATACTGTTAATTTGAACTGACTATTCCTTTTTTTTGGGGGGGGGGGGAGTACTAGGGATTGAACTCAGGGGCCCTCAGCCACTGAGCCACATCCAAGCCCTATTTTATACTTTTGTTTGGAGACAGGGTCTTAATGATTTGTGCCTCCTCATTGCTGAGGCTGGTTTTGAACTCTCAATCCTCCTGTCTCAGCGTCCCAAGCCTCTGGGATTATAGGTGAACTGACAATTCTTAAAGAATGATTCAAATTAACTGTAAAAGAGGCATACAGAATGACTAAAAAATAAACCCTGATTGGGTGACTTGATATATACTATCCACGCAATCAGGACACCAAAAACAAGGGAGGGGAAATATTTTGAATTGTAGGTGCCTTGGAAAGGGTTGTTAGGAAATTTAGAATCATAGAGTTTGTTGGTAGTTTGTTAAAAATATTCCAATTCAGAAACATCATCTGGGCTAGAATTTAAAACACACAGTCTAAAAGTTTAAGGAAATCATGAGTTTACCCATGGGCTGTGTGATAAAGTCAAAAGAAGAGAACAAAAGATGGGACTGTCAGCAAGCACATAGAAGCTTACGTAGTAATGTTGAGTTGAAGGAATAGATGCAGACCACTGGAAACAGCACCTGGAATGAAAAGAATGTGTTAAACTGTGCTCAGATGGTGATGGTGATGATGATCATGGTGGTGATGATCATGGTGATAAATAATAAAACCTACTTCATCATATTTTTTCTTGCTTACAGACAACTGCTGTAGGTTCAAGTCCCAAACTAGGCCTTAGAGAATTACTCCATTATTTACCTTATGTGATAAATATTCTCTGACTCTTATTTTGAGCCAGAAAGAAATATTAACCCTCATACTCCAACTATATTTTGCTTCTAATGAAAAAGGGGATGAATACTACTCAAGTGATGATGAGAAATACTTTCTTGCACAGTGATATTTCAGCCTCTGCAACAACTACACTAATTTTTAAGGCTGCTAAAATAATCTCAGATAAATAGTGGGAAGCTTCATACTGTATCTATAGCCCTATATATATTTTTTACAGATAAAACGGTAAGATTTATCTCTTAACTTTTTTTTAAAAAACATTTCTCATCTGGTTCCACTGGTATAATTTGGTCATGTTCAAGTGTATGTGAAAAGTACTTTTTCCTCTTTTCCCCAAACACATCTTTACATACTGAAGGTGAAATTTGTGCATCCCTGGGGATTTTAGGAAAAAGAGAGAGGTGGAAGGAGAAGTTGAAAGGCAAAGAGCAGGTTCACATTGTCAAGCCACATGATCTGTCTGAATTTTACCCAGGGGATCACACATTCTTATTGTCAGAAGCAGAGAGATTTTGGGAAGAAAGAAAGACAATTCAAAAATGATAGGTAATCCCAAGCCAAATGGTGAAAATGAATGATAATATTTTACATGTTACAAAGCAGTTTTATTCTAAAGGGTTTTTAGAGTAAGCACGGTGTCTCAGCTGCCTACAGTTTCTGACTGAGATAACTTAGTAACAATTGAAATAATATTGAAAAGAAGTTAACTTTAACTTACATTTTATTTTTAAACTTCAATAATTTATACAAGAGTATTTTAAGTACAAATGCAATTTATGTAGATGTTTTACAAGTACCTAACTCTCCTCCAGACATTTCTAATTTTGTTTCATCTATATATTTTGTCCAGTTATGATCATTTTTATCTTTCTGAAGTTTCTGAAAGAAAAAAAAAAAAAAAAAAAACAACTAGTGCTTGAATGAACAATTAAATTTTAAGAATTACTTTATCAGGATACCCCATTGTGCTACCTCAAGTTGATTTCACATATCTGCACTCCTATGTTGGACTGAGAATCATTGATATTTTATTAACTTGTCCTTGGAAAATTACTTTATGCAGATACACACACATACACAAAACGAAACCCCTTTATCTTAAGGTTAAAGAGTAATAGAATTAGGACTAGGATCATCTAACTTTAAAATTCAAGTTCTTAGTTCATTATGCCAAACTCTTTTAGGATTAATAGGCGTTTTGAATGTCATGCTACAGGACATCATTTTTAACGTTGTGGAACACATCTTTAGGCATTGTATTCTATTAGATACTTGATGCTGAGCACGATAAGGAGATAGTCTGTAGTCTTTGAAAACATAATATAAGAAAATGCATATGCCGAATTCATGTACATAGAAATAATCTAGTCCCATAACTAGTTATTGAAAAATAGCTTTATTATATTTATACATAAGTAAATTATGAGTTCACTTTAAAGATGACCAGTAAATACTGATTTCTTTGCAGTTTATGTTTATATCTAATAGTTTGAGGAAACCATTAAAGCTTTTCCTATAAGGTGAGTCATGAACACTTCAATGGGATGCACTGTAATTGGCATGATCTTGAACATGTTACATAAATATACACCTTATGGTAATAAAGGAGAAATAGTATATCGAGTGACATAAAAAGCAATATCTGTACCATTAGGATATAGTGAAATTGGATTATAAACGATGAAGACCAATTTGTACTGAGATGCCCCATCTGTACTAAGATTTTTTTACTTTCTTCCTTTTATTCATCTACTTCTTTATTTTTTTTTTCTTTTCCTTTCCCATGCGGTTTGAATGGTAATGGGCAGGGATATGAGAAATAAGAAACTTCTTTTGATGTTGTTACTTTTGGTTTGGATCTGGTGCCTTTCACCTGTGAATGCTAAGGGGGGAGACCTGCCATAATATAGCTCTGACTGAGCTCAACCCTGCTAGATCCCCATTTCCCCATAGAGAACTGTCGTCCCACCCTCTTAATATCTGTGTGGCAGCCACATAATACTTGGTAAACTTTTGCCTTAAAAACTTTTTAAACTTGACACTTTTTCATACTGTTTTGAACCATTATTTTTCTGTGTTAAAAAAAAAAGCCTTAGTGGGACAGGAGGCAAGAAGTTATTGAAGATCTTAGGAAACTAAAGAAAATTTAATGTATCCCTATGAATATAGCCTTATACATTAAATTGCACTCAAACAGAGCACTAGTTATTGTTTTTTTTTTCTGTCATACACAGAATTGACTTTATGACATAAAAAATGGGTAAATGTGTGCTATTTTAAGCAGCTGAATTTGTGGTAGTTTTTTATAGCAGTAGTGAAAAACTAATACAGAACGTGTTTTTCAACCAAAAACATGTGATGTGAGGTCAGGTGGATATACAGTGACTAAATGTGTTGTCCTGAAGGAGGGAGACAAGGCTGCTGTCCCCCTGATGCTGTGGAGAACCCTAGAGGACTCAGAAATGATCTCTTGGGTCAGACAGAACAGTGGTTTCTGATGATTATCTAGAAAGACAATTCTCATCAATACTATTATAGAAATGGAAATGCTTGGTTAAAGCCCCCACCTCCAATGCCAGAAGACTTTGCTAATATTGAAAGTTTATTAGCCATCTGACCATGGTCCTTTGATTGAATACACAATGCAAAACCATTTTCTACCCCAAAGTACAGATTTTTTAATTCTCTCTTTTTGTATAGGATTAGTGTATTTTTAGCTCTTATATTTTGAACCATCAGCCATTGTAAGTTAATTTTTGTGAATGTTTTACTTGTTTTTCAACCAGATATTCATATGCTTCCAGCATCATTTGTTGTAAGAGTTATCCTTTTCTTACTGAATTTTCTTTGTTCATTTGTTGAAACACAACAGTCATGTCTGTGTGTGATTATATCTGCCCAATCCATTTTGTATTCCATTGATCTTTATATATTGTACGTCAAAACCACACAGTTTGTGTGTGTGTTGGTGGGTGGAGGTGGTGCTGGGAATCAAACTCAGAGCCTTTGTAAATGCTTGGCAAGTGCTGTATCACTGAACTATACCCTAGCCCTAAACCACACTCTCTGAATTACTGTAGTTTTATATTTGAAATCAGAAAAGTATAAGTCCTTCACATGTATTCTTCTCTTTCAAGATTAGTTGGACTAGACTAGATTGTTAACATTGTCATGTAATTTTAAGAATTAGTTTGTCAATTTCTGTATAAAACCCTGATGTAAATTTGTGATTTCATTGCCTCTACCCATCAGTTCAGTGAGAATTGGCACCTTAATTAAAAAAAAAAAATTTTTTTCCATGAGTAAACATCATATATAATTTCACCCATTTAGACTCTCTTTCTTATCTGTCAGTAGGAATTTGTTGTTTTCAATGTGTAAACTTTGCACATACCTTATTAAATTCATATCTAAGTATATAATGTTCTCAAAGTCTTAAAATGGTTTTAAATTTTCTTCCAGGTTTTAAATTATTTTGCTTGGAAATAAAATTTATTTGTATGGTGCTTACCTTGTATTATTTGAACTTGTTATTTCACTTATTAATTTTCTACATATTTGGTAGATTTTAGGATTTTTAACGTACACAATTTTGTTAGTCAGCTTTCTGTTGTTGTAAGAAAATACCTAAGATAAACAACTTAAAGGAAGGCAGGCTTATTACTTTGTCTTATGATTTCAGAAGTTTCAGTCCATGGTTGGTTGACTTCTTGCTTTTGAGCCTATGGTAAGGCAGAACATCATGGCAGGGTGTACATGATAGAATAAAGCTACACACCTCATGGTGGCTGGAAAGCAGAGAGATAGAGGAAGAGGGGAGAATCCTAATATCCCCTTCAATGGCGCATCCCCAGTGTCCTAGCCTCATCTAACTAGGCACTTCCTTTTAAAGATTCTACCGCCTCCCAATAATACCACAGGCTGGGACCAAGCCTTTAACACATGAAACTTCAAGGACATTTCATATTCAAACTGTACTAACAATAATATAATTCACAGATCATTTAAAATTTCGATGTATACTTTGAATCTCTGTTGTCCCTGTTAATGGTACTGAGAAGAACTTCTATTGCAATGTTGAATGTAGGGACATTCAGTCTATAGTGGATTATATTGATGGATTTTCGAGTATTAAAGTGACTGCACATACCTGAGATAAAACTGATGTGTTGATGATGTATTTTATTTATATATGATGCTAGTTTGATTTGCTGATATTTTGTTAGGTTTACCAGTGTTAATATAGAATATTAGTGTTTTTATTCTAGTAATATATTTGTCTAAATTTGGAAATATTCTCTACTCCTGTATGTTCCAAAGTCTTGTATAAGAGTTGTAATGTATCTTTATTAAATTATTAGTAATCTTCACTAGTAAAGGAATTTGGTCCTGGAGATTACCTTTTCATTCTTACATTTATGTCTGTGACAATGTTTTAAACTTTATAATTATATATCATTTGCTGCATATAAGGCAATACAAGTTTTCTATTTCCTCTTACGTCAATTTTAAAGGTTTAACATGACCATTTCATTGAAGTTATTGAACTAGTTGGAATAATTGTTTTTTCAGAATAGTCCTTTATAGTCATTTCAGCATCTGTAACCTCTGCTAAAATGTTCTAGTTTTCGATTCTGATACAGGTACCTTACAATTTTCTTGTCTACTTTTCCCTTCATTCTAGCTAGTGTTTTATTAGTTTAAGAGATTCTTTCAAAGAAAATCATTTGGGCATTGATGTTTCTCTATATTTTAATTGTTTTCTATTTCACTGATTTCTAATGTTATATTTACTTTTATTTCTTTTACTTTGTGTTTCATTCATCCTTATTCTAACTTCTTAATGTAAAAATTTATGTCACACATCATAGACCACTCTATTTTCTAATATGACAATTTAGAAGTATACATTTCATACAAACACTGTTAGGTTTACATCCACAGATTTTAATGTCTCAATTTAAAATTTTGTTCTTTTTAGATATACATGACAGTAGAGTGTATTTTGACATATTAAACATACATGGAGTATAGTTATTCAAATTAGGATCCCATTAAATGTCCCATTTTTAAAATTATGAAGTTCAACTACTTTCTAATTTCACTTGCCATTTCACCTTCAATACATAAATTGTCTAAAATTATTTTATTCAGTTATTTGTCTTTTCTAAATATCTTATTATTGATTTCTATTTTAGTACTCTTATGAATAAGTGCTAAAAGAGGGAAAAAATCACAGAAATCAATGATAATTAGTTGTCACTGAGTAGATTTGTATATTTTTTGTAGTTCTCTATTGTTGCATTATAATGAACTTTATAGTACTAGTGTGTACACTTTCAGCATTGTTTTACCCAGTCAAATAATTGCCCTCTCAATTATGAAAGAACCCCAAGAATCCCTGGTAAGGTCTGAGTAGTTTTTCATTATGATTAGTTTAGCTATGATCCTTTAGAGTGTTGGGATTCTCTCTGACTTGCCCATGTGTTCCATGAGGTCTGTCCACTCTGGTTAAACTTAAACCCCAACACTTTGAGAGTTCTGAAAGTTTTCATTTTTATAGTGGATATACTGTGAGAGTTGTATTTCCTCAAAAGTTATTCTTCTCCTGGCCTTCTTGAGTTGTTTGTATATATGCAACTTAACATTCAGGCAAAGAATCATGGTGACCATTTTGCAGATGTTTCAAACATTTTCTCTGAGCAGCTGCTTCTTTTGTCAGTGCTCCAATTTTCCTTTTCCAGCACTCAACACATTGATAATCCAGTGACCTAGTGATCACATGCAGAATGTTGCAGCATTCATAGGGCTTCTTATTCTTTGCAACTTATTCTAATCAATAAATTAAAATAGTGGTATCAAGAGTTTTCCATTATAGTTGATTGCAGCTGGATGGCATGTTCAGTATCTGTTACTTCATAAATTGGATACCCTATTCCATGTTGAAAACATTATCACTTATTTTTTTGGTTAAGGTAAATCTATCATTCTATAAATTTTATCCGTTAATTTTCATTTTACTTTTGGCAAGAAATAAAAATAAATCCATACCTCTCTTATTTTATCTTACTTAAATAGCTAAAAAAAAAAAAAACCCACTATCATTTGGAAAAAATAGTCTTAACTTGTTTCTGTTAATTATACCCATAAAATACTGAATTTACTTTAGTATTTCATGTTTATCATTATATTCTAATGTTGCTCAAGTTAACTTTTTCCATGCTGTGGATTAAACACAAGGGTGTAGGAATACTTGTCAGGTGCTGTATCACTGAGGTACATCCTAAGACCAGACTTTCTGAAAAAAAGTATTTTGAAATCCTTTTTCATTTAACTCCATCATCTTGAAGTCTATTCTTACCTACTTATAGTATCTATATTCCTTTTACTTATTTAGGCAGTTTCATTATTTCACTGAATAGTAAACAGATGCCCATTTAAAAAAATAGACAAAGTTAAAAGACAGGAAAATTATCACAGAGAAATGGACTTACAATCCAAATAATCTTTATTTCTGTCTTTTTTAATTGGCATAATTTTAACTTGCATAATTTTGAAGGTTCATTCAATCGTCTAAAGCAGACAGTGAATCTTCTCTGAGAAATTTTTCCAGAAGGAGTTCCTGTCCCTAATTACAACATTGCCATAATAAGTATCATTGATAGATAGCAAAATTTAGTCTTTTAAAATTTTTCAACCAGATGCCATTTTAAAATAAAGCATCAAGGACTCCATGTTCTTAAAGAATTCTTGATGTGGCCAATTATACCAAGTGTGATTTGTTTAAGTGGTGATTTTCTTTAGGACATTTGTGACAAGTTTGATTATGTAAGTTCTTTCATATAGTAACTTCTCATTCTGTAGTTATTAGCTATGATTGACATCTCAGTTGCTTGGAACATATCTTAGAAAGTATTAATATTTTAAGATAACCTCTCTTTTAAAAATTCTGTTGTTTTACATAATGATACAAATAATAATGATTAACATTTATTAAGAATTTATTTTGTGTTATACTCTTTACATGTATTATGAGTGTAAGTAACCATTCTCACCATGTCTCTGTAGCTTTCTTCCTCCTTCTTTGGTGACCTGAAAATCTTGCCTAGGATTTTTTCTCTAATCATCATGTTTGGTAACCTAAAAACTACGTATGACATAACCAATGATGAGGTACTAGTGAAGCCATCTAATGGATTAACGTGTCCTTTACACAATGTCCTTTGTGAACCTGCTTTTGTTTTCTTTACCTTTGTCCGGCATTCTAAATTTGGAAGAAAACTTCACCTAAATTATTTATTAAGATATTAACTACTAGAGTCAGCTATTCTAGGAGAAAGGAACAAGAGAAACATCAGAGACCTCCCAAACGGTGGTGTTTCTCTTTAGATTTACAGAACCCAAAACATCTCATGACCTTCAATAACATCAGAATGTGTATCAAATAAATGGACCACTACAGGGTTAATGTTTATTCTAGTGCCCAGATGTCTGTGGTTAAAATACAATTCCTTAAATTTCCTATATAAGCTCTTTGCTTGCAGTTTTTGACTACTATGGTCATTAGGACCACAGTATGACAGTTTCTGATCACCTGGCTCATTATAATAAAATTCTTTCTCTACCACTGCCTTACCTCTTGAGTAAATAGTTTCCATTACGTAGCAAGCAGACTGAGTGTTTGTGCAGTAACATTAGCCATTCCATCTCTTGTATTCCAACAATTGTACTTTGAATATTCACCAGCATTTCAGATCTCATCCATCCGAGGATCTGTGTAAGTTTTAAAAGCCAGTATAGGCCAGGCACAGTGGCACACACCTGTAATCCAAGCAGCTTCGAAGGCTGAGGTAGTAGGATCTTAAAGTCAAAGTGAACCTTAGCAACTTAGCAAGGACCTAAACAACTTAGCAAGAATTTGTCTAAAAAAAAAAGAGGCTAGGATGTGTCTCAGCAGTAAAGCGCCTCTGGGTTCAATCCCCAGTATCAAAAAATAAATAAATAAATAAAAGAAAGTAATAGGACTATTTAGAGAGTAGACTCTATCTCTGTTTACACACACACACACACACACGCGCACACACAGAGAAATACATTCCATAAATGTGATATTGTATCTTTCAACATATCACAATAACCAAATGGTAATTTGAAAAAAAAAAATGCTGAATTTGTATTGAATGCATTTTTTGGTTAGGAATAACATGGAATATTGATTTATGAAGCCCAGAAGAAAATTAAAAGTGTAGATATGAAGAACCATAAGGAGACTAAAGCTGCAAATTAATCTCATTGCAGGTAAAATCTGTGTTAAAGTTTTCTTTTTTATCTTGAGGATGTATTTTATTTACTGAGTTCGTGTAGTAGGTTAAAAGCTATTAAGAAAATGAATACATGATGAAGGGTGGGTTATATTTGAGATTATTTTGTATGAAACAAGTGTTAATCATGCATACTACTTTAACAAGTCAATAATAGAATTTAGGCTTCCATAAATACAAAACTGAGATCATATAAAATAATTTCCATGCTTTTAAATTGGTTATTACTAGAATTTTGCTTTTATTGATTTTTTTTTCTTTTTTATTATTATTTTTATTTAGCTCTTAACTTTTTACAGACTGCATTTGATTCATTGTACACAAATGGGGTACATCATTTTGTTTCTATGGTTGTACACAATGTAGATTCATACCATTTGTGTAATCACACATGTACATACAGTAATGATATTTCACATTTGTATTTAAGTAAATATCAGAAACATGAATTACAATTTCTTTCTTCAATAAAATTCTTTCACTAAGTGCAATAGTCTGAACATGTCTGCTCCAAATTTGTTACTAATATGATAATATTAAGAAGTGAGACCTTTAAGAAGTGAATAGACCACCCTTATAAGTATGATTAAGGCCCATTCACTGATTTACTCTTCTAAGCTTCTGTCAGTTGAGGACATGTTGTCCCTCCCCTCTGAAGATGCAGCAATAAGATGTCATCTTGAGAGATGTCTTTGCCCAACAAACAAACCTGCCATCATCTGGATCTAGATTTCCCAGTCTTCAAACTGAGAGAAACAAATCACCCAGTAGGTGGTATTGTGTTTAGCAGCACAAAAGAACTAGAGCAGGAGATTTAGTGGTGTTGCATTAACAAATACCTAAAAAAAGTTTTGGAAATGGGTAATGGACAGAGGCAGGAAGAGTTTGAAGAGTATGCTAGAAAAACCTTATATTGCTGTGGTGGAACATTAAGAGCAACTCTGGAGAGGGCTCAGAAGAAGGAGAGCTGTGGGAAACCCTCATTCTTCTTAGAAATTATTTTAATGATCATGAACTAAACACTGGTAGAAATATGGACAGTGAAAGCCCTTCTGATGAAGTCTCTTATTAGAAACGAGTAGCAAGGTATTGGAAACTAGAAGAAAAGTCATCCTTGATATAAAGTGGCAAAGAGCTTGGCTGAACTCTGTGTACTTATTTTCCAGAAGTCATGGGAGGCAGAACTTAAGAGTGATTAAACCAAAGAAATCTCTAAGCAGCATAGTTTTCAGGATGCTACATGGTTTCTTGAGAACACAGAAATGATATAAAGATGGAATTTGTACTTTAAAAGGGAAGCAAGAAATGAAACTTGGAAAAATTTTAAGCTTATCACTTAAAAAAATAAGCATGTTTAAGAGAGAAACCAAAGGTGTGGCCAAGCAACCTTAAAGAGATTAGAATGGAGAAGAAAAGCAAGGTGCTATTTATCCAGACAATGGGAGAACAACTGCAGAGGCATCTCAGAGATCTTTGAGACTGAACGCCCATCACAGTTCCAGAATTCCACAGTCTTGAGCTTCTACCAGTTTCCAGGGAAGGTCAAGAAGAATTGTGTGAAGTCGCCAATGGCCCGTATGTGAATTGAGTGTAGTTGAACCATTAACCAGGAAAATCTGGTCTTAGGAACTCTCAGTTATCATAACTGATGGAGACTGCCTGAGTCAAGTGATTATCCTGTGTTAGTTCACCCTGGGGATTCAAATGCAGGTCCTGGATTCAGATAGCTTTCTTAACTGCACCACTTATCCTGTTTTTCATGGAAGAAGCTCCTGCCAGTCCCTTTTGATCTGCACCGCTATAAATAAACCAAGCACAGTTTTCTTTCTTTGTTAGAGCCAGACTCTTATGGAGGACTCAAACAGTCATGCCCCTGCTTTTATTTCACAGCCAGCCCATCCCTTCTATAGGAACCTTTTCCCTCACCCCTGTGGACACAGGGTGATAGAGAACCACTCAAATTTGCCTCAAGTCTCTCCTCACATTCTAGTGCAGCACTCCGTTATAGCAGATGCCTTCCACAGTACAGTCCAAGCATCACCTGGGCCCACCTGGGTCACCAGTTGTGGCTCAGGTGATGCTTGGACTGTATTGAGGAAGGCACCTACTATAAACCTTCACAGCATCTGCTTAGTGATATTTCTGCAGGCTGAAAGAGTGTAAGAGCTGAGGAGGCTACTTCCACCTAGATTCAAGAATATCTAGGACAGCCTGTGGACCCAGACAAAGACTTGCTGCAGGAGAAGGCCACCTCATTGGGCCCTGACAAGGACAATGCTTTCAGAAACCATTGAAGGCAGGCTACCCCTAACACACTACATCTCTCGTGTCATCAGCAAGGAATGCCAGCCTAGGAGAGCCACAGGACTTTAACCTGTGAAAGTTGAGTGTGTGGGTTTTGCTCAGCAAAGTCATGGGGGCAAATTTCCCTGAGGTCTTGGCAGATCAACCCCTGCCCCAGGAATTGGGACATGGAATCAGTGGAGGATGATTCTTAGACTCCAATATTTGGCTTTTTCGCCTTGTTGGGTTTGTTTTGGAATTGGGTGGGACCTGTTTCTTCTTCATTTTCTCCTGTACCTCCTTTCTGGAATGGGGATGTCTATACTATTCCTATTCCAGCACTGTGTTTTGGAAGCACATAACTTGTTTGACATCAGGGTCATGGCTGATGGGGAATTTGCCATAGGATGAACTCTGTCTTGAGTCTCATCCATATGATGTTTAGATGAGACTTTGGAGTTAGACTTAAAAGTTGACACTGAATCAAGTTGACTTTTGGGGATATGGGATGGAATGCATTATGTGTGAGAAGGATATAGAGTTTGGGTACCAAGGGTAGAATGCTGTGGTGTGAATGTGTCCCTGCCCAAATTCAGGTGTTGCTAATTATCTTAAGAGATGGAGACTTTAAGAAGTAGTTAAGCTGTCAAGATTTTTCACTTGTTATACGGAGTGAGGCCCAGTATAAATGCTTGCTCATACTTAGCTCTGCAAATGTATTTGTCTCAAACTATTTCTACTTTGAGCAAATCAATAAGAAAAGCATTTTCCTCTCAATTTTATGTGCTTGTGGATGAGGCATAAGTCAGTGCCACAGCCTGCACCAAGACCCATCCCAGGGAGTTGTGTGTATGTTGCTGAGAGGAGAGACCGGTCATGCTGAAAGGTGAGTGGCTGTGGGAGCTCATCCCTGGAACCTTCCTTAGTAGCTGTTCCTCTTAACTCACTCTCATCCCTCATCTAGCACAGGACAGCAGTACTGCATTAATGGCTAAGTGCAGGGAACACCATGGAGCGCGTGATGGTATTCAGAAAGCCTTATCCTCACATGCTTTTGCTGTGCAGTTCATTTTTTAACAAAGGACTAGAAAGGAAAATGTGACTGTGAGCAGGGGGTGAAAGACCACTTTGTAGCAAATGAATTACATTCAAAGTCAATTTTTAACTAATTCTTCCTGTGGCTATTAAAAGAGCTAGTGTTACTTAGAGTCACAAACTAGTCCCCAGAAATGAATATCAGTGAGAGATCCACTTCTGGGCATAAAGCATCCTCTTTAGAGAAAATCATTCTTGAAGTCCATATATTAAGTTTGTTCTCACTATTCTAAGGCAGGTTTAAAAAATATAACAGAAAGAAAGAAAAACTATTGGATTTATTCATCTTAAAGAGATGGTAAATTGACCTCCTGCTGATGACAGAGCACTCAGTTGGGGAAGGAAACAAAAAAATAACAAAAAACCCTTCACAGCAAACAATAGAGATTGCTTCAGTTCAATTTCCTGTCATATACAGGTTCTGGCTTTACAGTTTAGCCCCATGGTACATTTATTAGGAGAAAATTCAGGAAAATTCACAAATAACTGAAAATAAAGCCTAATACACATAAATAAAGCCTAAAACATTTTGTATAATTTTTTTTTATTGCATTGCCTGCAATGTAGCCCTTCCTTCCTTTCTTTCTCCCTCCCTTTTTCCTCTCTCACTTGCTTCCTTTCTTCCTTCTTTCATGAGAGGCCCTATTTTAATCTGTAGTATATTAAGGAAAGCTAAATTTCTTTCCAGTTAAGTGCCAAGTTTTTCACTCTGTATAGGACAACGTGACCTAATGGGTTAAATGAAACCATTAGTACGAACTCTTCATTTGTCTTCACCTTGTCTTATACCCTTGATTCTATATTGAAATGTGTGGTTAAAACATCTATTTTAACTGTACCAAAAAAGGAAAATTTCAGAAAAGTGCTTAATTTTTAACCATCTAGTCTGTACATTAACTACTCTGCAGAAACTTCTTGGAGGTGACCTCTTCAAGATGCACACATCTTGCCATCAACAATCCATAGGAGAGTTTGAAATGGGGTGTGAGAACTTGCAACATTTTACTCAGTGTCTTGGGAGACACCATTATCATGACCCTTTAAATTTACTGTCTTTGTAGACAACTTGCTGTGGGAAAGGGGGACTTCGGAGTTAACTCAGCAGCTTTGGCAAATGAATGTTCCAGGAGAGTATTACTGCAAACCCCAAGAGGGGACATTATTCTAGCTCTTCATTAGCAGGGGTGAGAAAAAGCTGTCCTCTGTGTTCTTGGATAGGCAGACTTTATTCCAGCAGGAGTTTCTCTCTGGAATTCAATTCTCTCAAATTCTTAGTGCTCCCAAAGTCAGACTTGTCTTTAATGGAAATGGGATAAGGGGAATCTGGAAATGTCAAGTGCAGTTTTATTTTTCAAGGAAACCATGGGTTTACAAATTGGGAGAAAAAAAAATTCCTTTAAGCAGAATTAAAGAGCAATTGTAAAAGTCCAACACGTTGCAATTTGACAATATGCACTAACTGATAATGCCACCCACTTGACTCATTTACCAATTTAAGGTTATTTTGTAATCACCCTGTGAGTTTCCCAGCATAATAGAAGTCTGTAAGAATGTACATGTGCGTTTTGCTCTAAAACAGCAAATAACTTCCCATCGTACTTAGGAAAATAAAGCCAGAAATTTCTTTTCTAACCATGATATTGTGTAATGCTGATACTTTTTTCCCCAAAGTTAAATCATGGTGTACTCCATGGGTGAAAAAAATGCAAAATAAATTTCATAATCATGTAAGTCATATTCAAAATCATGTAAGGAATGTTAAAGAAAGTGATTGCAAGTATAGGTAAAGATTAAACTGCTGAAAGTATTTCAATTCTAATACAGTGAGTATAGCATATAAGTAGAAAAATCTCAATATTTGTTAATGAAAATATTAAAAAGGTACAACCTGATTTACTATTCTATTCCTAAATTCAAAGTAAATAAACACTGAAACCATTTTAAAGTAATTTTATCTTTTTCTACCTCTACAAAACACATTGATAATAATGAGTCATACACGTAGACGTGGTTCTCTTTTAAAATTCTTATATTTTAGTGTTGGGACTAATGACACGTTAACTAACTCAGGCTGACTCCTTACTCCCTGGCGAGTGAGCAAGATCAAGGCTCAAAGGTGGTTTCAAAGGTTAATGACGATAAATCGGACCACCGTCAGGGATTGGTTAACAACAGTTCCTCCAACGTGATCAGCTTGTGCTTGCCATATAGTTCAATGGGACTCTCACCTGCGTGAACACCCCCCCCTCCCCAGGCCTTGCTGACCTTTAAGCTGATTGGTTCCTGCCTAGCCTCCACCCTACATAAAAGCTGTGTGACTTCCTCAATAAACGAGTTCCTGCTGTGACTGGTCTCCCTGATGCCCGGAGGGCTGGGAGCGGGCTGTCAGTGGGCCCTACCTATCCCGGTCTGACCTTGTTGGGGAGTGTCCCCTTCATTTGCCGCTGGTCGAGAAGGGCAGGGGGACTTAAGATCCCGACACCTGGCACCCAATGTCGGGCCCCTCAAGGCTGATCCGCAGCCAAAGCGAAGAGGCAGCTTCGAAACCGAAAGTACCGGCAGATCGGGCCAAGTGAGTTCCAAGGTAAGGCATCCCTGAAAAGATGGGGCAAACACACACCACACATGGTGACCCTGCACTCTCAGCTCTTAGACTCATGCTGAAGAGTAGGGGCCTTGAGTGGTCTGATACACAAGCGGAAAAAGCCTGGGACACCTTTACTTGGGTGGCCCCTTGGCTTCCTGCCGCTAATCTTTTTGACTGGTCCACATGGAATCCTGTAGAACAACTTGTTAGGAAGAGGGAAATCAGTTTAGGGGAGGGTCCCCCATTGAGAGTCTGCCCTACATTATCTGCCCTTAAGGTCTGCTTCTCTCCAGGACCTCCCAAAGGGAGCTCCAAGATTCCCCCCAAAGAGCCGCTGCCTCCAGATGGTGGGGAATCTTCCCGGTGGCCATTTTATGATACTGGGCAAGAACTCACTGACTCTAACCTCCCCCCTCCCTGTATGGCCTTCCTGGTAAATGTTAAAATGTTAGTTTGGGAAGGAATGACTACCGATCACAAATTGGCCTGTGCAGGGATGAAAGATCACTCCATGGGAAGGTAGATTGTGACTACCAAAGATATTGGCACACAGCTTCCGCAAGCGAGTGGGCAGATGGAAAGGGATTCCTTATGTTCAGGTCTCTTCTTTCTTGCGCTTCTATGCTCTTTCTGCAAACTCGAATGCCTCCTTCTTCCTATTAATCACTCCTCCCCCTCCAACTTTGACTCAGCTGTTTCTGCCTCCATTCCCCAGCCCAACCCACCTAGTCCTCCTGCCATGAGGTCCCACATATGCTGGTGTGGAGGGAGTAACCAGCCCAACCATCAGTGGCATGCCCCAGTAAGGAGTATGATATAGTAGCCCCATTCCCCACAAGTAGTGGGAGATAATGTTTAACAATTTTCTGCATCCAAACCTGAATTGATTACTAACCAGTAAGGGTTAAAATGCCCTAGGTATGAGTTTCTGCTAAAACCTGTCAGCTCCTTCCAGATCTCAGTCAAGGTTTACATTGAAATGTAAATAGAGGAAACCTGAAGACTCAGTAGGAGACCAATCTCAAACCCAAAGGGAAAAAAAAAAAATTAAAAAAAAGGAGAGTAAAAAGAGTCTTATCTGAACTCCAGCAAAAGTAAATTTTTTTTTTATTGTAAACAAATGGGATACATGTTGTTTCTCTGTACATGGCGTAAAGGCATACCATTTGTGTAATCATAAATTTACATAGGGTAATGTTGTTTGATTCATTCTGTTATTTTTTCCCTTCCCCCCCACACCTCCCACCCCTCTTTTCCCTCTATACAGTCCTTGCTTCCTCCATTCTTGCCCCCCTCCCTAACCCTAACCCTAACCCTAACACTAACCCCAACCACCCCCCCATTATGTGTCATCATCCACTTATTAGCGATATCATTCGTCCTTTGGTTTTTTGAGATTGGCTTATCTCACTTAGCATGATATTCTCCAATTTCATCCATTTGCCTGCAAATGCCATAATTTTATCATTCTTTATGGCTGAGAAATATTCCATTGTACATATATGCCACAGTTTCTTTATCCATTCATCAATTGAAGGACATCTAGGTTGGTTCCACAATCTGGCTATTGTGAACTGAGCAGCTATGAACATTGATGTGGCTGTATCTCTGTAATATGCTGATTTTAAGTCCTTTGGGTATAGGCCAAGGAGTGGCATAGCTGGGTCAAATGGTGGTTCCATTCCAAGTTTTCTAAGGAGTCTCCACACTGCTTCCAGAGTGGCTGCACCAATTTGCAGCCCCACCAGAAATATATGAGTGTACCTTTCTCCCCACATCCTCGCCAACACCTGTTGTTGCTTGTATTCTTGATAATCGCCATTCTAATTGGGGTGAGATGGAATCTTAGGGTGGTTTTGATTTGCATTTCTCTTATTACTAGAGATGTTGAACATTTTTCCATATGTTTGTTGATTGCTTGTAGATCTTCTTCTGTGAAGTGTCTATTCATTTCCTTAGCCCATTGTCGATTGGATTATTTGCATTCTGGTGTAGAGTTTTGAGTTTTTTATAGATTCTGGAGATTAGTGCTCTATCTGAAGTATGATTGGCAAAGATTTTCTCCCACTCTGTAGGCTCTTTCTTCACATTGGTGATAGTTTCCTTTGCTGAGAGAAAGCTTTTTAGTTTGAATCTATCCCAGTTATTGATTCTTGCTTTTATTTCTGGTGCTATGGGAGTCCTGTTGAGGAAGTCTGGTCCTAAGTCGACATGTTGAAGCTCTGGACCTACTTTTTCTTCTATAAGATGCAAGGTCTCTGGTCTGATTCCGAGGTCCTTAATCCATTTTGAGTTTAGTTTCATGCATGGTGTGAGATATGGGTTTAGTTTCATTCTGTTGCATATGGATTTCCAATTCTCCCAGCACCATTTGTTGAAGAGGCTATCTTTTCTCCATTGCATATTTTTGGCCCCTTTGTCTAATATGAGAAAATTGTATTTATTTGGGTTTGTGTCCATGTCCTCTATTCTGTACCATCGATCTACCTGTCTATTTTGGTACCAATACCATGCCGTTTTTGTTACTATTGCTTTGTAGTAGAGTTGAAGATCTGGTATTGCGATATCCCCTGCTTCACTCTTTCTGCCAAGGATTGCTTTAGCTATTCTGGGTTTTTTATTCTTCCAGATGAATTTCATAATTGCTTGCTCTATTTCTGTAAGGTACATCATTGGAATTTTAATTGGAGTTGCATTGAATCTGTATAGCACTTTTGGTAGTATGGCCATTTTGACAATATTAATTCTTCCTATCTAAGAGCATGGGAGATCTTTCCGTCTTCTAAGGTTTTCTTTAATTTCTTTCTTTAGTGTTCTGTAGTTCTCATTGTAGAGGTCTTTCACTTCTTTTGTGAAATTGATTCCCAAGTATTTTATTTTTTTCGATGCTATTGTGAATGGGGTAGTTTTCCTAATTTCTCTTTCTGAAGCTTCATCACTTATATATAAAAATGCCTTAGATTTATGTACATTGATCTTATATCCCGCTACTTTACTGAATTCACTTATGAGATCTAAAAGTTTTCTGGTGGAATTTCCTGGTTCCTCTACGTATATAATCATATCATCAGCAAATAGGGATAGTTTGAGTTCTTCTTTTCCTATTTGTATCCCTCTAATTTCTTTGGTCTGTCTAATTGCTCTGGCTAGAGTTTCAAGGATGATATTGAAAAGAAGTGGTAAAAGAGGGCATCCCTGCCTTGTTCCAGTTTTTAGGGGGAATGCTTTCAGTTTTTCACCATTTAGAATGATATTAGCCATGGGCTTAGCATAGATAACCTTTACAATGTTAAGGAATGTTCCCACTATTCCTATTTTTTCTAGTGTTTTGAGCATGAAGGGGTGCTGTATTTTATCAAATGCTTTTTCTGCATCTATTGAAATAATCATGTGATTCTTGACTTTAAGTCTGTTGATATGGTGAATTACATTTATTGATTTCCTGATGTTGAACCAGCCTCCAGCAAAAGTAAATTTTATGATGTTTTACTAAAGTAATTAATGGCCATATCATTTTTCCAGGGCTCTTATTTTCTTTGAATTCTACATTTTTTTTGAGCTCATGACTTTTTTGATCAGTTCTATTTTTTTATTCAACTAGAGTTTTTGAACATCTGTTACATTGCAATGGAGATTCAACTATAAAGTTACAAGTCCTTTGATTTTGTGTTATTTGTATGTCGTGCTATCTGATATCATGTTTTGTCTGTATCAAAACTGAGCGCTTCTAAAATTAAAATTTAAAAATGGATCCAGATACTTTTAATTCATGTGATTTAAAAAGGTTCAATTTAAATTGGGTAAAGTAATAAAAGTAAAATGCCTTCAAAAATAATTCGCAAATCTCTAGGTGGTCAAACTAATAAATATTGATGTTAATAAAATGTCTAATATCAATTGTTTCTAGGACTTTTCTTCAATAGGAAATACTGTTCAGGACACTTGTCTGATAACTTGGTTTTTACAAAATAAATGAGTTAGAGTTGACATGTATGGGTTTACTCAAATGTTTGTAGAGACATCTGATTAATTTACAAAGTTAAAATGCTAATTGTTAAATAACATGGAGTACTTTAACCCCTTAAATTCCATGGTGTAACATACTTAAACATTATTGTTTTCATAGGTTGGTAAATAAAAAGGGTTTACAATTACTCTGTGTCCTCACTAAACTAAAAACAAGTTTACTAAGAGTTATGTCCTAACTAGTGCAATTCTATATACAAAGGGTTCCAAAAGTTTCAACTGTGTTTCAATTAGAGTACTAAAATAACAAAATATTTAATCTTATTAAAATACGATATCTTATCTAAATTCAGAAATTTCATAAGAGTTGTTTCCAAATGTGAACAAAAAGGGGTCAACAGATAGGAAAGAGAAAATAAAAGGTTCAGGTATGGAAATATATTTAGTAAAAGGGAAAAGGAAATGTTTCTGGGTAAGAAAGTGCTTATGTGATGAAATACATGAGGGTCTAAGTAAGTGCTAAGAAAGTCTATGTAAGTAAAGGGCAAATTTCAACAAGTTTGCATGTAACAAAGTTGGTTGTATGTATGTGAAATAGTTAAAGCTATTTAAGGTTTTTCCTAAGGTGAAATACTAATGTTCTAATATAAACCAAAGTTTAATCTATATGGTAAAATGACATGGTAAAATGACAAGGGTTTCTTAGAAACACTAATTTACTCTTAACTTTGTGTCTATTAAGTTTTATTCCTTAGAACAATTAGTCTTAAAAATTGGGGTATACAATTATTGTTAAACAACTGTTAAAGTATTGTACTATGTTACAGAGTCTAAATTTTTCTTTAAAAACTAAATTTGGTAAGATAAGTATCAAGGTAATTGTGAAATGGTCACTCTTTGTATATTAAATGTGTTCATATTTTCCAGGTATTCAAGTTTTTAAAACAGGAAATTTATCAAGCTGCTATTCTTCAAATTAAACTTGTCTATAATGGTAATTTTAAACTTATAAAGAGTAAATTTTATTGGGGATTTATTTCTGTCATTTAATGTTCTATTATAGGACCTGTTATCAATAGGGTATATGTAAAATTTGTTACTTTTTACACTGAGATAAAGAATTTTAAATGTAAATGTATTTCTAAACGTTAGAGCCTGATTTGTTTAAAGGTTAATATTGTGAAACATAAAAGCATTTTGCCACTTTGTCACACAAAAGAAAGTTAAAAGCTCTCTCAGCCTTTCTTTAATTCATGTTTTAGATATAATGTTAAATTGTGTTAACTAGTGTTCATATAGACTCAGGAATCAATATATGTAAACTTCTTAAAATGACATTTAAGAAAGAAGCAAAGATCAACATCAGAATTAGAACACTTAAGATTTGTAAAGAGCCACGCCTTACCTGAGATAAGGCTTTGCCTCCCACCTTACTGCATATTAGAACGGCTCCAAAGTAAGTCAGACTTCAGCTTATTTAAAGTTATAGTCAAAAAATTGTTTTTTGTTATAAAATTACTATGATCTCAAACAGGGGATATAATGTATAGCTCAGCCAAAATTTAAGATAACTATTATGCAAGCTGAATATATAGTTTTACTCTTGCTAATTTCATTTTATAAAACTGTTACCTGTTAATGTTTTGCAGAAGTAGCTGCTTCCAGAACACACAACCTAGGTAACTTGTGATAATAAGCCATCACCTATAGAACAGATAATGGTAACTTCCATTACTAACACAGATAATGTAAATGCCAATTAGATAAAAGGGGGTAAATAACTGTAAAGTCATAGACATCGAAGTTAAAGCCCAGTACTCTTACTTTGTGACTGGTGAGACTGACTTGCTTGATGGTTAAGATCAAACTTAGAGATTGAGATTAAATACAGAGGCCAAGAAAAAAAAAAAAAAAAACAAAAACAAAAAACAGTATCTTGCCCTCAAAGTCAGCCTGAATCCAGGGAATAAGAGGACTTCTCTAAGGAGTTTTGCAACTCTGGGCCACACAACCTCCTGATCAAGGAGTTTGATGAGGCCACTAGAGGATGAAAAGTCAGTGCACCTGCTGCAGAGGAGGGTCATGGAAAAGGGAAACACCCCTGATGCTTCCAAAGGAAGCCACCTCATTGAGGAGATACTTCCTAGCCAATGGCACTGGTGGAGCTAAGAAGTTGCTCTTAAGTTCTCTACAAGTGACCCCTGTGGGAACTCAGCTGACTCTTTAACAAGACAGGAACAGGTCAGTTTGACCAGCTTGATCTTAGACACCCAGCAAAACAGTTAAAACCAAAATATAGCCATTCTTGGGCATTTAAAAGAAATAATAGTTAAATATAACTTAAGATGTACACTTGTGTTAACCCACTAGAATAAAGACTGGAAGCTACAAATGAAAGATTCTTAGGCAAATGTGCCTGATAACCATCAAGAGAAATTGCCAGAGTCAGAAGTTGTTAGTCAGTTTAAGATCTACAGATACAGGTAGACTTAATCTATGTTTGCTAGTATGATTATCTAGCCCTAAGTAACAGAAGTATAGAGATCTAAACTAAATGTTGTGTTTACATTCCTGATAACCTGGACAATGTTAAAGTTCCCAAATAAAGGCCTTGTTCTCTCCAGCCTTTGCTATGCCTTGTCATGGGAACAACTTCTCAGTTCTTCCACCCCCTGGTGAGGAATTATTGACTTCTGTCATCTTTATGATATTTATTGGCATGTTCCAGATGCTGCAACATTTACTTTGTACTAATCTCATTTCAGTATTCAGGTCTTTTTGTTCTCTCACAGAAGCACCCACCCCCAGATGACTTTACAACATGCTCTTCCCCAACCAGGCTTCTACCTTGGACCCCTCGATTGACCCGATTTTTAAAAAGGAACTCCAAACTGCTTGCCCCTCGCTGCCCCCTTCCAGCTTCAAAGCAGCCTGAATGATCAGTGCCCCCTTTTCCTTACAGCAGTTAGGAGTTCCTAAAGCAAAAGTGGGGAATGAAGCCAGAATTAAGGACAGATAGTTAGTGTAGAAATAGGGGATCGGGTCAAATCGAGGAAATGAAGCCATGAAGCCATCTGCTTCTGGAAGTTGGAGATTGTTCCTGGAAGAATGGAATGTCAAGGATCTCCAGAGCCCATTGATTACCAAATTTACCTGCTTTTATCAAGGACTGCAAGCATGGAGCTGCTAATTAATGCCCCCTGGGCCCTCATCTGCCAGAATCACCTTGTCCCTCCCCCTGCCCATGGTTTCTCACTTTATGTTAAACCAGGCCTAGTCACGTAGGCAGGAAGGAGAGATAAGGGGGGAGAGAACTGGAGAACAAAAGAGACTTTAACCTATAAAAGATGTAGGGTGCGCTCACTTCTTGGGACTTTAGAACATCAGCCATGGCCCCCTTCTTCCTGCCGGGAAAAGTCTGTATTATTACTTTTCTCTCCCTTAAGCCCTGCTCCTCCTGAGAGGCCCACCTGAAATGCTAAGGTGGTAGTCAATGACAGGTAAGATCCTCAGAAGAGGACAACCTAAGACAGGCACACCTTCGAGTAAGGCGGACCCCCAACTGCTAGGGTGATGTTCCATGATGGGTAAGACCCTCCCAGGGGCAACCTAAGACAGACACAACCTTAATATAAAACATAAAAGGGGGATATGTTGGGACTAATGACACGTTGACTAACTCAGGCTGACTTCTTACTCCCTGGCGAGTGAGCAAGATCAAGGCTCAAAGGCCATTTCAGAGGTTAATGACAATAAATCTGACCACCCTCAGGGATTGGTTAACAACAGTTCCACGAATGTGATCAGCTCCTGCTTGCCATATAGTCCAATGGTACTCTCACCTGCATGAACCCCCATGCCTTGCTGACCTTTAAGCTGATTGGTTCCTGCCTAGCCTCCACCCTACATAAAAGCTGTGTGATTTCCTCAATAAACAAGTTCCTGCTGTGACTGGTCTCCCTGAAGCGTCTGATTGTCCTCCTCCCTGGGGGCTAGGAGCGGGTGGTCAGTCAGCCCTACCTATCCTGGTCTGATCTTGTTGGGGAGTGTCCCCTTCCCTTGCCGCTGGTCGAGAAGAGCAAGGGGGCTTAAGACCCCAACATTTTAGAATTTTAAAAATATCTAACTTATGGAACATGCTGTGTACTAACTAGAAAAAGTATTTTCATTGGAACCTTTATAAGTACAATGAATATTGTGTTAAGCACTAAATTCAAATAGTCATATAATTTTTTATCTTTGTAAGAGTAATAAAGCACAGTATTTTTTTAAAAAAATCACAGTAATGAATGTTGTTAGAAAAATAATTACAAAGTAATTAATCATCATTGTGCTATGCTTGGCCCTTCACAAAGAGATCTATACAAATTCTAGAGTTCTAGGAACTTAAAAGTAAAGAAAGGCATTCTTATATTCATTTGGTATTTTTTTCATATCACTGCTTTTTTAAAAGAGCTTCATAGAACCTATAGCTTGTGGTTTCAGAAAAAATAAAGATTCTCTATAAGGTCAATGAGAGGTGGCCTTCCTGGTTCTGCTTGAACAATTCTGAGAGTGAAAAATTCTTTACAACATGAGAGAAATTGCTTCATTGATGAGTAGTTTTAATGGGAATCCTTTCTCTGTCTTCTAACCAATGGATGAAATTTTATTTTCTAAAGCAATTATGACTAATTTATCATATATTGTCATCTTCTAGAACCTTCAAAGCCACTTTTTTTAGTTTGCTGTTCTAAATCTCCAAAGTTCCCCTGTATTTTTAGTATATTCTGTTATGTATTACATCTTTCTTAAAATGTTTTAAATTTGTTCTTTTTAGTTATACATGATAGTAGAATGTATTTTGACATGTCATTCATACATGGAGTATGACTTCCCATTCTTGTGGTTGTACATGATGTGGAGTTACAATGGTTGTATATTCATATTTGAACATAGGAAAGTTATGTCCAAGATTCATTCTACTATCTTTCTCATTCCTACCCCCACTGTCTCCCCCACTCCCCGCTGTCCAATCTGTGAGCTTCCACTCCTCCCTCCCCACTGTCTACTGTGAGTCAGCATCTGCATATCAAAGAGAACATTTGACCTTTGTTTTTTGGGGATTAGCTTTCTTCACTTAGCATGAGAATCTCCAATTTCATCCATTTATCAGCAAATGCCATAATTGCATTCTTGTTTATGACTGAGTAATATTGCATTGTGTTTTATGTGCCATATTGTCTTTATCCATTCATTTATTGAAAAGCGCCTACCTTGACTTGTGAATTGAGCTGCTATAAATATTTATTTGGCATGATATATATATATATATATATATATATATATATATATATATAAAATAGTATGTTGATTTTAATTCCTTTGGGTATATGCCAAGGAATGGGATAACTGGCTCAAATGGTTGTTCTATTTCAAGTTTCTGAATAATGCTTTTTAGAGTGGCTGCACCAATTTGCAGTCCCACCAGCAATATACGAGTGTATTCTTTTCCCCTACATCCTTGCCAACATTTATTGTTACTTGTATTCTTGATAATTTCCATTCTGACTGGAGTGAGATGAAATCTCAATGTAATTTTAATTTGCATTTCTCTAATTGCTAGTGATGTTGAGCATAAATATTTGTTGTCCATTCATATTTCTTTTTCTGTGAAGTATCTGTTCAGTTCCTTTGCCATTTATTGATTGGGTTATTTTGTTGTTGTTGTTGTTTTTGTTTTGTTTTGTTTTGTTTTATGAGGTCTTTATATATCTGGGAGATTAATACTCCATCTGAGATGCAGGTGACAAAGATTTTCTCCCATTCTATAGGCTCTCTCTTCATGTTCTTGATTATTTCCTTTGATTTTTAGTTTGATACCATCCCATTTATTGATGCCTGATTTTACTTCTTATGCTTTAGGAGTCCTATTGAGGAATTCATTTCCTAAGCTAACATGGTGAAGATTGGGTCTACTTTCTTCTAGTAGGTATAGGATCGCTGGTCTAATGCCTAGGTTCTTGATCCACTTTGAGTTGAGTTTTGTGCAGGCTGAGAGACAGGGATCTAACTTCTATACATTACATCTTACATTCTGACTGTTATTAATTCCTAGGTCCTGTATGCCCTATTAGAGTCAATGAACTTAGAGCTAATCCTTTGATCCTTTTTCACCATGTTACCTATAGCGCTTCCAGAAATCTCTTTATTTTCTTGATTTTCTCTTTATTCTATCTCTCCCTCTCTCCTTCCCTCACCCTCTCCTTCTCTCTTGCCCTCTTTTCCTCCAGCTCCTTAAAGTTGTTTAGTTTCAGACATTTTTTTGACCTGGACTTCATTAGTCTATAAGATTTATTGACCTTTGTTCTTCTCATCTTGGCCTCAACTTCACCTTCAAATACGATTTTTTGTTTGTTCCTCACAGTCTCACACAGGTTCACAGTCTCAGGATATAACCCCACCCCAGTGGCACACCAACCTGGTTAAAGGACTCTAACCTAAACAGTGCTGAAATATTCCAACTTTCTTAGATCTTTGCATCATTATTTCATGAGTTTCACATCCCAGAGCTCTATTGTGTCCTTGTTTCTAGGCCTGAATGGAACGATGTACTAGGTATGCTAAGCTTTCTGGACTGTGGCAAATGTTGGCTTATTCTGGCACATTAGAGAGGCCTTCATGCTTAGTGGGTGAGTGTACCTCTTCTGACTTCTGACAGTCTTCCTAGGCTCACACTCTGACTTCCCATCAAAACTTTCCAGTTAAAAATCTTCAGTTTCAGAGCCTGGGGTTGTGACTCAGTGGCAGAGCCCCTGCCTGGCATGTGTGAGGTACTGGGTTCGATCTTTAGCACTGCATAAAAATAAATAAATAAAATAAAGGTATTATGTCGATCTACAACTAAAATATTTTTTAAGAAAAATTTAAATTTCAGAGTTTTGCAGGATTTATGTGTCAAACCACTGTTGCTCAGTGGCAGGAGTACTAAATCAGTGCAGATTTCAAAGTGCACAGCACGCTCCAGCAAGTAGGATTGCTGGTTTGTAAACAGACTGACTCTTCAGGTTGGAGGCCCTTCTCTTTCTTAAAAGATGACAGTACTATTATATATAATAAACTCTATATATTAAAATTGCAGAAACCCATAAGGCCAACTTCCTGAGTAGATAATGCTTCTCCTATATCTCAATAGGTCAGGTCATTGCTAGAATCATTACAACATCTGTTGTAGCAGCATTGAGGTCTATTTATGTGGCTCTTCTCAATATGAGAGGAACATAAACACTATACTCAGAATGTAAGAGAGGGCTGAGGTTTTTGACCCACATAGGAACAGGAGCAGGATAAATGAAATCTGTATTTTTTTGTTTCAGGAACTCTTTTAAGGTATCTTACATGATAAAGTCCTGTGAGTCCCTGGAATTCCTAGCATTTATGAGCTGGTAACTTAGCTCTTAAGAGAATGCTGAGAAGTTTATACCTTTGTGGATTTATGTTGAGGCCTCTCAACTGATATTCATCGGATGAATGGTTTATCCATTGGGGAAATCTAATGGTGCTTGACCTCTAACTCTAATCCAAATGGGATTACATATATGGATTTTAGCTCTTAGATAAAGGTCATTATACATAGCATAAATGTTGGGTTTGAGGATTTGAGGACTAGGTCATGGTATATTTGATCCAGATTTCTACCTGACCCAATACTACAGTCATAGAGGAGAAGAGTACCACTAATGGATAGCATCAAGTGGAGGTAACAGTTATGTGTTTGGGGCTCATTCAGTAGAAAGCCACTTATTGTCTACAGTGCATGACCTCTCTGGACAGGAAGTATACTAATTCTGTTCTCACTTCCCTCTTGAGTTATCATTTCAGCCTCTTACTTGAAAATTTTAACAGTTATATGACACTGGGTTTATATTGAATGTGTGGATCCTAAAACACTAGTTCTATTTTGTGTAATTTCCTGTTAGTCCAGATATTCCTATATCATGTACTTGCTAACTAGTTATTTTCATCTTAAGTAAAAAATTTTATACTTATCACTGGTCTTTTAAAAAGCAGGTAATTTGAAGTCTGAATTCAGTCATCTATAAATTATCCTTTTCATATCTGCTTCCTGTTACATTCTTTAACTTACGGTCATTTCCATTTTACATTTAATTGTTTTCTCTTACCAATGAATTTTGTTTTTATTCATGCTTCAGACTCATGAAAAAGACACTAATTAGTACTTTGGATTAATTGTTAAAGAAATTTCAGTTATTTTCCTTGTCATTCAATAGGTAAATATTAGGATCCTATGCCTTGACACTGTTCTATTCTAGCCAAAGTGGATTTTGATGTATGGTGTCAAAACCAATTCTACAGAACCCTGCTCTCAGATGGCCAAAGACTGAAGGAAAATGATACAAAAAAAATAGCTTGCTTTAATTTCCCCCAAGTACATATTTATCTAATACCAATATTGCCAATAATAATAATAATAATAATCCAATCCTTTCATTGTGGCATCTTACAGAAAGACACTGTTATCAAGGGAAACATTACTGAAGTATTTTTGACTTTCCAGCTGGGTAAAATGAGGAGAAAAATGGATTATATAAATGAGAACCACCAATAAGCATAGTTCTATCTAGAAAAGAATATAGTTCTTAGTCATGGAACTTGGGGGTCAATACAATGCTAAACATTTACTAAATTTGATCATTTTCGCAAATGGACCTATGCAGAATAGTTTCATAAAATGACAATAAAATATTTCTTCAAGATATTTCATTTAAAGTATATTCAAGATGACAAGGATTGTAAAGTAGACATCTCAGCGACAATTACTGGCATACAGATGATTCCTCATGAAAAGGTAATATGCCTTAAGTATACTAAAAGTACTTACAAAACTGCAAGCACCTCATGGGAAAACTTTGAAGAGTGTATTCAGAAAATTCTATTTAGCCTATATTTTGCTGCATTTCTTTTTCTTATTTTTTATTGATAGGGACAATGATAAAATTGTTGAATTAGTCTAATAGTCTCAAATGTGCTATAATTCATTCCTCTTATTCTCTAAATTCATAAAATTAATTTTCCTATCTCCTGTTACAATCAGCTTGAGGAAAATGGAGATTTAATGACATTTTATACTATATTTTTATAATTTAGCTTATTCTAGCTGTGTTTTAGTACTTATTCATTTTTGTTTGGGGAGGGACAGTGTTTATCTCAAGTCAATATTCTAGGAGTAATTTATATATATGTAATATACATATTACCAGCACTTCATATAACATCTGAAATGTAGCTGCTTAATCAGTTTTTTGGATTATAGTTTGGATAGTCTTTATCCATGAAATGCTCTTAACTAGATTTTTATTGATTTCTCATTCATATTTCCCATTTCTTCCTCTTCAAATTCTATTTAAATAATATCTGAATATCTGGGCATTATCATTAGATTACAGTTCTAGATTACTCTTCTCTTGGATCATGATTAAGAACTTAGATACTGTTATTTATTTCTCAGCAGAAAACAAAATCATTGTATGAGGGTATTATAACCTATGCTCTGGGCAATTTTATCAAACAATTTTGCTAAATATTTTCAAATTTCTTTAATCTACAAAAAATATCTAGTAAAAAATATAATTAAGTTGTGCAGAACTATCAGAATAGGTAGTTAACCATCTTAATCATTTCTACCATCTTTAGTATATTTTGTGTTACTAAATAAATGACAAGCAGGAGCCGATAGTCAATATTCTCAGATTTGGGTTACAGACATAGTTTGTCATGCTGGACTTGCCAGAGGATGCCTGTAATTCCAGCTACATGGGAGGCTGAAGCAGGATAATCACAGTTTTGAAGCCAACCTGAACAATTTAGGGAGACCCTATTTCATAATAAAAGATAAAAGGGGAGGTGGATTTGGATTACACTCCTCAGTGGTAGTGTACTTACTTAGCAAGTAGGAGGCCCTGAGTTCAATCCCCATTACTGCAAATAAAAAAGGAAAACAAAACAAAAAAGATATAGGTTGTCATGTAGACTTAGGAAAGAGACTGATGTTGCTCTTTCTAACTGATTTCCATTGGACCTTTACTTATTTTCTGTTGGTCCTAGCCATGTGGGATGGTTGGTTCTATTTTCATGGATTCATTAAGTTCTCAACTTAATTAAGGTAAACACTAAGGAAAAATGCCTTGACAAATCATCTTTAGGGGAAGGTGAGTTTAGAAAACACATTTGGTTGGAACTTCATGTAGTTAAGATAATGGAAGACAGATGACCTGTTAGTCAATGTTTTTGGGAAATCTACTGTGAAAACTTCAAGCTGCTTTTAAAATGTCTATATGATACAGATTTAAATACTAATACCCAGTCCTCCCGTATTTCTAATTTCAGCTCTCTGGGCATAATAGTTGCAAACACTATGTTCTACTATACAACTACTGACTCTATACAACATCTTCTTATCTTTGGAAAAAAGAAGTCAAACTTTTATTTGTTTAAAACATTAACTTAATTATAGTGAAACACTATTTTACCAAGACAGTAGAAATTTAATTTCCACTAGGGTTAGGCTTCTTACAACTTCCCTAAGATTACATCTATGTTTAAGCAATAGCAGAATATGTTGGGGAGTGGGAGGAAGCTCTTTAGTCCTTTCTCATGCATTTCTGCTTGAGAAAACTTGTAATATAATGTCTTTAAAATTTTTTTCTAGCCACTACTAATAGATTGCACTTGGAAGCTGCTCATGACCTTCTCATATCAAGTGCCTGCTTTCCACTTTTGCTGTTCTAGGAATGCCATCTTCTCACCTGTGAACCCATAATACTAAGTGGTGTAGATGTTACTAGGTGCTTGGAGCCTATGGCATTATGGTGGGAGTGAGTGGTGCAGAAGGCCTGTTCACTTGATAGCAGCCAGGAAGTGAAAAGAGAAAGGAATGGTCCGCGATCTGAATATCTCCTAGGGCACACCCCCAGTGACCTAAGTTCCACTATCTACCACCTCCCAGTGGCACTACAATCTAGAGGCCAAGCCTTTATCATGTTGGTCTTTGGGGGACATTTATGATACAAATTATAACAACACAGTATTTTAATAAGCACCCTGATGACTCCTTCAAGACTAGAATAGGTCTCCTTCCTATGCGCTCTTCCTGTATCTTGTACTAACACTGTCACACAATATGTCAACCCATATTAAAATTCAGTTACCTCAACTAGACATCAAAGTCTTTTGAAGGGACACACTGTTAGTGGCTCATCTTTTTTTTTTCTTAATTAATTACTTGACATGGAGTCAGAGATAAAAGATTATATAAGAGCATATACATTTTTTTCTACTTCCAAGGACAGATAAACATTTTTTATTAAGTACAGATTAAATTTTTAGTAAAATGGTATGATCCATTTAGTTATCATCGCTATTTTATGGTACTAATGATTGAGTCACATGTACAGACCCTATGATCATTTGGAGGACTGAGTTCAAGTGATCTGATCTCATAAGAAAAATAGACCTTCAAGGTGAAGGCACCTATTCATATATTACCAAGAAAGAGGAACTGAAAGCTTAGCAGCAATACCGGTGATAGAACAGTTACCTGCCCAAATAGCTTTGGAAAGCATGTGTGACTACTGCATGACATCAGGTGTCTGACTGTATCAGGAAGAGAGCAGTGACAATGTGGGCCCCTAAACAAGCAGAGAACCAGTGCACAGAGATTAAACACTGTTCTTAGGAGAAATGCCCATCGATTCCCTCAAGCAATTAAGATATATTCAAGTCTGATAGCTCTATTCTGACCATACCCTGAGCCATACCCTTCGCACCTATATTAGTCTAAGGTTCTCTAGAGGAACAGAATCAACAGGAAGTATGATTATAAAAAGGGGATTTATTGGATTGGCTTACACAATCAGATGTTGGATAGTCCACAATGGCCATCTGCAGGATAGAGAGCTGGAAGAACCAACAGCTGCACAGTCCAAGAGGTGGAAGCCCCAGAACAAGAAGGATCAACCTAGTCCAATACCAAGGTTTCTGGAAACTACCTGGACTCACTGGCAGAGTCCACTTTGGAAGAGTGAAGACATTCTCAAATGTTCGAAGCAGTCATCAAGAACCCATTCAAGAAGAACCGAACTTGCATCTGCATCTGCTTCCTTTTTCTTCTTTTATTCCATCCTGTTGGGCAGTACTGCCCACACTTTTGGAAGATATCCACTTCAGTTCACTCTCCCACATTCCAATCATTCCTAGACATGCTCTCATTGACACACCCAGAAGCCTGTTAATCTTCAGCATCTCTTATTATAATCATTGATAGTTCAAATTAACCATTACAACACCTGATGATGTTTGTGGATTCTTTTTTAAATTCTTAGAGATGCTAGGAATGGGGAAGTGGTCAGTTTTAGAGCAATTGCCTAGTGTATGAGACATCCTGGTTTTGATACCCAGTGCCACAAATATATAATGAATGAAGGGGGTTGGGCAATGGTGTCCAAACATCTTTATAGTTGAGCCACTTTTCAGATAGCACTTGAGATACGTTCAGTAAACTCAAACCTACAAACAGATCTGATGCACAAAAAGCCACTCACAGCTCTGGACATCTATCTTTGCCTTTATTTTATTTTTCCTTCTCTCTTCTTCTGCCCACACAGGTTCCTGATAACATGATGCATTAAAAAATGTCATAGGATTCAAATACTCCTTTGAAATTTTCCTGTACCTCCTTGTCTTGCCTAAATCTTGACTTTCTCCAAAAGTCATTAATTTCCTTATGATCTTTTCTAGGGTTGTTATTCATTTTCTCACATACCAGGAGGATGGATCAAATGCAATGAATATTCCAGATAATTCATGTACTTTTAAAAAATTAAACAAAGACACACAGAAATCTGCTTTGATATTTTTCTCAGTTTGCTTTGGCTGATATAATAAAATGCCATGGACTGAGTAGCTTAAACAATACTCATTTATTTCTCACAGTTCTGGAAGTTGGAAAGTCCATGAACCAGGTGTGGATTTTTCTGGCTTGCATATGGTCACCTCTCCATATCTTTACTGACAAGCCAAGGATACTCTGAGTTTCTTTGTTTTACAAGGGTGTTAATCCCATCACACGGACTGCACCCTCATGGATTTATCTAAATTTTATTACCTCCCCAAGGTCCAACTACTAACACCATCACATTAGGAATTAGGACTTCAGTGTATGAATTTTAGAGGGCACAAACAATCAGTCCAAGTGATATTAATGCTTCCTTTGCTAGAGTTTGTACTTGCTGTCACCCACCTTATTTTCTGGATTCAACAAAGTACAGCTTATCAATTGGCCTCTTTCTTTGTTTCTTTCTTAAACTTTTTTTCATCATCTCAGGTGAATCAGAGTTTCTGACTGGTGACCTGACATAAGTGTGCTCATCAAAGTTATCCTTCTAAATCCCAAAGCTTTGAAATTTTCCTGCTGGTTCACAATTTCAAAGAAATGATCTCTAATAATTATCAATGTCCATCTATTTTATATTATTTGATAACCTAGAAGTAAAACAATTACAGATAACTTAGAATCCAGTGGACCATTGTGAAATTTTCTTTTTTTAAGGAGCTTAAGTTAACATCTGCAAGGTGTTAGTGTCTTAAAACTGAAATGTATTAAAATAGAACAAATTAAAAAAAAAACAAATATATATTTCATCTTCTGTTAGTTCAGCATAATTTGGTGGCAATAGATATTTCAGTTTCTGATTAAAAAATTTGGGTTTTCTTCATAGTATGGCTAATGGAAAGATAGATGAGCATTTTTCTAGGTTTTTGATAATCATTTCTTCCAAAGTAAGAAATTACACACTCTGTTAGTCCAGTTTTCATTATTTTAACAAGATACCTGAGATACTCTACTTCATAAGGAAAAGAGGTTTGTTTTGACTCATAGTTCTAGAAATACAAGATCTAGATTTTGTAGCAAATGACAGGATTTCATTCTTCTTTAAGTTTGAATAATACTTCACTGTTTATTTATATCAGCTTTTCCTTAAGGTGATGGCCATCTTGCTGGTGGAGTCTAGGGGTTGCAAAGGGTCACATGGCAAGAAATAGGAAGTGCATACATGCATTTGTGCCTGTCTGGTCTTTCTCACTGTCTTATGAAACCACTGTTACTGAATATTGAGGTTTCTACTTTAATAACTATCCAATCCTAATTACTGCCCTAAGGACCCAGGTCTAAACACCATAGTTAGATTAACTTTCCACCTTCTTAATAACTCACAGAGGGGACTAAATTTCAACACTTAAATTTGGAGAACACAAACACCATGTTCAAACAATAGCACATGTGCATACACACACATTGTTATTTAATACACACTAATAGCACTGTTAAAATACATTTGCTGCCCCAAATGAACAATGCCTGGATAGTCATTTCCATTAATTTTTATGATTGATTTAACAGTTTTAATCATCAAGCAACTGTCCTAATATTGGGGATCTAAGAATAAAATACTGAAGTTTTTAGTAAGGATATGAAATTTTAGAAGGATTTAGGATATTTATCACCTTTAGACTCATAATTTAGGTTGGAGATACTCAATGATCTACCAAGATTCTAATTGTATGTGTAAATAAACATAAAAACAGTACTAGAATAATACTTATTTTTCTTATTGGGTGTCTTTACTCATTTTAAATGGGTTATTTATTGTGATGTGCACAGATTCTAAATTATTATCTTACTAAGATATATGTAGTCTCTTCCTCTTTTCCTTTGATCTCCCCCCATCCCTGTTTCCCATGTCTCCCCCTTCCTCTTTTCCCTCCTTGTCTTTTCCCATTTTTCTCTTTCATACTATCAATTTATAGACATAAAATTCTGATATATATTTTTTAATTTACTGGGTAGCATAGTCATATATTCCTCATGTTGTTTTTCTTATCCCTTCTACTTCACCTCCTCCTCCTTAATTTTTAGGACTACAGGGTTTAATCTAAGACACCAAATATTGGAGTAACTTCCTGAGGATAAACACTGTATTGGATCACATATATAGACATAGAGTCTAAAATAGAGGAACATGGAAAAGAAACTACAAACAAAACAAAAACATTAAGCACTTACGATTTGACTTACCCCAAAGTTAAGGTTAATAAAATAGTGTAAATTATTGGGCACATTATCATTATAAATTAAATAGCACTGGTCACCAGCCCTAGTATTAGCATTGACCTTAAATTAATATAAATTCTAAAAATTTATGTAATTAATATTTCATTTATATTAGATGTAATGATAAACCACCCATGCGTGACCCTGGCTGTCTTTTGAGCTTTTACTATACAATGGGAAAAAAGACATTAACTATATCACCATGTAAATAAAGAATTACATTTAGAGTAAATGTTATGAAGAAATAGTATATGATACAGTAAGAATAACAGATATCTGGATAAACACTTTTGGGGAAGCCAACAAAGAAGAAACTGATGATTAAACTGATGCTGAAAAGGAGTAGATAGTAACCAACATGGCTGTGTGGGGAATGGGGAGTGGAGTGAGAGAAGAGAGCATGTGCTAAGGCCAATTGGCGGGAGGACATATCCCTAAAAACCCACTGGGCACTCTGAGAGGCTCCCGGCTTATGTGATGGTAGTGCACTTGGAGAGTCTTCTGGTCCTGCGTTGTAAAAGTAAAGGGAGGCCACCGGGGTATTTAAGTCATGAGGGCATTTAAGCAGAAAGGTATTTGTAAATAATATTCAGTAGCAGTTTAGTTGGCTAAGTTTACAGTGTTTAAAGAGAAATGATAGAAGGATGTTTCGTCTATTTTCCCTCCGTAATGCAGACTTCCGGAAGAATTTTGCGAAGGCTTGCTCAGAACTGAACATGGAATTTGTGAGTACTGACAGCAGCAGATCAGGATAGCTGGCTGTTGCAAGAGCTTACAAAGGAAATATAGTATGGGGAAGAAGAGAGAAACACATTGGAATTAGGATCATAGTACTGGGTCAATAATTAGTAGAAAAAAAGACTTTAAAATAGCTGGAGTTTAAGGCCTTACAGTGTTTAATAGTGTTCTTATCAGACGTGAAAAACACAATTTGGGGACATATTTGAGAAATGTGTCATATTTGAGGTGCTTTGAGAAGGTTCACATGGAAGTATTTGTTATAATAGAAAAGTATGCATATCAGGGTATAAGGGGAGTTTAAGAAAATATTGCAGGAACTGGGTTAATTTGGAGGCTGTCTATGATGAACTTTATAGTATAACCGAGAAGACTGATATATAATTCTCTTCTATTTATTTATGTTTACACCTACTTTAGTATTTTTAAATTTTTATGCATACTTATGTATTAAATACATGTATATTCTATATAAGACAATTACATCACAGTTAGTAGAATTTAAGAAGGAAAAACAACAACCAAGTATGCTAATACATTTAGTAAAAGAAATATACATGCTATATTATGTTTTATATCCCAAATGTTCATTTAAAAATTTGTAAAAAGAGAATCGTACAGAATTATTAGTTTGAGAACTAAAGTATCCTCAGTTCTTTTAAAATGTATATGCTGAATGGTCCTACTGTTGCTGTTTTTCAGTCATGAAAGTATTCTGTTAATATTTCAAAATGATTTTCAATAGCAAATATTGAAACTAAACAAAATTTTAAAAAACAGATTATTCCCAATAACCAAAATATTTCATTCCAATAAAATTCTATTTATTTAAGAGTTTGGTTTTCTTACCCAATTGTCCTTAGCTTCCAAAAATAATATGAAATATTCCCTATTGTTAAATAAAACTTTAGTTTTTTTTTATAGCTGCTATGCTGCCACCTATTTATCAAGTAGTTCTCTGTCCTGCATTGTGACCATGGGATACTTAATTGTAGGAGATATTTTATTTTCCTTACATTGAATTAATAAAATGCTTGCAAAATTTTATTGTTTGATACAGAAGTAGGAAAATATGGATTAATATTTATTTTTCCTTCTCACCTGCAACTTTGATGTTACTAGTTCTTTAAATTAGAAGCTATTATCTTCTAATTGAATAAATAAGAGATTGGAAGAATTTTTAGGAAAGCATATTATTTTTCAAAGATGATATTTAAAATTAGAAAAATAATGAAATCAATGAAAAATTCCCCCAAACAATGAAGGCAACTCATACTAAAATGGCAGGGCTACTCTTCTGTGTAATCTTCTTAAGATACACTAAATTTGTATTTTTGACATAATTTTCACAAACCCAAACTTAGTCTTTCATATTTTTATTTAAAAATTTTATGCACTTATTTTAGTAATAAATGAGAATTCATGTAGCAGAAATATTTGTCTATTTATATACATTGCTTTTATCTGTTGTTAATATCATTCCAAAACATTTACATACATAAACACAACAATTAAATTTATTGAGAAACTTATACTGAACAATAGAAAAATAAAGTTATATACCTCCTAGCATATTTAGGTTAAGCATTATAGAAAACTATGAAATAAAAAACAAAATGCATTTGCCGTACAATTTTAAAAGCACAAATGTGAGAGCTTTGGAGAAGGTTTCTCATGAAAAATAGTCATGACAAAAAGAATACTTGAATGACAGTATAAAAATAATTAAAACTGGAGAATTAATCTTTGTCTTCACATATCCTGGCTGATGCTAACACAATTGCAGAAACCATGTATTTAAAGCTACATTTTATAAAACCTTACTGGCAAAAATCAATAGAAAGCTTTAGTGGGTAGAATGTGTGTAATAGTAACAAGTAGAAAGGTTAGTGTAGAAGTTAATGGTTCTATCAGGAATAAAACAGAGTTAAAATGTGAAGGAAAGGTCTACCACAAGTGGTTCATTAACCTTTTAGAACCCCAGTGTATCCTTGCTGTAAAGATTACAACAAATCTGAGTCAGACTCTACTCCCATTTGCTAATACTCCACCTCAGCACAGCACTGTTTGAATTTCTCATGATAGAATTATTCTCATTACAATTGCATGTTACTGCTAAAAACTAAAACAGTAGTGCTAGCTTCAGAGGACATCAGTAAGCACATACCCTGGAGTACTTTCCAAGTATTTTTGTTTTTGTGTTTTTTGTTTTTTTTTTTTTTTCCTTCCAGGTCTTCATTCTGCATCTAACTCGGCTTCAGACTGACCAAAAGTAACAGTATATGATGTAAAGTACAATAAATTACCTTGTGGTCACAGTATTCCTTTAAATAGGTAGTTAGACTTATCTTAGAATTCTTTTCATTTTCAGCTTATTTCCAGCATTGATTGACTGTTGGGAAGAGTCAGAAAATTTTCAAGATCCTTTTTTCATCAATTAGAGAAATAAAATAATTTATCTTTTTGGCCCAATAATAAATTCTGTGGCCTCTGAATCATTTGGAAATCACATGGGAAGAGGGGTTAGGAAAAGGATGATAGTTTGGCTGGCACTGTGATGATTTAAGGGTAGAATTATGCTAACAAAAGGCACAGTGTGAAACACATGGGTATAGCAATGATTTAATGTCTTCAGGTGGAAGATAGTCACGGTGTGGTCCCTCCATTTTCCCCTACTCTCCTTTGATTTTTTTCAATCTTAGCAAAATAAGTGGAAGAAAAATCCCACCCCTACATTTCCTCCTCACAGTATCTTTCCTGCATCCTCCCTCTTCCCTGACCCCTCTCTCAAATATTTCTTGCTTTTCTTCCAGTAAATTTTTACGTTTAGAAGTTTAAATGAGCAGCTGCCACAGCAGGCAGGGCAAATATTCTGGCTAACCAACCAACAGGGGGACTCCTGTACAGGATGGCTGGCTCCCCTTTGGAGATAGAATCGACCTCTGTGACAAATTCAGAGTCCACCAGCTTGGAGCCTGAAATCCCAGTCCTTACATTCCTTCCAAATTTTCCAGTTGGTAATCTATCCTGCTGGGCTGATTCCTTTCAAATTTCCATATAATTCAAAAATAAAGTTATTTTTATTTCTTCCTTTTTTTTTTTTTTTTTTTTTCCAAAGAGGGGCAAATTCAGTTCATAATTAGGGGAGGAGTAGTTTTTGGATTGGATCCTCTGCACAAAATCTGTTATAAATATGTCCTGCCAAAATTCTGGACTGTAATGTGCCAGTTTTGTAATAGGTTTAGTGCTCTGGTCTTTTTCTCTAAGTCCAAATTCCCTGTCATTTTAAAACATTTTGTCCTTGAAAACCCGTTTTATTTTTCCTCACAATTTTCTTTTTTTAAAAGATGATGTGGTATGCATGTTTTAAGCCATCCCATCTGTGACAGCTGAAGACAAAAACGTCAGCTTGAGATTTGGCACAACCTGGACCTGCATCCTGTAATCTCATTTGTGCCTGTCCTAGAACTGTTCTTATTACCCGGAATTCTTATCTTGTAGCCACAGCCCAGGGCAGCATTGTGGCTCTTTTGAGTATAATCAATGCACTGGCTAAAACGCTATCCAAATCTTTGTTAGAGCAGACACCATCTTTGGAATAGACTCTGATGTTGAAAATTGCTGAACCCCTTAATCTGCTTCATTTCTCTTGCTTGAATGATGGTCCGAACAGTGTAACTTTAGAGGACAATGACTCTGGCTCTTTGAAATGTTGATTTTCATCAGTGCCACAATGTGATGAGCACATAAACTCTTTATATAGTTGGTCAACGATAGTAAGGCTTTCTACAAAGAACATCATATTTACCATTTACTGGGCATCTCACTTACCAGAAGCTTTGTCCATAAACACAGAACAAACTTCATGAAGCCTAGAGTTGAACAAGAACTTTGACTTAGCTGGAGTAAATTCAGTTTTTTATATTTGTGCTTCTTTCACATATTTTAAAATCAAACCTTCTGGAACTGAGTCTTTGGCATCAGAATTTTTAAAGTCAAGACTACAATTTTCTCTTTGGTGTGAATGAAACTAGAGTCTTTTTTTGTTGTTGTTGTAACTTAAGACAGATTTTTATATTGTTATAATGTTTGTTTAATAATGCAGAAATCATTTATAATTAAATAATATCAATTTATCATAATGGTTAGATCATAGAATTCACCACTCCAGACAGATGCTGAATTTGATCTTTGCAGATAAATAATTTTGTGAATGGTTGGTAATTTCGGAATGTGTTTTTCACTCAGAAAGAGTGACTACATATAGGATAACTAAATCTAGCATTTTCCTATCATGACTGAACTTATTTGTGTCCATAGAGTATAAAATCCAGGTTATCTCATTATTTTGAAATTGAATGTAATTAATAATTTTAGTATCTAAAACAAATTACTTGAAGGTTTGGAAATAGAAGCATTGCATTTATAATTTTAGAATAGTTCAATTTAGAAACAAATTCTTAGGAGCATAAAAGCTACAGTATCACCAGACAAATTGTTTTCTTTGCAGTTTTTCTAATTTGAAACCAATTTTCATCCATTTTCATTGTTTGTAAAATCTACATATGGTGACACCCTTAGTTGGATAGATTTCTTACTGCATGAGGAAGAACAGGAATAACTATTATACCTCATTTAGTAATTGGTCTCTTTCAGAAATCTAGGATTTTGCCCCCTATATTAACTGGAAGCTCCCCACTTACAAGCCTTAGTATTCACTGTCTTAGGATGAAAAGGAAACAGAGCTCCTATGACAGTTGAGGGGCTTACAACCTCAAAGTACTGCATGATCCATGTGATCTTGGTTTGTTTAAATTAACAATAAGAGAGAAGGTATCAATTAATTAGACTCACTGGTGAAGAAAGGGATTATAAAAGTCTAAAATGGAATTTCCAGGTGCTGAAAGCAAGAACTGCTGAAAAGCATGGTATCTTTCCAGTTAATTTGATTGGATGGCAAATAAGCAACTTTACACCCACATGAAACAGAAAATAAAATTTTTATAAAATTTGTTCACAAAAATACACTGTTGAAAAGTTTTGAAAGTTACATTGTTTGTTGTATTCATTAAATTCATTTAGAAATTCTCCTTTTCTGATATTGCTTTATTTTTATGTGACTTAGAAGTATGTGGGTAATATGCAGTTGGTCTCTAACGCTAGCATGCTTAGTCATTTCTCTTTATATTCAGTATGAGCCACAATCCAAGCATGAATCTGTTGATTAGTCTTCATTTGCTTTCCAGATCTGCATGCAGTCTTTACTTTAGTCTGTTGTATCTTAGCTCTGTGATGTTGGGCAAGGTGCTTGATACTTCTAAGTTTCAGTTTCCTAATTTATAAAATAAGGATAATAGCACATTTTTCATTGTGTTTCCTTAGATTCAATTTCATGCTGTTTTCCTCTCCCCAACCTCTATTCTATCTCCTGCCCACCACTCCCTACTCTGTATGAATATCCATCCATTCATCCATCTGTTGATCTATTTATCTATCTGTCATGAATGCATCTACCTATTTTCCTGATGTTACCACGTGGAATTAGAAATATGTTGTCAATACCTAAAATATAGTGAAAAATAAAAATAAATAAATAAAAAATAAGAGACAAAAGCAAGTAAGCTATTAAAATGTAAAGGTGGTCAATACAGGGTCAGTCAACTGCACACACACACACACACACACACACACACACATACACACACACATTAATGTAACCCTTTTCTGTTAGTATACTTTCCAGTTGCTTTAGTTAGTTAGTTTGTTTGTTTGAGGCAGTTTAGAATATGGTCATACCCATTTCCATATCATCATGAGATGCCTTGGGTTTGTTTTAACCATCAAATAGAATTGATAGAGTTGGCAGAGTGGGTATAATGAATGCCATTTTGTAAAAGAGCTATAACAGTGTCAAATATGCAGAACAGTGTATTGCATTTTACAAAATGTACATTGCATTTTGCCAATGTGGAAATAACCTTAATTTTTACATTTATGTTTTATGAAGTCAGAATAACTAAACATATATGTGGAATAAATACTTAATCCCGATATTCCTAAAATAATTTGCATCATAATGGATTATGATGATGATGATATAAAATGTTACAGCCTAAATAATACACTGGCTTAAGTAGTGAAATAAGGAGATAAAATTTAACTTTATTGGCAATAAATGACACATTCTTAAATGACCATTTTCAACATTCTCAAGTATAAATTAGCTAGATGACTGAATTACTTTTCATTTATAGGGAGAACACAATAGGATTTATTGTATCTCACAAGATAAAATAAGAGGATTTAGCAGATTCAAATATATCTTGGATTTTTCTTATATTTGAACATATTCCTCAATGTTTTTAATTTATAACTAATCTGTTTGAAACCTTAAAATTTAGTTTATTTCCACATCAAAGTGGAGTGTTCAAACTAACATTTGAGGGTCAAGAGGATTAATCCTCAATTTTTCTTTTAGAAAGACAAAGATGGACCCTTTTTTCATTTGCTGTTTCTAAGAGTTGGCATGATATTGCCCATGAAATATTTTATTATAATTAATAAATATATATATATAATATAATTATATATATTATATAATATATATAATATAAATAAATAATATAATTAATATAATTAGCAATGTTTAAATGCAATTTTCCTAAAAATCATTAGTCTAAAAATACCATTTAATTCCTGACCATAATTAACTCATGAAAGTTACAATATTGGGAAATGCATGTCTTAAATAAATCTGTGTTTTTTAAGAATGGGTACCACAACTAGCTGTGCCAAATCCTTCGGAAAAAAATGTATTTTTATTCATTTGGTAAAACACCATTAGGCAGAAAATTTGGTAATATATCTCACTTTAAGTCAGGATGAAATTCAGGCAATAAAAATGATCACCATTTACCTCAGAGATCAAGGAAAAAATATTTGGAATCTTGGAAGAAGTTCAAGCCTATATTCCTGATGCAAACTCCATTTCTCTAGCTCAGACAATCAAGATGAATAAGAATTCAACTCTCCAGGTTAAAACATTTTCCTTTATTCATCTTTTATGGCCATTTGTCTCTATATACCTATTTTTCAGGGCTCTTATGAAGATGAGTGGAATAGTTTGCTCTGAAGTGCTTAAACTCTTAGGAGGAAAAATACTCTATAAGAGGAAATTATTATTATCTTTATTACTATAACAAACACAGTGGATAATTATTTTTGAATTTAAAAGAACAAGGGAATGTATGATTATGCATCAAAAATTACGTGGTGAGTGGTAAATGGTTTTCACCTCTAAGAAGAGCAATACAATAATTTCCATGTTGTACTGCTTTAACATTTATCTTTTATTGAGCATGCTTCTTTTGCTTTTAAAATTTCTCTCCTTCCCACATACATTTTCTAAATTTTGTCTTTTGCAACACCTGTGTAGGGTTAGCAAAATTTTAAAAAGGAGCTAATTTCTTGCCAAAAAGAGACTGTAAAAAACCTGAGACTTCAGGTTCACAAGAATTGACTGAACTTTGTATATTTCTTTTGTATTATGTGTAGTTTAATGCAAATTTTAAATTTTAACAGCAGCTTTTCTTTGCCTTATTTCTATAGATGAAAGCAATGAAGTGGTCGCCAGTTTTTAAAGAGATAGTAGCCAGAGGTCTATTCTTAGTCTGTTTCCCACATTTCCATTCCATTCTCTCTCCTCTTATATGTGATCTTACCTTCCTCTCTTCTGATGCTTCTGCATTTGGATTATAACCAGATTATATGTATATCATTCTCCTTATCATTACTCCAGATATTACATTCAGTTAAAGCATGGATGCAGTCAGTTCCTCAGTTATTTCTTTGTAACCATACATACCTCCCCATTCTGTAGATGGCAGGGTTTGTGCTAAGAAGAGATAAAGATAAATGGAGTGTCTGGAGGTCTGAGGTATTATACACTACTGTTTCTGCTTTTTTCTTTAATCACTCTGGGATGTATGACAATCAAGTTATCATTACATTTAATTTTTTATTCCATGACTGTATTCCCCCCCTTAATTTTATAAACAAATTTTGAGTTGCATTTTATTGTATGTTAGTCATTTTTTGATGAGTATAGAAAGACAATGGCAAAATCACATTCTTGTCATTTCCTTAAACCAACATTGGTAAATTTTAGTGTCCTCCAAGAAAAGAAATTTTATTCCTCGTGGAAGTATTCTTTTTCATGTTCTTCTCATTTTGAATATGATTCATGATCAACTGTCAGTTTTCTCATCTTGTGACTTAAAAAGACAGACATATGCCAACTGCTTATTGAAAGTTTTAGGAAAGGTATCACAAAGATTGGGAAGTCCAAGGTTGTAAGAGCCCATGTGGCATGGTGGAGTCAACTCAGCTTTATGCTAATTTCTATAGATGAGATGTAATGAAGAGCTAATAGGTAACAGTGTTCCGTAGAAAGTATTTGTTGTAAGCTTCTGCAATTTATTTATGTTATATTTGTAAAAGTAAATGTTTACATTTTAAGATATAGAAATAAATTAAATTTATTTAAATAAATGTTTTAAATCAACAATTAATTTATTTTATTTGCCACATACACACTGCTACAGGCTTTTGACACACACTGTCAAATATTCCTGGCAAAAATCACTTTCTCTGTGGGACTTATATTTTAGAATAACGAGATAAACAGTGAACCTTAAGTTGCTAAATAGGTAAGTTACATAGGAAAAGAGAAGTTGGGCGGACTAATAGAATAAAGCAGAGCGTGAGGTTTAGAGAGTGTTAGAATTGAGAGGGCAGGCTGAGATGTGAAATGGAATGGTGGATAATTTTCTGAGAAAACAAAGTTGAGCAAACTTAAAAGAGAGAGGTTCCAGTTAATTAGATGTTTTGGGTAAAACTGGCAGTGAAAAAATTAGGACACAGAACCTGAGGCAGGAGTGTGTCTGATGAGTTCTATGACCAGGGGCAAGTGTGGTAGAGTATAATGAGTGTGGTGGGTTTTGGTAGCAAAGTCAGAGATAATTGGGTCAATAAACTTGACTTTTTATTCTTTCAATTTACAGCCATTGCAAAGTTCTGAGCACAGAAGCAACATGATCTGACAAATTAAAATTTATATTTCATCAGAACAGAGTCAAAAACGGAGTTAAGCTAGGCGTGGTGGCACATGTTAGTTATCTCAGCAACTTGGGAGGCTGAGACAGGAAGACTACAAGTTCAAAACCAGCCTCAGCAGCTTAGCAAGACACTCCGAATGAAAAAATAAAAAGAGCTGGGGATGTAGCTCAGTGATAAAGTGCCCCTGGGTTCAATTTGCAGTACAAAAAAAAAGAATGGAGTCAAAATATGGAACTATCTTATACGATAAAGGTATAAAGGTGTAATTTGTATCTTTACCTAATTGTTTTTTTTTTTTAATTCTTGGTAAATCAAGATTTTTTTCCCCAATTGAATCAATTAGAATTCACCTGATGATATGACCTTTAAAGGAACTTTATAGTCAACCTTTTATAAAGTGAAGGCTTCTTTGCTTTCCAGAAAGTAATCATATAGTAGTTTGTACTCTGAACACGTACACCACCATTTCTGGAAAAAAAAAAAAAAAAGTAGAAGTTAAAATAAAAGAACCCTAGATAATCAAAGGTAACTAGGCATGATCCCACATATATTGATTAATTTTTTTTGTAGAGTGAGCCCTGAGGATATGTATGTTTAAGAAGTACTGCAGGTCATTTTGCAATTGCAATGGAATAGGACCTCTGGCCTTCAATATTTGTTCCTTTCCCTGTGCACATGTGAGAGGGTGTGTGTAAGGTGGAGAGAGAGACAGAAGAGAAGCGGAAACAGATCAATAAATGTAGAAATTAATAGTTTCTCTAATTTTATATTTATTTAGTCTTCTAACTATTCCTCATCTCTCTTCAGACACACACATAGAGACAGACAGACACACACACACACACACACACACACACACTCCATATGTAATTGTGTTTTGTTGAATTGGCAGTGTCTGAAAATCAACAGGATATAAACGATCTGGCATGGCTTATCAGCACAGGTAAAGTTAGGATATCAGGTTATTACAGTGGAATGTGTCATTTGCTAAAAGCAGCAGAAACAATAAATCATTAAGATAATGTAGTAAGAAAGTTGATTTTATTTCCTATTATGCCAGTCTGTGACCCTTTTGATTTTATCTGTTGCTTTTCTCCTATTTATAACAATGACCAGGCAAATTACCCAAATTGTCACCATTCTTTCTAGTAATGTTAATCTCGATTTTTGTCATTACAGTGTTTTGCATTATTCTGTGTAAGTTGATACCTTGATTTCAAATTAATATCTGAATAGCAATAGATAGGAAGTCATATGTGTGCCACACTATGATATAGAAGAAATATTCACTGCTAAGAAAATTTTTAGAAAAAAGCAACAAAATGAAAGCAGATCTCCAAATAAAGTTTATGTTTTTGTTCAATGTTAGCCAAGATCATGCCTTTTAAATCATACTAAATGGTACTATAACCTGCCATAAGGGCTCATTCTAGCTAGATTTTGAAACAGTTCTTACTCTTCTTTTGTTTCCCTAAAGTATAGCATTCCAAAAACTTATTAAAATTTCAAAGTTCATTATTTAATAAGAGTAAATTTTACAGCAAAAGCTTGAAGAAGTGTTTAAATTATTTTAGCTCATTCTCTTTTATGTATTTCAGGTATTAGCACTTTTGTGATGTCTTGTTGAAACCAAAGACAAAATAACCCACAAGTTTTTTCTTGATCTAAAATATTCGAGAATGCACTCACATTGAAAATAGTTTTTATTATATTAAGAGAATTAACCATATGTTGCTTATAATAACATAAGGAGATGATTTTAGCATACATTTGCAGACAGTTCATAAGTACATGTGACCTTCAAAAAGTGACAGGCAGATTTTACATATATTTTTATCAATATGAATATTTTCTGTCAACATAACGTTCACCTTGTCATGCTCGCTTTTTGAAATTACCATCTCAAGAGCTTTAATTATCGCTTAAAAACAAAAGTATTTACATTTGCTTTGTCTCATGACTGTTTACCCCTAATGTGCCACTTGTTGTTGTTGTTGTTTTTTCATGTGCAGTGACAAGTGGTCACCAATCATTAATAAAATGACAAGTCTCTTATCCAAGCTATAAACACAGTAGGTTTTAAAAACAAACTTCAGAAGATTAAGCCTCCTCTCTGATTTCCTACAGAGTATACACATCAATAGAGTGGACTGTGTGCTGTCACTTTCTTCTATTAAAGCTAATTGAATTACCCACTGCATGTTATGCACCTAAGCTGGCAATATTCTCTTAAAACTAGAGGTGCAAAGAAGCAAGGAGTTGGAATGTTTGCCTTTCTTTTGGGAATTCAGGGTCATTTATAAAATGGAAAACAGGAAAGATATGTATTTTCAGTTGATCTTGAATCTCTCTTCTATGTGATTGTGTTGAAGTCAATGGTCTTATTTATTTAAACATAATAATAATAACAGGAGTTACTTCTTTCGAAACTGAATCAGCAACTTATTATAACCGTCATGTCTTGGTTAGGTTATTCTTTCATAAAATTTTGTTAAAAAGAAATGGCTTAAGCCACACAGTCTAAGAATTTATGTGTATAAAATAGAGTTAAAGATATAATGTCATTTGAGCCATTTCTGAGGAAAATACAGCTTGTAAAATTAAGTCAATTTCTCATCACAAATTTGTATGCAATATTTACACACAAATTCTAGAGGTAAAAGATGTTTTAGGATGCAGCAACAGTTTAAGACAGAACAATAATATCTACAAGGAATAGGTATGAGTATTTTAATACCTTTACCTCAAAATGAAAGTTCAATTTAGACTTGATCCATAAACATAGACATTATTCTACATTTAAAAGGTATAATTCATTTATTTACTCATTTGCCTTAAAAAATTAATTAAATATTCATCATGAGCTGGGGGAGGGATATGAAAAGCATATGGTTATTTTCCTCCAGGAACTTAAAATCGAATTAGTGGTACCAAACAATTTCCATAAAAAACTTACAAATACTGTAAGAAAACAACTAAATAAAGTCTAAATAATCTAAGGCAGTTGCAATGGAAAAAAAAGTGAAGTATTTTGAGAGATATGTTAGTAATAATATTGACAAGATCCTGTACCTGAATGAATGTGAGAAAAGTGACAAACCAACTATGACTAAAGCCTCTAATTCTTGTGACTGGATGACTTCACTGTCTGAATCCCAGATAATTACAACAAGTCTCTTAGTTTATTTGTACTTGATAACAGATTACCTGAGAATGAGTAATTTTTAAAGAACAGAACTTTATTTCTCATAGTTCTGGAGGCTGGGACATCTAAGATCAAAGTTCTAACATCTTGTGTCTGGTGAGGGCCTTCTGCTGTGCTCGTATACGATGGAGGGTAGAAGGGTAAGGGAGATGAAACCTCTCTGTCAAACCCTTTTACAATACCATTAATCTATTCCTGAGAACAGAGCCTTTGTGATCTAAACATCTCCCAAAAGACCCTACCTTCTATCACAGTTGCACTGGAAATTAAGTTTCTTATACATGAAATTTGGTAGACATTCCGACAATAACAGCAAGTTTGGTGGGAAATAGTATTTTGTTGGGAGTGTATAGGTTTAAGATATCTACTGTTCATTCAGATAGAAAGTCCAGTGTTCCAAACATTAACTAGAAGTCTGCAAAGGGCAATTGGAAATGAGTCTAGTTCAAGAGCTTTGGTAGTTATCAAGAGAGAGTTTGCAGTTGAAGCCATTACTGATGCAGTTTAATAAACAAAAGGAAAATTAATTTTGACTTATATAAAACTTGATGGAAAACAGTCTTTGAGCTTGCCATTTTTAATTCCATAAGTAGAGGAAGGAGACATTCTTAGCTTTAGAAATATCAAAAGTAAAATTGTGATTATAAAGTTTTTGTAGTGTATAAATATTATCTTTTAGACATTGAAAAATATCACAGAGGTACAGACACAAAACACTTTACACACATACACACATGTAGATGCTTATATATATGTAATATTATTAATTTTGATGAATGCCTCCAAAATGTTATTTTTTATTTTAGTCTGAGAGTTTTGATTAGTTACATGATCCATCTGTAACCTATCAATGGTATTTTCCCTCATTATTTTTATCATACTTTGTGATATTTAAATCAACAATTCATTTTATCATGTTTTCTATTGATAAAATCTGTTTTTGTGGTATAGAAACTTCTTTGTCTTTACCTTTGAAAGATTTCCTTCCCATTGAGTGCAGAATTTTAATTTGGCAGATGCATTTTGTTTACCACAGATAGATTGTACAGTAGGTTTATTGTTCCACTGTCTCCTAGCTTTCATCATGCTTTCTTGAACATTGGCTGTCTATCTCTTTATTGCTCATTAAAATATACAGTGTTTTATTTTCCATTGACAAATTAAAGATTTTCTCTTTATCTTTGGTTTTAGAAGTTTGACAAAATTATGCTGAGATATTGTGTTCATAATTATTATAATATCCAGAACCTAATCTATGGGTTACTGACTTACTTAAATTTTGGGGAAAAAAAAGTTATCACTTCAAATATTGGTTGTTTTCCAGTTTCCTTGTTTTCTCCTTCTTGTGCTCCAGTTTTCACCATGTTATATATTTTAATTCTATTCCACATGGCTATTACATGCTTTTCTATATTCTCCCTTTTTCTTTGCATTTCTTTGCAAATGATTTCTACTGCCCTGTCTTCAGTTCACTGATCCTGGCTTCTCTGATTGGTCTGTGTTCAAGTCCATTTATTGTTTTTAAATTATTTCTATGGTATGAATGTGGTTAGACCCCCCAAAATTTATGTATTGGAAGCTTGTTTCCCAATTTAATAGTATTGAAATATGGTGGGACATTTAAGAGGCAGGGACAAATGGGAGGTAAATGTTCATGGGAGTGTTCATCTTTTTATGTAAAATTTTTAAATACAAAAAAATGTATTAACAATTCATGAGGTTAGGCCATAAAATCAAAGCAAACAACAAAAAACAAGAAAAAGAAAACATAGCTGAACCAGATTTTACAGTAAGTAGGCAAAGTCCTTTAAATGAGTGTAAGTGGTATTTACAAGAAAACAACAAAGATGATGAACAACATAGCTAAGATGAAAGTATTCATCGAAGACTTGACATATAATAAAAAATAGAATTTAAAATCTGAAAATAAAATTATTTTAATCTGTTTTATTTTGTAATGCAAAGGTAATATAGACAATACATAATGCTGGGTTCTTTCATAAGTTATGAGATTTATTTATTTTTTGGAAGCTAAAAATCTAAGATCTGGTGAATTCATTTTGTTGGCCTCTAATCAGGACTTTATGATTGTATAATAATAGAACATATAGTATCATGTGGCAGGAGAAGAAGCATGAAAAAAGGAATGGTCTTTATTCCAGTTACAGAATTGAGAAGGAGCAAGGTTTGCCTTTGTACCAGGAGCTGATTCTTCCATTTTTCCTTTTGGGGGCCTGTTTTTTCACTGTGGCATCTTTCCTAGGCATTTTCATCATTCTGATTCTGCATTTTGGATTACATCCAAAAAATCATCTGCATTTAGTAAAAGTTTTAAGGGGACAACCAGAATTCATGATGTTCAGTTCTGCAACCCCCTGTGAGATGTCTTCATCTTCATCCTATTCTATCAGACTTTCTAACTTCAAGTGTTGACCTTTTTCCCAGGCAAGGTTTGGGTTCTTAGGCTTATGTTTGAAATATAATAATGGCAAATACTCTCAGGGTTGAGTGACTCAAACTGTCAGCTTATATCAAATGTGGCTTCTCTTTTCCAATTCTCTGACATGGAGTGCTGTTGATTCATTAGTTCTTCAAATATTTTGTGCGTGTGGATTTATTCAGCATCTATTCTTTATGAACTTGGTGGTCATGTTCTGCTATTAGCTACTCTATCATATTCAGAAGTGGGAATCCTACAATAACTCTTAAAAAGATCATTGGAAAACAACTGAGCAGGTTGAATGCAGATAGTTAAGTGTTAGATTTCATGGTCCTCACCTCCTCAGAGTTTAATTTAAAGGAAAGTGTCATAAAATGATGTAAAATTTTGAGTATTTCCATTCTTTTCAGCATTACTGGGAAATTACTAACTTCAATTTATAATTTCTTGGCATTCTGTGTGGTATGTTAACAAATGGCAATTTTTGATTATTAAAGAAGAAATAGATTAACACCTTAATATCTTCAAGATTAACTTCCTTTTCTATGAAACTCCTATATGTAGATGAGCAATATAAAAAAAAATTAGTCAAGTGCTTTAGGAAAATTTTAGAAAGTGAATGTGGTCACCTATTATTCATGGATGCCTTGTGGAACATAGGTATAAAATACCTGTTTTCTTGGTTCCCAGATTTTTTGGAGATATGTATAGTTAGTATTTTAAAAACATGTGATATTAGTGTAATATTTTCCTCAACTGAGATATATATGAACAGTTAATTTGTGGCTATAATCTGCAGGCTTCTATTTTATTTGTGATAAATTATTAGTTACCTAAGGTATTATCAAATTTATAATTCACATTTGTATCAACACCTCCATCTACCAAAAAGCAGTTAATATAGTTGAAAAATTATTTATGTCATTTTTTTAATGAGGGAAAAAAAGGGATGTGTTCTATTTTTATACAAAACTAATATGCATGTCTATGTGAAATTAGATATGAATAGTGGTAATATCTAGACACAAAATCTTCAACCAGAGGGACCACTTTGGACAAGATCAGCTATAAAATTTAACAAATGCTACAGACATTTACAACTCTTCACATGTATAATGGAATCTATTCCTAGTACTTATATTAAACTGCAGATTTTATGTGTTAAGATTTTGTATCCAATGAGTGAAAAATATGCTTATCAATCTTTTGGTAAAAATGAACAATCAATAAATATTCTGTTTACTGTAAAGAATGAATAAAGAAAAAATATTTTGTGTCTTTCTGACAAAAACTCATATATTACCATAAAATAATAGAATGCATGCTGCAGACCTGAAGCATGGTGGGATTTTATGATTATGAAAAAAAGTCAAATTTTCATAAGCGCACAAGATTATGTTCAAAGATATGACAGTATTAGATCTCATCCTAATTCAAATATAGTGCAATGAGAAAAAATTATATAAAAACTCATTTTATATAGTACTTAAAAATTATTTAAGCCCTTGAGTAAAACAGAAATATATTAAAACTGAGAACAGTGATAGAGAAATGATTAAGGATAAAAATGCCAAACATTATTTTTGCATTAGAATTATAGAAGTGATATGCAATCTTTGTACAGTATGTATAAGATGTTGATAAAAATTACCATAATACTACTTAAGATAGTTATTGTTGGAGTCTGAGAATAAATGCATTAAATCAGTGCCTCCTGACCCTTTTAAATGAAGTGTTTGGCAAAAAGTATTCTTACTGCTGGATCCCACATGTTACTTGTCTACAATGTTTTGTTAAGAATACTCTATTTCTACTGACATTACATTTGTAGTAAGACTTTATGACATTGTTGAGCACTGGCACTTTGGGTAACTATAGTAAGTTAGCAGAGGCTTTTTTTTTTTTCCCTCTCTCTCCTACCTCCGTCTTGTCTACTATTTGTATATAATCAGTGTCCATATGGGAAAATAATTTTTATGGGAAAAAGAAAACATTTATGGATGGACCATTAGTTATTCTTTTTTCCAACCACTAAATTATTTCCATAAACACCTTATTACTCCTTCTGTGTGTCTCACTACTGACTAAAGGAGAAATATTATAAATCTACATATTTTTAGTATGTTGTACATTCTATGAAGAATACAATTAACTACAAAAGCTATTTTTTAAAAAAAATCACAAAGTTTACAGACAAGGAGAGAAAGTAATAGCTGCTCAGATTTAAGTCATGTGATGTTCTTCAGAGGAGTTTGTGGTGCCAGAGAACTGAGCAGGGGAGATAGATTTTGAATGGTATTGGTTTAGGACAAAAATTAGATCTATTGAAATGCTTTTGGGAGATAAGTATAACATTTTCACAAAGGAAATTCATAGTAAATGTTTCTTAGTTCAGTTTCTACTACTGTGACTAAATACCACAAACTGAGTGGCTTATAAACTACAAAGGTTTATTCAACTCATGGTACTGAAGAGTGGGAAGTTTAAGATCATGTGGCTACATCTGGTGAGGTCCTTCTTTCTGGGAGATGATTGTGTGCAGAGTCCCAAGGCTGTAAAGAGCATCATATGATGAGAGAATATCCTTGCTCAGGTCTCTCCTCCTCCTCTTTTAAATCTACAGTCTCTGTACTAGGGCTCCATACTTATGGCTGCATTTACCCTTAATTACTCTCCAAAGGTCCCACTTCCAAATAGTGTTAAGTTCCTATCCTCTTAATATCTCACAACAGGGAAAAAATTCCAACATGAGTTTTCATGAGGATATTCACACCATAGCAAAATCTCTACATCAGAAAGGACATAAACAATTATTGCAATTCAAGAAGTTAGAAAAATATGAACAAATTTAACACAAAATTAGTGGAAGAAAGGAAAAAAAGATTGGAGCAGAACTAGATGAAATAGGGAATAGAAAAGTAATATAAAAGATTAATGAAATGAGTTGTATCTTTGTAAAGAAACAAGATCAACAAACCTTTAACTACACTAAGAAAAAAGAAGATTCATAAATAAAATTACAAATGAAAAAAGACATAAATGATACAACAAAAATATAAATAAGCGTGAGACTGTTGTAAATGTGTACATGCCAATAAATTGATAATCTAGAATAAATGGAGAAATTCCTAGACACACATTTTACCAAGATTGAACTGTGAAAACAAAGCAAAAACAAAAACAAAATCTAAACAGACCAATAACAAGTAAGGTGATTGAATCAGTCTCCCACCAAAAACATTAAAAAATAAAAATAAAAATTAATAATACCCAGGACTGGATGGCTTCACTGCTGAATTCTACAAAACAATAAGGAACAAATGATAACAACTCTTCTCAAAGTGGTTCAAAAAGTTGAGGATGGGCACCGAGGTCCGGCGCCATCACTGGTCCGTCGCAGTCGCGGAGCTAGCCAGTGGGCACCCAACCCAACTGCATTGGGGAGCTAGCCTGCAGGCAGCCAGCCCGCCGAACCACCAGGCCCAAGTTGGAAGCCATCAATGAGCGACCCCACCTGACCACCACACCAAGGTCGGTCGCCATCACGGAGCAAGCCGGCAGACAAGCCAGCTCACCTGCATCTCAGACCTAGCCAGAGGCTTCTTTATAGGTGAGTGCAGGCATTTTGAATTATTCCTGAGGGCATGGTTATCATCATTGGAAGGGCAGCTCCCTTCCTGACACACCTACAGGAGGCTAGAGGAACTTTGACAGGATCCAGGAGTCAAGAAGAGGAGGTTTGGGAGAATTGAGACCAACTCAGAGCCACTGGGTGAGTCTCTCCCACTGGGTGGGCTCCCCGGATGGGCCAGTAGTCCCAAAACACAGGGAAATACGTGGAGTAGAGTGGCCCAGTGAGACTCCCCTGCTGGAACTGTGAACCGAGTCAACCAGGAGCGTTACAGAGGAGCGCTTGCACAGTGAGTGGCTTCGATGCAGAGTGAGGGTCCGAGGCCCAAGCGGGAGCTCTGGTCCCCAGGGAATGTAGCAGAGGAGGGCTGCCCAGTCCAGGTGGTAGTTCTGGACCGAGGGAAGTTCTCGGAGGAAAGTTGCCCAGTGAAATTTCCCCACTGGGTGAGTCTTCCCCGCTGGGCATGGCTTTTCCACCAGGGCAGTAGAACCAGAGACACAGGCCCAGATCAGTCGTGCCCCAGTCTGCAGCCTAGTCCCCCTTTGAATGACCATCAGTCAACAAGTGGAGGCGTCTCTGCCCACTGACAGGGAATATACCCCACCTGAAGGGAGGTATACCCCTAGAAGGGCAGCTTCCTTGTGGAGCACTGCATTATCAAGTTCCTCCAAGACTTCAGGCTACTGAAGGCTAAGAGGTGAGTTATTGGAAATCGACAGAGATAATATTAGTCAATACAGGAAAGCTGCAATATCTCATAGTTTAACTACTAGAGGGGTTGTAGTTATATGAGAAAACAAAGGAAGAAAATGTCCCAAACAAACCTAGATAGTACAGCAATAAAATCCAATGACAGCATGGCAGAAGAAATGTCAGAAAGGGAGTTCAGAATGTACATAATTAAAATGATCAGAGAAGCAACCGATGAGATGAAAGAGCAAATGCAGGCTTTGAATGATCACACCAAAAACAGTTAAAAGAGCAAATGCAGGAAACAAAAGATCATTCCAATGAAGAGTTAGAGATACTAAAAAAAAAAAAAACAGACAGAAATCCTTGAATTCAAGAAAACAATAAACCAAATTAAGAACTCCATAGAAAGCATAACTAATAGGATAAAACACCTGGAAGACAGAACCTCAGACATTGAAGAAAAAATATTTAACCTTGAAACCAAAGTTGACCAAACAGAGAACATGGTAAGAAATCATGAACAGAATATAGAAGAATTATGGGATATCATGAAAAGGTCAAATTTAAGAATTATTAGGATAGAGGAAGGCTTAGAGAAACAAACCAAAGGAATGAACAATCTATTCAATGAAATATATCAGAAAATTTCCCAAATCTGAAGAACGAAATAGAAAATCAAATACAAGAGGCTTATAGGACTCAAAATATAAAAAATTACAATAGACCCACACCAAGGCATATTATAATGAAAATACCTAACATACAAAATAAAGACAGAACTTTAAAGACTGTGAGAGAAAAGAATCAAATTACATTCAGGGGGAAACCAATACGGATATCAGCAGAATTTTCAACCCAGACCCTAAAAGCTAAAAGGGCCTGGAACAACATTTTTCAAGCCCTGGAAGAAAAGAGATGCCAACCAAGTATCTTATACCCAGCAAAACTTACCTTCAGATTTGATGATGAAATAAAATCCTTCCATGATAAACAAAGCTAAAAGAATTTACAAAAAGAAAGGCGGCACTATAGAACATTCTCAGCAAAATATTCCATTAGGAAGAGATGAAAAACAATGATGTTCCGTTAGAGAGGATCTACCCTAAAGGAACAGCCAAATAAAGGAAAAACCAAGTCGTGTCAAAAACAAACAAACAAACAAAAAAAAAAAATGAGCCAAATGACCAGGAATACAAATCATATCTCAATAATAACTCTGAATGTTAATGGCCTGAACTCGTCAATCAAAAGACATAAACTGGATTAAAAATTCAGATTGGATTAAAAAGAAAGATCCAACAATTTGCTGCCTGCAAGAGACTCATCTCATAGAAAGAGATACCCACAGACTAAAGGAGAAAGGATGAGAAAAAGCATACCATGCACATGGACTCAGTCAAAAAGCAGGAGTATCCATTCTCATTTCAGATAATGTGGACTTTAAGCCAAAATTAGTCAGAAGGGATAAAGAAGGACATTTCATACATTTAAGGGAAGGACATTTCATACACTTAAGAGAAGCATAAATGAACAAGATATAATCATAAATATCTATGCCCCTAACAGTTGCTCATCCATATATGTCAAAAAAATCCTTCTCAATGCCAGAAATCAAATAGACCACAACACAATAATACTAGGTGATTTTAACACACCTTTCTCACCATGGATAGATCTTCCAAACAAAAATTGAATAAAGAAACCATAGATCTCAATAACACAATCAACAATTTAGACTTAACCAACATATATAGAATATACCATCCAACAAAGAACAAATACACTTTCTTCTCAGCAGCACATGGATCCTTCTCTAAAATAGACCATATTTTATGCCACAAAGCTACGGTTAGCAAATACAAGAAGATAGAGATACTACCTTGTATTCTATCAGATCATAATGGGTGGGAATTAGAAATAAATGGCAGAGTAAAAAACAGAAACTACCCCAACACCTGGAGATTAAATAATACACTATTATATGATGAATGGATAACAGAAGATATCAGGAAGGAAATTAAAAAATTCTTAGAAGTAAACAAATTCTTAGAGAACAAAGATACATCATATCAAAATCTCTGGGACACGATGAAAGCAGTACTTAGAGGAAAATTTATTTCATGGAGTGCATTGAATAAAAGAATAAAAAAATCAACAAATAAACGACCTAACACTACAGCTCAAAGCCCTAGAAAAAGAAGAACAGAGCAACACCAAAAGTAGTAGAAGATAGGAAATAGTTAAAATCAGAGCTGAAATCAATGAAATTGAAACAAAAGAAACACTAGAAAAGATTGACAAAATAAATAGTTGTTTCTTTGAAAAAAATAAACAATATTGATAAACGCTTAGCCACACTAACAAAGAGAAGGAGAGAGAAAACTCAAATTACTAAAATTCAGAATGAACAAGGAAATATCACCACAGACACGAGTGAAATACAAAATATAATTAGAAACTATTTTGAAAATCTATACTCCAACAAAACAGAAAATCTTGAAGACATCAACAGGTTTCTAGAGACATATGAATTACCTAAATTGAACCAGGAGGACATACACAATTTAAATAAGTTGATTTCAACTAAAGAAATAGAAGAAGTCATCAAAAGCCTACCAACAAAGAAAAGTCTGGGACCAGATGAGTTCTTGGCTGAGATCTACAAAACCTTTAAAGAAGAGCTCATTCCAATACTTCTCAAAGTATTTCATGAAATAGAAGAGGATAGAAACCTCCCAAACTCATTCTATGAAGCTAATATCACCCTGATACCTAAACCAGACAGACACATTGAGGAAAGAAAATTTCAGACCACTATCCTTAATGAAGATGCAAAAATTCTCAACAAAATTTTAGCAAATCGCATACAAAAACATATTAAAAAGATAGTGCACCACAATCAAGTGAGTTTTATCCCAGGGATGCAAGGTTGGTTCAACATTCAGAAATCAATAAACGTAATACATCATATCAACAGACGTAAAGTCAAGAATCACATAATTATTGCCATAGATTCAGAAAAAGCATTTGATAAAATACAACATCCCTTCGTGCTCAAACAGTAGAAAAAATAGGGATAGTGGGAACATTCCTTAACATTGTAAAGGCCATCTATGCTAAGCCCCAAGGCCAATATCATTCTAAATGGTGAAAAACTGAAAGCATTCCCCCTAAAGACTGGAACAAGGCAGGGATACCCTCTTTCAGCACTTCTATTCAACATTGTCCTTGAAACTCTAGACCAAGGAAATTAAAAGGATGCAAATACGCAAAGAAGAACTCAAACTACCCCTATTTACTGATGATATGATTATATATTTAGAAGAACTGGAAAATTCCACCAGAAAACTTTTAGAACTCATAAGTGAATTCAGTAAAGTAGCAGGATATAAGATCAATGCTCATCAATCTAATGCATTTTTATACATAAGTGATGAATCTTCAGAAAAAGAAGTTAGGAAAACTACCCCATTCACAATAGCTTCAAAAAAAAAAAATACTTGGGAATCAATCTCACAAAAGAGGTAAGAGACCTCTACAATGAGGATTACAGAACACTAAAGAAAGAAATTAAAGAAAACCTTAGAAGATGTAAAGATCTCCCCTGTTCTTGGATAGGCAGAATTAATATTGCCAAAATGACCATACTACCAAAAGTGCTATACAGATTCAATGCAATTCCAATTAAAATCCCAATGGCATACCTTACAGAAATAGAGCAAGCAATCATGAAGTTCATCTGGAAGAATAAGAAACCCAGAATAGCTAAAGAAATCCTTAGCAGGAAGAGTGAAGGAGGGGATATCGCAATACCAGAACTTCAACTATACTACAAAGCAATAGTAACAAAAACAGCATGGTATTGGTACCAAAATAGACAGATAGATCAATGGTACAGAATAGAGGACATGGACACAAACCCAAATAAATACAATTTTCTCATACTAGACAAAGGTGTCAAAAATATGCAATGCAGAAAAGATAGTCTCTTCAACAAATGGTGCTAGGAAAACTGGAAATCCATATGCAACAGAATGAAATTAAACCCCTATCTCTCACCCTGCACAAAAATCAACTCAAAATGGATCAAGGACCTTGGAATCAGACCAGAGACCCTGCATCTTACAGAAGAAAAAGTAGGTCCGAATCTAAGCATGTCAGCTTAGGATCAGACTTCCTTAACAGGACTCCCATAGCACAAGAAATAAAAGGAAGAATCAATAACTGGGATAGAGTCATACTAAAACGCTTTCTCTCAGCAAAGAAAACTATCAGCAATGTGAAGAGAGAACCACAGAATGGGAGAAAATCTTTGCCACTCATACTTCAGATAGAGCACTAATTTCCAGAATATATAAAAAACTCAGAAAACTCTACACCAGGAATACAAATAACCCCATCAACAAATAGGCTAAGGAAATGAACAGACACTTCACAGAAGAAGATCTACAAGCAATCAACAGACATATGAAAAAATTTTCAACATCTCTAGTATTAAGAGAAATGCAAATCAAAACTACCCTAAGATTCCATCTCACCCCAATTAGAATGGCGATTATCAAGAATACAAGCAACAATAGGTGTTGGAGAGGATGTGGGGATAAAGGTACACTCATACATTGCTGGTGGGGCTGCAAATTAGTGCAGCCACTGTGGAAAGCAGTGTGGAGATTCCTTAGAAAACTTGGAATGGAACCACCATTGGACCCAGTTATCCCACTCCTTGGCCTATACCCAAAGGACGTAAAATCAGCATACTACAGAGATACCGCCACATCAATGTTCATATTTGCTCAATTCACAATAGCCAGATTGTGGAACCAACCTAGATGCCCTTCAGTTAATGACTGGATAAAGAAACTGTGGTATATATATATACAATGGAATATTACTCCGCCATAAAAAGTAATATAATTATGGCATTTGCAGGCAAATGGATGAAATTGGAAAATATCATGCTAAGTGAGATAAGCCAATCTCAAAAAACCAAAGGAAGAATGATCTTGCTGATAAGCGGATGATGACACATAATGGGGGGTGGGAGGGGGGCAATAATGGAGGAAGGAGGGACTGTATAGAGGGAAAAGAGGGGTGGGAGGGGTAGGGGGGAAGAAAAAAGATAACAGAATGAATCAAAACTATTACCCTAGGTAAATGTATGATTACACAAATGGTCTGCCTCTACTTCATGTACAAACAGAGAAACAAGATGTATTCCATTTGTTTATAATAAAAATAAATTTTAAAAAAAAGTTGAGGATGAAGGGGGAATTCATATAGACTTATTCAATGAAGTCACAGGCACCCAAGTGCCAAAACAAAGGACAGATGAAAAAGAATTTTACAGGACAATATCCTTGGTGAACGAAGATATAAAAACTACAGTGAATCCTTTTTACTAATCAGCCAAACCAAAATACGTGAAATCATCCTTGACTTTTTCTCTCACATACCACACCTAATTCCTCAAAAATAATCCTACAGGGTCTATTTTTATCAGAAACCCCAAATTTAGTCATTTCTGACTTGTATCCCTGTCCACTGTCACTCCTCCCTGAAGTTAAAAATGATACAAATTTGTAAATACAAATAATTGTTTCTGTAGTGAATTGTCAAACATGATGGATCTATTCTTTCCTTAACCTGACACAATCTACCCTTAACCTGACACAACTGTCAGAGTGATTTTTTAAAAATGTAAGGCAAACCCTGTTAACTTTTGTTTAAATCCACCAAAAAATATATTTTATTTGGAATAAAATCCCAAATCCTACAAGTTTACAGTCTACTCATAATTTCATAATGTCATCCTCTTTCACACCCTCCTTTCTCCCCTTTCCCTTCCACTCACCCTCACTGTTTGCCTTGCTGTCTGCCAATTATTTGCAAACACAGTTCTAAAAGGCTTGCAATAGTTATTTGTTTTGCTTGAAAATATCTTCCTTTAGACATCAACACATCTTACAATAGTTATTTCTTTTGCTTGAAAATATCTCCCTCAATTACTATAGGTGAATTCTTAGAATTTGCCTACATCTGGACATTAGCGATCTGTTTACTTTTTTGTCTCCCACCCTAATATAAGTCTCTATTTCATTTGATTATTGTATCCTCACTGTTCAAAAATGTGATAACCCATAGAAAGTCCTTGTTTAGTGTAATATTACTAAATGAGTAAATGATACTTTCATGAGTTCAACAATTTTATTATATTCCAATTATTTGCTTGCATTTTAAAAAGTCTTTAAAATTGGGGATCCTTGAGGATAAGACTTGCTTTAATCTGAGTTTTTATCAGAAGCACATCTTTTATAAGATGAAATTAAAAGTATACAAAATTTATTCAGAGGAATGCCTACAAAGGATAAAGAGAGAGCCAGAGGGTGAAGAGAGAGCTTGTAGACTGCAATGCATATCTGACCCCTATGAGGGAGTAGAAGGAAGAAGACTTGGGTAAGAGAATTACAGACTGCATAGCAGTTCCAAGAAAGTGTCAAAAAGGGTAATGGGGAGTCCTTATGCCAACAAGGCCATTTAAAGGAGCTTAGTGACTCACAGCAGTAAATCTGCATTGTAAGTTCACTGTTCTCACTAATTGGTGGGAACCACCTATGGGAAATGTGACCGAGGAGCAAATGTGATGGAAGATCCAGAATGATGGCAGCTGAGGTCATCAATCAATTATGTTCTCTATGGCAGGAGACATGAGCAACATATTTTCATGGAGTCCACAGGATCTACTTGTTGTAACCACAGGTCCTATCCCAGTACATGACCAAATCAATAAGCACATAAATAATAATATTCTCCCTGCCACAGGTGCCACTCACTGATCTTTGCCTATTTCATTCTTCCTATTTTTCAAGATCATGTTTAAAGACTTCTATTCCATGAGATTCTCCTCAGAGAAATCCTGTTCAAAATAGCTTCCCCCTCATTAGGAATCATAAATATATTTACTATATAACCTAACATTAACTTGGCATCAAAGGCATACTGTATATTTAATAAGTGAATGTCTTTCTCTTCCAAGAAATCATGATTTCTCTGAGAGACAATCCATCTGGAGTACTTCTCCATGTATTAAATATGTAAAATGGCACTTATATTCATAGTAATTGCTTAATAAATGAGTTTTGAACCAAATATGAGATGAGTCCCCAGTTAGTAAAGTGTTTCAAGAATAGCTTTGAAATATACAACTGAAGAATCAGGAATGTGAAGTACAAGCAGAGTTGTTGCTGTAAGACAAACAATAGTGACAAGAAGAGCCAAGGCACAGATTTCCCAGGGAAAAATACAACTATACTTCCGTGAATGTAATTTTCGCTTATGATATAAAAGACTGATGCATGGTGACAAAATTCTTGTTGAATAGTATTTTCTTTCTGGAATTTAAATCCTTTACCAAATACATATAAAAAATATCTCATGGTATAAGAATAAAGAGAGGGCTAAATATTGATTATACTTATAATAGACTTAGAAACAAAGTCATAATTTTAATTAAGGAATCTGTGACAATACATAAACTGCAAGTGGGACCATGTACACAGAAGTTATAATTGTTGGAAAAATGTTTGCTTATATAAATACATACATAATTTGTCCCTAGAAACTTTAAAAGTAATTGAAATATTTGTCATTAAAAATATATTGTTTGTCATATTTTAACTTATTTAAATGATGATCAGATTTTTTTATGAATTACATGGAACTAGTGTAATGTTAACAAAAAATAAATATGAGATTCCATTTACTTGACAAATTATCATAATGGAAATGTAAGGATGAAAAATTTTATGCTACTGCATGATTTGTAGGTAGTAAAGAGGCAGTAGGCAGATCAAATTTTCCTTTGTAACAAAACATAGAGGTTAATAGTTAACACTCCCAACATTGAGAAAAATTTTGTTTAAACATTTTACAAAAGAGGCTTAATCTTCTATAACAGTTTTTTAACAAGAACTTGAAAGATTATCAGTCAGGTCTTCATTTAGTAGACTAAGTACCACCTACTAAATTTCTATGATGAATGTAAATCTTCATCCAGAAGAAATATAGATAAAGATTATTATGGTGTGACTACTTAATAGTCAGATAATTGTATCTATATTCTTAGGGTTAAAAATGATACAAATTTGTAAATACAAATAATTGTTTCTGTAGTGAATTGTCAAACATGATGGATCTATTCTTTCCTTAAGAAGATTATGTACATCTGCATTATGCATACAGATATTATGTATGTAAGAAAACTTACCAGTTTTCTGGATTTGTGTTTCTTGAATATGTTAGTCTTTTTTTTTTTTAAATCTGTGATTAAGAATTCCCTGGTTATTCATCTTCTCAATCTCAATATCATTCAGCTGACCATAATTATCTTTTACTCAGAGAGCCTGACTGACATGTATCCAAATCCAAATGTTAGATGTCATCTTTAGCAACTTTATCTCTGCCATGGCATCATCAATATATAGATTACTATCCATATGGAAAGACACTTAATGTTTTAATGTACCTGATTAGTGTGCACACAGAGCAATAAAAATCTATTTTATTCTTATAGTTTGATAATTGAAGGATGAAATTTTTCCCCGTGACTTTAATTGTCCTTTCTTATAAAATTCAATACATACAATTCAAAACCATACAGATCAACTATCAAACATGTAATCATTTACAAACTTTGAAGTACATCTAGACATCTGAGAAAACTTTTAAAACTACATACTTCCTTTGTAAAAAAACTGAAAAATTTGTTGATAATTAAACTTTAGATTTCTGCATTATGACGTTTACATATATAATATTTCTACATGAAAGTTCTTTTAATATGAACATTTTATTTGTTTTACATTAGAAGAGATTAAAATTGTTATGATCATTTAAAATCTTTAGTTTCAAATTACCTAGCTGAAAAGATCTAACTCATACATGGTTCTCAAATATCACCTCCTGAATCTGAGAATCTACTAAAACCAAGATTAGACACTTACACATTCATTTTTATATCAAAGAATATAATATATAATTTATAATAATAGAATGTCCCATAATCTATTGTTTCTGAAAATTTTTATATTTATTTTAGATTTTACTGTGTGGCAAGGTCTATACTCAGTCACATATATCATCAATATTTTCTCTCATACTAACAATAATCCAAAGAATTAAATTCTGACTTCATTTTACAGATGATAAAACTGACTTACTGAATGTAAACACACGTAAGTATAAAGATTCTAAAAAAACTAAGCAGTCTGGATGCAGAGGCAGTAATTAGATGCTACAAGTACCTACACTCCTTTTTAAAGTGTTGTGTGGTTAATTTTTGGTATTTTTCAAACAGGGAAGATTACATGTGGTCATTTTGGACTTCAAATTCTTTACGTCCCTTACTTTGTCAATAATCAGTACTGTTGTTTAAAAATAATTATTTCTTCCTACCCTTAATGCCATTCTCTTGTTTTAAATGTTTAATCAATACCCTTGATCTGGAATTTAGTAAAAGCTTTCTAATTGCTCTCCCTGTCTATTTTATTTCCCCCATCCAAATTATGCTCTACACAAATAGTTAGCTTTCCAAACTATAACGTTGCTATGTCATTGTAGACACAGAATGTTCTAGAAGACCTTACTCACCTTGTGCCTCCCTGCACCATAGGCCTTAGGTCTTGTAATTTCCCACATCCACTTCACATTTCAGGTTTATAGGACAGTGCACAGTTCTGAAGATTTGGAGCACTCTGCCTCTTTACTGCAATGTCCTTACACCTTTTTATGACCTCTATTCCTACATCTTGCAATTTGTGGCCTACTCATCTACCATAGTACCACCATCACATACTACCATTTTGCAATTCTTTACTAACTTATTTATCATTCTACCTATGTTGTAACTCCTCAGAATTGAATCCACTCTTCCACTCTGAAACCCTAGTGGCAAATATTCAGAGTGCTCATGTATTAACATTATTTGTAGAAATTCTCTCGAATAACTAAATGTCTTTTTCTTAGAGGATGTTGTCTGTAGAAAACACCCATAAAGATCACCATTAAAGTAAATAAGTCACCTGAAACTTGGAAATGTACAACTAGAAATCAGGAATTTCTCCTGCATACATGATGTTTACTCATTAATCCCACTGTAATTCTCAAAATTTAGATGTGTTACATTAGTAGCAGCCTGCATAAAAACAGTAATACTTCTCAAAGTAGGGGTGGGATAAAAGTGATGAAAACCTTCAGTTTATCTGAATCGCACTTGGATAGCACTATGACCAGTTTCAAAATTCAATCTGACAAATATTAGCATAATAAAATGGAGTTGTCTTGAAATAGTTCATAATAATAATATTCAGCTAACTCAACTAATTTAAAATTGGAAAAAAACTAAAGGAATACATAAATTTTCCAAACAAGAAGATAGTAGATTTTTTACAATTTCAGGCAATAAAAACATTTTATTGTTTTACTGAATAAAAAAGAAGCTTACAACTACATTCTTACTCTAAAGCAATTGCTATGAATTTTAAAGTGAAAACATTGAAGAAGAAATCTCACGTTTAACTAAGAAGAACCAAAAACAAAAAAGGGAGGAACATAAAAAAAGAAATCCTCTTGTGCCCACAAACACATCAATTCAAATATAAGATGTTACAAAATCCCTCTTTGAGAGTAAGACCCTGAACTCTCAGAAAGCACAAAATCAGCTACATTGCACCTGGGAGTAAATTCAAAGCACCATTTCATCTCAATCTCTATCCCCAGCACCATGCCATTTAAAAAGGAAGAATTCTCCAACTCCAAGCTTCTCCCTGGGTAATGGGACCTATTACATATCCAATACCCCTAACTTTCCAGGGGCTGCTCAAAGGAATAGCTTTTACTTGCCTGTCTGTGTTAAAGGGACCTGGCATACTCTAGATGCCTGGGAGTGCTAGTGAGAACAAAGGTAGTGGTTTTAGGTAGCATGTGACTGGTTACAAGTCCAGTGCATAAAACACAGATGAAAATACCAGATACCTACATCTCTCTGCAGAGGATTAAACAGAGCATACAAAGGTGCCACTTGTCTAGGAACTTACCTAGGAATTGACTGCATTCTCATTTGCCTGGGAGTTGTGAGGACACCTGGGTTACTTTGATTGCCTGGAAGTTACCACAAAGAAAGAAAGTAGGTCAGCTAGAAAAATGGTTTGAGGCCCTGAGACTGATGAGTCTTTCCCTTTGTGAGGCTGTGTCTGAAGACTGGAAGAGGTAGGTCTATCTTTTTATACATACATACCAACCACCCAAGTCAAAGATAAAAATGGAAGAAAATAAATCTCCAGGAACCAACACTAGTAAAACAGAGATATGATTTACTTGACACAGAATTCAAAATAATTTTAAAAGGTGCTCAACAAAACAATGCAAGAACAAATGTGAAAATTTCAATAGAAGGACAAAAATTATAAAAATGTACAAAACAAAGATCTTGGAGCTGTGGAATGCAAATGAAATAAATAACTGACTAGAAGAGTTCAGGATAGACTAGATCAAGCAGAAGAAAGGATCAGCAAACTTGAAGACAGGCTATTACAAACTGTCCAGTCAGAGAAACATCCCCCCACCAAAATAAAAGAAAAGGAGGATAATAGAATGAAAAACCAGAAATCAATAGTAGAAGAAGAAATAGAGAAAGTCACAAGTATATTAAAATTGAACAATACACTCTCAAATGGCCAACTGTTCAAAGAAGAATTAAAAGAAAACCTAGAAAGTCACTTGAGAATCAAAAACAGACCAAAACCAATAGAATGAAGCAAAAATCATAACAAAAAGAGTTTATATGTATAAAGTATACATAAAAAAGTAAGACCACAAAAAATTCTAAGTATGAGTTAATACATATGTTAATTAGCTTGATTTAGTTATTCCACAATGTTTCAAAATGTCATGTAGTACTTGATAAATATATCTAATATAATGTCCATCTGAGTACAAAATTAATATATAAAAATTATAAGGATGCAAACAAAATCACCTAGTTATGCATCCCAAGGAAGTAGAAAATAGATCAAACTAAGTCCAAAGTTTAGCATAAAGAAGGAATGAAAGATTAGAGGAGAAATGAAATGGAGAATAGGAAATAATTTTTAAAAAACAATTAGACATCAAACAATGAATACACTAGAACAAATATACTACAGACACACAATTTACACATACTTAATATTAAAATAGAAAAAAAGATTTATAACTGTAAAGGGATTGGGTCATTAATGAAAAACCTCACAACAAAGAAAACCTAGGAGGATCAGATGGCTTGACTGATGAATTCTACCAAACATGTAAGGAAATATTAATGCCAATCCTCCTCTACTTCTTCCAGAAAAAAAAAAAAGGAAGAGATGCTTTAGAAAGTTTACTTTTATAAGGACAACACTATTTAGAAATTAAAGACAAACAAAGATATTAAAAATAAGAAAATCATAGACGAATATTCCCAATAAAAGATGCATAATCCACAATGAAACACCCCCAAATTGAAATTAACAGCATATTAAATAGACCATAATTACTGTATGATTCCAACTTCCTGAAATTCTGGAAAAGGCCAAGCTATGAAGACAGCATAAAGATCAGTGACAGTCAGGGGTTATTTGGCTAGGGATTGCCAGATGTAAGGGGCAGGCGAGACATGTTGTTTAGGGCAGAGAAAATACTGTGTGTGATGCACAGTGATGGTTATGGGTGTCATTACACACTTGCCCAAATGTTTAGAATGTAAGGCACCAAAAGTAAACCCAAATGTAAACTATAGTTTGGGGTGATTGTGAGGTATCAATGTACTTTCAATAGTTTTTACAAATATACAATTTGAAGTATTGATAAAAGAGAAACTAGGCATTGTAGTTCTAAGGGAGATATGGGAATTCCCTATACATTCCTTGCATATTTGCTGCAAACCTAAAATTGCTCTAAAAATTTTGTCTTAAAAAATATACAATCACCAACAGAGATGTATGAGATGTATTCCTTGGATGCAAGGAAGCATGAACATATGACAGTCAATTACTGTGGTACACCACATCAACAGAATGAAGAATAAACATTAAGTAACTATCTCAATAGTTAACAGAAAAATCATTTGACAAAATTCAACATTCTTTCATAATATAAACCCACAGCAAGTTGAGAATATAACAAAAATATTTCAATATAATAAAGACCATATGTGAAAAGCCACAATAAATATCATATTCAGTTGGGAAAAACTGAAAGTTTTTCTTCTAAGATTGGAGTAGAAGGGATCTCCTTCAACCTGATAAAGAGCAACTCTCAGAAATTTACTTCTAACATCATAACAAAGAAAGCTGAATTATTTTTCCTCTGACGTCATCTGCTCTTGCTATTTTTAAACAATGTTGTATTGGATGTTCTAGACCATGCAATAAGACAAAGGAGTGAAAAAGAAAAAATGCAATTCAGAAGTGACAATATAATCATTTACATAGACTTCCCAAATTATTTAAAAAATAAAAATAAACTAAACACTAGAATTGAGTTTAGCTCAAATGTGAAAGATGAAGTTGATATAAAAGAATAAAGAATATAAATAATTTAAAATATATAAATTATATATAATTATATAGACATATGTATACATATAAAAGTTTATATATGTGTCCTATATATATTTAATACACACACATAATATACCCAATAAAACATTCAGAATTTAAACCTAAAAAACAATGCCATTTAAATTAACATACAAAATCATCAAACAGAGATGAATTTTACAAAATATTTGTGGAATTTTTCAACTGAAAATTAAAAAACACTGAAGAGTTATATTAATGAAACCTTGGCTATGTGGAGAAATATTGCATATTCATTCATTGAAAGAGTGAATAGTGACAAATGGTAATTTTTCCAAGTTGAACTATAGATTCAAAGTAAACCCTGTCTAAATCCCAACAGTCATTTTTATAGAAAATTACAGTGTGATCATGAAGCATTTTTGAAATTATGAGAATCTACAATAACCAAAATAATTTTGAAAATAATACAACTGGAGGATTTATATTGCTAATGTCTGACTTACATTAAAGTTCTAGTTTTCAAGATAATGAAATATTGGTGTAAAGATACACATTAGGACGATGGAGAAGAATAGAGATTTCAGAAATAGAGCCACACACTTATGAAAAATATGTTTTCCACATAGATGCGAAAGTAGTGCAGTTAGGAATTGATACAGAAAGTCCTTTTAACAAATAATCCTGCAACAATTGATCATCCATATGTTAGAAAAATGAAATGAAATGTTACCTGACTCCATATGTGAAAGTTAAACTTGAAATGATCATAGAATTAGGATATTCAAAACTACAATAGTTCTAAAGGAAAATGTAGGAGAAATCTTTGTTATTTGGGTTCAATAGAGTTCCTAAGACAAAAATCAAAAATTATTGAGTAAAAAAAGATACATTGGCATTTATCAAAATTAAAATGTTTGATTTGTAAAAGACGCTCTGAAGAAAATAAAATAAAGCAAGCTACAATGTTTATTTTGGAAACAAAGTTATAAAATACATATCTGATTAAGGTTAAATCCAGAAAAATGAAGCTCTGAACTCTTAGAATTCAATATTAATAGGAAAGAGTACTCAATAAAAATTGAGCAAATGATGTGACCAGCCACATGACAAAGCTATGTGAGTGACACAAATACACATAAAAACATTCTAAATATCAATAACTATTAGGAATACGCAAACTAACCATAATGAGATATCACTAAACACCTACCAGGAAAGCTACAATTTAACAGAGTGATGATTCTGAGCCCTGGTGGTAACACAGATCACCTATAAATCCCACCAGGTGCTGATGAGAATGCTATTATGGGTTGAATTGTGTGAATTGGAAAAATGATCATTGCAGCTATAATTAGTTAAGAGGTCACTAGGTTAGAACCTAATCCAAAATGATTGCTGCCCTTTTAAAGAGAAAAAAACATAGTATGCATAGAGGGCATAAAGGGATGATGATGTGAAGAGACCTAGTGAGAAGACAGCTGGCTACATGTCAAGGGACAGGTCTGCAGATCTTTCCTTTCACAGTCCAGGGGAGGAACCAACCCTGCAAATACCTTTATTTCAAGTGTGTAATTCCCAGAACCATCAGATACTACATGTTCTGTTTTCAAGTCATCTAGTGTGCAGTACTTGATTATTATAACCCTATTAAAATAATACAGACAATTTGGGACATAGTTTGCTCACTTCTTATAATATTAAATGTGTACTTATAATAATAAAATAATTATCCCAAGGATATTCCCAAATAATTGAAAATATTCACTCAGTAACCCATTTGGGAATAATGATAGCAGCCATTTTCATAATAGCTTCAAACTAACAGTGAGGTCATCAGCTGGTGAATATATAAACTAACTACTGTACATCATACAATAGAACACTACTCAGCAATAAAACAGAAGAAACTACTGATACCAATAACAACAACGACAAAAAGTGAATGTATCTTAATTATGCTATACTAAAAAGAGAAGCCAGATACAAAATGCTATGCACTATATGATTTCATTCATGATTGTCTGGAAAAGACACTCCTATAAATAATGGGGACAGAAAACCCATTTTTACTAAGTTTTGCATGTGAAAGAAGTTGCTATCTTGCTTATGATGGTCATTACACAACTATATGTGATTGTCAACGTGACATTAAATAGTAAACTTTAAAGTGGACAATTTTATTGGACATAAATTTTGCCTCTTGAAAAAAAGAAACCTAGTTTTTATTTTTGCACCTTAATCCCATTCTGGGTGTTCGTTTTCTTCACATGTGAAAAAAATACTTCTATCTTTGAAGTTGAATATATGCAGTCTCATTTTAACTATTACCCAATAAATGCAGCTATTACTTGTGAAAGATTTAATTGTTAAATTCACAAGTGAATCCAAAGAAATGATAGAATAAATGGGAAATAGGTGATAAAATCTGACCAAAAACATACTGTTTGCTCTGGAAAAGTCACATATTCTTGATATTGATAAGGTTCATTAAGTAGAAAAAGTAAAAATGATCAAAGAAAAATATGATGAGGTTAGAGTAATTTTGGTAGCTCTGTGAACAGTTAACTATTTGCTCAGTGAAGGAATTTTTTTTCTAAGAACTTAGTTTCATTATTGGAATAATGAGAGAATGGAGTAATAATGTCTACATTTCCTACCAGTTATACACAGGGAACAGAATCAAAATTCCAAATGTAGGTTGCTAGGATGTATCATTGCAACCTGATTGTAGTAGAGATTTGTTTGATATTTTAGTATATTAAAAAAGAGAGTGGCCCAGCATTCTTAAAAGAGATTTGCAGAATTTTGAGAACAAAAATTTAATTATGACAAAACATTATGATCATAATATGGAAGAAATTCTAGACCATACATGTGGGAAAAATCAAAGAAACTGAATATTTCAGTCTGTTAACTAATGTCGTCTCCAAATACTTGCAAGATGGCTATTTGGATGAGGAAGTAGGTTTATTTATTTTGTTGACTATAACCTGAAGGTCTAAAGCTGGGGCCCATGTTTAGAAACAAACAAAGTTTTAGGCAAACTTGGTTGCCAAAACTGTCTAAAAATAAATGCAGATGCTTGGGGAATTGGTTGAAAGTCATAAAGCAGGAGTTATTCAAGCAAGAGAACTATGTTCATGTTTCATGTGAATTTGCAAGGATTGAATGAGTTGTTAGAATAGATCAGATTCAAGGTTATTTTCAACACAAAGATTCTGTGATTTCCTGATAATTGTTTTGTGCTACCTTAGTAAAAGCAAGTGTGGAAATTAAGGGAAGACAAATTTCTGTTCAAGAAAAGTAGGAATTTGTGAAGAAAAATGGTTGCTCAATGTTCTAATGTGTTCTCTCAGTAGTAAGCCTCATTCCCTACTAGTGGAAATGTCAAGGTGTATGCACTGTTTAAGATCATTTGTAGGTCCCCTGAATGCTATTAAAATAAAAATATTCTGCCTGGCATTCAGGCCTTTTCTGGAGGACCCTACTCTATCAATCTGTATTTATTTCTATTTCCCAAATCAGTCCCTACTGCAGATAAATTCATATTTATATGATTATTTACATATTGTTTCCAGCCTTGTATCTCTGATTATGATGTTCCCCTAAAGAAGAATATCTTTTTTTTCTTTTTCTATGCAAATCTTATGTATTTGTCAAAAAATAATTGTTCAACTTCAACTCATTTCGTGAAGCCTTTTCTGACTCGGTCATGCTGATTTTTCCCTCTGCATAGGAGTACTTGCTTCATAAATCTATCTTTCCAAAATAAAATCACTTTTTCTAATACTTTCTAATGTTTACTTCTGTTCTCAAATTGAAATGAGGAACCAAATACTATATTTATTTTGTAGTCACCAAAGCACCTGTAATATAATTTGACACAGAATTGGCATGAGTAAATGTTTCTATTACTTTCATCAGAATTCTAGGATCCCAATTATACTTATATTATAAATATCATTATTACTTCATCATTTTACACTCATATTAGTTATCTATTATTGGGTGATGACATACCCCAAAACTCACCAGCTTAAACCAGTAATATTTACTATCTCATTCTATTCTAAGTTTAGGAATCTGGGAGTGGCTTAGATTGTGATTATGGCTCAGGGTCTCACCTGAGGTTGCAGTCTGGCTTAGATTGTGATTGTGGTTCAGGGTCTCACATGAGGTTGCAGTCAAGCAATTGACTTGGGTTGCAGTCAGTTGAAGGTTTTGCTGGGACAGGATGATATGTGTACAAGATAGCTTACTAAAATGGTGTTGTCTGAAATCCTGAGTTTCTTTTCGGCTGTTGGTAAGAGGGCTCAGTTTCTTGCCATGTGAATCTTCCTACAGGGTTGCTTTAGTGTCCTCAAAGCATACTACTAATTAGCTTAAACCAGAGGTAACAATCCAAGAAGCAAGGAGGAAGCACCTTGCGTTTAATACCCTAGTGTCAAAAGCCACATCACTTCTGCTATATTGTACATGACCCTAATTCATTGTGGTACAGAATTACACAGAGATGCAAATATCAGACAGTGGGAATCATTGAGTGCCATCTTAGAGGCTTGCTCTTATATATCTGCTCTTAAATGTTTGATATGCTCAAACATAACAAAGTGGTTTTCATTATGTGTGCTTCATATGATTGTAAAATAACAACAATAACAAGAACAATAGGTCAAAATATTTAACTATTTTTCTTTCAGTTTTATGTATTTTTGATTTTCTTAGTTGAGGAAAATTTATATTTTGTTTTTTAATGGAAAGTGGAACAAATTGGAAAAATGAGTTGAATAAAGGAAAGAATAAAGAGCTTGATTAGGTTTCTTCACATTTTATTCTGTTTTCAACATGAATTGTACTCTGGTTGATTAAGTGGAAATTTACAAACAGATTTAATTAAGGCAGAAGAAATAATCTTAATAGGTGTTACAGAATCAATTGTACTTTCTTCAGGATAGATGGAAAAATTAAACATTTTTTTCTACAATTTTCCAATTTTTTACATAAGTAAAAGAATGCTGTTTAGAAAATACTTTGGAACAATTAATAAGAAAAGAAATAATGAAAATTTTTCTTGTTGCTTTGAAATATGTAATCAATGTGTAAACAAGTTCCAATGTTTTCTGATCTGAAAACATTTTTTACATAAAATGACAAATAAATTGATTAATCTTAACATTTACAAACTTTGTCTAGTTTAGATCTCCTTGAATCTGAATTTACTTTCATTGTGAATCTTCACCTATTAATATCTAAATATTTTCTTTTTTATAGCTAACCATCTTCATTGAATTGATCACTTTATACTACAAATTCTACTTCACTTATTGCCTTTACCCTTTCTGTATGTAAACACACACACACACACACACACACACACACACACACATACACACACCATGTATTGTCCCATCTTGTATTTTTGTATACAACATTTCATTTTGTCAGTTAGAATGTCATCTTCTCAAGATGGCAATTGTATTCCTGGTAAGTACCTCTGTGCCTAGTACAGCTCAGATTTCCACAAATGTTTATGGAAATGAAATATTTCTGTCTTACTCCATATTTTTGTCCTAAATATAAAACTATCTGTGTTCTTTCTAAACCTATATATGATAATTCCTTTGTCACATAGAGGTGTTTCCTTAGTTGCTACTACTTTTACACAATTAATATTTTGTTAACTTTTAAAAATTATTATTAGGATATACTTATCATCCATACTCTCCTGTGTAGTTATTCATGAAATAATATTAATATATTATTTTAGCTGAAAGTGTTTCCTGAGTCAACAGATACATTAAATTGCATTCAATTGTGATATTGTGTAACTACATTTTATTACCTTTCAAATGAAAAGTCTATATGATAATTTAGTTTCCCTTTGTTGTTCTTCAGATAACCTGATTTCTGTTTGTGAAGCATTTCTCTTACTTTTTGAGTCTTTGTGATTCAGAAAGAGTTCCACTCCTAGCTGGGAGAGGATGGTTTCCAGATGAGAACCAGTGAGAACCTTGATATATTAAGGTTAAGTGACAGTTATCTATAGTCAAACTTTTGAAACCAATAAGAAGTAAGATTGATCTAGATTGTCTACAAAATATATTACTTTTCTGTTAGGAGATTTGCAATAAAAAAAAATGCAAGTTGAAAGTATTCTGGTATATTCAGTCATGAAAAAGGACTATCTTAGAAACAAATCAACAAGGAGAGGAATTGAGCCGTGACATGCGTGTGTGTGTGTGGGTGGGAAGTGGGGGGGGTTCTTTTACTATCTGAAATTCCAGTGGATCTTTATTTCATACAGAAATCATATACTAAAATTTACTTCTATTCCAGATGGAAGCACATTCAGTGCATATGAGTGATAAAAACGTTTTCATATTTTTATTTTTTGGTATTTATGAACTTGGCAAGTACCTTTATCTCATGGTTTTATGAGGTCTGTGAGCTAAATAGTTCAGAGAGTATATGCATTACAGTTTTTTTCTTTCTCACTTCACATATCACGTGACTACTTGCTATTGGTATATTCTGGCACTTATCACCTTTAAAAATGTGTTTGTTTATAGCATCAAAACTTAGTATGTAAGAATATGAAAACATTTTGTTCCTACAAATTATTGCTTGGTAATTTCATTGAATTTTACAAATGAAGATGTATCTTAATTTGGGATAGGCCTGGGAATTTCCTGTGTTTAACACATAATTGGGAAAGGATATTTGTGCTTCAATGGAAAAAAAGAATATGAATTTGGATCATTGTAGTGTATTTAATTCTATGTTGCACTCAGATACCACAGCATGGTAATTCACTATACAGTTAGATATGGACATATAGATATACTTATATAGATATATAGATATACCTGCTTTATTTCATACTTATCTTCTATGTGTTCATCTCACCCAAATCAAATTTGTTGAATTGGTTCAGATAGACATTGTAATAGGGTTCTCCAGAGAAACAGAAACAAAAGGATATGTCTGTATACTTTGATCTATCAACAGAGATATTATTTGAATGAATTGGCACATAAGATTATGAAGATCAGCAATTCCAAACCTGCAGTGTGAGCTGGCAGGCTACAGATCCAGGGAAGACCAATATTACACATGGAAACTCTAAAGGCAGTCTGTTGTCAGAGTTCCTTCTTACTGTGAATAATTCAGTCTTTGTTCCTTCAAGGTCTCCAATCATTGGGTAAGACTTTCCCATGTAAGGGAGGATAATCTGCTTTATAGAAAGACCACTGATATAAATGTGCTTCTAATTTAAAAATATCCTCACAAAAAATCTACAATAATGTTTGATCAAATATCCAGGCATCACATCCCCAACCAAATTAAGATAGAATTAACCTTCACAAATCTAACACTTGCCAATTTGGTATCCATCTTCATTTCATTAAGCCATACCTAATCTCTGAATAAAGATGATAATAAGACCATACTTCTACCTAACATGATACAGCTTTCTTGTGTAAAACCAAAATGCACTAATTCTTTCCTCACAGAGGATGCAAAGTCCTTGGGCGAGGGCTACTCTTCTTGATATTCCATAACTTAAATAGTATAAGAGCATTATGGAAGAAAACAAGAATATTTTATTCATAGACACACATATTAATAACAAAATATTGAGGAAATACTCAAGGCAATTACAATTCTTGTTTCTGTAACTGATCACATGGCTATAGCAGGCATTTACACCTATCTTCTTCCTTTACCATATTCCTTTTGGCTTGAGCAAGCATCTCAGCTGTTTGTGATCTCTTGGAGTTTGTCATCACTTTGCCACTCAATCCATCATTCCTGAATGAATGAAGGAGCTATTAGAAGGAGCCATGAGAAGTCCTGGCCAGATTGTGTTATGATAGCTTTCCATGATCAGGAAGCAGAGAGAGAGACTCCATGGCCCAGACACAAAATATATACCCCATAGCCATGCCCCCAATGAACCACTTCTGGCCACACTCCACCTTCCTCTGGTTATTATTCAGTTAATCACATCAGGGGCCAATTCACTGATTAGGTTAGGGCTATAACCCAATCATTTCCTCCTCCAAACCTTCTTGCATTGTCTTACACATGAGCTTTTGAGGGACACCTCACATCCAAACCATAACAACTAGGGATAATAGTGAGTGTTGCCTATCCTTTTCCCACTCTTAATTACTAAATTCAGGAGAAATAGCACCATATTTTGGACACTGATTCTGAACAGACACAATCTTTTGAAAAAGTTCACCCCAATCCTGTGAGATATTGTCACCCAGCTGGCACAATAACTGAATCTTTAAAACTCATTCTACCATTCTATCAAGCCAGCTGCTTCAAGATGGTAAGACCAGAGAATTCCATAATCATGGAAGATTGTTGTGCTTTATTTACTCAGAAGTGAGGTCCTTTATCAAAAGCAATACCATCTGGAATATTATAGTAGTGGATAAGGAATTCTGTAAATCCAAGAGTGATAGTTTTGGAAGAAGTATTGCATGTAGGGAAGGCAAATTCTCCAAACAGAATGGCTTTTCTGCTAAGAATTAATCATTGTCTATTTGCTGATGAAAGTTGTCCAGTATAATCAAATTATCATCATACAAGCTGGCTGATCAACTCAGGAAATAGAGACCCATTGATTGGGTACTAAGAATTGACTGCTACCATATTGACTGTGGTAAGTAGAAGCTCATGCTACTGAGCTTACCCTTTATCCCTGCGACCATGTCCTCATTGTTCACGAGCCTGTTGGTGATGAAAAAGATGACTGAGGAGAGAGGCTGACTGGCATCCTTAGAAAGGTCATTCTATATACTTAATTAGTAAACCTTCCTTAGCTGAGGTTAATCTTTGGTGAAGATTCACATGGGCATTGCCTATCTGGTATAATCTATACACATGACTCTTCCCAGAATTCTTCATTATCAATTTTACAATTATGTTCTTTCAAAATTCCTGAGCTGCCATCCAAACCATGTTTCAGACCATGAATCATTTTATAATCACAAGCCTATCATTTCTCCTTCCAAGCAAGATGATATATCTCAAAGTTCTGCCAGCTGGAAGGAATTTCCTTCACTACTGTCCTTCAAGTATATCTCAGAAAGGAGAAAGGGGGTTTTAATACTGGAGCTTTTCAGATCACTTGGTTCATGGGTTAGACTAGTGCACCTAAATGAGAAATATGTTGCTTCCATAGGAGGATCACATGTTTGAGGCCAGCCTTAGCAACTTAATGAGACACTGTCTCAAAAAATAAAAAGGGCTAGTGATGTACTCAGTGGAAAAGCACCACTGAGTAAAATCCCCAGTACCAAAAACAAAAACAAAAATACCTCCAAAATCAAAAGAGGCCCACTAGATATTTTGTCTCTGTTTTAGTTTTAGGAAGGGTCAGATGCAACAACTTTTTCTTCATCTTAGAAGGGATATCATGACAAGCTTCACACCACTGGATCTGTTGAAATTTCACTAAAGTTTGAGGCCTCAGGATTTTAGTCAGATTTAAGTTTCTCTTGACACCTAAATGTCACCAAGAATTTTGGAGTGGTTGATCCTTTTTGACCACTAGGTATAATCAGCATAATGTCAACAACGTAATAGGCCAGTGTGAAATCTTGTGGAATGAATGATAAGTGTCTCTATGAACTAAATGATAAAGGGCTGAAGAGTTGATCTGCTCTTGATGTAGGACAGTGAAGGCCTATTGCCAGACTTGCTGGCTAAAAGCAACTTGCTTCTAGTAGTCTTTATTAACAGGGTTGAAAAAATAAGCATTTTCCAGATCAACAGTTTTGTACTGGGTATCAGGGGATGTGTCAATTTTCTAAAGCAATGAAACCACATCTGATAGAGCAGCTGCCATTTGAGTTACCACTTGGTAAAGCCTATAAAGGTCTGTCCTCTGAGCCCTCCCAGAGTGGGTGAGTAGGTCTTAAATGACAAGTCTACTGCAGCATTTCTAAGCCTTTGAATCCCTTAATTCACAGTAAAGCAAGGTAGGTCTGGCATTTAAAGTTTATTCCCCATGAGCCACTTTTTGCTCCATATTTCAGTCAAACAACCATAGAAAGTATTAGATCCCTTTTAAACACCCCATGATGCAACATCAAATGCAGAATCTTTTCTATGGGCCCATAATCTGGCCTGACCAATTTATGTTCCTTTAACTATTATCTTATATCCTTAATACCCATTCCTATAAGCATTTCCCAGTTACTCCTTGTATAAATCAAGGAGAAAGATCAATTACACTGAAAAGTACTACAGCTTCTTATGTGTCACACTTTGTACTGCATGCTCAGGGGCCTTCTGGACTTGAGTCTGGTTATAGGTCTAGAAGAAAAAACAGTGGTGGGAGCAGTTTTAGAGGATAATCAGTAATGTCATGCAGGGTACTAACATTAAGGTTTTGTGTTAGTCAGCTTTTTGCCACTGTGACCAGAATTCCTGGTAGGAACAACTCCAAGGAGGAAATATTTATATCCTCAAGGTTTCAGAGGTCATAGTCCACTAACACCATTGCTCTGGCCCTAAGGTGAGGCAGTACATCATGGAAGAAAAGTGTGATAAAGGAAAGCTGTCAGCTCAGAGCAGTCAGAAAGTAGAAAGTAAGTGTGTGAAGAGCCAGCGACAAGATACACTGCCCAAGAGCACACCCTTACTGACCTATTTCCTCCAGCCATTCCCCATATACCTACAGTTACCACCCAGTAATCCATTCCAATTATGAATCTATCAAATGGATTAATCTACTGATGAGGTTACAGCTCTCATCATTGTCTAAAAACCACACTTCTTAATCTTGCTGTATTGGGGACCATACTTCCCTAACATTAGCTTTTGGATGGGCAATTCTAGATCTAAACCATACCAGGCTTCCTTGATGATGTAGCATTGGTCTCCTCACATGAAGGTAGAGTGGCAAAGTTTCTTCTACTGACAAAAGCTTAATGTCCTCAGCTTCATCATGATTTTTTTGCAAGTCCACATACTAATTTTTGGAATCCAGGGCTTTGGCAATCACTTCTCTTACTTTAACGGTAGACAATACATGGAGCTTGGAATTCAATTTGCATGATAATCCATCCACTGGCAGGATGAAATCCTGAGTTTGGTTTTCAACAATCTTAACCCTATGACTATAGGAAATAAAAGTCTTTTAGGACAGGGATGGTTTTTAGGTGATTTATTCAGTGCTGGAATTAAGAAGTTGAATTTCTGTGTTCATTCTTTTCTTTTCCTACTTTGTCCAGCAACCTTAGGAATAACCATCTAATTTCATAATATTCATAAGTTTTAGAAAAATTTTCACAGGTAACGTGTATGGCTTCCCAGATTCTTTTTTCTAATAGGTATTTGATTATGAGAATCTTGAGGTGATATTTGAGCTGTCTCTATTGTCACTGTTATTTTTAGATTGTATTTAGAATTGCTACTGTCTTTAAATCAGACAAGATTAAACAGCTAATCCAGAAACTCCAGAACCAATTCAGAAAACTCATTGTGAAGGTTAATTTTAATAGTCAACTAGACTTAGCAGAAAGGTACCCAGAAAGTTGGTAGAGCACTAATTCTAGGTATGACTGTGAGGATGTTTCCAGAAGAGATTGGCATGTGAGTTGTTGAATTTGATATGAGTCTGTGCATTTGGATTTAAAGACTTGAGTTAGCAGTTCCTGAATTCTTAAGCATTTGGCCTTATAGTGAGTGGTACACCATTAACTTCACTGCTTCTGAGATCTTTGGACTGGACTCAGCCATGCTGTTGACCATCCTGGTCCTCCAGCTTGCTGATGGTCTATTGTAAAATGTCTTAGTCTCCATATCATGTGAGTGGATTCTATTCTTCTTTATCTATCTATCTATCTATCTATCTATCTATCTATCTATCTATCTATCTATCATCTATCTATCTATCTATCTGATTGATCCATCTGCCATTGGTTCTCTCTGCAGAGAACCCTGACTAATGTACTCATACTTGAGATTTGCATTCTCTAGAGGCACTCTTGATGCCAAAAACTGCTTTGGTCATGCATATTACCTTGATAGATTCTTTTTAGGGACTTGGTTCATGAAATTACAGAGACTGGAAAGTTCAAAATCTGCAATATAAGCTGGTATCCTGGAGACTCAGGAAGGAGCTACTGTTGCAGAATATTTGAGGTCCATCTGATGACAGAATTCTCTTTTGTTTAGAAGAGGTGACTGCTTAGTCGACTGAGTTCTTCAAGTGATTATATGAGGCCCACCCAAATTGTGGAGGGCATTGTGTTTTACTCAAGATCCTCTTATTTAAATTTTAATCAAAAATTTAAAAATAGTTACACAGAAACATGCAGAAAAATGTTTGACCAAATATTTATCTGTATAGCTGAGTCAAATTGACCCATAATATTAACCACTACATATAAAGTAAAATAGGACCATGAAGCTAATAACATAAAACTTACTTTACATAATTTATTTCACATTAACTTTGCCTTCTGCTTTTGTATCCTTCATATCTATTTGTATTTATTTACATTTTTATTATTTGATAACTAAGTTTTCTGGTTTATAAGGTGTCTTCCTATCGATACTCATGGAGATTATAACTTTTTTCAAGTCAACTCTGGGTTTAGCAGTCAACATTTGTTATTCTTGCCCAAAGCAATCCCTGAAGTAACATCACAGAGATTGACACCAATCTGCTGGAGTCTGCCCTAAAATTTCCACAAAGGGTTTGTGGTCTTAATAGGTCATTGACTAAGACCTGGTGAAATTTTAAAAGGGCAAAATCTTTATATCTAAGGAATATCTTATCTTAGATTTTAAAGTCTACACATTTTAAAGGATTCAAAATTATTTGAATTTTAACTTTTTCATTAGTCTAGTTTGACAGTATTCCAACCTACTATAAATACTGTATTAAAAATAACTAGAGTGAATTTAACATTTTTCCATGTAATGATTTCCTGAGTTCATTATCTTTTACTAGAGTTGGGCTTTGATGTAACAGAGAGGTATAAACATCTAAACATCTAATATCAACATCTCCTGGAGAAATGATTGCTTTCCTGGTGATAAACAGGTTTATCAAACTTTCATCAAAGTTCAAGGTATAGTTCAAGACCTCAAAAGAAAATTGTAACTTCCAGCCTTATGGAGGAGAATTTCCTGCTCTTTTAACCATTTTTTTAATTTGTCTTCCTTTAATTCAATCTTTATAATATCTTCAATTGTATGATTTTGTACTACAGAACATTTTAGAAGAAAGTTTCTAGGAAATAACTCTACCTGTGGCACTGAATTATAGTATTTTCTCAGTCATATCACATCTGTGATGCTGCCTAACACCTGCACCATACTTATACTAGTGAATTGCTGTTGCCTGTTCTGTGACTTAATAGTACAGAATATACAGCATATGTTGGTAATTCTTTTATAATATGTTTGAAAATGTGCATACAAACGAATCCTCTTCAGGTGCAAGAGCATGAATTTATAGTGCAATTAACAGTTTGAGCTCACACCTGCTTTAAATACCACATAGGCCTGTATTTTAATTACAAGGTATGCAGTGAGACCATCCAAAGTCTCTATTCCATATGTAGTCTAAAGAACTGGTGCAGAATTCAATTCCAAGTTTTGAGCTTTGTTTGCAACGTCTGTGCATTTTAAACTTTAAAATAGTCTTCTTATAAACAAATCAATTACCTAAGATTAAAAATGAAATGGTAGAGGAAGGAGACAAAGGGAAGGAAGAAGGGGAGAGTAAGGGGAAGTACTAGGAAATGAAATTGACCAAATTACATTGTTATATTGTGTGCATGGACAAATGTGTAACAATATATCCCACCATTATACTTTTCATGCACCAATGTAAAATGAAGGTAGAGGAAAGTTAATTGAATGATTTAATGTTAAATGTTTAAAAATATGATAGATTTCTTCACCTAGGAAGTATTAAATTGTACTTTTGAGTAAAATATTTCTTTAATTTGTCTCTTATTTGTCTAGTTCAGCATATCTTACCCGGATTTTAGAAATCATCTCATACCTGGCTATCTGAACTCTTCTTTATTAAATGCCAGCAGTGTATTAAAGATATTATTGTTTCCTATTTTAAATGAAATTGAATATTTAAATGTTTGAAGAAGTATTTCATACTCTGCATACTAATTATTTTATGGTTATGCTAATTGCAAGTATTTTCTCATAGGTTATAACTAGTCATTTAATTGTCACTGTAGAGTCTTCTCATGAATTAAAAGGTAATTTTAATATAGCAAATTTATTAATGTTTTCCTTTAAGGTATATGATTTTGATTTTTAATGCAAAATATTTTCCTAACCTAAAATCCATCTAATAATTATATTTATCCTCATCTTTTCTTCCTTGATACACCTGAAATTTACGTATTTGTTAGGTCTGAGGCAGTGAACCAGTTTTATTTTCCCCTTTAGACAGGTATTCAGATACTTTCTTCAGTACCATTTATGAATTAGTTGCTCTTTTCCAGAATAAATTAGAATGTTAAATATGTTCTACATATGTCTGATTAGATTTCGATCTAATGATCAAATTTCTACACTTGTACTAAGACCACACTGTATTACTTAGTTTAAAAAGTCTTATTAAAAACATTTTGATATTTTATAAAGCAAGTCTCCTTACTTCATTATTCTTTCAGAGTTACTTGGCTATATTTGATATTTGTCATAATGTAACTTTTGTTATTTGTCTTAATGTAAGCCATTTAGGGTTAGCTTGTCAAATTATTAAAGATATTTATTTTTAATTTAGCTTGAACTAAATCTATACATATCAGTTTGTAGATAATTGCATCCTTATGGATGTGTCTTTTTGTGGTTAATATCTTTTAATTATAAAGTTTTATGTTCATTTGTGTTTATTTTAAAAATTGGGAGCTCTGATTTTTGTGTATACATATTTATAATTATTATACATTCTTGATGAATCATTCCCTTTATCAATATGTAATGATATTGAATTATCTCTTCTAAAAGATATTGGCTTAGAGTCTGTTTGGTCAGATATGAGTATATAGCTACTCCTGATTGCTTTTGGATTCCATTTACTTGGGATATCATTTTCCTGTCTTTTCATTTTGTGTACGTATTTGCCCATGAGATGAGTTTCTTGCAGGCAACAGATTGGTGGGTTTTGTTTTTTTTAATTCGGCCAACCTGTGTATTTCTTTTAATTGAAGAATTAAGATCTTTTATGTCCCAGATTATTATTGAAAGAGATGTACTTGTTCCAGTCTTTTTGTTACTGTTATTTTGTTTTCCTCCTAGTTGTTTTGAATATTCTATCTTTTAAGCTCTCTTACTCATCTTATAGGTTTGGTGGTTTTCTGCACTAATTATGTTTGATTCCTCTTTAATTCTCATTTGCTTCTCTACTCTTTTAGTGATATTTATTCTTTCCAACACTCTCATGATTGTGTTTACCATTCTAAGTCTTCTGGGTGTAGAAATTCCTGAACTATTTTCTATAATTCTGGTTCAGTTGTCCTGAATTTCCTTAGTTTATTATGAAAGATCTCTATTTCTTTTTCAAATTGTGAAGAATACTTTTTGATAAATATTACAATCTAGGTTGACTGTTGGATATTTTTCCCCCAGAGGTTTGAAATATATCTTTTTGCACCCTTCTTGCCTTTAGATAGTCTTTTGAAATTTTTTTCTGTTATTCTTATGGGTTTGTCTTTAAATGTAACTTGGTTCTTCTATCTTGTAACTTTTAATGTTCTTTCTTTTTTCTTCCCTTTTAGAAGAGGTTCTATTATGATCATATTTATGGGGAGTTTTAAATGCATCTTTATCAGATCTTTTCCAAGATTTTGGAAATTTTCTGCAATTATTTCATTCACCAGGTTTCCTAAGCATTAGACATTAGCTATTCTTCCTTTTATCTTCCAATTATGCATGTTTGGGTTACTAATGGTGTTCCAGAAATCTTGAAATTCTTATCTGACTGAGACTTTCTTTCCTAAGATTTGTTTGGATCTTTTTCACCATTTCTCCTTGTTGAATTTTTCATTCACATCCTGCATTGTCTTCCTTAACACATTTAATTGATTTTCTGTATTCTCATGGGATACATTGATTTTTTTAAAAATCATTCTTTTGTTCTATTTATCTGTCCATTTCAAAATCTTTGGAAACTGTTACTAAAAAATTTAAGAGATTTCATATTAATTTTTTTCAAATTCATAAATTTTAGATTTCATATTAATTATTTTCTCATATTTCTCATGTATGTATGCTGAAATCTGCACTTCTCTTGTAACTGATGTCTTCCACTTTTATGAGAGTGCCTTTTTAACAAGTGGGCTTTTCTTAATGATGTGTCTTAGAGTACTGGTATGTTGTGCAGTATTGAGTTGAATTCCAAGTGGATATCATCATGTAAACTTCGTGTGATTTCTTTATCTGTGATTAGTTCGGCTTTGACACAATGTGTACTATATCAGAACCTGAGAGATCTACTTTCTCTGTAACAACTAAAAGTGGTATCCCTCTGATAATTCAGGTTTTGCAGTGCAGATTATGTGGATGCTCCCTCTGTGCTTATTTCTGTAATTACTTGAAAGTAATTCTGATACTGGATGTTTTCACTGAATAAAGGTTTGAAATAGATGGGAGCTCTCCTTACTTTAAATAGAAGTGTCTGCCAGGATTTGAGCTGGGCTGGGATGTGTACTGATGTGGGCTTCACTCCTTCCATGTGTGTTAGCTGTGTACCTCAGAGACAGAGGACCTATCCAATGTGCTTGAGGCCTTGGGCTTGAGTTCTAGCAGCTGAAATAGAGAGAAAAGGAAGAAGGCAGGAACAGAAGGTAAAGAATAAATAGAAGGTAAAATAAAAAGAATAAATAGATAAATAAAACAGAACTGAGAAATAAGTAAATAAAAGAAAATTCCAGTTAAGTAAAATATGGTAAAATTAAAGAAAAAAATAATGAGAAATTAAAAAAATAATAATAAATGATAACAAAATGTATGAAGAATTCTTTCTGTCCAAGGTGCTTAGAAACATTTTTTCCCCGGGTCTTCTAAAGTTGGAATCTTCCAAGTATAGGTGTGTAGTGGGTAAGAGCTGCTGCTTGTTATAATTCCTCTCAGCTCTCAACAAATGAGTTGGGTTAAAGAGCAGGCTATGCTTCCTTTTCTTATCGAACTAGTTAAGGGAATATTGGCCATGCAGGAGGTATATTCTCTCCAGACATAGATTGTGGCTCAGGGTGTAGCAAATTTCAGAGCTGCAGTGAACCCTTCTCTGTTACTGGCTCATTGTGGAATTGGCCATGCTAATTGGATGTATATTTACTCTGGAGGATTTTAGATTGCACACATGAGAGAATGGTAAATTTCCAAGATAAGATGGATTGCCACAATGCCTCAAAGGACAGGGAGAGTAGTTGAACCATTGAGTTTTGTGCTGAAAGACAGGTTAAGAACCAAGTGATTTGCTACTATTGGTCTCCACAGCCTCAAACCTGGTCTTCATGTAAAACTATATGTGACTGATGTTGTTTTACATTATAGATGGCAGAATCTCTGACCCACTATCCCATCCACTCCCCTCTGCATCATAGCCCCTAGTCCCTGCAGCATGCTCAGCAAGCTTGTGTCTGAGACATTTCCTCAAGCCACCACTATCTCATGTGGCTACCAGGAACCCACAGGGACCCTGAGGTGTGATTATGCTTGGTTTTCTGGACCCTAGAATGGTTTAATTCCTAACAATAGTATTCTTCTTAAATTGGTCCCAGTCATAGCACTCTGAGAGTTTGCTGAGAGATGCTTGTGCATACTCTAGGCCACCTACCTATTTAAACTCTTTCTGCAAGTTGCAACCTTCTGCACCATGCTGTGACTTTATCTCTCTTGCTTTCTCATTCCCCCTGTCTCTGGAATTCACCAGGTCTTGTTTTCTGGGCTTATCAGTTCCCAATGATCACCCAGAGTCCCTCAACTTTTTGAGAATTTACACACCTTTTGCTTTGTTTCCATCTTGTTGAGGAGCAAATTAGTGCTGGCTATCTCTGTTCTACCATCTTGAAAAGTGCTTTAGCAGCTTTTAAACGATTCAATAAAATCGCCTTAACCACATAATACTTTTCTTAAACAATGAATAATGTTTGAATTTTGTCAAATCCATTACTGTTGAAATTAAATTTTTCTTCTAATTTTATAATATAATGAATTATATTTCATAATTTTTCTAATAATTTCCAAAGAATGAAAATTACTCTTACCTGGAATAGTAACCCAGTGGTAGTATGTTTGAATAAAAATAACATCAGAAACAGCAAATAAAATATAGTTTTAAAGAAGTAAAAATTAATTTGTATAATTAAAAATAAATAATGTATTCCAAAATACTATAAAATATGGAAATTTTGTTATATAGTGAATATACAAGTTAACTTTAGATATTCATGTTTAAAGATAAATAAATGTCAAAATTGCTACTATATTCATAGAAGAATACCAAGAGTACATAATTTCTAAATAGAGGAAAAGTGGAGTAGAACAGGGGAAATTAGTAAGAAATAAGATGATATATATTTCAGTAATAATACTTTTTAATTAGTGTAATCTTTATGACTTTGTTATTAATGCAGAGTGCTTGTAGAACTATTTCAAATGAATGAGGAAGACAAACTGCCTAAAATAAAATATAAATCAGCAAAACTACCCCCCAAAATCTTTATGAGTAGCCATTTCATAGAAGAGGTAGTGTGAGTAGCTAAAAACCAATTGTTCAATCAATTCTTCATCCCATTTAGCATTCATCCCATTAACTATTATCGGATAGAACAAAATAAAACATTTGGAAGTTCCAAGTGCTGGCAAAAATATGGAGCAATTGTAACTTGCACATTATACACCCAAGTGCACACCCAAGGACTATTCTATTCATGGAAATTCTCCCTAGAGGAGTTCTTATATATGTATATCAAGAGACATACTGAAGGATATCCAAAGAAGAATTATTTTAGAATAGCAAAAAATTAGAAGGAAAGAAAATTCTAAAATTTCTCAGCAGACACAATTATAAAAATGTAATGGTATTAGAGTACAACAAAATAACATTTAATAGTGGAAATGAATCAACTGCAGCTGTATGCATCAACATGCATTTCTCAAAAAATAGGTTAAATATGATAAAATGAATAGCCCTGAATAATCAATTTAGTATTATATCAATCACATAAAATTTTGAAAAAAATGTGCAACTTGAAAACTGATAAAAACAATTCACACATATAGAGAAAAATCTATAATAAAATAAAGAATGGTAACATAAAATTCAGAATATTCATTACGTTGTGGGCAGAAAATGCAATCTGGGAAATGCTTAGAGAAGGTTTGAAAGTATTATTGGTATTTTATATTTAAGCTTTACAAACATAAATATAAAATTCATATATATTTTATAATCTTCATAAAATCTTATACATTGTTATATAAATTATTTCTTCTGTTTTTATTTGAAGTAAAGTAAAATCTTTAAGGATATAAATATTTATTCTGAATCAGGTATTATACTGTATGGTATATATGTGATAGTTTTTAAAAAATTCCAATTTGGCAAATAATAATAGGATGATATACCAATAAATAAGTTTTTGAGTATGCCAAGGCAATGCTGACAACAAAGAGATAACACAGAAGCTGAGAAAAACCAAGAAATGGTGTAATGCAATATTTAGAAACAGATTTGGCCTCTTCACACTTGACTGTACTGGGAAGAATAACAGATGGTTGTATAAAACGAGTGATGGTGGTAGGAGCCCCTGCTGTTCTGTATGGACTGGGACTTTTGGTTCCATTTTAACAGCATTTATACAATGTCAGCTGCCAGTATCTGGACACTATATTTTAACATTGACTATATCAAGTAAGTAAAACACACTTTAGGTAAATAATATTCTCAGTTTAACAACTGGAAACATTAATACTAAAATTAAGTTACCAACCCCAAGTGACATTGTAGGTAGTAGTCGAGTCTGAATTTCAGCCTCCTCACTCTCTCAGTTCTCTGATGTTGTAACACTGAATACAGAGACAGGAATAGTGAAGATGAGTATCCAGAGAGAATTTCAACCTTGGCTCTTTAATCCCTATCATTATACCTTTATCATTTTAGGTATTACTCTTTCACCCCAATGTTCATTTTAATTGGCCCTTAAAGTTCTTCAAAAACATGACCAAACCTTTAGTTTAACATTATAAACTATCTAGCTAACTGTCCTTAGCACATCCTACCCCACTTTATCATAATTTTATTTATGGAGATATCAAACTACACAAACAAAAGAAAAAGTCATATGTGTACCAAAAGTGAGATTTATCACCAGTATTGTGGAAGAATTTGAAAGAAGACTGAAAAAATTAGTTGATCTTTTAAACACTTTTATCCCTACTTTGACACCTTAAAAAAATTAAAATGAATGGATCTAATGAATCTTACTAAGATATATAGTATGAAGTTACCTAATATGAAAAAATTGGGAATGAATTGTGGCAAACAGAAGTAAGGGGAGGATGAGAAGGTTAAGTGGGGACTAAGGAATGAACCAAACACATGCTGTACTGAGTGCAGTAGTATTTTTCCAATACTCATGTCTACCCTGAACCTGTGACTGTGACCTTACTTAGAAAGAGAGTCTTAGCAGAAACAATTGAGGCTGGGTAAGGTCCTATTGTGCAGGGTTGAATGTGACTCATGCCTTTATAATAAGAGTGAAATTTCAAAACAGAGACAGAGGATAAGGTCATGTGATGATAGAGGCAGAGATTGTAATTATGAAGCTACAAGTCAAGGAAATTTCAGGCAGCCATCAGAAGAGGTAAGAGGCAAGGGAGGATGATTCCATTATGCCTTCAAAGAGAATATGACTTTATTGAAATCTTGATTTCGAACTCCAGTTTCCAGAACTGAGAGAGAATGAATTTATCTTATGATTATCCCAGTTTGTTATCACTGGTTATGTCACTCTAGGAAACTAAAACAAATGACATACATAAATATTTTTACATAATACAGTCCACTCTTTTTTATTTAATTTATTTCAAAGATTTATGAGCCATTTTCAACAAATGCAAGGCAGATGAAACTGAGGAGACAAATTAATTCAGAAACACAAAACTCATCATTGCTCTCTAGCAAGGCCACCATCCTGAAGGTAGGACAACAGTTCACTTGCTTGTTCCTTCAGTCTCTGCCTTATCTTAGGGACACAAGTTCTTGCTCAAGTAAAAGTTTTTAGTACTTTTCTGCACTTTTTAAAGAAGGTAGGCTATTTGCTTTTTTTTCTCCCTGTCATCAGTGATATTGTTTTTCTATTCATTCAAAATTTTAATTCTAAGTAGGATTTAAAGATATCCAGGGATGGGAAAGCTGAGTTAGGAGCAAGAATATTATTGTGTGAGCAGGTGCAAAGTAAAAAACTTGTGATATAAGATACTGGAGTTGTTGGGTGATTTGGGTCTTAACAGGTAAAATAAAATGCGTAAGGATGGGAAAGAATTAGGAAGAGTTCTTCCAATCAGGGCACCTGAGAAATTTTCATTGTTAAGGAACTCTGTCCATTTGGTCTTTCAGAGGAGCAAGAAGATGGGTATGATAATACATCGATTTTGATCAACAGAAATGATGGTGAAATTGGGCTAGCAGCTAGTTATTTCAATCCGACTAAAAATCTCACAAGGATTTTCTAATATCTGAGTATGTATTGAGTGGAGGCAAAGCAAAGTCACATCACCTACTTGTTGGTAAATATAGGATCTGAAGAGATTAATGTTTGTCCTGGAATGAATAATAAGCTGATGATAATAGTTAATATTCATAATAGTCAAGAGAACCAATTAAACAACAAAAATATGTGTTTTTCCATGTATGGTTCTCAGAATTTCCAAAAAATCCAGTCAGGCTTGATGATTACTATGCACAAGCCAATTCCTACCAGTTCCAATGAAGACCACACTGAGACTGCAGCTGTCCATAAAGATTAGATTTTGAATGGCTGATGCTGGGCTTCAAGCTGCATGGCTGCTGCCCAAAAGTCAGACACCCCTACTGTTACTCCCACCAGAATATCCATTCTGTGTGGAACCTATCACCTCATTTAGCCAGTAAAGTTTATATTACACACCTGTGCCATGTATTCCAGGCAGGTTGGAGGTATGCAGTTTTGGCTAATTCCTTAAAAGATAAATCACATGGTGGGAAATTTCTTAATCCACAGAAATGTGGTCAAAATATAAGAGTGAACACAATCATAACACATGTACATCTATTACATCTATCAAAATGTACATAAATGAATAAATGAATGCTATGTCCTGAGGATTCACAGAAAGGATCCAACTCTGAAAATAAATTATTGTATTATAGAAACTAAAAGGAAATTTAAAATTTTTAAAACAAAGATCTCAATAGTATACAAGAAAATGTAGCCTCATTTAAAAGATATGCAAGGAATTGTATAAAGAAAAAAATACAATCATGATAATTGGTCTAGAAAAAGAAAATTTGCAAAAAAAAAATTTGACAACATCAAAGTTAAACTTACCACTAGTAGTCAAAAAAGTAAAATTGACCTTTAGAAAATTAAAAAAGGAATAAAAATGACATTATCAGTCATTTGTAGTAATAAAGGTCAAGTATACTCAAATTGATAATTTGAAGAGAATTTAGTAAAGCAAACATGTAATCATGTATAAGGAAAACAATACAGTCAGAATACAGTCATAGCCTAGTGCCACCAACATAGGGAATTGTAGCTATCTATGGCCAAGGAAGAAAGAAAATAGGGTGACTATTGCAATCTGTTAGCCACACCAAGTAGGAGCTACAGGGCAAGGGAATTCAATGTTGTAGGTTGCATAGGCCAAAATTCTGAGATGCAGAGCAATTGGCAAAGGGTGGAGAATGAATTTGTAGAAATCCACCACAGCTACACTCTATGAAGTTTCTTTCAAAATGTTGAAGAAAGGGAACAAAATAAGTAATAATTACTAATGTTATAGAAGATTCAAAAGGTAATTTCATCAATATTTTTATATGTATTATTTCAATTTATCAACCCAGGAACCCTGAGGGATAGGTAGCATTGTTCCAATTTAATAATAATGATAATAATAATAATTATAATAATAATAATTGATAATACAAATAATTTGAATGGTTTTTCCAAGGTCACATGTAATAGTGGACAATCTTGGTCATCTCCTTAATATTCTTTCTCCATTCTTCTGTTTCCAAAAGAATTAATTTATGTTAAAAATATCTATCTGCCCTCCATAATAATGAATTTCAGTAGAACTTCACTTCATTATGAAGTTCCAGGAGTTGGAACTGATGAATCCAAGTATAAAGCTAGCCCTTCATGAAATTTCCTTGCTGACTTATTCTGACATAAGTGTGGGTGTGTGTCTAAAGATGGCTGCCACAGACCAAAGAAATGTTAATTAAATTTTGGGGCTGGGTTTCATTTAGTATATCTCTTGGTTTTGCTAATCACAGGTTATGGATACATCATAGCATAAAGTGTAAAGACAAGTTTTAAATAGACATGGGTCTTGATTTCTGAGCTTTATGTGATAGTATTCAACTGCAGGACACATTCTCCAGTCTTCACATTGATCTGATCGATAAGGAAATGAATTATCTTATATAACTAGATGTCTATGGGTAGAACATACTCTGGGTGAACTTAAGCACTCAATGATGTTCTTGAGGACCCAAGATCTTTCTGTTCCTAGACTACACAGATATCTGCATTATTTTCATTATAAGAATATTTTCCTCTGTGGTTCTCATAGGGCTGAGAGTAGTAAGTGGAGCTATATAAGTACGTGGAACTATATGTTTTTTTTATTTATGCACAGAAGAGTGTCCCTAAGGGACTTTCTAAGAAGAGTTGAGGGGATGGTTGAAGGGATGTTGGAACCAGGAAACAGGGCACCTTCTATGTCTGGAAAGTCACTTACACTGGAATTCTAGTTATGTGAGGTAATTAATTTCTTTATAGACTGATACTTTTTTGGTCTATATTTTTCTTACTTGCAACTAACAGTGTGCCACAAACACAATTTGTTTGCTATTCATAAATTGTGAAAGGGGCAAAGTCAGAGATCCAAGTCCAAGTTTATATTCAAGTTTATTTGATTTCTCTGATTCACTTTTAACCATTAATGATTTGACAAGTGAGAAGAATATAGACAGGTAAACAGTTCAACCTAAGAATTTAAAGTAGTCCCAAAGGAGAATCCAAAATTATTAGAACAGGTGCAATGTTAATATTTAAATCACGTTTTCCTGAGTTTTGGAAACCTTGACATTTAAAGAGACACACTAAGTAATAATTTACTTAAAAATTTAAGAAAGTATGTAAGTAATTTATTTTTAAATTTTAAGTATCTAAAAAAGTGACAATATCTATATAGGAGAATCAGTATATATTTATATGTAACCCTATGCAAGTGTGAAATGAACTGTCATTTAAATTTAAAAAAAGTCAGTTTAAAAAAATCATTTGGTGATTTACTTTTTTATATATCTTGAGGTAAAATTGGCATAGTATGTTAGTAGAACCTTAAATAATAAAATAAGCTCTGTGAATATGTCAAAATTAAACTAATTTTTGCTTAAAATGAGAGGATTTCCAATTAGAGCAAGTACTTATATGGAAACCAGATATTAAATGATGATGATCAACATATTACTATATTTGCCAAAATATTCATGATGTAACCCATTTTTTATTTAACTAAAACTGATTTCCTCATTTGAGGTGATTAGTACATCAAAAAGTTTTTCATTACTATTGTTGTTGCTATTTTTAATTTATTTTCAATTTTTCCTTATAAAGTCTGAATCACTATAAGACAGCAACTGTTGTTAAGGCAGGAGGACATTTCTTTCCCCTGAAAATATGTAATCTAGCTTGTTTTTCTAATAATTCCAGTTGTCAAAGCCAGACATCTGAGCATCATCCTATGCTCCTACTTTCTTTAAAGCCTGCAAGATACCCATTCATTGTACTTTGTTTTGTTTTGACTTCTTACCTCTCACATTCACCTCTTTCTCTCTAGTTGTTTGTCTATATTTAGGCTTTCATAAAATTAAATCTTGTGAAACTGGCTCTCCAAGTGTCCAGACTGACTTTATTTTGCCTCTTTATAAAATGAATATCAGATGTCATTCTTTTTTTTAATGCTTCAATAGATTCATATAATTTACATACGGAATAAAGTAATTCAGCATTCTCTTTACTTCATTCTTCATTAAAAGAGTAGGAAATTAATGAACTGAAGATAAATCTTTTATGACCTTTGGCAAGGGTTATTGTCCCTTGTAGAAAATCTACTCTCTTGCAGGATTTCCTCTCTGCCTACTTGGCTAGTGCAGGGAGAAGGGTCACAGGTGGCTCCCATGAGAGACAGTCTTCTTGTTTTGGATGATGTAGCTCTCCCTCTCTCTCTCTCTATCATTATTATTAATAGTGTAGAAAGATACTGCTAATTGAATTTGGGGTTAAGATTGAAGTTGAGAGCCACCAAAGAGAGCCTTCAATCAACACTAATTATAGGGTTATTGGACCACTATCAGTGCAGGTAAAGAAATTCTTCCAATATCCTAAATCAATCCAGAGAGTTAGTTGGAACTCTTGGTAAAGATCTTATTCTAATGAAATTGAAAATATGCTTTATATTTGCTATAGGATAATATCCCTCAGAGACCTCTGGAGAGGTAGCCTTGATTGCACAGGATTCTAGAATTCAGAATTTGTTCCATAGCTAGAGTCTCACTTACTATACTAACTGGATTAACATTGAAAGAGGAAGTGAAGTCTTTGGTTGGGTTTTGTCCATCACTAGTCCTCTTCTCTCATAAATCCATCCCTCCATTCTCCTTACCTATATTCCTATTTAGTTATGCCTCATTTTCCAATATCTGTATTTCAACCATGCTTTTCTTAAGGCTGTAGTCATTTTTTTAATGAAGTATATTTTTATTTTTATTGATTCCTTTTAGTTATATTTAACATGTTTTAATATAATCACAAAAGCATGGAATATAATTTATTCTAATTCACTCCACAGCACTTTCCCTCCCCCTGGTTTCCTCCTCCTCTACTGATCCTTCTTCAATTTATTAGTAGTCTTGTTGTTTTCTTTAAAATAGTGTCTTGTGAATATATTTGATATTGGAATTCACTGTGCTATATTCCTGTACATACAACTTTGAAGGCATCTTTCCTGTATAAACCTCAAGCAGCCTGCAAACTCTTAATCCTTAAACTATCAATGTAAAGATCATTCATTTTCTGTTCTCCCAAAGAGACCTTATTATAAAACACCTAAAAGTTAATTGTATCTTCACTATACTGTAGACCTTTGTATGTGATTATTGTGTTGTATTGTCTGTAATACCTAGTAAAGACCTTGACAGTTAATACACTTATTGTAATAACTCAAAAAACACAGGCCTTGAGCTGGGTGTAGAGGTTCACACCTATAATCCCAGCTAGTAGGGAGGCTGAAGTAGGATGTTCCCAATTTCAAGTCTAGCCTCTGCAATTTAGCAAGACCCTGCCTCAAAATAAAACTTTAAAAAGACCTGGGGATTTAGCTACTTACCTAGCACATGTAAGTCCCTGAGTTAAATCCCCCATAGCACAAATTAAGAACAATAATGCTGATGATAACAAGCACAGGTCTTAGAACCAGGAATACTAGATTTGAGCATTTGTTCTGTTATTGTTACCTTAGAACAAGTTTGTTCTTGTTTGTTCATTTCTTTATTTGTTTTGAGTCATTCAGTCATCTGCCAAGTATATTGAAAACTCAGTCATCCTGATTAGGTGGTTATACTTATCAGTAAACAAAGATAAAATTATCTAGCATATGTGGTAAAATAAGTGGAAAAGTGTAGATCAGAGTAAAGGCTAGTAGAAATCTTGGGAGGTGGTTCAGTGAGATGGTCAGTCCAGTCTCGATGACATGACAACTTTCAATCAATGATTTAAAAGAGGTGCAGCTTACTTGGGGTACAGCCATTTGTGAGAGAGAGTAACCAACTGGAAATCCCTGCCTGGCATATGAGTCCTACACCAAGGATACCAGTATCTCTAGAGTGGGTGAGGAGAAGAGGGCAGAAAGCAAAATGGGAACTAGATTGTGAAGTCTTGAAGACCATTAGGAAGGTTTGAGTTCTTACTGTGAGCAGAATGAGAGGCCATTGGAAGGGTTAGAGTTTAAGTGGGGCTAGGGGAGGGCATCATATTCCAAGTTTTTGCACAAAAGTAAAGACTCAAGAGGACTCAATGGCAGCATTTCAGCTAAGAGATGATGTAGATTGAATTGAGTCATATGCTAGAGGTAGAAAATAATTGGTCATAATCTAAAGACATTGTGAAGGTAGATCTTGGCAGAACTGTGCCTACCAAGTCTGAGAGATCCACCAGACAGATGAGTAGAGATTTCTCTGGGGTGTCAGATACATGAGTCTTTACTTCTGTGGAGAGGCCAAGGTTAAAACAAATTGTAACCAAATGGATGATTGGTAAAGCTATAAAACTTGATGATGTTACTAAAATAATCATTGTCAATAGAGAAGAAAAACTCATGTAATAGTCAAGGAGTCATGTTAACATTAAGAATTCATGGGAATAAGAATAAGTAAAAAATACTGAGAAGAAAAGAAAAAGGTGAAGAAGAATCACCCACATATGGTACACCAGAAATTGAATGAACTGTTTCAAAAAATAAATGTTCAATACTACTATGTGTTATTGCTAAATCATAGAGCTAAGACTGGTAATTGAGTTGGGGATGTTTTGCAGAAGAAGAACATTTGCCTTTCATGCTCAAGACCCTAAGTTCAAAACCCAGCATCACCAAAACAAAAAACAAGAAAATCTGACCATTGACTATCAAACTGTCAGATATAGGAATATGAAAGTTATTGTTGATTTGTTAAGAGTTAACTGTTGTGAAGTGATGAGAGACAGATGAAATGATAATGAGCATGAAATGTTTAAGAGATTAAAAATTAGCTTATATATTACATATATTGATATATATTAAATATTACTATTATCATTTATATCATATAATATTATATTAATAATGTTATATATACATGAAAAGTTACATGGATTATTTTTTTTTTCTTTTTTTTCTTGTAAACAAATGGGATACATGTTGTTTCTCTGTTTGTACATGGAGTAAAGGCATACCATTTGTGTAAACATAAATTTACATAGGGCAATGTTGTTTGATTCATTCTGTTATTTTTTCCCTTCCCCCCAGGATTATTGTTTTAGTCAGCTTTTTTGCCACTGCTACTAAAAGTCCCAACCAACAAAATTGTAGAGAAAGAAATGTTTATTTGGGAGCTCATGGTTTTAGAGGTTTCAGTTCATGGGCAGCAGACTCCATTCCTTGAGGCTTGAAGTGAGGTAGAACATCATGGCAGAAGAAAGCAGCTCATGTGATGATCAGAAAGCAGAGAGACTCCACTCACCAGATAAAAAATATATACCCCAAAACCACACCTCCAATACTCCACTGCCTCCAGTTACCACTCAGTTAATCCCACCAGGGGTTTGATTTACTGATCAGGTTAAGGCTTTCACAATCCAATCATTTCTTCTTTGTACTTCCTTGTGTTGTCTCACGTGAGCTTTTGGGGGACAACTCACATTCAATCCGTAAGAATTATGGATATATATATATTTATTTAGGTCATAAATATATCTTAATATATATGAACCTTTTCAAATTTGTGTGCTGTTATAAAGGAGAACAAAGAAATGAGTCTATAATAGGAAGGCAATGTGGATTCTAGGCATACATACACACACACACACACACATACACACACACACACATATTCACACAGGGCATAACATTCTTGGGTAGCTAAAAGACTTGGTATGTAACATACTACCTTCAGATATGTTCCAGAAAAATCCATGCACCGTTCTAAGAAGAAAGAAAACTAGATGAGTTCAGAAACAGTTAGGTTTGAATGTGGGATTGAAGCCTGCAGAAGTAACCACCTATATTATTTTTCTATTGCTGCATAACAAATTACTTTGACTTTGACTGTTTAGAATAATCCATGTTAATTTCTCATAGTTTCCACAGTTGTGGGTACATATAACTCAGCTGCATCTAGTGCTTAGAGTCTCAGAAGGTTACACAAGATGCTAGTCAGGACTGGGTTTTATCTAGTTTTGGGGTCTTGCTCCCAGTTCTCTTGATGGTTGAAGCATTTATTACTTTGCATTTGTAGAACTCAAGACAGTTTGCTTCTTCAGAGCTCAACATGCAGAGAAATGTACTATGCTACTTTGAATCTACCTTGGGAAAAGGTTTAGGCCTCTTTAAGTCTCTTCTGATTAGGTTAGACCCACTCAGGTAATTTCTCATTGAATTAATTAAAATCAAGTATTATCACCACAAAAAATGATGAATCTATAAGGTAATGCATATGTTAATCAACTCAATTTAGTCAGTATACTACATATATATATTTCAAAACATTATGTAGTATATAATTAATGTACACAATGCTTGTCTATTAAAAAATACAAGTGAATTAGGGTACAAAATTTAAGTGATCAGGGAACTCAGCTACAACTGCTAAATCCCTTCATCTTTTCCATGTAATGTGATGGATACCCCATCCCCTTCCCATATTTTTATGAGTTAGGAATAGATCTCTGGATCTGCCCATAGTCAAGGTAGGGGCCTATATAAGAGTGTAATTAATTGGTGTGTTTATCATCTAGTTGACTTTTCCATTTCCCTTTCATATAAGTAAATAAGAAACAATGTCAACCACTAAGGAGTCAATGAAAGTAAAAGGGAAAAAGAAAAGTTTAGAAGACAATTTAAGGAGGAGGAGGACAGAGAAGACTGGATGTTGTATGCTTGGTAGGCAGTGTTTGGCTCCCTTGAGATGGACACAGTTAGCATCATCTCATGTTTTTCTTCAGTCATGTTAGGCAGTGTGAGTTCTGTAGAATGGAACAAGCAGAGGGTTGGATTTTAACACATGAGAGTACGGCAAAGTAGAAGAGGTAAGGTAGTTTGAAGATGAGGAGTTAGAATGTTAGTTAATGGAATAATGAACTAAATTAGTTTTGTGTGCTCTGAAATGCATAAAATAGTACTTTTCCCTAGTATTCATTAAAAACATATTTACTGAATTTATATTATGTATTTGAACCCAGAATAGTACTATAAACCCTCTGAGTATTCATTGCTTATTTTTAATAATCACCAATTCCTTTGCCTGTTGAGGAAAATCTGAAAGGGATATTAGATGTGTCTAAATCATTAATAAATATGTAACATTTACCTTTATCTCTCACTGTATATGAAATGCTCTTCAGTATTTAATGGCTTCCCTTAATAAACAAAACACAGGTTATTTTTATGACTTTCAGAACTTTTCCTAGTCTCAGAATACTTTTGAAATGCAGATATAATGAATATGAAATATAATCAAAATGTCTTAAAATATACTTGTCTATTTTACAAAGATGATATTAAGACCCTCCACTATACTTCATGTCCTAAATGAAGTTGAATATTGTTATATATAAATTTGAAGAGCTATCTCATTTCTGTACACAGTAAGTCATATTCTGAACTCATCTTTTATATGGAGTCCAGAGGTGTCTTACTCAGAGTGCCAGTAGGTTTGGGTTCCTTTGGGCAAGCATCTCAAGTGACTACACAAGAAATCATAGGATGTCACGATGAGAAGGAACAAGCAATAAGAAGGATTTTGTTTGTTCATTTATTTGTTTTTCCTATTAAGAGGATCAGAACTATGTGCTGAAAATGAGATAAGAGATGAAATATGAGTAAAAGCAGGAGAAAAGCAAGGTCGATTTCAACATATTCTTTTATTACTAGTAAAGTTACTAAAGATTAGCAGCTTAGTCCATTATTAAGTTAATGACTCTGTTTTGAACTTGTGTTGGGTAATGTCTATGTTGTTGCTTCTAGAAGAAAAACTTTCTAAATTACACTCTACTCTGTATCCTGAAAAATTTATATTCCACAGTGTTAGTTCCACATTATTACTTAATAGTATAGAGTATTCTAACTGCAAAGTCCTGAATTCACCTATGTATGAAGTGTTTTCCTAATGTCCACATTCTGTAACCATTATTATTTTTTGTCTAGTGTGGACACTACATATTGTTCCATAATAAAGTGGTGACTTTGCTTATATATGCAATAATTTCATTAAAATTATGGAAAACAGAGAAGTTGATAATGGCTAACATTTTAAAAATTCCTGATTCCTGGGGAAAAAAAGGCAAGAATCTAACTGGAAAAATGACATGGATGATGAAGTAATTGCCTTATTTAAAAATTATGACACTAATGGGAGCAAAAGGAAAAGTTAAAGGAAGAGAAAGCAAAACCACAGTGATTGTCTCTTTAAAGAAAGGCATTAGAAAAATTATAGGCAAAGAACAGATTTCTTTTCTGCTCTAAGAATTATAATTTATATGATTTGATACCATAATTTTTTAGATCGAGCATACTTGATCATTTTCCTCATTTGTACTTTTTCTGCATCCTTGCCTGATACTTTTTATCATTTAATTACCTTATCAATCACTTCCCCCCTTTAGTTCTTAAGTACTACTGAAAATCATCTTCACAGTGTTGGAAAGCAAAATTGATTTGCTCTCCCTCCATCTCACTCTCTCGCTCTCTCTTTTTAAGTAGCAGGCACTACGACTGACATAGTTCAAAATTATATATTAGATTTTAACAGGTGGTTAAGTGTTTATTAAGCTTTTGCCCTTTTATCTTATAATGGTAGGAGTCCAGTGGAAGTAATATAATTAAAATAACAAAAATGAAAATGATATATCAGAGCAAACAGAAGAAACTGAGTCTGCCTTTAGTTGAATTAGTTCCTTAAATACAGTGAACCCAGGACAAGCTAATATGGAACTCAAGATAGACAGTCACACAAACATACACACTTTTTTAATGATTCTGGAAATTATTCCTGGTTCGTTTGCTACGGTGATTCACAGTCATGTTTAGAAAGAAGTACAAACTGATTTTAATACTTAATATAACCACTCACAAAAAATTATGTTACATTTTTCTGTCACTATTCAATATTGAAAGATATGCTCTTAAATGATTTTAGGCCAGAAGTGTTTCTAAAAATATGCTAAAATGATCAAATTGACATTTTATTTATGGGGTTTATTTCAATAAACATTAAGTTCTTAAAGGCGTCATGGATTTGCCTTCACAAAGTACTGTGATATCCCAGATACTACCTCAGAACAGAAAAACAGATATTAGGAATAAATTTGTACAGTCTGAATCAAGCACTGGTTTAGTTAATGTTAACATAGCAATGTCAGATCCCAGTTGTGACAAGTGTACTATAGTAAAGTCAGATACTAACACCAGGGAAACTGGGTGAGAGATGTAGGGAGCTCCCTCTTCTGTGACATTTCTGTAAGTCCAAAACTCACAGGGTACTAACATATAAAGTTCACTTATAAAACGTTCTTAGTGTCTGTGAAATGAGCTGGCATGCTATTAAATGGCATATATTCAGTGGCATTGTCTTCTGCAATTCCTTGGGAATAGAAAGCGTACCTATTACACTCATAGATATGACTGAGGAAGCTTCTAGACCTAATATAAAAAGGTCTATCTTCTTGAGCTCCATATGATTGAAAAGAAGAGAAAATGTACTAGAAAAGGAATGATTTCAATTTTACAAAGACCTTAGAGTAAATAAAGAAGGCCCAGTGGTTCTTTCAGTTAGCAAAATTGTTCTTGAGTGGAGAACTGGTTTCTGGAAAAAAAATCAAACCCATGTTAGTGAAATGTAGTCTTCACAAAACTTAAAATAAATCCAAGGACCTCAGAAAGTATAGTGTCAATTCATAAACACTTGCAGTCAGACAAAAGCCTTGTAAGATGTTTAAAGAATGCCTAATTCTTTAATTAGGCATTCTTCATTAATGTCTAATGCCTAAGGATCCCTAGAAGATTCCAAGAATCCATGTAAGAACAAGTTAGAATTTTGACCTTAAATCCATTGTTCCACAACAGCTACACAGTGGGCTCAATGCAGAAATTACCCTGTCTTGAGGAATTTTTTCAGATGTGATTATAAAGTAGACAATGATTTTAAAGATAAAATGTTCACAGGTGTTTTGTTAAATGAATTATATATCAACTTTGAAAGGGACAACTGCAGGAATACAAATTTTAAAAAGGCCTATAGATCCCCAGGACATGAAGGGCAGGAAGCAGGGTAAGAAAACTCAATGTCAATTGATCACTCTTTTTGGGAAAAGAAAGATGTTTCAGAGGGAAGAAGCAAGAATTTGGAAGACATAGTTGAGGTATGATAATTTCCCACAGGACATTAATAAAGGATTTTAGCTAAGAAACTAATATCTTGGGGCCTGGTAAATTTCAGAATTGCTATGAGCCAGTGACCACAACAATCCTACCATTTTACCTTTTGTGGATGGGAGTGTATATTAAAATTATTCTATTCCTTATTGCCATTATCTGTTGCCTATCTGAATAACAAGTAACTTGTCTTTACATCACAGATCTTCAAACTGAGAAAACTCTACCAATGTGCTTCGTCAACATTAGGACTTTATTTAGATGACAATATCCTGGGCCATGAATCTGAACTCATGTCTTAATAGAATAAAACCTCTGGTATTTTGAGAGAATGTTAGTGTATTGGTTATAAAAGAAAATGTAAATAATATGTGACTAGAGGGTAAACAGTAACTCTGTCAGCTCACTTGATAAAGCATGAGCATCTTAAAAATGGTTGATTTGTTTTTTCGTTGCTTTTCCTGTTGAGTGGGGCCTCTATTGTGCATCCCCTTAAATCTGGGAAGGTTTTGTGACTGTCTTCATCAATAGAGTATGGTAGAAGTAAGGCAATAAAAGGTTCTACACCTGGCTTTAATAGACTATCATTTTCTACTTGCTGTCTCTCAAATCACTGATTCTAAAGGAAGCAGGACATCATATAGAAAGTCCAACTTTGCTGAGTTTGGCTTGCTTTGGAAGGTCCAAGCTAGTAGTATGGGAAGAATGCCAGTACTCCAGCACTTCCATGCCTGGTAGCAGGCAGGTAAGGGAAGGAGATACATGGCGACCTCAGTAGTATACCTATAGAGAGGAAAAATAGATCTGGGACTGTTAAAGCTATTTCCATTCTTTAAGGTATTCCAGACAGCCTGGAGCAGAGAGGAGCCATCTTCACGGCAGTATACTGAAATTCCTAACTCAAAGAATCATGAGCAGTACAAAAAGTGTTGCTGCTTTGTGCCACTGTTTTGGAAGATTTTTTCATGCAGTAATAGGTGGAGAAAGCATAATATCATACTATGCTAGATGACTAGGATATTGTTTGCTGCATAATAATTATTTTATAACACTAAAGTAAAATAATTTTGCCCTCTTTTCCTTTCAGTGTTTACATCTTAAGGCAGGAAAGAGATTTTGGATGGTCTTTGAGGGGGCAAATAGCTTTAAATTGGGTTCATTTAATAATTGTTATATGGTTGATTTAGATTCTCTCTGTTGAGCAAAGTTGCCTGTGAGACTTCCATCCTATAATCTTACAACTAGGTAAAGAAAGGGAAGAATATCCAATTAAACACAAAGTTTCCTCAGTGAATTTTAAAGATCATTTTTAAAGGGCTAACACAGTATCAGATTGGGAAAATAATGAAGGACGAGAGCCTAGATTGCCAATTTCTCTCACATAATTCCTTTTATTGGTCGGGGGGGAATCTCACCTTCCCATTTCTAATCATATGGATTCAATTTAGAGGCTTATGTCAGAAATGACGTAGGAAATTGATTGGAGAGGATTTGAGTTATATTATCCTACAAGCATATAAAATGCTTGTGGAAATCTCTGAGTAAATTTTCATCAGAAACTTTTGGTCAACATAAGGATTAGGCTTAACATCATGCAAGACAGATCTCATGTGCCAAATGAGATTGCCTATGGTTGTATTATTCAAAAGACCTCTATTTTATTTCAACAACAATAAGAGGCCAAGATTCTGAGAAATAGAGATGATTAGTTTTAGAAACCATATCAGATCAATAGCATTTGGTGACAGGAGACTTGAGTTTACTCCATAGTGTTTGAAGAAGAGAACAAGATATGTTAATTTGCAGGAACAAAACTTTTCAGACAAAACAGGACTTGGTGTACTTGGAGAACTGCAGAGGGATTCAATGTGGCTGGAGCATAGAGATTAAAGGAAACAGATCTTATACATCAGATAGAATTGGTGACATAAGCCAAGTTATGAAGAGACTTGAAGGCTAAGGAAAGGAGTTTTATTTTACTTAAAGGATAGTGGTATATCTATCAGTCAGATATCTCTGTGTAACACATGAATTTCTTGGTTAAAAACAATAAATGAATGTATCTAGTTCATAAGCCTGCTGGTCTTCTGGGTTGTGCAGCTGATCTTGTCTGGACTTGCTCACATATTAGTGCTCAGCTAGTGGGTGAGTCTGGGATTGGGTATTCCAGGATGTCCTACATTGAAATGATGAGGCTGTAGTTCTTTTTGTCTCTCAGCTGCTATAAGACTAAGTTTGTTCTCATGGACCAGGTAGGGGCTTAAGAGTGAATACAGAAACCCAGAAAAATATTAAAATATGTCTTATTACATTCTATTAGTCCACAGGAAGTCAGAGGTCCCAGATGTAAGGAATAGAAAAATGGATTCCATTTTTAGGTGACAGAATCTTCAAAGTTATACTACAAAGTGTATGGAAGGATGGAGAATTTAGACCACTTTTATATTCTATTGACAGTAGCATATCCCAGGGAAATTGAGGAAGAGACATTGGAAGAAAGGATACATTTTATTTTAAATGCATGGAGTTTGTGATTTCTAAAGTGATTCCAAGTCATAATGTCTGGGAGTTGGTTGGAAATATAGTCTTGGATTAGGGGGAAGAGTCCTGAATTAGATATACTTGGACAAGAACTAGAGAAAGAGATTAAGTCTCTTCTCTTTTCTTTTTTTTTTTTTTTTTTTGCTTTTTATTTCAGAATAGTAATGAAGATTATTAGGATCAGTTTTCTGTATCATTTTTATTCTAATATTATGGGATTCTTATTTTTCTATGTATGTTTTCATTAAACAAAACACATAAATCTAAACTTTTTTACATGAAGACAATATTTGTAACCTTTCAACATTGCTTTGTCTGGTATCCTTGAGGTGTCAGTTGTCAAGACTCTTAATCAAAAATATGAAAAATCAATCTCAATAAATATAGACTCATGTATACACAGCACATTTTTACAAACAAATTGTGAAGGTACTCCAAATGTTGCATTGCTATATCCTACAAATTTCTCTATATGTACATGATTGGCTAAAATAGGATAATTATCTAGTTTTCTTCTACCAGAGGTATTAAGTATAAGATGATGATTCCTTGTTAGGAATTTGTTGCTGGTAGATATAACTTCTTTATACTGGAATAAAAGGGATAAAATGTTTTAAAGAGAAAAACTCATCATAAGACATTGGCCAGGCATATAAAGTGGCTTAGAGCATGGAAATATAGCTTTTGATTTAAAACAGGGTATATAAACAGTGGGTGAATATAATTAGCAGTAATGTACTATGTATTTCAAAATAGCTAGAGAAGAAATTGAATATACTCACCACAAAAAGTGATGAAATTTTAAGTTGATAGGCCCTTCACCTGATTTGGTCACTACCCAAGGTATAATAGACCAAAACATCATATATAGATATGTAAATATGTTTCCCATAAAATGTACATAAATATTTATAATTATGTTTAATTAAAAAAATGTTCTAAAGCATTTAAGAATGTCACACACCAGTATTTTAATTGTTATTTGTTTCTATTTTATTCTTTTTTTTAAATTTTTTAATTTTTATTATTTTTTTTTTATTGTATACAAATGGGATACATGTTGTTTCTCTATTTGTACATAGAGTCAAGGCATACCATTTGTGTAATCATACGTTTACATAGGGCAATGATGTTTATTTTTTTTTCCTTCCCCCCCACCCCTCCCACCCCTCCCACCCCTCTTTTCCCTCTATACAGTCCTTCTTTCCTTCATTCTTACCGCTCTCCTTATCCCTAACCCTAAACCTAACCCTAAACCTAATGCTAACCCCTCCCACCCCCCATTATATGTCCTCATCCACTTATCAGCGAGATCATTCGTCCTTTAGTTTTTGAGATTGGCTTATCTCACTTAGCATGATATTCTCCAATTTCATCCATTTGCCTACAAATGCCATAATTTTATCATTCTTCATTGCGGAGTAATATTCCATTGTATATATATGCCACAGTTTCTTTATCCATTCATCAACTGAAGGGCATCTAGGTTGGTTCCACAATCTGGCTATGGTGAATTGAGCAGCAATGAACATTGATGTGACTGTATCTCTGTAGTATGCTGATTTTAAATCCTTTGGGTATAGGCCAAGGAGTGGGATAGCTGGGTCAAATGGTGGTTCCATTCCAAGCTTTCTGAGGAATCTCCACACTGCTTTCCAGAGTGGCTGCACTAATTTGCAACCCCACCAGCAATGTATGAGTGTTCCTTTTTCACCACATCCTCGCCAACACCTATTGTTGCTTGTATTCTTGATAATCGCCATTCTAATTGGGGTGAGATGAAATCTTAGGGTAGTTTTGATTTGCATTTCCCTTATTACTAGGGATGTTGAACATTTTTTCATATATCTGTTGATTACTTGTAGATCTTCTTCTGTGAAGTGTCTGTTCATTTCCTTAGCCCATTTGTTGATTGGATTATTTGTATTCTTCGTGTAGAGTTTTTTGAGTTCTTTATAGATTCTGGAAATTAGCGCTCTATCTGAGGTATGGTTGGCAAAGATATTCTCCCACTTTGTAGGCTCTCTCTTCACATTTCTGATAGTTTCCTTTGCTGAGAGAAAGCTTTTTAGTTTGAATCTATCCCAGTTGTTGATTCTTGCTTTTATTTCTTGTGCTATGGGTCTATTTTATTCTTTAAGCAATTTGGAAAATGCAAGAAAGTATTATAAAGATGAAACTAAAATTCACACAAGATCAAGCACTCCAGTATATAACTTGATGTATTTTACACACATAATCACATAATTTGTAAAATTGAGGTCATATTACTTATAACATATTTATCTTGCTTCTTTCAGTTAATATTCTTTTAGTAAATTCAGTTCACAGTTATCATTAAGAAAAGTATTTTCATTCTTTATTATTGGACAATAGAGGTACATTTTCATGGTTAGAAATGTTTATTTTTTCCAGTTTGGGAACTTTTCCTTCTGGCTTTATGTCTTCCTATTTGAGTGATGTCTAATTGGTTAATTATAATATATATATATATTAATTACTATATATATATATATATTTCTAATATATATATATTATATATTAATTACAATATATATATTTCTAATATTTAAATTACATATAGTAATATTTACAAATATACACAAATATATGTTTTATTTTGAAAGAAAATCTATTTCTCCTTTTAGTCCCTTAAGACAAGTTCATTTTTCAGCTGTTCAAGACAAAAACCTCATAGTCAACCTTTATCTGTTTTGTTTTATATTTTTCTCACTATATGTGTTAGTCAACTTTTGGTCACTGTGACCAAAATACCTGGGAACAAAACTTGAAGGAGGAAAAGTTCATTTTGGGCTCACAGTTTCAGAGGTTCAGTCCATGGCCAACCAAATCTATTGTTCCAACACTGAGGTGTGGCACAGCATCATGATGGAAAGGCATAGTGGGGAAGTTGCTCAGCTTGTTGCAGTCCAGAAGCAAAGAGAGAGGGACAGGAGCCAGGGATAGGATACAGTCAAAGGGTGTGCCTCCATTGACCTATTTCCTCCTGGCATGCCCTACCTGCCTACAGTTACCACCCAGTAATTCATTCAAATTATTAATTAATAAAATGTATTAATCCACTGATGAAGTTGTAGCTCTGATAATCCAATTTTTTCAAACCTCTAAACATTGGCGCATTTCCTTAACACATGAGCATTTCAGAGAATATTCCTAAATCCAAACCACATCACCATACTTTAGTTCTAGTCTGCCTTCCAATGTTGTCAATTGTATCTTCAAGATGTATTCAGAATTCAACCAATTCTTGCAACATTGCTTCCACATCTGACTAGCAGTTCCATCTGATCTCATATCACCTTTTGTCGGGTAAATGTAAAAAAGTACCCAAAATGCCCTAAACTTTTGACTCCATACTTACTTCTTCACAGAGCCACTAAGTAAGCTCTGAAAAAAAAAAGAAAAAAAAAAAAATGTCATTCTTATGCAAAAATCTTCCAATAATTTCACATCATTCTTAGAGTTAAATTCAAAGTCCTTGGTTTGTGCTACAAGGTCCTGTGTGACCCATCAGCAGGCTACCATTCTGACCTCAAAATAAAATGACTCTATTGACAGTGTATCTGTCTTGAGTCTTTCTCCTCCCTCTACTCCCTGTCTGGGAAGATGTTCTCCTTAATTTGCATATGCTTACCTCCTTTCACTGATTTCATTCAGTTCTCAGTACAAATCAGGGACCTTTCCAGACATCATGAATACATCCTTATCTCCAAGCACTGTCTGCACCCTAATCCAACATTTTTCTGTCATCACAACATTTATCATAAAGTTACCTAATATATATTATCTGTCTTTTATTTGTAATTGCACTATTATATAAACTCTGAGAATCACTGCTACAGCAATAACACCTAGAAAGGTACAAAATAAATATTAGTTGAAGAAGAAAATGAACATATTTAAACAATCTTCTATATAGAAACCATGTAATTGTTGTATATTTCCATTTTGTTTTTGTTGAAAATTACATTTTGTATATATTTTCTCTGAGTAAGTTCACTCATTCATTCATTTAACAATGTGAATGGTCTTTATTTATAACAGTGCTACATTTTAATTTGTAGCTATAAAATATTTAATTAACCCTCTTTTAAAGGACATTGGAGGCATTTACAGTTTTGTGTAATGACAAAGAATGCCTTATTTCACACCACAAAATTATTCCTAGAAGTAACATTTCTGAATTGAAATATATTGACAAATATATCCAGATAGCCCTCATGAAAGTTCCATGGATTTACACCCCAGTTTAAGAATAGATTGAGAGGGTTTTGTTTGGATATTAAAAATCTTTAGCAAAGTGATTTTTAAAGTATTTATTCTTTTATCATTTTACTTTGAATTTCCTTTTATTTACAGTATATAGTTGCTCTTTTCTGAATTGTTCATTTGCTTGTGAGATGCCTAGAGTTAGAATCTAAAGATACCATGGTATGGAATAGACAGGCTGCTATGACTGATTAGTCTTCAAAGAGTTCTTGCCAGTGTTTCAGAAAATTAATAGAACAATTATAATAATGGATAATCACTGTTGTGCTAAGAAGACATCCATGGGAAGTTAATAAAAGGTTTCTAAATAGAGCAATAATTAAGAGAAAGAATCCTAAAGAGGAGTTGGTGAAAAACAGGGACAGAAAGAAGAATTTAAGACAGAAATGTGTCTAAACAATTGAAAGTCTAGATGAAACTATGGCATGTTAAAAAAAAAATTGAACAATGTCTGGTTGGCCAGGGGAGAGTCAAACAGAACAGGCAGCAGCTCAGGATGTAGAAGGGCCAGATCAACAGCCTCTTCAAGATGAGTTGCTGCTGGAATTTTGAGTCTATAAACTCTATGCCTTGATTCCCTAGGCAGTTTCCTTCTTGTTAAGTTTTTCCAGGGCGAGGAAATGGAAATAATTTAGAAACTGGTGAGTAAAGGACTTCCTTCTGTTCTCATTTCCTGGGAAAGTTGCTCCAGCAGCAAAGGCAGTCACACCTTTCAGCTTCATTTTGCCTTTCCAGCCCCAGCTGTGGTGTGTCCCCTCAGATATCTGAGCCATAACCGTGGCAAAGCTTCTCTCTCTTGTTAACTTCTCTTCTTTAGTTCACCTAGCTTTCAGGGTGGTAGCAAATACTTAATTACTAACATCTGGATTACTTTAACATCTGTTTTTAAAATTTTCCATGTTCCTATAACTGTAACCAATTGTCATTTGAATATCTTCCACTTGAAATATTTTCCAGTTTCTAGCCTATTGATTGCTATTTTTATAATTTTTGCTTTCCATTTCCTCAATTCTTATTATTTTAGATACTGCTCTAGAACCCCTGACTGGTGATTGACCCTAATTTTCAAATGGAAATTTGATTAGTGCTACTTAATTGTGGCAGGTAGAATTTTGTGTTAAACTCATAGGACTTTCTAAATTTTCTGAACTTATAAACATTGCTAATGGAAAAAAGCAGAAACTAAGCAGAAGTGTTATGGAATATTCAAGACATCTAGAAAGAATAGTTGAGAGAATCATAAAGCCTGGAATAATGTGAAAGTTTGCTTCATAAATCTCTTTAAATTCATGTCATATATTTAAGAACCTTGGTATAATAGAAGACTTGTTATGACCATTGTTTGTACACACACACACACACACATCATATGAAACCCAAAGACTGGATGATAGTAAAAGAATAGTTCTGAATTTTTTACTTCAAAATATTCAAGAAAATGATGAACATTTTTTAAGATTCAATTTTCCAATCAGTAGACCAAATATGTACATAAGCCAGAAAATGTTAAATAAGGGATTTTGTTATATATTCAAAATAATTTCAGTATCATTGGAATCTCAATAGGCAAATTTAGAGGCTTTTTGATTTTTAATTTGTAACAGATTGAGAAATCAGTATTGGCCTGGATGAGACATATAGAGTAGAAACAGAATCCTATTTTAAGAAATACTTTACTCTAGTTTAAAATTAAATTTCAGAAGTAAATCGTGTGACTTTTGTGAGAAAAGCAATTGCCATAGGGCTTCTTTATAATTTATTTCTCTTATTCCAAGAATAGAAACCCAGGATCCTAAAAGCAGAAGAATTATTAAAGATCAAAATTTGGCTCAATACTGATTGCTTTTTGATTCTTTATGAGACAATAGCTGTCAAAAATACAATCCTATGTCATCATCAGATATTTCAGTATTTCATAATGCACTTCATGTTAGATTCTGAAAAGTGGGAAAAAGGGTTTTATTTTGATTCCTATACTTTTTTTAAAAAAAATGAAGAGTTATAAGGTAAAACATGGCCATTTATTTATTTTTATTTTATTTTTTCCTTTAAGATATATATGATAGTAGAATCCATTTTAACATAACCTTAAAAGCCTGGAATATATCTTGTTCTAATTCAGTCCCCAGGACCTCCCCTTCTTCTCCCCTCTCCCATCCCCTACTCCATTCCCTCTACTCTATTGATTTTTCTGCCATTTAACCATAGTTATTTTTTAAAATTTATTTCTTGTGGATGTACACAATGGTAAGATTCACTATGGTGTATTCATATATGCGCATAGGAAAGTTATTCATTCCACTGTCTTTCCTTTTCACACATCCCTTCCTTCCCTTCATTCCCCTTTGTCTCCCCCAATGACTTTATGACATTTTCTGGTAAAGGGATGGATCTGAACACTATCATGCTAAGTGAAATAAGGCAATCCCAGAAAACCAAAAGGTCAAATGTTTTCGATGATAGGTAGATGCTAACCCACAATAAGGGGGCAGAGGAGTATAAAAAAAAAAGTCCAGTGGAGTAAATATGGCATTTAAACAAACCTCTGTCTCTCATCTGTCTATATATGTAGTATATTCCATTTAATATATATGAAATTGTGTCTATTAAATATTTGTTATATAAAATATATGTGTAATATGTTACATATGCTCTCTGAATTAAAAATTTAGAAAATGTTATTAATTTAACCTCTTTGTAGAAATTATATAATTAACAATGGGATGTAGATTAGGAAATATTTACTTAAAAGAAAAGGTTTAGGAAGTTCCCAAACAAAATTCACAATTTTAGATTTAAAAAAATGTAAGAATGTCATTAAAACATACTAAATGGAATCTAATAATATCTTGGTTGTATCATGATTACTTTAGAAAATCAGTGAATTAGTGTTGATTTATTTTTTAATCTGTGTTGCACAGATCAACAACATGGAACTTTCTAAAAGTTGTTTAGGCTAGAAAACATAACCTTTATGGATAGTGGAGGGACGAAGCTCAGAGATAAAGTAACCAAGAGAGAAAAATCAAGAATGGGAGCCAAGCAAGAAAGCTGGAAAAGCCTGGCAGGGCCGGAATTCTGACATTTGGAAGATTGAGAAGCATGGATGGAAAGGTATCAACTCCATAATAAGTTTTCAGACTTTGAATAAACATAGGTAAGAATAAAGTAAAAATGGAGCTTCAGTTAAAATGTTTCACATATATACTTTACTAAGAAAGAGTACATGTAAATGAATTGGATAATTGAGGACATGCATATAAATTGGATAATATATGATTTATACACATGTGTGTATATATTTTAAACATATTTACATAATATATTTACACAATGTACTTTATATTTTTATATAAATATCTATGTATTTTTTCAAGAATAAAATACTTATATATTTTATACCTATATAATCTGAAATCAATGGTTGGCAAATTCTTCATACTTTCACTGAATATGTATAATTACCAATCAAACTGAGGCTTATATTTTATTTTAAAAATACTCCTGATTTAAATTGGGTACAACATTCTTTCATTTCATGTTGCATCCAATGAAAATATCTATTATATACTTCCCAGCTCTAATAGGACAATGAAAATTGATGCATGTGAGAATAGCTGTGATGTCCTCTGAACTCCTACAGTATGTTCAGAATGACAAAAATAATGGATGCATTTACATTTTGAATGTTTTGAATTGCCTTTGTATTCAGTGTATTTTATTATCCTCTGAGAGTATAAAATTGATAATCTGAGTATAATGTATACTAATTTTCTGTCAACTAAATTATATTGAGAACATACCATTTCTTGAATATGCTTCTAAACATCAAAGATTATAGATTATAGTAGTCTTTTTTTACTGCCTCTGGTTTTCTCTGTTCTATTGTATATAAAAGAAGGGAAAAGCAATTTCTCTATAAAATGAAAAAGTAATATAATTCAATTGTCAACAAATATAACCAAAATTATACATTCAAATAAGTACTGTCCCCTTCTAAATTTAGTGAGGAATACAGAGAGAATAGGGTTGGATTTTATGTGTGGTTTTTATAATAATCTAGCTAAGGCTTTAAACACAAACTCTGGAATTATTTTTTAAACTTTGTATATATTTTAAGTATAAGCAATAACAAAAATCTCTATACCTTTGCAATGAATTTGATTTTCAGAAACCAAACAGCATTATTACCTGAACCTTCCAAAGAAATGATTAAGAAAGGTGATTAATAATTTTGCCAAAAGGGGACATAAGATTGAAATGAGTTTTTCTCCTTAAAACGACAAATTTATCTAAAAATATTTCTAAAATTGTTTAGAGGTATAGTGGCATACATTAAGATACATGAGTTAAAAATAGTTTGCTGTTTGATTGATAGCTTTTATAAGTTGTTTGTGTATGTTAATTGATTTGTTTCTAACTGAAAGGAAGACTAACTATTCAATGTCTTTGGTTTTGGTTTCACAGTATTACAGGGGGCCTGACCACGGAAAATCAAATAATTTTGTGATAAATGTAATAAATGTTAAAACCCAGCCCTTTTCCAAGTCATTCCCTCACATAGAGCGTTGCTCATTAGAACACCTTTTCCTAATGGGCATCATGCTGCCGCTGTCCAGGGTAGCTGTAGTCCTGCTAACACCACTGTCAGACAATTGCTATTTCCTTTCCCTGGCAGGTTTTATTTGATTATCCTTAATAGCAATCAAATATGTGAGATGTATACCAAATCAAAATTACTTACAAAACATAACAAGCTAAGCAGTTTAAATTTTTAAGATTAGCATTTTTATATTACAAAAAAAATTTTTAATAGTGTCATTTCCAAGGTGTGAGGGTGACGTGGCATGATGACATCAAGTTTTATTATGACTTCAAGACTGGACAGTTCATGGAAATGAGTACTTGGAAGGTGGTGAGGAGGTGTGCTTTTATTCACCCTCTTTCTACTTTGCCATATCTTCACACATTTGTACTCAGATAAGAAATTCAAACTTCATGAGATTTGTTCTGCTGTGACTAATGGCTCAGGCTCTATCAATGTGTGATTTCTGCAACAACTGATACTCTAGAAATCCTCTTGCACTGCAGAGGATTCCTAGAAAGCAGAATGGTGTCCTAAGAAATACAGGCTTCAGAACCCTTCAGATTCTGTGGCTTAATCCTTCCTCCACCTCCCCGTGTAAGCTACTGTTGTATATGTGTTTCTTCTTTTATATAGAGAAATATTTATTTTTAACAGACAAGATTTTGCAAGATTATTTTGGCAATTTAATGAGAGAGCACCTCTCACACTGAAGATGTTCAATAAATACAATATGTATCTCCAATAGTGAGATCTCAAAGGGACATCTCAGTGAAAACTTAACTTTTGTTCAGTTTTTGTTAATTCAGAAATATTACCTGAGTACATCCTGTTTCAGGCACTCTTCTAGAGACCATTGACTCATTAGCGAAGAACTACAGAAGTCTTTAAATTTTGTGAGACCCATATTCTAGAAAGGGACAGCAACAAATATTTTTACAGATAGTGATATTTCTGTAAAGGAAAAAAAAAACATATGGAGTATACAGTCCAACAGGAAGGGAGTGAACAGCTAACCAAGAGGCATCAGAAAAGACTCGAGAGGAAAAAATTTGAGTAGCTGAAGGATTACATCTGAAAGTGGTTGAAGAAATGATTCACAAAAATTTCTACCTACAGGTTGTTCCAAGCAGAGGGAATAATAAATAATCAGGCCCTGAATTAGCATAACTGATAAATCTGAAGACAAGAAAGTAAGGGTGGCTGGAACAGTGTAGGAATGGTTAAAGAAATGGGCAGGTGGCAGAAGGCAGTGCGGGTGTTTGCAGACCACTGTAGGGACTTTAGCCTGTTTTACTTATATGGAAATCTTAAAGGGATCAGAGAACTGGAAAACAATCCGATTTATGTTTTGTCCAGATTATTTTGGTCATTATATTGAGAATAGATTTTAAAGGCGGAAGTATAGAGACCAATTAGGAGACTGTTATGATAATAAATAATGCGGGAATTAGGAGAGTAGTTTAAGTGGTGAGTTACTAAATTTTCAATATAATTTGATGTTAGAGACAACAAAATATGCAGACATGATGTGACTCTGAGAAAAGAACAGTTTATAGTAATATGTTAAGGTTACAAATATGAGCAATGCCAGATTTGTAGTTGTCATTTACTGAGATGGCAAAGACTGAAATGACATGAGAGTCAGAGAACTATTAGAAGTTTGTACTAATTTCATCTATAGAGCATTTCCCCCCTGTGTTTGATCATTATGCAATTGTTTCTTCCTTAAACTTCCATTTTTAATCTTCATTCTGGTATTATTATTTTATTGCTCATTTTTCAGTTGATCTTATTCTTAGTGATTTTAGTCCCTTTTTCTGTTTGAAGGTCAAGTAAATAACTGCCAAAATTTATCAACTAATCTCAATGCTTTTCTCTGTATATTTTAAAAAATCCTGTTTTTGAGATAATCAGGGTAAAATCTTCCTAATTCTAGAATCATGAAATCATAATTCCATAAAAAAGTGCACCCTAATTTTGTATGACTAGTTTGAGAATTTAGATTTCTTTGTTTTTGGTACAGAACTCAGTCAATTCTGAATTAAAATTACAAAAAATAATTAGACCCCTATAGAAAATCAGGAAGTAATAATTTTTCTTGGATACTGTCTCTTAACTTGTCAACAAAATTCTTTTGTCATTTTTGTCATTTTTGTTGCTGTGGTTGTGGTTGTAGACCAGAGTCTGAGGATAGGAGTCAAAACGTGATTGGTTTTAAACTAGAACAGTATAGTCTTACTTATAAAGTGGTATGGCCATACGGATCAAAGTTTGGCCTATGAACTTCAGCATAAACTGTAGAGTGTCTTTCTCCTCTAACTAAATACAGCCATTCAAATGAAATGTTGTATATTTTCACCTACTAGCAAAAAACTATGGAAGTGAATGAAGCATTTATTATACTCAAAGGATGTATATATGATCAATCTCTTATTAGCTAGAATCTAAAGGCATTTTTGTTTAAATTAGCAGTAGTAATAACACCAATAATCACAATGGCAGAGTATTTAATATTGCATAATATTGTGCTAAGTTCACAGTACTGTGCATACAAAATTGCATTAGCTTAGTTCTTGTCCTCTCAGAACTTAAAAAAGTCACTAAAAATACTTCAGAAATTCAATGGTGGCAGAGATTTTTAAATAAAATATTAGAGATTTCATTAAGAACATTGAAGATGATACCCAGGCATTCACTATTTCAAAAGACATCCACTAACTGTTAATTGCATGACAGCAAAGAAAATTTTGTTGACTAGATAGAACAATGAAAACACAGATCTTTACTTCCCATTGTGGAAAGTCATATGAGTTAAGGAAAAAAATATGGTTGAAGAATCATTTGCAGAAGTGTGCTGTGAGAGTCATGATAGCAGGAAAAATGGGAACCCATATTCAAGTATTCATTTTCAAGTCCTTGAAGTTAAAACATTGCCTATGAAAGCAAGAGTCATCTCATACTGGGAATATTCATAAATAAACCAACTGCTTTTAAAAATATCTTCATTATAATATGCTGTTCTATTGAACTTTAAACCAGTGATGGCATAGTTATTAACCAATTAACCAACCTCAGTCAAAGCAATGGGCTGGGCTGTGGGAGCCCTGTGCTGGGCCAAAAATTCCCATTCCAGCTACTTCATTATAAGAAAGCTTGTGAGAATCAGAGTGGAACTGGGGTAGTGAAGACAGCAGCACCTGGGATTTTTCAGGCTTCAGGCGAGTGTTTTTTTTCTTTACATGTATAGATGTATATCTATAATTTAACAACTGATATGGCCCAAATGGTGTTTATTGGTTGAATATTAGCCCTGCAGCTGATACCAGATATCTTCCCCATTGCATTGAAATCTCAATACATTTATTGTTATCTGTTGTAAATATCTAAAAATAATGCAATCACAAAGGCATGTAAAAGCCTTGTAAAAAGTGAAGGATTTCATAAAATTCCTGGAAATGATGTTGGAGAACTACATTAATCACTGATAATTATTAACTACATTAGTCATCAGTAACTATTAATTAATGCTGCTAAATGCAGTTAATATAGTTAATGTAGATTAATGTAGTTAATGTAGTAAAAAATACTGCAGCATTTTCCAGTGCTGGAAAAATGAAAAAGGATTAAAGTTTGGCTCATCATTATAGAACTTGATTTGATAATGTGTAAGATAGATTTTAGGACAAATTCACAAGCACTTGTTATTTATGTATGATCATGTTGTAAAAGTTAGATTATCTTTAGGTGATCTTTGTAATTTTGCTTCAAAATTAGATTTTTTATCTGTTTCAAAATTTAGCTTTAGATATATATTCAAAACTATATCCTTTATCATGTTTTATTAAAAAAAGGAATTTAGTTATATTCATGAGCTGAATTTTCTTGAATATCAAACTATATACATGTGTATAGAAAATTTTGTTTCAGTTGTCAAGATAAATTTCTAATAAAACATTTGACAATATTTTATATTTTAAAAATTTGCTTGAATTTAATTGATTGAATTTAATTGATTGAATCTTGCTAGGGTTAAGTTTATTATTAGGATTCATAAGAGTAGCACCAAAACCAAACTTTGGCATGGTCAGAGAATATGTTCCAGACATTCAAACTGAAAACTGAATTTGAGAATTAATCACGTACAATACAAGTGTTGTGTTTTCTCTTTTAATAGTCACCTTTTTCTAATACATTTTTATATGTTCTCTGAAACATATAAACATATAAAAATATTTCCCCTCCCCTCTCATACATACATGGGCCTCTCATATATTCACTGCCCATAAGTTTTGAAATTCCAAAATTGAAAGTTCCTTCCCTGTCCTGACACTACTAAGTGAGTGCTGATCAGGGTCAGCTATACATTCATTTACTTTCCTGCATTTTGATTTTCTCTTTAGACCAACAAAATTATGGTTAGACTTGGTGGTAGGATCCACATATGAGGCAAGAGAGTGTGGAAAACAGTCCCACTATTCCAGGTCACACAGGATCTTTTCTCAAATCCAGACAGTGATATTTGGGGTGTGGTTGTGCTAGTCAGTTACTGGCAAGCAAGTGTGACAATTAATGCCTACTCATTAGCTACTGTGGACTTTTCAAAACCCCATGTTGGAAAACAGTTGTGAGATAATATGCTGTTTCTTTAGTATTCAATAATACAAAATCATTTTTAGGCTCAATTCCACTTTTAGACTGTGTGTGAGTTTTCAGTGTATTTTATTGTGACACAGTGGTGGTTAATAGTGTGTTCTCTGGAATCGGGCTATTTCTGTTTAAATCCTGTTTCCACTAAACATATCAATGTAGTCATAATCTATAAGTGGCTTAATAAATCTGTTCCTATTTTTTTCATCTGTGAAATGGAGATGATATTAGTGTTCTAGTTTGTTTAGAACTGCTCTCACAGAATATCGAAGACTTTATACTTTGTGAGAAAAAGAAATTATTTGACTTTCAACACTGTAGGTTAGAAGTCCAAGATTGGGAGCTATGTCTAGTAAACTCCTTTTGTTGTGCCATAACGTCTCAACCTCGTCATATGGTTAGGGCAGATGAGAGAAAAGGAAGACCGGCAAAGTTATCCTTTTACCAGGAAGCCACTCGCATTATAACTACCCCATTTCATGGTAACACTAATCCATTCATGGGGCCAGAGCCCTACTGACATGATCTCCTCATAAAAGTCCCACCTCTCTGCACTGTTGCATTGGGGATTAAGTTTCTAACATATGAACCATGTACACATTTAAATCATAACAATAAGCATCCACATCATAGGGCTGTTGTGGATTAAGTTAATTAACATATGTCAATAGAGTTTTGAGGTGTCAGTCAGATGGCACATACACAAAATAGGTAACCTATTATTGCCTAAGTAAATAGTTCCTTTCCAGGATTCCATTCTTTTACCAGTGATGTGAAAATAGAGATATCTATTTTGTTTTGAGAATTAATAAGTTAACATCAGTGACAGAATTTAGTACACATGTGAGATGGGCAAAGACTTAAGGGATTTACCTCTCCCTCCATGACCTGTGGTTAAACAAGCTTGTCTTGAACCCAGTTGCCATTTAAGGAAGTAGACAGAGTGACAGAATGACAAATAGCACTGACAGGGAGCCAAATTTTGAACTGACTACCCAAAGTAACTGAAATAATTTGAAAAAATATATTTTAAATTGGACACGAGTAAAACATCTTTAATTGGCAAATCCTAGAACCTTACCTGCATTCCTAGAATAGGCACTTAAAAAAAATTAGAAATCAAAGATAGTAATTATCCCAAAGTTTAGTTAATTTTAATTATAACATGTAAAATTCGACTTCCCTCTTAGAACAATACTTATGGAACTGAAGAGTTTCTAGAAGTAAACATTTCTTGGGCTTTTTTAAAAATCTTTCCTCGTACAGTGTATAATGTTCTTTAACAATTCAACTGTCTAACTTGGTTTACATCTTTGGAAGTGTGAATTTCTATTAGCACATTCTTGAAAACACGAACAAAAAGATATGTAACAGTTGTAGGCTAGCAGAATTTTGATTTGTTTTTATTCTTCCCTGTCTTCATTGTGCCATCTGAGTCTCATTTCCAATTGTGCGGAATCTTGCTAGGGTTAAGGCTACATGCTTGACACTTAGCAAAGCATTTTTTTTTCCCACTCCGATTCGGTGTTTTTGTTTGGTTAAATGCTTCAGGCTTACTTGTACTTTTACATTTTGCAAGGGGCAGAGTCAATCTAAATGTGATAACTTCCAGACTGAAACACAGAGAAAGCATCAATAACAAGATATTTATGCCATCTAAGAATTAAGCAGCAATTGGCCTCAGCGATTACTCATTAAAGTGTAGCATTTTGCCATTCTCTTTGATACTAAAGGATGTTCATATGCTTGTAATTGACAGATAGGTTTAATTTGTGCTGATTATACTGCAAAGAGCAAAGCAATGAAATAGGTTCTGATTTTTTTAATTGGACAAAGGACTTTGCTTAGTCATAAATACAGGAAGTTTCTGAGATTACAAAAAAAATCCCTCAGATAAAGAAAATTATTTCTTTGATTTTAACTAAAATTTTTAAAGTATTCATTGAGGTAGAATCATTTCAATGCAGCAGTCTTTCTAGAGAAATAAACAATTCATTTGTTATCTCACACCAAACACCAGAAATTACAGAACTGTATGTATTTTAAAAACGTTTTTACCTCTGTCAAATTTTTTCCTGAAATTTAGTGTAAGTTTTAGAAAACTGTTATGGGTAAACTACAAATTATGATGTGAAAATTTTCTTCTAACAACAGAGAGTCTTTCATTACTCCCATCCAGCTTAAAAGAAAAAGACAAAGTTCAAAATTACTGGTCTTATCCTGGAACTTAAGTTGCCCAGACTGTAGCTTTAAGTTCAGGAAAGAGTAGTTTCTAGTGGAAATGGCATTTGAATACTCAAAGTTTAGGAGGCCAGGTCTCCTGTCTGTTCTGGCATTCTCTCACATGACTCACCTTTGCAGAGCTCAGGATCAGTTTTCTCATCTATTGGCTAAGAGAGTCAATTCTGTCTGGCTTTTAAACATCACCCAATTATTATTATTATTATTATTATTATTATTATTATTATTATTGGTATCAGGGATGAAACCCAGGGGTGCTTAACTACTGAACCACATCCCCAGCCATTTTTACTTTTTATTTTGAGACACTGTCTCCCTAAGTTGCTTAGGGACTAGCTAAATTGCTGAGGCTAGTTTTGAACTTGTGGTCTTTCTGCTTCAATATCCTGAACCACTTATATTACAGGTGTGCACCACTGCACCAGGCTAATTCTTTAACACAATATATTAAAATGACATAAAAATATTAGAGAAAAGATGATTGCCCCATCTAATAATTAATGATTTAATGATAACTGTATTTTCAGTACTTTCTACACCTCATCAGTTTTTTCCATTCAGTGTTCTCTTTTTGTATGCATTCTTGAACTTACATAAGACAGCTACTTAATAGATCACATTGGATAAATTTGAATATTAAGTATAAATATTCAATTCATTTAAAGATTTCAGAAGCATTCATCAAAGTAGGATTTGATGACATATGGCTACAACAACAAAAATCCCCAAATAAATTTTATAATGCACACAAAGCCCTTAAGTTTGAATATCTTACAAATATACCAGATTATAAAGAAAGGAAATATATTTTGTAAAACAGTACTAAGAATACAACTTTTTTAATTACAAAATTTACTGGAAACTAGGAATAAATTTAAAAAGAAATGCACTTTATGTATTTGGCCATATCTCATTTGAGTAGACTAAGAATCACATCATGAACTAGACTATAAAACTACCTGGTATTCCTCACATTTGTATGAAAAGTTAATTTGCTATATGCATAATATTATTTAAAATTATTGCTTGTCATAAAAGCCACCTTATTTGCTTATCCAGAATTCAAATAAATAGCCTTATGATCGAATATGAATTCCTTTAACTAGGATTATTTTATAAAATCTAATTCAACTAGAAAACTGCAACATGATAGTAAGGCAACTGAGTTAAATCTCCACATTTTAGTAAAATTCAGGCATATTTCTTTCACTATCAATTGTAGCAACAATCTGTTTAGTATTTAAAAAATTTTGATGAGACACTAGAATCTGTAACTGTCTAGAAAATTTACATTGTATTTATTATATGCACAGTAAAAAGGAAACAAGTGCATTTTTTTTTTAATTTATTTATTTTTTCAGGGCCAAGGACTGAATTCAGGGCCTTGCACGTGCTAGGCAAGTGCTCTGCCACTGAGCTAAATCCCAAACCCTGCATTTTATTTTTAAAAACTCAGCAATGATAATGTTCTTAATCAGAAAACCCAATAAACCAAAACAATTTAAGAATTCTAAAAGAACTTTCATAACAGGCAGAACAATACATGAGAGAAAAACAGTTCTGTCTTTCATTGTAGAGAATTTGTAAAACTTCTTCATTCTACTACCCCCAATTCTATAGCAGTTCCTGCCACATAGTGTCAGCTTAATTAATGCTATTTATGAAGACTAATAATAATAATATTATTGTTATATCTAGAGATTAATAAATATTCATTGAATGAATGAAAATTAAAATTGATATTTTTATGTAGTTTACATATTTGTAGTCCCATTTTCTTATATAATTGCCAAAATAAACCCTCAAAGTGATGCTGATTTGATATTATCTGGTTCTCACAACACAGTCAAAAACATATGTGGTTATAATTTCCTAATGGTTTGAGTCTAAGAAGACAAATCCTGAAACAGTTATTCATAATTTTGAAGTGCTTTCAACTGCTTCATGTAGATTGTAATCATATTGCCATCATTCCTTTAACGTTAAAAATCTTTGGTTCTTCTACTAAAATGTAATTATTTTGGCAAAAACCAAAATGACATTGTGTTTTGTATATATTTTTATTGTCAAATTATGTGTCTATGTAGGAAGTTGCATATAAATTATGCACATATATATGCATGTGTTTGTATGGATATTTATTTATTTATCTAGTACAATCAATCAGATTCATATCCTTGTGCCTTAAAGGGAAACACAATTTTGGAAATCCAAAAAACAAATCAATAAACAGAACATGCTCTATAAAACAGTTAACAAACACAGACTGAGCAAAGTCATGCACCTTAGTAAACCCATTTTAATATAATAAATTCCGGTCATTGATTTATAAGAAGTCATGTTATTTTAATGACTTATCTGCAAATAGAAGCTTTTAAAAGATTCATTAACCATTTGATCTTCTAAGTAACTTATTACACAAAAGAAATTACTAGAAGTTGGGAAGTTTCAGATGATATGAAAAAGGACATATATTTATATATACTATAATTAAAGTGATAAGTGTATTACATACATCATATGAGAAACAAATCTATAGTACTTATTTCTTCATTATTTTAAGTACCTGGAATGTTACTTATGACCAGACTTCAGCAATATGAAGTTGACAAAAAAGAGTTATCTCTGTTCTAATTCAGTCTCACAATAGATTCAGAGCCTGAACTTGACTTTGAATATTTGATCTTCTAAAAATTCTCTCCCCCTCTTTTCTAATTCTTAAAAACTCACATCCTCTAATCTATTTTGAAGCTTTTCTCAATCCTCTTAGCAAAGAATTCAATTGCTATATTGAAATCAGAAAGAAAGAGTTAGATTTTATTTCTTATTCTCTAGTTACTAGCCAGGTGACTTTGTACAATTAGTCATACTGTTTCATCTGAATTTCTTCATCAATAAAGAAGATTATGATTGTTTTCTACTAAAACAGTTACAAAACTTAAGAGCTAAACTGTAAAGTACATGACAATATACACTGTAAATATCATAAACCTTTCCTTCAAACATTTTATATTCGTCTCCTTTTGATATATACTCTTCTACATCATTATATAGTTTATATAACTGTATTCTTTTTATCATATTATTATTTTCTAACAAATTAGGTTTTCTTAAAAATCCTTGTCTTACTAGTGTTTAGACATACCATAAATGCCTAGTAATCACACACATACCCACCACAGAACACGTGTTTTTGTTGTTGTTGAATGCATAGGTGATACAATTGATTGGAAACTATAGAAATTGAACCTGTTTTCAGAACTATGAAAAATTAAATAAAATAATACATTAAATGCATTTGGAACTCTGCCTGGCATAGAAAGTACTCAATAAATCTTAATTATGTTATTGTTGCAAAATGATCTGTCGTATGTAAACATTCATCATGTTCTAAGGGAATCTTAGGTAGGGAAGATTACCTTTGTGGGTTAGAAAAGGGATGGCAGATGGGTTAGAATATAATCTGAGTCTTTAAAGAGGAGCAGGAGTTTACTAGGTCACATAGCATGTCACTGAAAACAAACATCACATTTTTAAAAAACTATGAATATTTCAAGTGGCACATAGTAGATTTTTTTTTTTTTAACACTAAAGATTCAACACATAGAAAGTCATAAAATGTGGATGGGAGAAAACTCCCTCAGAGACATTTCATTACTGGATGATAAAAATACTTCTAAATGTGGTTAAAAAACATATTATTTCTACCTACTAAACTATGGGATACAGACAATTTAGCTAATAGAATATTTTCAAAGTCAATCTTCATTTGAATTTTCTTACTGAAGTTATTCCTTAATTCTGGTTGCATGTTTTGAATCCTATCAAGCCATTATTGGAGTCCAGTGCTAACTAATTTTCTTTGACATGCAAGCGAACTATCAAAATTGATCAAGTAACATCAAAAATCATGATAGCAAAGCACAAATCGGTACTATGTAGAATCTGAAATGAAGTCTATTCTTACCATATCTTGAAATAGATTGGAAAAGATTCACCCTACATCAAATTAACGAGAGATTATAAAGATTATTAAAAAGTGTAGGTAAGTAATAAATTAATCAGCATTTGTTTCTGTAATGATAAAAAATCAATGGTAAACTATTATAAAGATTGTAGTTAAGTTCTTAGTCATTACAAAAAAACAGCATTAAACACTAACAGCAGCAATAAACAACAATAAAAATCGATTGTGGCTTATTCATTGAAATATTTTGTATGTAAAATTTCAATATTAAGTATTCAGAGACACTTTTCTCTATGAATCATAGTCCCATGCCAAGGAAAAAAGTTCTAGGTTTGGTCAGGGCACTTTGAGATTCATTTGGAAATTTTGTACTCCAGCAAAATGATATCTCAGGTTCCTTTAAATTAAAAAAATCTATGCTATTAAATGAGAAAGAAAAATGAAATGGCAGTTGGCCATGCCTTAATGATTTAACTTGGCATCTGGTCAAATGACCTGGGCAAATGTTCTTTTGAAAAATGTCATAGAATTTTTATTAATGATGAATATTTAAGGTCTCAAATCATACTCATCTTAAAGAAGACTACTTTAGCAATCTAGGTTCTGTCAAACCTGGGTTTTGAATGACTTGACCCTCCTAGTAATTGAACTAGTTCTGCATGTAAATGCAGTCTAAATCACCTTTCTCTCAAGCATCCAAATTCTTTTGTAGAATGTGAACAAACCATGCACCAAGAATTAAAGAGATAGACAAACATTTATTTCTTCAGGCAACTGGCAGTTGCCATTCAGTTGCTTACTGCTATACTGAGTTTGTGATACATAAGTTCTGAAGCACTACTTTCATAGACTATAATTTTTAGAAGTTACTAATTTCCCAAAACAGCCCAATTCTAATTGTACTAATATCAGTGAATTGTACATAATTTTTAGGAATTACACATTTTCCAATATAACCTGATTCCAATTATCCCAATGCTAGGGAACTTTAAGTAAATGTAAATTAGGAGATAGAAAACATTAATAAATTTGTCCTCAAGTAAATAAGCCAAAATTTCAACAATGATTAATAATGCAATTCTTTATGTTTTTATTTTATTTATAGCTATCATGTACTATATTAAAGGAATTTTAAAATTAATTTCCTCACATGGAGTCTGGACGAAACTTCATGCAGGATAAAGACACAATGTCATATAGTTAGCAAATGATAGAATCAAAATTGAGTGGAGTTACTTTTTAAATAAACTTTTCAAAATTCTCATTGTACTACAAATTCTGGAATGTGAAAGATCTGGATTTGAATACCAATGCTACCAGTTATAAGTAGTGAAATTCCTGCAACTTATATGAGTTCATTGTACCATAGTTTTCTTAAATATAAAATGGGAATAATAGTATGTGTCCAAGGGAGTCCTTTAATACTTAGATTGAGGGCACATGTGATGCCCTTGGAAGATTGTTTTGGCACATATAATAATACTTTACTATTACTGTTATTTCATCATTGTGTTCTATTTATTACTTTGTTTCCCTTTGACAATGACTTTTAATTATAGTGTTTGCATTTTATGTATGCTACAGGGATATGATAATTTGGGACTTATCATAGATTTGTATAATTTCAGAAAACTACATTTATAGAATGTCAGATATTAGGCTATTACTGTCTCACTAGGTTACTAGGAAATATCTAGAATATATTCATGACTATATCAAAACAAACTTAGTCTAAACAATAATAGTAATATTATGTAAAAATTTAAATTTAAGTTTAATAATAAAGAATATTTGTATCCAAAACTTTTGTTGATTCTATATATACTATAAAAAAGAAGCAGGGGGGTGGGATGGAATGGTAATAGAAAGCTACTGAGTAACTTGTAATGTGTATGATTCTAGACTAAATGGTAAAATATACATTCTTGGCACTTTAATTTTTTTTATTATTATCAAAATGACATATAACTAAGATTTGCCAATTTATTCTGAAACCCATTGATTTTTCTACAACTATCACATTTAATTTAGTCCCAACCATCATAATTTCTCATTTTTCTTAATATAATGACCTTCCAACTAGTCTATCTTCATCACACTGGCCACACTCTGTTTTGTTCTGCATATGCACAAAGAAAAAAATTTTGAAGAATAAATCTGATCATGTCACCCTACAGTCTTCCTTGATTCTTCTGAGTCTTAAAATCTTTCAATGTATTTCCTTTATATAAAGATAAATGTGTGACCATGCTCTGCCTATCTCAACAGGCTCATCTGAGACAACTCTCACTTATGTCCTTTTCCTTTAGCAAAAGGCTATCTTTCACATCAGTTCTGTACACTGACAGTTGCTTGTACTGAAACAAGCATTACACATGATTTGTTCCTCCTACACTTTCTTCTTGCATTTATTCACCTGGATAACCCAACTCATCCTTCAGATTTCCACTGAATCATCAATTGGTTTATAAAACTCCTTTGACTTTTGTGATATAGCAAGATTCACTTTGTAGGGTCTGAAATCAACAAGTGCCTCTCCTTCATAATTGTAAGTTTCAAGTTCATATTTATTTGGGTTTATTGGATTATTATCTGCCTTTCCTCTAGATTGGATTAATAATATTTAATTTATGCTAAGTGTTTACTAGGTAACATACATTGTTTTAATGCATATTATTTATAGATTCATTAATTAAATTTGTAGCAGCAACCTGAAGAGTAAGCCCTATTATGAAAAATATCATTTGACAAATGAAAAACAATATAAGGCACAGAAAAGATTAAATACATTGTTCAAGGTCACAAAATAACAGGCAGGATTCAAATCCAGACATTATATTCAGAGTACATTCTCTTAATCGCTTCATTTGTTACCTTTTAGGAGCCGCAAAAGGATTGATGTTACTATTATTGTAACTTCAGAATGAGCACAGTGATGGAATGTAAATTGGTAAAAAAATCATTAAGTCATTTTGGCATTATCTATCAAAATGTAAAATGCACTTAGGATTTGAACCAGCAATTCTACTTCTTATGGTTGTCTTGCAGCTAATGGTACATGAGCCCAATAAAGGTAGGAGGACAGGTGTTGCTTTCCCATGTGTAGTACAATAAACTAGGAACCATGGCACAGTCAATCACTAGAGATAGAATCAATGCATCATTATATATCTAGATGAATGAATAATTAGATGAGTTTAATGTTGAGGGAAATGATACCCAACATATAAGATTAAGACAAAAAAAAAAGGTGAGGAGCAAAATACTATGTAAGCTTATTACCATTTTTAAAGTGGTAGTATAAATAAATGTATGTATACATTGAGAATATCTAGATGTATACAAGAAGTTGTAACTATTTTTGCCTTTGGGAAGAACAATAGGGGCCAGAGACATCAGCATTACAGTGACATTTCAATGCCTATTCTATTGTATTGTTTTCTTCTTTCAATAGTATATATTGATTTTTTAATTTTTAAAAACTACATTGAACTCAGGAGATGGAAAATAGAGTTCAACAGAGTTTCAAATAAAATTGTAAAGCTAACACAAAAATATCTTTTTTGAAAAGTGCACATTATTCTTTCCTAATGATTACTTCACTGGAAGTGCAGCAAAATAAGTTAATAGTCTTAAAATTGATAGATAAAAGTGTAAACATTGTACATTCTGGGGGGGTACATTTTCATACATATGTACATTGTTTAACATTTAAATCAGGTTAAATATATATATCTCCTCAACATTTTTAATTTTTTTGATTTGAAAACATTCAGAATTCTTCTGCTAGCTTTTTCAAGTACATATATCATATAATTGCCATCACACCAGAACTTAAGTAATTTTTATTTAAAGTGATCTGTCTGCATAACGGAAAGGGCAATAAATTCCTGTCATTAACAAATATTTGAAAAAATGACTGGGGCAGCCACTATCATGATTAGATAAGTCATAATTCATCTCGGGAAAAATGGTTTTTCTTTTAGCAAACTACATTCACAAAAGGGCATTTGGGGATATGGTAATGAGCATCCCATTCCCACATCTTTATCCCTAGGAAAAACTCTCCTGAGAAAGTAAAGTTAGAGCTCAATTCCTATGTAGAAAATATAAAAGAATGGTGGTCCAGATAGGATACTAAGTATCAACTGCAGAAACAGGAAGGATGGTTAAGAATATCAGCTGCAGGTTAATAAAAAGCAGGCTGCGGAATAGTCTATATTAAGAGATATGTGATGTCCTTATTTTTTTTCTCTCATAAGACTAAATTTTACACATGTTGGATGGCTTCTAGAATTTCCACACTGAAAAATTAGAGCATTGAGCATGTCTTATAAGGCTGAAGAATTAAGATTAATGTTTGGAGAATTTGGATATATGTGTAATAAGGAAAACACAAATAAAAGAGTACTTTAAATTATATCACATACTCTAAAATAAAATACCAGTATTTTGCCGCCAAAATTTAAAGCTACCATAAGTTCACTAAACCATGTGCAGTAAGTTTGGGTGTTCCTTCATGAAACCATGTATAATGAGTTTCCATATCCTAAAATAAATGAAGGGATTTTTAATATTGTTTTAAGAATGTGAAATATAAATTATCAACAGCACTAGTTTGATCCTAACTTTGTCCCCAGCATCTTAACACACGTTACATCTGTGTTAAGGTAATACCTATGGTAATAAGAGCACCATTTGTCCTTACAGGACTAGGCTAAGCATCTATCCTATATTCCAACAAAGTTTTTCCCAATTTTTTACTGAGTTATTTGACTTTTGTTGTAGATGTTGATTTATATGTATTCTTTATGTATTAACCTCCTTATCAGATATATGGTGTCTAAATATTTTGTTCCACTCTATAGGTTGTTCCTTTGTTCTGTAATTGTTTCATTTTTATACAAATGATTTTAAGTTTGTTATAATCCCATGTATTTATTTTTGCTTTGGTTACTGTGCTTTTGGTGTCACATCCAGGAAATCATTGTCAAATCCAATGTTATGAAGTTTGATCCCTCTGTTTGCCTATGGATTTTATAGTTGCCGATCTTAAAGTTTTGTCTTTACTTTTGAATGTGGTCCAACTTCACTGTTTTGCATGCTTTCCCAACATGTTTATGGAAGAGTTTACTCTTTCCATGTTATGTAACCTCAGCATCCTTGTTTGAGGATCATTTCACCACATCCATGCGGTTTATTTCTGAATACTCTCTTTTGTAACATTTACCTATTTGTATGTGTTTATGCCAATATCATGATATTTTGATTATTGTAGTTTTATAATATATTTTGAACTCAAGAAGGTTTTTAGCTCTGGTTTTTCTGTCTCAAGATTATTTTAGCTCTTCAAGGTCCTTTGAAACTCCATACAAATTTTAAGAATTTTTGTTTTGTTTTGTTTTACTATTTCTACAAAACATGCCTTTGGGATTTTGATACGGCTTGAATATCTACATTGTTTTGAACAGAATATACATTATAGTAATATTGAGTCTTTTGATTCATAAATGTGGGGTGTATTTCCTTTTATTATGTCTTTATAAATTTCTTTCAGCAGTGTTTTGTTGTTTTAGGTTTACTTTTGTCTCCTTGGTAATGCTATATCTATGTGTTTATTCATTTTGATATATTGAAAATAGGATCATTTTATTGTTTTCTTTTTGGAATATTCATTGTTAGTATATAAAAACAAAACTGATTTTTGTATGTTGATTTTTATCCTGCAACTTTGCTTACATTATTTATAAATTCTAATAGTATGTCAGTTGAATCTTTAGGGTTTTCTACATATAAGACCATTTCCATGAAAAGATATAATTTACTCTCCTATTCATATGGGTATTTTTGTTTATTCCTCTTTCTTTCTTAATCTCTGTATCTAGGTCTTACAGTACTATAGTGAATAGAAAAGTGAAGAGGGGATATTCTTGCCTTGATCTTAAAAAAAGGTTTCAGGTTTCATTGACTATGATGTTAGCTGTGATTTTTTTTCCATGTGTGGTGTTTATCATGTTGAGATAATTTTCTTTTATTCCTAGTTGGTTGAGTGTGTTTTCTTCCTTTTTTATCTTGGTAAAATTCTTATAATTTAAATTTTACTATTTTGGCCATTTTTAAGTATAATTCAGTTAGTATTAAGTTCATTCATCTCCTATACATCCATCATCAACCATAAGTCTCTAGAATTTATTTCATTTTGCACAACTGAAACTCTATACCCATTAAAAATAATTCCCTGTTTTTTCCTGCCTATAGCTCTTGGAAACAACTGTTCCACTTATTTTTTCTGTCGTTTTCTTTACTGTAAGTACCTTTTATAAGTAGAATCACACAGTATGTATCTTTTTGTAACTAGTTTATTTAACTTACTGTAAGGTTCCCAACATGAATCCATGTTGTACCATGTGTCAAAATTTCCCTTCTTTTTAAGATTGATGGAAAGGGCTTTCCTGTATTGTTTCTTATTTAACTTACAGTTTCTGTCCTCATTTCCTGCACTTTTGATTTGTTTTGTGATTACTTAATATTTTTTCTAATGAAATGCTCAAATACCTTTCTCATTTCTTCTTAAGTATACTTTCCGTATGTATTAAAAAATGATTATATTTAACATCCTAAAGGTATAACATTGTAATCTGGAGTTATATCAACTTGACTTCATTAACATACAAAATCTCTGATCTTTGCATCTTACCTCCACTACTTTTGGTTGTTGATGTCCTAAAATTTTATTTTAAATTTTATGTATCCCAAAATGTAATCTAATAATTTTTAAATGCATTAGTATTTTTAAGGAAATATATGCAAAACAAAATGTGGAGTTATAAGTCAAAGGTACCATCATAACAATTTTCAGAATAATTACTGTTTTAAAGAAATGTTTTTGTCTTTAAATTCATGAAGGATAAAATTAGTTAAAAACTATGGCTACAAAAATACTTTTATAATTTCCCATGTATTCACTTTACTGAGATCTTTATTTTGGTATATGGCTCCAATATACTGTCTGTTGTTTTCATTTCTACTTGCAAGACTCCCTTGAGCATTTGATGTAAGGTCTACTCTTCTTTTTCCTTATGAAGATGTAAGTCGTGTGTTGGGAACTTCTCCAAAGTTTTATGATTTGTGCCAGCTGCATGAGGGGTTATCAGAAGTAAAATGAAACAACATTTCTTACTTGTTTCAGTGAGGTCATTCTTTGCTTTTAACTTACCTGAGGTAATACAACTTCTTACTAGACTTCTAAAATCCATGTAAATCTTTTTGGACTGTGTATTTTTGTTCAGTCAGTGTCTCCCTGGGCACACCAAGATCTAGGACTTCCCATTCTGCCATCTTGCTCAAAACAGAAAATGCATTTTATATTATGATGTGTTTCATCTACAGTTTCTAGATTCTCTTTGTCTTTCAGCAATTTGATTATAATGTATTTCAATGTAGTTCTCTGAGTTTACTATACTAAGAGTTAATTGACCTATTTGTATGTCTTGATTCATGTCTTCCATCAAATATGGAAGTTTTAGGACTTTATTTCTTCCAGTCTTTCTGTGCCATTCTTTTCTCTCTTCTTCTCTGGGACTCCTATTATAAATATGTGGGTACACTTAGTGGCATTCTAGAGGTCTCTTAGGATTTGTTTAGTTTTGTTCATTTTTCTTCTTCTTTTTTTTTTTTTTTATTCCTCAAGCCAGATAATCTCTATTGACCTGTCTCTAAGTTCTCTGATTTCATTGTTCTGCCAAGTTTGCTACTGATACTTGTTGGTGACTTTTTCACTTTACTCATTGTGCTCTTCTCCTCAAGGATTTCTATTTGTTTCCTTTTCATAATTTCTTTATTCGTTCATGACTTCAAGTTTTTGAGTACATTTAAGAAAGTCAATTTAATGGATATATATGGAATATTCAATGACTGTACCTTCTGTTTTTGAGACTTTTTAAAAATTTATTTCTTTTTTCTGTGCATGGGTCATACTTTCTTATTTGATTGACTATCTTATATGTTTCTTTAAACTAGGCATTTTGAATATTATGTGAAAAATCTTGAAATCAGATTTTTCTCTCTCCCCAGGTTTTATTGTTGCTGCTTTTTATGGATTGGTGTTCTTGTTTAGTAACTTTCCTAAACTATCTATGTAAATACTGTATTGTGTTTTATGATCAGTCACAGAAGTAACTTCCTCTTTCTGAGAGTAACACCTAGTGATTTGACAAAGATTTCCTTAAATTCCTGGAAATAAATATGTATTTTTAAACGCATTAGTATTTTTAAGGAAATATATGCACTGCCCAGTACTGCCCCAGTCATTGTAGACTGTCATGGTGTTCCTGTGCTTCTTCATCCTTAGCCTCAGCCTTCACAGCTGGAGTCAGCTCTCACTTCCTATTTGCTTGTGATCTAAAGATGAACCAGAGGTAAAAGATTAAAGTCTTGCTAGTTTGTTTGTTTGTTTTTTCCCCTGACCTGACATCTAGCCCTGGCCATGCAGATGGGGTTTTAGATTACTTGAGAGAGGTTTCTAAGTCCTTACTTCTCCAGTATCTCTTTCCACAGCCTCTTCCTTCCCAGCTGATTCATTCTGTGTACTGCTTGCTCCAGCTGGTCTCCTTTATTACAGGCAGATCCTTATGATGTGAACAAAATTCTCTATAGATTTATTATTATCATCATTGTCTCTGTTGGTTTTTGAAAGATGAGAAAAAAATAAAGTAAAATGCTTTAGTACTTTTGTGTTTTTTAAAGCATTACCAAATACTTCTTTAAAATGTCTTTTTTTTTCTACATTTGGAAATAATTTTGTTCTACAGGTAAAAGTCACTGACCATCTTATATTTCATTTTGAATTAACTTGTTTTACAAACATTAAATTTCTCTATCATAATGTGTGTTTTCTCCTAAATTCTACTTTGTATGGTATCAATTTTTGTCTCACTGCTTTTTTCTCTCATTTGCATTCCAGTGTATACTTTATGATTATCATCCAAGAGTTATTTTTTGTAGATCTATCTCTGGTTACAAAATAATATAATATTTTAACAAAATTATTATTTTTTTGCCTTTATACAGAAGTGCTTGACATATTTGCATTTAGTTTCATGATATGTATGTGTATGTTTCTTATAAAAAAAACTTCTAGTTTATTTCAGTTTTAAAATAACTTCTTTATGCATAGGTCTTACTTTTTGATACTATAAGGGAGTAGGTCCTAATCTGAAAACACACATCAGGAGTCTTGGAAACTTGTGTGTATGCTTCTCATAAGGTATGGAGTGTACAAGACCATTTCCAGACATACTGACTTTGCTAGTCTTTCCTGTCTTCACTGTGGACAAAGTGTAACTATAAATGGGCATTCCTATAACCTAGTAGGAACAAATTCATGTATCCTTATGAATTTTCACAGCTTTCAATTCTCCATTAAATGGAGAATTCATGACTTGATCATCCAGAATTCATGTACCATTCTTCTGATGGGAACACCCTGATGCTGTTGTGGGTAATGTGACTTTTTCCCACTTTAATGTTGTTTGGATACGATTTGTATACTTTCCCTGGTATGTAAGCAAGTACCTTAGCCTGGAGCAATCAAAGCAATTCTTTTATTTCCAGGACAGTGAATGGAACAGAAGTAGCCAATTGACCCAATCAAAGACGAAGAGAAACAGTGACTTTTATAGAAATCACCCAGCAGATCTCTATTTTCTGGGTCTAATGAGATTAAGCTCGTGATGGCATCTCATTGGCTTCTTGCTGTGTGACTTGCTTATTCATATACAGGAAAATAAGTGCCAACATGTGAATTCTAACAATGTAGTTTTATTTCTGAATTAAGTTGTTCCTTAATAATAACCCAATACTATGAACTAATCAATTCTGTAGCAAATACAGTGTTTTAGAAGACAATCACTTTTACCTCCTTCATTCTCATCATTTAGAATTTCTAATAGTCACATAACAATATAATCTTATTCTCACCCTGTTCATGTCAGCCTTGTCCATACTTGTAGGGCAAACTTCTTTCAATCTATCTACCTACCTCTCTCCTTATTTCTTTTAGTCACTTTTTCTTATCTACCTAGTTGAAATCCTGAGGGTTAGATTAAGTATCCCACACTTCCATCACCCAGTCACAATGCACTTGTCAACTTGGAAACTCAAAAATATTGATTTAATTCACTTCTTTTCTTTTCTCCTAGGAAAATTCTAAGAAGTCATTTTAATTCTGGACTATTTAAGTAGCCATTCCACTGTGAAACCTTGTATATTACTCCATGTGTCACACAGAAGTAAAGAGGATCCATTAAAATACCTGTTTGAAATTCTCTATTTCCTCCCTGCAGCCCTTGGAATAAGGTTCTAATTCCAGTTTATGAAGTCCTTCCTATGGATTTGGTTTCTTACTGCCCTTAGTTTCACTCATGGACCACTCTTCCTCTCTCTTGCTCTGCTCTAGATAAAAAGGGCACTTCCTTTTCTTCCTTAATCCTGTAAACAAGATGCTTCTTTTGCCCAGAAGACTCTTTTTACTCTGGGATTTCCAAGGTTGGCTCCTTCTTGTTGATCGGAACACAATGGAAATGCTGTGTTCTCAGAGAAGCTTTCAATGACCTTTGAATTTAACATATCTCTGAAATTCAAATTTTTTGCCAGAATAGCATATTTTACCATTGGGTGGTTTTTTATTTATTTGTTTATTAAAATTCTTCCAGACTATAACTTAAGTTCATTATGTCTGTCACAGTTTTAAGGTTTTTTAAAATTCTCCCTTATACTTTGTTGTGTAAATGATGAAATAAATGACTAAGTGAACATGTGAATATTCCACAAATTTTTTTGGCAATCTTCATGTTAGAATTAATTTCTTCCTCTTTACTCTTAACATGACCTCTAATCCATGCTGTTGTAATGGAATTTTTACATGTCCTTCTCCTCCATTATATATCACATGAAATTTTCTGAGAGCAGTGGTGAAGTTTCCCCTTCTTTATACTTCTGAAGTAAGTGCCTTGTACAGTGCCTTAGCAACTTAGACAAGATGGTCATTCCCAAATGTTCATCTAAATGAATTATGTTACCTTTACCAAATCTTAAGAGTCTATCATGAGCATTTCCAACGGAAAGAATTTTCTCTTGTAACCTCTCATAAGTCCTTAGACCAAACTAAAATGTTAGTCCCTAATTCTATTGCAGGTGTGCTAAGTGCTTTTTAAAAATTATTTATGTTGTAGACATTTGTCAAGATGTCTATTTCTAGCAAGACTAAAATAATGTTAGCATTGTTTCTTAAATATACTAAGCTTCAAAAATCATATAAGTAAAAAATTGAAGAAATATTCAATTATTTACCTATTCCCATTGAAATGTTGGATCAACAGTGCAGCTCATTGTTCCTGTGACAATCTAGCAGTCTTTCCAGGTGATCATTGTTAAAAAGGGAAAATCATGCATAGTTCTGGAGAGGCCTTCACAATGGGGAACCACTGCTTAGTTAACCAAGCACCTTGCTTTGAAAAAATAAAACTGAAGTCAAAGATAGCCCGTAGATTAGTTTTCAGTAAGGAAGGAGTATGATACAAATCTTATTTATCCTTCATTTTTATTTCTGGCTACAGAAATGAACAAATTTTTTCAGGAAAGGAGAGATGTTTAACATGTATAGGAATTTTGGTCTTAATCTGATGAACCTTGAACTTGTACTATCAAAACAAACATGTCTAACACAAAAGGATGCACAGCACCAAAGCTGGACATCTGAAAAAGTATCCACATGATGGCTGAATATTTATTTATTTATTTATTTATTTATTTACTTATTCATTTCTTTGTTTTTGTGCTACTAGGGATTAAACCCAGAGATGATCAACCACTGAGCCACATCCTCAGCCCTTTTGCTTTTACTTCTTTATTTTGAGACAGGGTGTCACTAAATTGTGATACTCCTGCAATGGCTTACTTTGTAAAAGATCATGTTCTGCCCAAACCAACTACAATTTATTCAGATGAAACAGGGATTTGTGCCTTTGAAATATGGAGTTGCACTTGAGGAAGCCCATCACTCTTTTATGTCCCGACTCTGGTAATGGTCTCAACATTCATTCATTCAATAGGTTTTCTCTTTTTTCTTTTTTCTTTTTTTTAATTGTAAACAAATGGGATACATGTTGTTTCTTTGTTTGTACATGGAGTAAAGGCATACCATTTGTGTAATCATAAATTTAAATAGGGTAATGTTGTTTGATTCATTCTGTAATTTTTTCTCTTCCCCCCCACCCCTCCCACCCTTCTTTACCCTCTATACAGTCCTTCCTTCCTCCATTCTTGCTTCCCTCCCTAACCTTAACCCTAATCCTAACACTAACCCCTCCCACCCCTATTATGTGTCATCATCTGCTTATCAGTGAGATCATTTGTCCTTTGGTTTTTTGAGATTAACTTATCTCACTTAGCATGATATTCTCCAATTTCATCCATTTGCCTGCAAATGCCATAATTTTATCATTCTTTAAGGATGAGTAATATTCCAAGGTATGTATATACCACAGTTTCTTTATCCATTCATCAATTGAAGGACAGCTAGGTTGGTTCCATAATCTGGCTATGGTGAATTGAGCAGCAATGAACATTGATGTGGCTGTATCTCTGTAGTATGCTGATTTTAAGTCCTTTGGGTATAGGCCAAGGAGTGGGATAGCTGGATCAAATGGTGGTTCCATTCTAAGCTTTCTGAGGAATCTCCATACTGCTTTCCAGAGTGGTTGCACTAATTTGCAACCCAACCAGCAATGTATGAGTGAGCCTTTTTCCCCACATCCTCACCAACACCTATTATTGCTTGTGTTCTTGATAATCGCCATTCTAATTGGGGTGAGATGGAATCTTAGGGTACTTTTGATTTGCATTTCTCTTATTACTAGAGATGTTGAACATATTTTCATATATCTGTTGATTACTTGTACATCTTCTGTGAAGTGTCTGTTCATTTCCTTAGCCCATGTGTTGATTGGGTTATATGTATTCTTGGTGTAGAGTTTTTTGAGTTCTTTATGTATTCTGGAAATTAGTGCTCTATCTGAGGTATGAGTGGAAAAGATATGCTCCCACTCTGTAGGCTCTCTCTTCACATTACTGATTGTTTCCTTTGCTGAGAGAAAGCTTTTTACTCTGAATCTATTCCAGTTGTTGATTCTTGCTTTTATTTCTTGTGCTATGGGAGTCCTATTAAGGAAGTCTGATCCTAAGCCAACAAGTTGAAGATTTGGACCTACTTTTTCTTCTATAAGATGCAGGGTCTCTGGTCTGACTCCAAGGTCCTTTATCCATTTTGAGTTGAGTTTTGTGTAGGGTGAGAGATAGGGGTTTAATTTCATTCTGTTGCATATGGATTTCCAGTTTTCCCAGCAACATTTGTTGAAGAGGTATCTTTTCTCCATTGCATATTTTTGGCCCCTTTGTCTAATATGAGAAAATTGTATTTATTTGGGTTTGTGTCCATGTCCTCTATTCTGTACCATTGATCTACCTGTCTATTTTGGTACCAATACCATGCTGTTTTTGTTACTACTGCTTTGTAGTAGAGTTTTAGATCTGGTATTGCTATAACCCCTGCTTCGTTCTTTCTGTAAGGATTGCTTTACCTATTCTGGGTTCCTTATTCTTCCAAATGAATTTCATGATTGCTTGCTCTATTTCTGTAAGGTACATCATTGGGATTTTAATTGGAATTGCATTGAATCTGTATAGCACTTTTGGTAGTATGGCCACTTTGACAATATTAATTCTTCCTATCCAAGAACATGGGAGATCTTTCCATCTTCAAAGACTTTCTTTAATTTCTTTCTTTAGTGCTCTGTAGTTCTCATTCTAGAGGTCTTTCACCTCTTTTGTGAGATTGATTCCCAAGTATTTTATTTTTTTCGAAGCTATTGTGAATGGGGTAGTTTTCCTAACTTCTCTTTCTGAAGATTCATCACTTATGTATAAAAATTCATTGGATTTTTGAGCATTGATTTTGTAACCTGCTACGTTATTGAATTCACTTATGAGTTCTAAAAGTTTTCTGGTGGAATTTCCAGGTTCCTCTAAATATATAACCATGTCATCAGTGAACAGGGATAGTTTGAGTTCTTATTTTCCAATTCGTATCCCTTAATTTCTTTGGTTTGTCCAATTGCTCTGGCTAGAGTTTCAAGGACGATATTGAATAGAAGTGGTGAAAGAGGGCACCCCTGCCTTGTTCCAGTTTTTAGGTTGAATGCTTTCAATTTTTCACCATTTAGAATGATATTTGCCATCGTCTTAGAGTAGATGGCCTTAAAATTTTAAGGAATGTTCCCACTGTGCCTATTTCTTCTCGTGTTTTGAGCATAAAGGGGTACTGTTTTATTGAATGCTTTTTCTGCATCTATTGAAATAATCATGTGATTCTTAACTTTAAGTCTGTTGATATGATTAATGACATTTATTGATTTCCGAATGTTGAACCAACCTTGCATCCCTGGGATAAAATCCACTTGATCGTGGTGCACTGTCTTTTTAATATATTTTTGTATGCAATTTGCTAAAATTTTGTTGAGAATTTTTGCATCTATGTTCATTAAGGATATTGGCCTGAAATTTTCTTTCCTTGATGTGTCTCTGTCTGGTTTAAGTATCAGGGTGATATTGGCCTCACAGAATGAGTTTGGGAGGGTTCCCTCCTCTTCTATTTCATGGAACACTTTGAGGAGTATTGGAATGAGCTCTTCTTTAAAGGTTTTGTAGAACTTGGTTGAGAACCCATCTGGTTCCATACTTTTCTTTGTTGGTAGGCTTTTGATGACCTCTTCTATTTCATTGCTTGAAATTGATTTATTTAAGTTGTGTATGTCCTCCTGGTTCATTTAGGTAATTCATATGTGTCTAGAAACTTGTTGATGTCTTAAAGGTTTTCTGTTTTGTTGGAGTACAGGTTTTCAAAAGCTTCTAATTATGTTTTGTATTTCACTTGTATCTGTTGTGATATTTCCTTGTTCATTCCGAATTTTAGTAATTTGAATTTTCTCTTTCTTTCTCTTTGTTAGTTTGGCTAAGGGTTTATCAATTTTGTTTATTTTTTCAAAGAAACAACTCTTTATTTTGTTAATTTTTTTGAGTGTTTCTTTTCTTTCAATTTTGTTGATTTCAGCTCTGATTTTAACTATTTCCTGTCTTCTACTACTTTTGGTGCTGGTCTGCTCTTCTTTTTCTAGGGCTTTGAACTGTAGTGTTAAGTTGTTTATTTGTTGATTTTTTCTTCTTTTATTGAATGTGCTCCATGAAATAAATCTTCCTCTAAGTACTGCTTTCATAGTGTCCCAGAGATTTTGATATGATGTGTCTTTGTTCTTGTTTACTTCTAAGAATTTTTTTATTTCCCTCCTGATGTCTTCTGTTATCCATTCCCCATATAATAGTGTATTATTTAATCTCCAGGTATTGGAGAAGTTTCTGTTTTTTATTCTGTCATTTATTTCTAATTTCAATCCATTATGATCTGATAGAATACAAGGTAGTATCTCTATCTTCTTGTATGTTCTAACAGTAGCTTTGTGGCATAAAATATGGTCTATTTTAGAGAAGGATCCATGTGCTGCTGAGAAGAAAGTGTATTCATTCGTTGTTGGATGGTATATTCTATATATGTCTATTAAATCTAAATTGTCGATTGTGTTATTGAAGTCTATGGTTTCTTTATTCAATTTTTGTTTGGAAGGTCTATCCAGTGGTGAGAGAGGTGTGTTCAAATCGCCTAGTATTATTGTGTTGTGGTCTATTTGATTTCTGGAATTGAGAAGGATTTGTTTGATGTACATGTTCGATCCAATGTTCAGGGCATAGATATTTATGATCATTATGTTTTGCTGATTTATGCTTCCCTTAAGCGGTATGAAATGTCCTTCTTTATCCCTTCTGACTAGTTTTGACTTGAAGTCACATTATCTAAAATGAGGATGGATACTCCAGCTTTTTTGCTGTGTCCGTGTGCATGGTATGTTTATTCCCATCCTTTCACCTTTAGTCTGTGGGTATCTCTTTCTATGAGATAAGTCTCTTGCAGGCAGCATATTGTTGAATTTTTCTTTTTAATCCAATCTACCAGTCTATGTCTTTTGATTAATAAGTTCAGGCCATTGACATTCAGGGTTATTATTGTGATATGATTTGCATTTCCAGTCATTTGACTCATTTTTGGTTTTTGACATGATTTGGTTTCTCCTTTATTTTCCTATTCCTTTAGGCTAGTTCCTCCCATTGCTGATTTGCGTCGTTGTTTTTCATCTCTTCCTCATGTAATATTTTGCTGAGAATGTTCTGTGATGCCGGCTTTCTTTTTGTAAATTCTTTTAGCTTTTGTTTATCATGGAAGGAGTTTATTTCGTCCTCAAATATGAAAATAAGTTTTGCTGGGTATTGTTGCAACTAATGACATGTTAACTAACTCAGGCTGACTCCTTACTCTCTGGCGAGTGAGCAAGATCAAAGCCTCAAAGGTGGTTCAAAGGTTAATGACAGTAAATCAGACCACCATCAGGGATTGGTTAATAACAGTTGGGCGAACATGATCAGCACGTGCTTGCCATATAGTCCTATGGTACTCTCACCTGCGTGAACCCCCCATGCCTTGCCTAGCTCCCACCCTACATAAAAGCTGTGTGACTTCCTCAATAAAGGAGTTCCTGCTGTGACTATTCTCCCTGACACTTCTGACTGTCCTCTGCCCAGAGGGCTGGGAGCGGGCAGTCAGTGGGCCCTACCTTTCCTGGTCTGACCTTGTTGGGGAGCGTCCCCTTCCCTTGTTACTGATCGAGAAGAGCAAGGGGGCATAAGACCCCGATAGGGTATAAGATTCTTGGTTGGCATCTGTTTTCTTTCAGGGCTTGGTAAATGTTTTTCCAGGCCCTTCTAGCTTTTAGGGTCTGGATTGAAAAATCTGCTGATATTCTTATTGGTTTCCCCCTGAATGTAATTTGATTCCTTTCTCTCGCAGCCTTTAAAATTCTGTCTTTATTTTGTATGTTAGGTATTTTCATAATAATGTGCCTTGGTGTGGGTCTGTTGTAATATTGTATATTTGGAGTCCTATGAGCCTCTTGTACTTGGTTTTCCATTTCATTCTTCAGATTTGGGAAATTTTCTGATATTATTTCATTGAATAGATGGTTCATTCCTTTGATTTGTTTCTCTAAGCCTTCCTCAATCCCAAAAATTCTTAAATTTGGCCTTTTCATGATATCCCATAATACTTGTATATTCTGTTTATGATTTCTTACTGTCTTCTCTGTTTGGTCAATTTTATTTTCAAGATTAAATATTTTGTCTTCAATGTCTGATGTTCTGTCTTCCAGGTGTTCTATACTATTGGTTATGCTTTCTATGGAGTTTTTAAGTTGGTTTATTGTTTCCTTCATTTCAAGGATTTCTGTTTTTTTTTTTTTTTTCAGTCTCTCTAACTCTTTATTGAAATGGTCTTTTGCTTCCCGTATTTGTTTTTTTAACTGTTGATTGGTACTATCATTTAATGCCTGCATTTGCTCTTTCATCTCTTCCTTCAATGCCTGCATTTGCTCTTTCATCTCCTTGTTTGCTTCCCTGATTGTTTTAATTATGTACATTCTGAACTCCCTTTCTGACATTTCTTCTGCTGTGCTATCATTTCGTTTTATTGATATAGTATCTAGGTTTGTTTGGGACATTTTCTTCCCTTGTTTTCTCATATTGGTCAGATATCAGTGGGACTCTGAGATATTGCAGATTTCCTCTATTGGCTTACAGTTTCCCTGCAGATTTCCAGTATATTACCTCTCAGCCTTCAGTAGCCTGAAGTCTTGGATGAACTTGATAATGCAGTGCTTCCGAAGAAAGCTACCCTTAGCCCGCTACTGGGTCCAGGGCTGGGGGCTGGTTCTGCGTGGAAATCCTCTCACTGGGCAGTCCTGCTCCTAGAAGCTGGCTATAGACAGGGCCTGCCCTCGCCTGAGGGATCCTGGCTGCTCTGCCGGGGGAAAGCCTCTCCCTGTCCTGTCTTGGTCCCAGAAGCTGCCTGAGGGCGGGGACCCACAGCTGGGTCTGGGGCTTGGGGTTGGCTCTGTGTGGAAAAGCTCTCACTGGGTGGGCCTGCTCCAAGAAGCTGACTGTGGACCCCGCCTGCAGCCGGAGGGAGCCGGGCTGCTCAGGAAAGCCTCTTGCTGCCCTTCCCTGGTCCCAGAAACCACCTGCGGGCCGGGACCTGCTGCTGTGTCCAAGGCTTGGGTTTGGCTCTGTGCGGAAAAGCTGTCACTGGGTGGGCCTGCTCTGAGAACCTGACTGTGGACTCGGCTTGCCATGGGTGGAAGCAGGGCTGCTTGGGGAAGCCTCTTGCTGCCCTGCCCTGGTCTGAGAAGCCCCCTGCGGGCTGGCCTGCCACTGGGTCCGGGGCTTGGGGTTGGCTCTGTGGGGAAAAGCTGTCACTGGGTGGGCCTGCTCTGAGAAGCTGGCTGTGGATCGTGCCTGCCATCAGAGGGAGCAGGGCTGCTTGGGGAAGACTCTCACTGCCCTGCCCTGCTCCAAGAAGCTGCCCACTGTCCAGGCCTGCCACCCGGGCCAAGCTTCACCCTGTGGGAGAGACTCACCCCGAGGCTCTATGTTGGTCTGAGTCTCTCAATACCTCCTCTTCTTGGATCCTGAGTTCTCAATAGGTTTTCTTTATTGTTGTTAAATAGGTCACTTTTTGCCAGACATTATTGTCTCTGGGAATTCAGCAATAATCAGACAAGATATGCCCTGACTTTCAAGTGTTTTCATTCTATTGAAAGATCTGAAAATTCCAGATGCACTAAAAAAGTAGGCATTTTTCTTCAAGTACTTTGTCTTTTATGTCCTTTTTAAAATGAAGTCACCAAAAGTGTATAATGTGAACTTGTCACTGGAGCTAGACTAGCAGATGACAGCAAAGGCCATTCTTCCCATAGAAGTCCTCAGCCTGATAATTATGTAGCCATCTGGACCTCATCTTATTGGTCAAAGCAATCTAACAAGGGTAAAGAATGCAGTAGCCTGGCTGAGACCCCCGCTTGTCCAGGTAGTAAGTAACCCTTACAAAACTGGGTGATCCTCCAGAATCCCAACAGTGCACCACATTAGGGATCGAATTCTTATTCTTTTACCATGATACCATCCTGTGGAAGTACCAGATTATCCACAATACTGACTTTGGCCTATAATGAGAACTTCTTGCAAGATGTTCCCAGTCCTATGAACCCAAATGATACTGTCGAAACCAAAGAAGTCCTAGCATTTTAAAAATATCATTCCATCAATATTTTATCCTGAAGCTTTTTGGTCCACAATAATGAATTTATTTTGAAACTTGAACTTCATATGACTGTGGTGCCTATCTCAGTGGTAGTCAATACTTTTCCACTAAGAGGCAATCTTAATCCCCTATCCATTCATACCAGCCACCATTGCACAGCTCAAATGAAGTTTCCATTTTCGCAGAGATTCAGAAACCAAAGACCTTATTTTTCCTCATACTAATTTACTAAGTCAAGTATTCAGACAACTATATGTCAATCTGACATGCTTTTGTCTGAGGAAGAAAAAGGACCAGAGGACTATTAATTGGATCTTCAAAGAGTTCTTCAGACAATTGGAACAGTTGCGTCATCTCAGCTTTGCAGACTTTGCTTACCACAACTGACTACACTCTGCATTACCCGTGGCCCTCAGTCCATAACATGCTACAACAATTACTTTCCCAATACTACATGAATACCTGGAAAGGCTACACAATTTTTGCAAACTACATTATTTTGGGTCAAGGATCAGCATGATATTTTCATTGACTGTTGCTGGAAGTTGCAAATTGTTGCGTTCCCTGCCCGCAGAGAAACACGACACCTGGTTGAAGTTTCAATGCTTTATTGCGCGCTGTCCTTCTGCTTCTATTGTTTCTTTTTCTTATCCTATTTCCCTCCTCAGCAGGGAAGTTAAAGACCTTATATAGGTAAAACCACCAATCAAAGGAGAGCACACGAGGGAAAAGCGTGGAGAGATACAGAGAGCCAAGCAGGGCATACCGAGATCATGCGTTGTGTTTATGAGAACCAGTCATAAAGACTTCCTTAAAATGATGTCAGATGTTTGTGCAAAAGTTAACTGCTCTGGCTCACTGCCAGGCGCCATCTTAGCCACACCTAGGGCCAGGGGTCCCGGGGACCCAGACAGTTCCCCCTTTTTTATTATAAAATTAAAGCTCGGGACCGTGCCTGTCTTAGGTTGAGTGGTCAGCATATGTCCTTACCCGTCATCAGAGTCTGCAGAGCATGCTGCAGCTCCTGTCTTAGGTTGGTACATAGCCACCTCCTTCATTACCCGTCTTTGACTACCGGTCCAGCATCGAGAGCCACACTTGTGGGGAGCTGCCAGCCTCTAGGGCGGTCATGGCCTGATGAAAGATAATCCGATCCCTGTGTTGGCTGACTCGTAGACGCACAAACAGACGAGTGAGGAAAAGGATACCAATGAGGAGAAGCAGTCCCAAAGTGCCCAGACCTGCCCACTGTTTTACAAAATTGAAAGCAGAAGAAAACCATTTAGCCATCTCAGATACAGAAGCAATATGTACCCCAGTAGAATTAACTTTGACAATTTCGGCTCTAAGTTGTGAGGTAGGATTATCAAATTGAGATGACCAAGTAGAAGTAAGGTAAAGTGACAAATTACTAGATAACTCAGCTGCAGTGCTGAAATTATCATATACAATAGGGGTAACACAAACAGCTCTTAAAGAGTAAACACATCCCAGTCCCAAAAGTTCTTGTAATATGTCCACTTGTTCTTGTAATAGGTCCACTCTTTGATTCACCAGGAGTAAGCCTGCCCTTAAATGTTGGTTTAAAGTCTCTTGAGTTTGTAAGGCAGTAGCTGTGTTTTCAGCTAAACGGTTGACTGCAGTCGCTGTCTGTATAGTAGTTGTCAATGCAGCAGCTGCAGTTGCGGCGGCCGCCGCCGACGCAACAACAGCCGCAACCACAGCTGCCACGATGCCAAATTGTCTTTTATTTCTTGATAGTAGCACTGGTAATTCTGCATCTGTAACAGAGACTGGGATAGGTAGGAAGGTAGGGATGCGCATTAAGACCGCGCGGGAGAAATTGGTAGCATTCCAACATTGAGAAAGTTAGCAACTAGATTGAGAGCAATCAAGGGTTGTGTTATTGGAAATATTGGTTAGTAGAAACATAAAAGGAGGGAACACACAGGCTGGAGTGGATGAGAATGTAATGTCTCTAGTACAGTTAGTAGTAGTCTCAGCTCCAGCATTTTTTCCGCTCCACGCCGAAGAGTTCCATTCTCATTGTCTAAAAGATCCTCCTTTAAGAGCAAAAAAAGGTTGTAAATTAGTATATCCTGAAGTCGAGGTGAATAGCAACCAGCTATCAAAAGGATTAACGCACTCCATGCCCAAGTTGGCGTCATGATCAGCAAAATTATCAGTGGTACACTGGGAAGTAAAATTTGGTGTGAAGAAAAATCCATGTTGAACCGGGGTCGCTCGCTTGGCATTTTGACAACCTGTCCAAATGGGAGGTGTGGAAAATTTTGGATTACATGGAGGAAAATTTCTGGGATTTTTAAACCCATTAGTGGGAAGAGATAATTTGTAAGGTACAAATCCTGTGATCAAAGTAGCTTCCCCTTTCCAGTATGTCCTTGATATGGTTATTAAATTATTATTGACATACTGAAGACCAAGCGTAGCATAACCCTGGAGCGGAGCATAAGGGGATTCCATACTCTTATAAAAGAGACCCTGTACCTGCTTTTGGAGAACAATACAAGGGCTAGAGTTATTATTACTAATAGCATTATCCTCAGGTATATCAAAGCATAAGGCTCCAGGGAGGGAGATAGCGGAAGAATTATATGGTTGAGTCTCTGGATCATAAAGTGTAGTGGGTAATCCTGTAGCCACATTGGTGGTGAACAATGGAGGGAGTAGAGAGGAAGTATTAGTTAACGGTAAAGGATATGGCCAAGCTTTAACTATTGCCCACAGGTTCCGGGTCTGGCTGTCCGCTTGTGTCTTTGCAGTTATGGGAAGGCTCACTATCGTGAGGAGGAGTAGTATCACTTCCATGTTGTATAGGTCTGGTCAGTCTTTCAGTAACCCAGATCGGAGTTTGTTGATCTTGTGGAAAAATACAAACAGACCCTCGGACCCAACGTAATACTGGATCTGGTCCTTTCCAGCAACCTGTCAATATGTCTTTCCACTTGGCCCATGTTTGAGGGACAGGGGAAGGGTTGCTATGGCGATCAGCCGCAGAGTGTCCATAATTGTCTATAGTCAAAAAATTTAAAATAAAAAGAACCAGATTAATTTTGTCCTTGGGAGATTTAAAGGAGGCTCCTATTCCCCCTTTTTGTTTATTAAGACAATTTTTTAAGGTGAGATGCGTCCTCTCGACTATACCTTGTCCTTGTGGATTATAGGGAATACCAGTAATCAATTGAATATTAAATGTTTGTAGAAATAGCCGGAAGCTTTTGGAGGTATAAGCAGGACCATTATCTGTTTTTATAATTTTAGGTATGCCCCAGCAAGCAAACGCTTGTAGGCAGTGTTGAATGACATCTTTTACCTTTTCTCCAGAGTGAGTGGAAGCCATGATGACCCCTGAAGCAGTGTCTACTGACACATGTACATACTTTACAGTACCGAATTCAGGAATATGAGTTACATCCATTTGCCAAACATGATTAGGTAACAATCCCCTGGGATTGACTCCAAAAGATTGTACTGGGATCAAAGGAGCACAGTGTTGACAATTTTTTACTATTTGCTGAGCCACACATTTAGAGATAGGAAATTTTCTACTCAAGGTAGTGGAATTTACATGGAATTTCTCATGAAAGAGTTTTGCTTGTTCCTCTATGGAAAAAACAAAAACGGATTTGGTAGCCATATCCACCAAATCATTTGCTCTAGCCAAAGGTCCCGGTAAATTAGAATGAGCCCTAATATGTCCTATATAGAATGGATGTTTACGCTGCAGAATAAGGTTTTGCAGTGTAGTGAAATAGGAAGCCACGGTGGATAAAGAAGAAATACATGGCACAGTTTTAAGAACACTTAAAGCATTAACAACATATGAACTATCAGATAGGAGATTAAACGGCTGATTATCTGCTACTTTAAAAGCCAACACCACAGCTGCGAGCTCAGTAACTTGTGCCGAGTTGGATTGAACTATTATAGTATGAAGTTGATCATGAACAAGTGCAGCGCCTACTCCATTTTTAGATCCATCAGTAAATATAGTTATACAATTTTTAATAGGTTGGGCACTAGTCACTTTTGGAAAAATTATGGGAGTAACTTTACAAAACTGAATCCAAGGATGTTGGGGATAATGGTTATCAAACTGAGCTGAGGTGGAACAATATAATACTGACCAATCATCATCATTATTGTTTAGCCATTTAATTTGCTGAGTGGAATAAGGGGTTATAATGATAGAAGGATGGATTCCAAAGACAGTAATGCAAGATTCTATTCCCTTAAATATTACTTGAGCAACAGCTTTGGGATATGATTGTAATATTTTAGCTGGTAGGAAGGTAGGAATAGGCATTAAGACTGCTCATGAGAACCTAGAAGCATTCCAACATTGAGAGAGAAGTTTGGAGAATAGCAGCTTGATAAATACCCTGCTTTAAAACTTGTATACTTGGAAAATATGAATACATTTAATATACAAGGAATGACCATTTCACAATTACCTTGACACTTTAATCTTACTAAATTTAGTTTTTAAGAAAAATTTAGACTCTGTAACATAGTACAATACTCTTAACAGTTGTTTAACCATAATTGTATAAACCCCAATTTTTAAGACTAATTGTTTTAAAGAATAAAACTTAATAGACACAAAGTTAAGAGTAAATTAGTGTTTCTAAGAAATCCTTGTTATTTTACCATGTCATTTTACCATATAGATTAAACTTTGGCTTATATCAGAACATTAGTATTTCACCTTAGGAAAAACCTTAAATAGCTTTAGCTGTTTTACATACATACAACCAACTTAGTTACACACAGACTTGTTGAAACTTGTCCTTTACTTACACACAGACTTTTTTAGCACTTATTTAGACCCTCATGTATTTTATTATATAACACTTTTTTATCCAGAAAGATTTTCTTCTTCACTAAATATAGTTGTATTTTTAGAACCTTTTATTTTTTCTTTTTTATGTGTTGACCCCCTTTTGTTCACATTCTGAAACAACTCTTATGAAATTTCTGAATTTAGATAAATTACACCATTTTAACAAGATAAAATACTTTGTTGTTTATAGTACTCTAACTGAAACACAGTTGAAACCTTTAGAACCCTTTGTATATAGAATTGTACTTGTTAAGACATAACTCTTAGTAACCTTGTTTTTAGTCAAGATATTAGACAAGTGTCCTGAACAGTATTTGCTGTCTCTTTTCTGTTGAAGAAAGGTCCTAGAAACAATTGATATTAGACATTGTTTAACATCAACATTCCATTAGTTTGACCACCTAGAGACTTGCAAGTTATTTTTAAAGACTTTTCACTTTTATTAGTTTACTCAATTTAAATTGAACCTTTTAAAATCACGTGAATAAAAGTATTTGGATCCATTTTTAAATTTTAATTTTAGGAGCGCTCAGTTTTGATACAGACAAAACATGACATTAGACAGCACAACATACACACAACACAAAATCAAAGGCCTTGTAACTTTATAGGTGAATCTCCATTGCAATGTAACAGATGTTCAAAAACTCTAGTTAAATAAAAATAGAACTGATCAAAAAGAAAAAAAATCATTAACCTAGGTATGCAGGATCAAAATTATGAGCTCAAAAATACAGCATTAAAGAAAAACAAAACAAAACAAGAATCCTGGAAAATGAGTTAGTTCTGTGTAGCAGCCCAGAAGTTTAAAACGGACACCTTTTTTTTTTTTTTTTTTTTTTTTCTTATCTTTAGGTTACCCCCCTTTCCCGCTGAGACTGCTGCAGTTTACATTCCAATGCAGGCTTCAGCAAGACCAGGCAGGGGGGAGGGAGGATCACCCAGGACTTTTTAACCCTTTTTTTTCCTGGTTGAGAAATCAGGTTAGGTTTGAATGCAGAAAATCACAAAACATTATTTCTTACTACTTTTGAGGAATGGAGCTGCTGAGATCTCTGCCTAGGGGGATTGGACTCGGGGGAGGACTGCTTCAAGAACACGGGTGTTCCCTCCCTAGGTGGCCATGGAGCTGCGTGGAAGGGATCAGGAGGGGGGCCTTTTTCTGTCTCTTGTGATAGTTTCTCTTGATCCAACAATCTCGCATTTAAAAACCAAGGGGCTTTATCTTCTACAGTTTTTAAAAACTTCCTAGTTGAGGAAACCTTTAAAGGTGCTCCATTAGCCTTTAATAAAGCCTTCAATAGGCCTTCCATGCGAACTCTAGACACCTCAGAACCCATGATTAATTTACTGCAATCACTTTTCGCATACCAGTTTCAGTTCACTGGACCGCCTTCCACTTGGTCCAGGTTGATTGATGGCCGCCTTTCGCGCACCACTTTCACTTTAATATCTCCAATGTGGACCGCCTTTCGCTTAGTCCAGGGTGTGGCCGCCTTTCGCGTGCTACTTTCACTTTAATACCTTTAATGTGGACCGCTTTTCGCTTAGTCCAGGGTGTAGCCGCCTTTCGCGTGCTACTTTCACTTTAATACTTTTAAGGTGGACCGCTTTCCACTTAGTCCATCTGTTTATTACCTTTTTATCCCTTTTTTAATTATGGACCGCCTTTCGCGTGCCCCTCTGGTTAGTACTTTCTAATATTTATTTCTTTTTCTTTTGGTGGACCGCCTTTCGCGTGTCCCATTAAGTCGCTCAACCGCGAACGTCGAGGCTGCCTCCCTTTGATCCCTTTATATCTTTTTAATTATGATTTACTTACTTATTCCCAGGTTTCGGCACCACTTGTTGCGTTCCCTGCCCGCAGAGAAACACGACACCTGGTTGAAGTTTCAATGCTTTATTGCGCGCTGTCCTTCTGCTTCTATTGTTTCTTTTTCTTATCCTATTTCCCTCCTCAGCAGGGAAGTTACAGACCTTATATAGGTAAAACCACCAATCAAAGGAGAGCACACGAGGGAAAAGCGTGGACAGATACAGAGAGCCAAGCAGGGCATACCGAGATCATGCGTTGTGCATGAGACCAGAGAACCAGTCATAAAGACTTCCTTAAAATGATGTCAGATGTTTGTGCAAAAGTTAACTGCTCTGGCTCACTGCCAGGCGCCATCTTAGCCACACCTAGGGCCAGGGGTCCCGGGTACCCCGACAGCAGATGATAGGTTGGATAGGAAAACAGGAATGGAGTTGGGTTTGGGGTATATTTCAGAAAAAAATATTACATAACTCTCTTCCAAGTGTGTATATCAACTGGCTTTACTAAATACATAAGAAATTTTATAGGAAGTCTTTCAGTGTAATGAAAATTGAATACCTATTACCTTACAACTTTACCTCCAATCAACTTTATCGTTGGTCACTTTCTGGTGTGCCATAAGGAATTTTTAGACAGTAATGCATTTATATGATAACTGAAGCCTGAACCTCTAAGGACATTGTGGTTAATGTAAGAACATACCCATGACAAGAATATTACCTGTCACTCTTTCCCCTTTTTTCCTATGCTTTCAGTGGTTTCATCCTATCCATCATAGGTTAGAATAAATTCAGAAAGACTTAGGAAAATTATTACTGGGTGGTGCTTATTTTTAACAATTGTTATTGAGAAAAATAGCAGTATCATAGGCTGTCATAATTAATTCAAATGTACTTAGCACATATTCATTCAAGGGGCCACTGCTTCTCTGACAGGAATATAATATTTTCATGGTCTCAAGATTATTTAAGATGAAAGTCCTTAAAATTCTAATATGAATTAATAATTTGGGCCATCTCTATACAGTGGGCTATTTTTTGTGTCTCTAAGGAGAATACACTAATGATTATTATACTGCCTCACTAGATGTGGGATGAGAGATTACCTAGTTAATAACTCCAGAGCTTTTACCCTTGTTGAAGCTTACAAACTTGTATGTAGGGTTATTTTTTTCATCATTGAAATAGAGTATCTTGCTGCACTATGCTAGCACTCAAAACATCCAGGTAGGGATACTTCACCAACTCAGGGGTAGAGGGCAACTGATGATGACAAAGGATCATGTCAGATTACAGACCTAACACCTACAGGGAATCAGTGTGTTGGATTTTCTTTGGAAAAGAGGCATTGTGATCCCTAGTGTTTTAAGCTTAAACATTTTGGTATGTTATAAATTGGAAATTATAGTGATCTGAATGCTTAGGAAGCACCAGAAACTAGAAAATATGAAAACCTGCAGGTTTTAAAACTTTAAATACTGCATATTTCATTGGTTGGTTCTTTCTCCATGTTGCAAAATATCAATTATTAAATACTACCAACATTATTTAAGTAGTCACTTTTAATCATAATATTTTACATGTATATTTATACCACCATAATCAAAGCTCCCAATGTGTTTTACAGACTATATACAGCTTTATTAATAAAATGTAGCTATCTTTACTAAGAGCACATTTTTATTCAAGATAATTGTACTATGCAACAGACATAGATTATGCTAATAGACAAGAGAGAGAACATGAATAAATAAAAGCCATAGATAATCCCCAAACCTAATTCCAACAACTATTTTGAATTTTCTACTTCTACCAAACCTTTATAAGGGTTGCTAACAAGTAATAAAATTGACTGATTGGTGTTTCATTTCCCCTTCTTTCTGTTGCTCATCTACCGGTGGAAATGCTAACGAGCATGGGAATAGGCATTGAGCAGGTAGTAGAGGAAAAAGGGAAAGGAAAAAGGAACAGAGGTAATCTACCACCCAGATAATCAGCTCATGAATAACAGAGAACTGACTGAAATGATAACACTTAAGTAAGTACTGTAATAAACTCAGTAATCAGCATCCTCAGTGGCTTGGTGGCAGGTAAGAGAACTACCATCTTTACAACTACTGAGAAGTCCATGAATTTTTACAGGATTTATACTGCAAACAGGATATCAGACTTCAAGGCAGAAAACCCAGGGTGTTCGAACTGGAGAGTTTAGATCATCTTTAAGATATCTTTGCTTATGTTACACAAAGGCTCCAAGTTTATAAGACATCTTAAAGGGAATACATATATCATCATGATGTTATCACTGCTTATAAAATCCACCAATCACAAAATTCATGATTCACAATATGTGACAATGTGGATTGTTTTGATCTTCTCCAAATTACTATTTTTTTTTCTTAACTGCCTGAAGTTACAGATTATTTCCTTGGAGACACAGGGAAGTATTGTAAGAAGATGGATAGTTGGGTTCAATGATGGCACTATGGCCTGATAAAGAAGCACGTCTATCTGTAATAATCCTGCTTGGATACAATATATCGTAGTTATTTTTACCATCACTTCTAATCAAGGATCATGTTGTTAGTTCTTTTTCCTTGCTCTATCACAGAATTCCATAAGGCATCCAAGTGAGTAAGTTGACTCCTTAATGTAAAATGTAGAAGTGCTGGTTATGTCTACCTTTAGGTTTCAAAGTCTGTTTACTTTGTCATCTTTTAAACATGCCTGCCTTCAAACTCTTCTATACCAATCCAATAATATTCTTCCCATTATAGACATTTTTCCTTCCTGGGTCACTTAATATTTACTATATTTCTTCAACACTCTCAAAGAAATGAAGTCTTCATGTTCATGTATTTTTTTTCACGGAAGTCTATCATATTCTTGCCACCTTTGGGCAAATCTACCTATAAGGACCCATTTCAACTTTTAAGAACAATCGATATTTTGATTTCTAAATCTAGAGTTAGAACAATGCCAAAACAAGTCATAACTCTCCTGTTTTAGAATGTTGAAGTTTGAAAAATTAGTTAGTGACCTCACCTCTAGACAGGTGCTTGATATCACATATTTGTATTTGGGGTATTAAAATTCCTGCATTTGTCACTCCTAATTGGGTCCTAAGCAGAAAAAAGCAGTTCACAGTGTGCCCTGTGTGAGCTGTCATAAACTGTAATATGAGGCAGTGCCAAATTCTCTAAGGCTTGACAGCCAATGATTGGGATGTTTTAATTTAGTGGACATACAGAACTTCTTCTGACATCTAAATGGGCAAGTGCCATAACTAATGTATTTTCTGCACATATTCAAATTTAGAACAAACAAAAAGTAGCTTAAAGTAGTTCAGTAAAGAAATGGAGTCAGTAAAGGGTTGATTTTAGCATAACAATAGATTCAGAAGATGTTAACACTACAGAATAATGAATTATCACAATTGAAATAATGAAAATACGTTTTAGATATTTGCTTTCTCAAAAATTCATAGTATGAAGGGACACATGCACATGGACAATACTCTTAGATGATTTCTAGATTTTTTTTATTATCTCCCTTTTGGCTCATTTTATTCATTATAAAATGAATCCAGCATGGTTAGGAACATGTGCATGGGAATGATCATACATAGGTTATTTTGACTTGAAGTGGGAATGAAATCGGAGTGGAAAGGCCCATTGAGAAATACTTTCTGTTAGATTGCTAAAGCACAATTGCAATCACTAATATTGGTAGATTTTATGTGAGCAAATCTGTTTCACAAAATTAACTAAAGATGGAGAAATTAGAAAATTTCAACTTTTCTTATTTTGCTTTCCTTTGTACAATGCTGGAACTATTAGGGAAATGAGGACATGTAGATCCATGATTTTAAACATCCTGTGAAAAATTCATTTACTCTCAGATCACTCCCCCAGCCAGTTCATTTCTTGAGTACTGTGACCAGGATATATTTTGAATCTTTCAACTTCATATTTTGATGGGTGATAAAATGTTAATAATGAAGAAAAATATTTATTATTCAATTGCCACCAAACATAAAGAATTTTAGCTCTACTACTAAATATTATGATAAGAAAAAAATCATTACGGGAGCTTGAAAGGAGCTGGGAAATATTACCTTTAAAGTAGAGAATGAGAAACAAGAAAAGAACTTTAAAACTGTCATGGATATTTCAGTTTCTCCCAGAGATATTTCTCAATATATCTGAATGTACTGCTTCATTCCTACTCCATGATTTTTTAGGAAGAAAATATTGAATGTTAGAATAATAAAATAATTCTCATTAGTATATAAATTTTAACTTATTAATCACATTTTCCTTTGGAAAATTTACCTTAGGATGAAATACAAGTTATAACATGAGAGTTTTAATGTCTCCATCATTGTTAGAGGATTACATATTTGGATAATCAAGAAAGAATCAGAATGATGTCAGCCTGAAGAGTTCAAGATACCAGTTGTTTTAATTATTTTTTTTGGGGGGGAGATACTAAAAACCATTTTTACTAGTCAATTTGCAATAGCATGATTAGAGTGAAGTGAGCAAAACAGTTGAATGATCACAGAGGTTTGCATATGGAATCCTGTGAAGTCCTCTAATGAAATTAGCAATTGAATTTATGCAATAATTATTATTCTTTTCTCCTAAAACTTAAAAAAAAAGAATTCTGATGTCTGATGTTTCATTCTCCAACTATATAGATTTTTGCTGTTGTTTTTAATTTGTTTTTGTTTTTGTTTTTGATTGTTTACTAAAAGTAGAGACAGATAAGACTGGGAGGAAACAAGAATGAAGAAGACAGTCATAACACTGACTGAGTAGCTACTTCCTGTTTTCTGTTGCATTTTTGATGGTGCTGAATTGCACAAACATGGAACCAATAGGCATAAAAACTATAACACACTGATTAGACCAAAGCTGGGGCATGTTATAGATTCCTAGTCAATAAAATTTAAAAGGTCCAAAGAAAAATGGGAGCGTTTACATGAGAACGGGTTCCCAGGAATGTTTAATGGAATATGAGTCTCATCATTATCAAGCAACTCTACATTTTAGGCTGAAGAAGAAAAGATTTAGCTCAGACTTTATAGCTGCATCCAAATATTTGAAGTTCTTACACTATAATAGATCAGACCCAATTTGAATGGTATCGCCAATTCATGGGTGGCATTTTCAGATAGACAAGATTTGGCTCAATATGAGGAATAACTTTTTATCAGTTTTCTGCAGATAGAAACACATTATTTGTGAGACTGTAAGCTCTCTATTGTTTGAATTGTTCAAACAGAGAAGGGATGATAAAATATACTGAAGGGACTAATAGAATGTCTAGTTTGGGAATGGATTTACCTTACTTTAAATCCTAGTATTATGATTTATGAACTATGTAATCTTGGTCTAGTCACTTAAATTTTCTGAGCCCCAGTTACTTGTTTAATATCACAAGAATAATAAGAACACCGCATTACTGTTTATAAAGTTGTGATGAAGCACAAGAACTTACTACAGAATACGGCATCTGTTAAGAACTATAATAGCAATTATCATTTTGGTGCAGAATTGATTTATCCATTAATTTCTTAATGTACAAAAACACTTTCAATGTTATTGCCTAACTTAAGATTTTGTACATTGAACAGAAATGTATAAAATTTTAAAAAAACCTTCCATTGTATGATATTGCCAAAAAATTTTGTTCTCATCTCCACTTTTCTAAGCATTTCCATATATAGTTTTTAATTAAAATTATTCTTGTCTCTTTATATCTTGATTTCTACATTAACCTCCTCTTGTGTCAATACTATTAATTTGAGAATTTTGCCAATATAGTCTTTTCTTACTCAACTTAGAAATTATCTCCTTACTAGAAATTTTTTCTTCCATTATTCTCTAAGAGATAGATGTCTTGTTATGCTAATTCATGAGCCCGTATTGCCAAATATTATATATGTACACATTCCATACTTCATTTTATCATATTTTTATGAATAATGGAAAATAAAATTTAATAAAATAAAATGATAATATTAATCTACTTCTTCAATTTCTGGTCAAAAAATACATGTGTTCATGCCCACTTTAACCTTAAAATATATTTAAGGCTATACGGAATTCATTAACATGAACTTCATTTTGCTTGAAAGCAAACAGAACATGTTTGCTCTCTCTTTGTTTTAGTAATTTTCTGACTATCTCTTAATTTCTTTCACAGTAAGTTCTGCCAAATTACATAGGTCAGTTTTATTGTTAAATTTCTTTAGATTCACAACACTAAAGAACATGTATATAAAATTTGACTGGATACTATGGACAATGTATTTTTACCTTGATTTTTTCATTTAACCTTCATGATAATCCCATGTACCTGTTAAAGTAGCTAGGTCATTGTATAGTAACAATACCCAAACTATATGTCTTTTTTCTTACTCATTATACATGTCTACTGTGAATAAGAGGTTTTATTATGTGTTATAACACTCAAGAATTTAGGTTGTTCACACCTGTAATACCAGTGGCTCGTGAGGCTGAGGCAGGAGGATCACAAGTTCAAAGTCAGTCTCAGCTATTCAGTGGGATTGTAAGCAATTTAGGAAGAGTCTGACTCAAACAAAATAAATAACGGTTGGAGATGTGGCTCAGTGGTTAAGGGCCCTTGTGTTCAATCTCTGATATTAAAAGAAAAATAAAATAAAAAAAACAACAAAGAATTTAGGGTAGGTTGGCTGAAGCTTCATTTCAATATGTAATTTTAATGTTAAGATTTTCATAGCAATAACTGTGTTGTGCACTGACATTAAATTTCCATTAAGAACTGACATAATATTTCATATTTCATTGGCCAGAGAAAGTCACAAGATGATACCTAACCCCAAGTGGGGCAAGAGAATGAAATTCTAACAATTGCCTGGAAGGGAGGATACTTAGATATATTTTATGAATACATTGATGACAATTGCCCTAAGAAAAGTAATTATTTTCTTCATATATATATAGATTTATAAGAATATTTATTTAGCCATTAGTTCAATATATTGCTATGGGGCATTATCACTAACAAGCTCTCATTGAAGAATATGTTACAGAATTTTTTTTATTTTAAAATTTGTGTGTGTGTATGTTAAATGGAACTTAACCAGCTAGAAATCAAATCCAGTACTTTTGCTCTCAACTACCTTTTCTTGTGTCTACTGAAGTATACCTAGTTCTCTGTGATTGACCCCCATTTAACCACCATCATTATCATTATTTTCCAGTACACATTATAAAATAAGCAATATGGGTAACAGTGTTTGTCCACTTACAATCACAACATGTTAGATCATTGGAAGTTTCTTGTGACATGAGATTAACCATAATTGAATGAAGATTTTATAAAGGAGTTTCTTTACTTATTAAGTCATGATAAATAAGTAATAGCTTAGTTATTTCAACTTGTTGACCACCAGTTATAGTTGCACAATGCTACCTGTTGGGTGTGGTCCTAAATGGCAGCATATTAACTGGAGTTGCAATGATCAGAGATGCAGGGGCTTTCAGTTTTTCATGTGTTCATTAAATTTCCTGTTTCCTTTCTAAAGCTTTCAATACATGACAGGCCACATTTTTGAAAAATAATTATGCACCTGTGGTCATGTCCATTAGTTTTTTCATTTTTCACATATTTCAATTCTTGTTTTTGCATACCTAAGAGAGCTTTCTTCATAAAATTTTAAAATTTGATTATAAAAGTCATTCTCAAGTTTCATTCACTACTATATTTGCACAACTGAGCTCCAGATAATTTATGGATTCTCCCTTTACTTGATTTTTAACCACTTATTTAAAATGTGATAAATCAGAAATCCATGCAAACCAAAATCAATGGGGATGTTTCCTTGATAAAATTGTGTACTCTTGTTTAGTGTGTACTCTTGTTTCATTGCTGTGTCCAAAAGACATGACAAGAATAATTTTAGAGGAGGAAAAGTTTATTTGGATCTCATGGTTTCAGAGGTCTCAGTCCATAGATGACCATCTCCATTACTCTGGGTTGAAAGTGAGGCATAACTTCACGGTGGAAATGTGTGGCAGAGAAAAGCTGCTCGGGACACCAGGCACCATCACCAGGCAGTAGAGAGAGAACTCTGCTTACCAGGGACAAAATATAAGACCCAAAGGCATGCCCCTCAATGACCCACCTCTTCCAACCTCTTCCACCTTCCTACAGTTACCACCCAGTCAATCTCTATTAGGAGATTAATGCACTGATTAGGTTAAAACTCTCATAACCCAATTGTTTCACATCTAAACTTTCTTGTGTTGTCTCACACATGACTTTGGGGGACTCCTCCTATCTAAACCATAACAACTCTGACATTCATACTGAAATAATTCTTGTATATTCAAGACTTTCCTTTCAAATTTCTGGTGTAATGTTGAATCTATTTTTTTTAAATTTATTTATTAACTTTTATTGCCTTCATAATGTATCACTGTTGGTATGATCATGAATAATTTCCAAATTGTACACAAATCAATGTTCAAATTGTGTATAATTTGAAACTATTTGGGGACTTATAGCCAAACATGCTTTTATCAATGAAAAGAAACGATGAATGGTAAGGGGTAGGGGACTTGCTAGGTTAATTCATCTCCAGATAGTCTTTCTTAAACTTCTTTTAATTGACAATTGGCATTTACTTCAGTAGTCAGGCGTTCTGCAGATACTCTAAAAACAACAAAAGGGGAAAAGTTAACCAGGGGATGACTGAGTACTCTTAAACAATAAGAGAACATTGCAAGTAAATTTGCACTCAGAAAATTAGTGGAAAGCTGACAAATCAAGTTTGGAAAATTGGCAGAAACCAAAGGATCTTTGGAGGCTAAGCAGCAGGAACCATCCGAAAGACGTGGATCTAAAACCACATTGTTCACACATCATCTAGGCTGCTGCTTAAAATCAGACTTTCAAGGGTTCCCTGCCACTAGAGAAAAATCCAACTTTTTAATGGTTTCTGATTGACTGAGATTAAGTCACATGGCCAGTGTGTGGCTATATCTGCGGGTGGAAAAGTAGAATATTCCTTAAATCGTCCAAAAAAAAAAAAAAAAAAACCAGCTTATGGACATGGGTGATGATTTGCAGAAGTTTCTATTCAGATAAGGATACATAAACTATTAAATTCTTGTAAAAGAGAAATTGGAGTAATTGAATTCAGTAAGAAGGAAAGAAGAGGGATATAGGATCAAAAACATTTAAAAAATAATGAGTGTACACAACTCAGAAGAACTCATAAAAATAGTGATTTTTAAAAATGTAATCTTTGATTGTAATTTCTTCTATATTTGTTGAAAATTAGTAAAGAAAACAAAATACTTTTATATATGTAGGATAAATCTATTTTATAATTATTTCTTTCCTGGAAAACCACATGTTTATTCTTTATATCTTCTAAGCACCCATGACAGTGTCTTAGTTGCCACAATAGACATATCCAGGACTAAAATGATTATCCTAGTTATTATGGTTTGCATTTTAAATATCTCCTAAAGGCCCATATGCAGAAAGTTTGCTTGCCAGCCTATGGAACTAATGGGAGTAATGGAAACTTTTGGAGGCAAGGACCTAATGGAAAGAAATTAGGTCATTAGGGATGTGCCCTTGAATGGGATTTTGAAACCCAGGCTCTTTCTTCTTTATTTGCTTCCTGGCCACCATGAAATAGCAGCTTTGGTCTACCATGTGTTCTCCATCATAATTGTCTGTCTTGCCACAGGTCAAAAAGCAATGGAACTAACTGACCATATGCTGAAAATTCTGAAAGTGTGAGCCAAAATAAACTTCTTCTCCTTTTAGTTTATGTTAGGTATTTTGAAAACTAACACACAAATTACACATACCATAATGACTTTGAAGAAATTTACCAAAAATAAAATTAAATACTTATGCCCCAATATCATTAGCCTTAGGAATTTACAAAATAGGAGGAAAAAAAGCTATTGTTTCTTTCAAGCTGAATTTTTTTCTAGTCTCTTGGGGTTGTATCTATTATTGCTTGAATTATCAGAAAACTCCTGAGTCAAAATCATCTAGGCTGCAGGGATGCTTGTATAAATGCAGCTTCCTGGGCTCCATCCAGGAAACTCTAAGTTTGGGATAGTGAAACAAAACAAAATATTTTAGAGAATTAAGCCAAGTATATTTGAAAATTTTAGCATCTAGGCATAAATATTTTTTCCTGTAGCTCAATCTAAGGTTAATTTCAGTTGAAATCAAGTTGAATAAATTTTAAAAAATAACAAAAAAAGATCAAACGATTCATAAAGAAAGAGCATTAGGAATGCCATGTTTTTGAAAACTTATTCTCTAATATTTGGTTACTTCCATGTTCAAAAAGCTGCAATATTTATGCCACTGCACCAAAAGTGCTTTAAGTGTTTACTAGAGTATTTTTAAATAACAGTGATTTTCACTGTAGGCCAAAGTCATCTCCTGTTTTTGCTAAAATGAATCAATACTAAGATTTATAAAAGAATTTTAACCCAAATTTTAAAAATGTTTTCTTTTTGTGTGATTCTTTAAGCATACTAAAGGACAGTTATTTTGAATGAAAAAGATACTGCTAACAGAAAGGGAAGTTACCAGTGTGCTTTTAGACAGCTTCTGGCCTCAGAGTGTTCTAGCAAACTGCATTGAAATGAATGGAAGCAATTATAAAAGGAAGCGGCTGACCTTTGTGAAGAGACTGCCAATCCATAATACCTCCTGCAATGCTCATCCCCTTTATTCCTGCTTAACAAACCTTGTCACCCTTGTCGCAGTGCCTCAGAACCCCTTGTTAACTTTTCCCCTTTTGTTGTCTTTAGGGTATCTGCAGCATGCCTGTCTGCTGAAGTACCTCTCAATTGCCAATTAAAAGAAGTTTAAGAATGAGTATCCAGGGATGAATTAACCTAGCAAGTTAACCTGGGGAAGAATGTGTTAGGGATACAAACTCTCATCATCACAGGCTTATGTATTTACCTACTCATCCCACTTACTTGGGAGGGTGTGTTTGTGAGGGGTCGTTTTCGTTATATATTTGCACAACAATGACAGCATCTTATTACAGTTTTTCAAAGTGTAAACAATTTGAATAACAAACATGAAATTTTTAGAAATGTTCCTCTGAATATTCTTTTTCCCTCAAGTGAAAAAAATGCAAATATTTAAGCACTACTTTGCAGAAACACTTACCAGCTACCTGTAGGTTGTGTAAAGCAATTCCTTTAGGAGAATCTTATCCAGAATATCTTCTTACTTTATAATGCCAACTTAACATATAAGCCCCTGGATCATCCCTGTTTGGATTAACAATGATTTGAATGATTATTATGCAGAATTCTCTAGAATTGAGTAGTTCATACACTCAGATAAGAAAAAAATCCTATATTTAAATTATCTGATATTTGAACAACGAATCAAGATTTCTTTTTCTCAGTTTATGTTCCTGATTTTCTGCTTTCATAAGTAAGTAGTTTTCTTTAAGGAATATTTTAGACTATGAAATCTCAGTAGCTATTTCTGAGTAACTTGTTAATCTGCTTGTAGTAGGAGAGTAGAAAGAAATCACTTGGGAGAACTTCAAATATGCAATTCATTTGATCCAGAGTTGCTCTTATTTTCCATATATATAATGGATTGCTGCAAATATTTGTTGATAATATATATAACTTGAGTTATGACTATAAAGGTTGGAATGAGGAAAAGTAATAGCTTATAATGAGTCTTAACTATTATGTACTAAATTTTGTTCCACATATCTGGTTTAACTTCTCAATAAATCTATAATATCCTTTTTAATGCTAGGTTTTAGACAGGGAAACTAAAATAAATGCAGATAAAGTTATCTGCATAAAATATGAAGCTAGTATAAAGCAGAAAATAAATTAAAATTAGAATAGAACTTTTCAGTTAAAATGGAATCTTTCCTGAATTCGGAGTTGAGGTTTTGTTTTTGTTCCATACTGTGACATATTACTTATAAACAAATCCTTCACCTGATTAGTAGATGCCAAAAAGTGCAATAAATATGTAACAATATTTTCTTTCTTGATTAGCAACCCCATTTCCATTATTGGAAAATTAATGCTTTTCAAACCTATTTCATCTTATATGGAACAGAGTAGTAAGTATAGTAAGTTGCTAATTTGCCCTAGTGTTGTTTCCTATGAGGTGCCTCAGGACTGTAGAGGGAAATTTTGGAACTTTAATCACAATTAAGCAAAATAAGAAGAGTAAAAGGTAGTCTGAAACCAAGCACCACAGAACAGAAATGGAGTCTTTCCTTTCCTTTCCCCCATGTCTTGGAAGCTGATAGAGGAGAATTAAGCTCATTTTTACATAATTTTCTTCCCAACTTTGTAAGAGCCTTTTAGAAGAAAAGACATGTTTGAGCAAAAGTTGTCCCAAATCTAATTCTAATTGCTCAGCATGACTCTTAACAACCTGCTTTATATTAAAAAAGAAAAAGAAAAAAAAAAAAAAAGAAAGATAGGAAAGAAAGAAAAAAAAAAAGTCTGGTATAAGTTTATTCTTTGAGGCTCCTTGTGGCACTTTATTAGATTTCATATTTATGGTCTGGGCCATAATTTCTTTTACCACATCTTGTACTTTGATCTCATCTTCAGCTAGACAACTGCCTTATGAAAAGGGAAAAAAAAGTTGGTTTACGTACTACAGTAATTAAGAACTAAAAAGATGCTTTCCCAGCTGTTGCTTTTGAAGTCGAGTTTAGTTAGTGGCAAGGTGCCAATTTTCAATTAGAAATAAGATTTTTACTTAAAAAGTATAATGTGTTACATTATGCCAATAATTCATTTTAACACATTTTTTAAAAGAAAAAAGGTCCCTACTGGAACTAGAGGTCCAAGCTATCAATTATTAAAGGTTGAGTCCTTTGACCAAGATATGGTATTCTCTGTTCAGCTTTTGTTTGTTAATCATTAGGCTGAAATAAAACCTTTTCCCTTATTTCTCCTAAACATTTAGGAAGAATTTTAGTTGATATGTTTTTCTATTTTTCTTGTGTCTCTGAAAAAAAATATTTTAAGTACACAAACATATATATGCTTACATACATAATGCTTACATTTTAAAATTAAAGCTGAAAGAAGCAGGTACTAGCATGAATTCAAGTGAACTTGGCAGTAATTTAACTTTTCTCTGTTATTTTTGTTTTAATGATAAAGATGTGTTTGCCTTTCTTGGACAAATGAGCCACTTATGTCAGTGATCAGAATGCCGATGGAGAAAGTTCAGGAGTGACTTATTAGCCTGGGTGGAATTTGGCCTTACCTTGCATAATATAGCTAAGATATTAGGAAGATATGCCAGTCCCTGAATGACATGCCCAAGGGAGGACAGGATACAAAGATGCTCTCTCTTTCCTTCTATAAAAATCTTGTTGTATTTCATTATTTTTCAGGGTAATGGGCCAACCTCTGAAGAATTAAAATTTACGTATTTTTTCCATTAAGGCAAAAAAAGAAAAGAAAATTTATTTATTCTGTCATCTCTCCTTTCCTAGTTTTGGACTCCTTCTGGGTCAGTGGTACTCAATGCTAATGAAGTTCTACTTGGTCCAACCTCAGGTTCTCACTGTCAGGTAATTAACTTGGCATCACAGCAGCTCTTGGCAGCTATGACTTTTGACTTGGAGATATTTATCTAAAAACCTGGGCAGAGCTTTAATTCATTGCCAACTTAATTGTGTGTGTATGTGTGGGTGTGTGTGAACAAGATTTAACAATGTATTTTTTCCCTTCACAGATTAGTTTATTTGGCTAATGACAATTACAATAATGGGGATTTGAATGACAAGTCCACCTGGAGAGTTAGAAAGGGACTTAGTGTCTGATTGTAAGACTTAGGGAAGGCTATTTAACATTGCTTGTCACTGTGTTCTAGCTAGATGTAAAAAGATGTCTTCAATTAAGAGTGGTTTCCTTCCCTTGTGTTGCATTAAAATAAATAAGATAACTGGATTCACATACTAGGAAATTGACCAGCATTTGCAAACTCAAATTATTTGAAAGATACTAAACTTTACATTCTCTAAATCATATCAATTAAGTAGGTCTATTTAATATTAAAAAAGTAGTATTATATTATAGTATATTATTAGCATAGTATAGTATTATTAATATAGTATATTATAGTATAGTATATTATTATATTATAGTATTATAAATTGTTCTCCTGTAAGTGCTCAATAAACACAAATTTTTCATGAAAAAATTCTCTAGTGAATTTTAGGAGTGAGGGAGAGAAAAAAGTTAAGTAGATAAGGGAAATAAATCACCCAAAATAGCATTCCTATTTTATTATACTGATGGAGCAGAACTTCAATCCTTGGCTCTTGGTTTATTCCTTGTCTACAGTCACCCCAGCTGATCACAGCCAGAGAAAAAATTGCAACCATTTTTTAAATTTAATATTCTTTATCCTTACATTTGACAGGTCCTTGGTGTCAAGTGGCATTTCTATTATATTGAATTTGTCCAGTTGGTAGTCAAAAATGACTTGCATATTTCCTTTTCTTTTCTCAAAGCTTTAACACGGTCTCTCCCTACTCACATACACTGTGTACCTTGCTTTTCTATAACACTGAGAAAATTGAAGTGATCAGCAATCAGACAATGATTCCCACAAGCTCTTGCCCTGACTTATACCCAAATACTAGTATCTTTGCCCTGGTGTTTAACCTCTCTGCTGTCAATTTAGAGAAGCTCTCCATACTTCCAAGGACTATCCCTCCACCTGTGAACTAAATTCATCTTTTCACCTATTCAAACACAGTGCTTCAGGAATTCTACCTTCCTGTTCTCAAATATTTAATTTTCTTTTTGCATTTTTTAAATTTAATTTTTAAAACCCATTTAGCCATCCCCATTAGCACATGAAGAAACAGAAGATAAAAGACCCATCCTTCTTTATTCTGTCACACTTTCATTTCTCCACTAAACAACACAATTCCTTGAATAAGAGGTCTAGACTCCAGTTCTTCTTTTTCACTAAACTAATGAGTAGATTGCAAACTTTCTCCTGATACAAACTGCTCTTGTCACAGTCAGATGGTAATGACCTCTTGGTAGTGGGTAAGGCAATTGATCTATCTCATTTTTTTTTTTTTCAATTGTAGTCTTCACTGGCATGAGAGATACCACATCTTCCTGGTATCACAGGTATAGTTCTCCTCCTTATCAGTCTTCTTTGCTTGTGACCCCTAATCTAGGGGGCTTTTCATATTGGTGTGCCCTGGAGTTCAATCTTTGAATAACATGTTCTTTCTCTTCATTCACATACTACTTGATTTTAACCTCCTTTTGCATTAAATTCTAACTGTATGCAGAAAAGTCCTAAATTTAAACTTTGAATCTAAGTCATTTCACTACATTCTAGGTTATTGTTATAGTCATTAAACTACAAAAGAGTGCCACTGGGATATATAGAAAATATCAAAACTTGAGCTGCAGATTCTCTCAGCCCCCACACCCCATACGCATCGCACGCGCCCACACACACACACACACCCCACATTTATTTTCTATAATTCTCACTTCTGTAAGTAGGAACTCATTCTTCTTGTTTCTCAGGCTAAAAATTATTAGCACAAGCCTTTACTTACTCTCTGACCCCCCAAATACATCCTGCATCTAATCCAACAGCAAATTTTCTGATTCTGTCCTCAAAATATATTAGGGATCCACCACTTTTACCACCTTCACGCAGCACTGCAGTTCAGTTCACCATCGTTGGTTTTCCTGGATCAATTTTTTATAGTTTAACTAGTATCTCTACTTCTGCCCTATGCTCTTTAATACCTTATCATAAACTGAAAACTCCAAACTCAAGAATAATTTTTTAAAAACAATAATTAGATCATCCCATTCCTCTTAATGTAAGTAATTTCATGTCCTCACTTATAGTTAAATACCAGAGTCCTCCTGGGGGTTTCCAAGGTTCTGTCCAATTTGGTACTTTTCTGACTTTTTCACTTAACATCGTATGATCCATCCTTCCTTGCTTCCTTGCGGTTTTTTAGTAGCCTATGCATGCTGCCCACAACCCAAGGATATCTCACCTTCCATTTCCTCAGTCTTTAAAGCCCCTCCTTTCAGTCCAGCTCTTGACTAAAATGCCAATATGTGATTTGTCAGGTCCACAATAGGCAATCACGAAGATTAGCTGGAAGCCTCAGGGAAGACCTGCTCTCTCCACACCAGTCGTCAGTGCAAGGCCAGTGTAAGACAGTCTTTAAGAGCTTGGGCCCCTCTGGCCATGCTTTTACACATATTTGCATTCTTAGTCCTGCCACCTTCATTCCTAGGTCTCCTTGTCTGGAACCTCTGACTGATATCCTTCTTCAGGCACTTCTACTAGGAACTCCTTATTAGAGGGAGGAGGGGAAACTTTCTCCAACCGACTCAGTACTGTTTTGGTCCTAAAACTCCCCTCATCCTGCTTCTGGTCTTGACCTCCAGGTTCATAAAGATGCAGGAGCCTTTTGGAAAAGGGGGTCCTTCAACAATGGGAAGTCTCCCACATCTGTACTAATGCACTTGCCCCTCTTTCCAGTGCCGTTCCATGGGGACTGAATCCTTTCTGATTCAGTTTTCACTGACCAATGCATTTAAAATTATTAATCCCTCCTAAAAGTTTCTGTATGTCTCCTCTGCCATATTTTTTCCATTGCATTTAACTCTATCTGATGTACTGTATAATTTATATACTTATTTATATTGCCAGTTTTCTCCTATTTACATATAACACTGAAGAAATCAAGGGTTTTTGCTTGTGCATTCTGTGTATCCCTAAATTTTAGAGTTACCCCTGATACATAGTAAGTAACATATATATATATATATATTTATATAAAATTATATATGTGTATATGTATACATAACAGTAAATAATATGTATATTAATATTATATATATATATATATATTTAGGGCTAAAAATTACTGTCAGTTGGATAAAGTGTTTATATAAATATATTCATATACATGTTATTTCCTATATACCAGGCACTATTCTAAAATATATATTTATTTGATACATATGTATATGTATAAACGAGCTCTCTGGAACCTTCTGGGGCAGGAGAGAACAACAGTGTGCAGAGGTAAAACTGCATTATTCTAGAAGACATTAGGAGTTGGTGACTTTAAGATGTGATTAGGTCATGAGGGCAGATGTATCAGGAATGGGATTAGTATTTTATGAAACCAGTCCCAGAGAGTTGCCTACCCCTTTCCACCATGTGAGGACACAGATAGAAGGTGCCATCTGTGAACCAGAAAATGGACATCTGACAGCACCTTCATCATGGACTTCCAAGCCTCCAAAACTGTGCAAGTTTCCTGCTGTTTCTAACTTACCTAGTCTATAGTATTTTGTTTTAGCCACCCCAAAAGATATAAAATATTAGCATATTTAGGAAGATAATTCACTGTAACTAATGACTAATGGAAACTTGACCTTGGTTCTCCTTTCCCCAGTTTTAAGTCCTTTTAGGGACTCCTAACTGTACTTAGAAATAAGATAAATGACCCCTCAGGTCTTTAACCCACTGTACTGGGAGGCCTGTGAGGATCTGTATTAATTTAAAGAGCATAGAGTTTGATTAAAGCAATCCAAGAGCATCTATACCAGTTGAAAGTGTTTATATGAGAGACATTTTAGTATTACAATGCATACGTCTGGCAGGTTGAGATCAACTCAGAATATCACGTCTACTTCACGGCAGTTGTCCTATCAAAACCCATAACATTACATCTGTGAAAATGGGGATGTTGATATTGTTTTGTATTAATTAAACTGGGTAGCTCATATTCCCACATGTGGTAATTACTTTAAAAATTGGCACTAATGAAAAGCATATAACTTTTAATTTCTTAAATGTTTAGACATTATATTTAAAATTACCTGTTGACACTACAATTCAAGACAGATTCAATCATAGATCCTTTACTTTTAAAATGTTTGTTCGCATATCTCTATGCTTCTCTTATTTAACATTTTTATGCCATTTCTCTCTTTTATAAGAGAATTTTCAACAGATTTTTTTTAATGAAAACCACGATTTCATTAAATGAGATTATAGTCATTCTAATTGGAAATTTGGATACATACAGTGCTAGGAAAATTCTATATCTATTATATTATATGATCACTTGTGTTTTCTCCAGAGTAGAAAAAGCACCATTCTGTTTCTACATTATTTATCCTAAAAATTAATTTATTCCACCAATTATTAAAAAATATTGATTGAGTATTATTTATTTCCTAGCTGGTATTTTAGGTACCAGTGATGAATAATACAAAGTCTGAAGGGGAATATAAACATGCAGGCAAATAACTTATTTCATTTCAGATACAAATTTAAAACATCTAACAATAGATAAAAGGAACATATATGTTATAAAGAAAATGAGACAGTGTATTGGTTCCCAGAGCTCATATAATATTGGCAGGAGGATGGGTATTATATATACATAATACATATATACATATATACACACACACATATGCATATATAAAGAGAGAGAGAGAAAGAGTATAGCGGGATGGTCTAAAAGAATCTTTGTGTATGTGCCATTTTTACAGGCACATATGAAAAATAGAAATGAATCTTAGAAAGGATGAGACATGAAAGACCTTTATAGAGAAAAGTATTCTAGGTAGGAAGAAAAAAAAAAAAGTGAACTCATGGGAGAAAAAAAAGGGCATAGTTATTTTGGTTGAACGTTCACATCTCTCCTATCTTTATGTTGGACTCTAATCATCAATCTTATAGTAATTTGATGTGGGATCTGTGGGTTTGACTGGGGCATGCGGGCTCTATTATCACGAATGGGGTTAGTTTCTTATTCAACTAGCCCCACAGGGCTGCCTAACCCCTTCCATCTTGTGATGACATAGCTAGAAGGCACCACTGATGAACCAAAAGATGGCCCTCATCAAATATTGCATCTGCCTGCACCTTCATCTTGGACTTCCAAGCCTCCAAAATTGTGACAGCTTCCTGTTGTTTCTAACTTATCCAGTCTATGGTATTTTGTTGTAACTGCCCAAAAGACTTAGGATAATAGCAAATGTAGGAAAAATATTTCACCGTGACTAATAACTGGTGAGGAGTAGAAAAAGTAGTACAAGTCAAAGCAGATTTTACAAGGAAATATATAAATTTTAAAAAAAGGTTGAAAACAGAATAATTCACACAGAACCTCATACTTTGGGGAAATAATTTGAATTTTATTCTAAAAGTAGTAGGAAACCATTGAAGAATTTTATTTTGGGGAATGATATAAGTTCATTTATTCTTGTAGCTATGTAGAAATAGAGAAAGTGATTGTGAATGGAATCAGGAAGACCAATTCATATTTCTGTATACCAGTAAAGGAAAATAAGACTTGAAAGAGGTAACAGATAATGACAAATGGTTAGAGACAGGGTATATATTTCAAGAATAACTAAGACAAAGTGTTGGTACATTTTTGTTGAGATCTAAGGACCAAAAGAAAAATTAGAATGATGTGAAAGTTTTTGGTCTGTGGAAGATGAATGAGGTCTATCTTAGTACTGTTAAACCTCAGACCCAAATTACATATTCGCTGCTTTGTTGAAGTAAATAGAATATGGGATGCAAATATGTATCTCAAAAAAGGAGACAGAATTGAATAAACAGGGTGAAAGTTGTTAGTATCATATGTGTCTTTAGGAGATACAACTAACTGAAAATACTGGGTAGAGACTGCAGAAAAAGTCATTCAAATATAGAAAGAGGAAAGAGGAAAAGAATCCAGCACAGGAAGCAGAGTAGAGAAAAGCCTGTAGTATGGACTTAATCTAGAAATGTGGTATCTTGAAGACTAACTGAAGAAACTACTTCAAGGATGGAATATTTATATATTCCACATATTAGAAATTGAATGAAATAAGACAGTTGCATGAGTCATAAAAATAGAATGTATACAAACAACAATTGAATCAGTTTAGAAAGGAGATTTCTAAAAGGAGAATTCTCTAAGTATTTAACAATGATTTAAAAAAATGGTGATTGTAATCAAAGCTTATGTTATATGTTATCTGATAACACAATATAAAACCTGTCATTTACACACTGAACTAATTCTTACCAGTAATCTTCTCTTCAGGGTTCATATTCTAAAGGAAATTCATATTGTACCTATAAAATTAATGACACAAATCCAAAATAAAATTATCTATGCTCTCATCTGTTTCTCAGTTGTTTTCTGAACTAGAGATTTCCTAAGATCTAGAGAAGCATGTAAATATGTAAATAAGAACAATAGATTGGGCTGGGTGGCTCCTGCCCTAATTCCATCCATTGGAGGTTTAGGCAGGAGGATCACAAGTTCAAAACTAGACTCAGTAACTTAGCAAGACCCCTGTCTCAAAATGAAAAAAATAAAAAGGGTTGGGGATGTGTCTCAGTGGTTAAGTGCCCCTGGGATCAATCACCAGTACTGAAAAAAAAAAAAAAAAGTAGGAGAATAACACCAAAGACAACTGTCTTTGCAAAGAAAGTGAGGAAAGCATTGTAGACAAATTAATAAACTAATATTTGCAGACAAAGGAATTTTTGCAGCTACAAAAGATTATTATATCACTTCAGAGTGATGTTCAGGTTACCACTGAGTATGAGGTACATGTATTATAAGATTGAAAGTGGTGTGTTGTGCCAGTCTTGGGATTGTGATGTTAAAACAAGTCTAAGCAAAGGCATGTGATTTAAGTAATAACAACTTAAGAGAATAATTGGACAATTTATAGCAACGACTTTCCTCTGTATTTTTAAAAACTGAAATGAGGTAGCAAGTTACATATTTGTTCTAGGTGCAAATTTTTCCTTCAGATATTTTTACGTTCTTTTATATCTATAACAGACACTCAAGATGCTGGCACTACGCTCCTTCCACTTTCAGTAGACTGTAGCATAATGATCCTGCAGTGTACTAAGATTTTCTGCACTTAAAGATTATGGCAGAATGGGTCTAGAAAATGTCGGACCATGCATTCTGCTCTGGACACTGTCTCCGCATTTTTTTAGTTTGTACCATCACGCTGACAACTTCTGACCTCATCTTACCAAAGCTTACCTAGAGTTGAAGTGTGTGAATAACCATGTATGCCTCCCTTTGTCAGTCAGTTATGTTAGAATAACTATGGAATATCTAAAAATTGAGTTTCTTTCTTTCATTTGCTATTTGAATTTGACCTTTCAATTCTGTGAATACATTGTTTATGCATTTCATTTCCCATTTTTAAAAAATCTAATGAAATAATCAATTTGATAATTATCTTCTTATGGCAATAAAGCTGAATAAACATTCCATGTATTTGCTAACAGTAAACATGATTTTCTTTTAGGTTTTAATCTGCAACCTATTCTTGGGAAGAAATTTTTCCAATTTGGGGTGGAGGAGTGACTTGGGTTAATTTCAGGCAGACCATTTCTTCCTTTCTTCCCATATATCAATCCTAAATGAATACAATAGGTGCTCTGCATCCAGCGTGGTTGCACATTGATCCTGGCCAGCTTGTTTACAGTGTTTTGGCAAGTTGCTGATGTACTTCTCCCTGGGGATAGAGCAGGGGTTAATTGCTGTTAAACTCTCAGTGCCAAGTAATGGTTCAGCCTCTCTGCTACATTAAAGATGACACTAATAAGGAAAGAGTGCAGTGGATTGCTCTATGTTGAAAATTGGACTAGTGGTGACAGAAACTTGGAGCAGAGCTGATGTAATAGGAAGACCATAATGTAATTATAACTGCTGAACATGTGTCATACCAAGTTAAATGATACATTAATGAATCAAAACAGGTGATGAAGTGTTGCTCTTTCAGCAGATAGAGGTGCTTTCAAGGTTAGATTGCCATTAATTTAATAATCTGTAATATGGATATTCTTCAAATCACAAATGAAATCAACCTTAATGCTTTCATACAACATTGCTTCTTGAGTTTCAAATAGATAAGATAAAAGAAACAAAGCAAAAGTGAGCAGAGTTCAATGCAACTCATTCTGTGTTTAATTTTATAAGAACAGGTTTTACATTGTAAGGTGAGTGGTTGCCCAAGGCCTTATTCTTGTCCCTGTGGACTACTTGATCATTTTAATCCACAGCTAGCCCGCCAGTAACTCGCAAGGGAGCATAGACCTTTAAAAGCAAGAATCACTTCTTTTAAAACAGACCATAATATATTACCCAGACATAAAATTTTAGTGAGGTTTATCTTAAGTTCACAAAAGGTAGAATACAATTATATTCCTGAAATTTGTTTTTCTGTAACTAGTTTATTTATCTAAGTATTTGAAGAGCTTTCTAACCTATTTCCTTTTTAAATTTTTCCATTAAATTAAAAATTCATATACAATAATGGATGTATGATTTAGTATCCATGCTTTTAAAATTTCTCTCATATTTTCAATAATGCCACTATTGTGATTGCTGTTTCTCTTTTGTTTAGAGTTGTTTATAGTTTAATAGGATATTTTGATTTGTATTTGGCATTTATTTTATTGATTTTAGAAACCTATTTTAGAAAACTCAAATCTATTTTTAGAAAACTAATTGAATTCATCTTCCTTTATAAAGATCATGGAACTTGGGTATACTATTTTATTGGGACCTATGTTAAATGTGAAGCAATTTGCTAAAAAGATAATTTTCAGGTGTTGGACTACTCTCTTTAATTTTCATTATGTAATATGCACTTTAATTTTAACTTTCCTAGATATTATCTTCTTTTATTGACAATTAGTTATTATTGGCATTATTTTACCAAATGAGTGAAATAAGATATAAAGGCAAACGGTTCTTTCTGACAAAGCACTACTACTATAAGAAATTAGAATATAGATTAATGAATTAAAAATAAAATACCTGTATTGTGAATGATATTAGCCATATAATTTTCCCTTCTACCAGAGTCCACTTATAATTTGATAATTGTGTGGTCTCAAGAGAATTAAATAGGTTTGGATACCATCTGATTTATTATCATTGGTGACATTAATAACAATATATGTTATCACTTACAACAGAGTTCATTATTTAGAAAAAGTTTGTTTCCTCAAAAAATTGTTTTATTAGTTAGCCAGGCTGTAACTGCCGTGTGAACCTAGAACTTAAAAAATAAACCAAACTAAAACAATAATTTACTTTCTTTAGTGTGGGCATTGGATTTTATCTGTTCATATCTTTCCTACTCAGAAAAGAAAGGAAAGCAGTACTTGTGCCCACTAACTTTACTTTTTAAGATTTCATACTTGTAGAAGTCTACTCTGTGTAGTCTTGGATGATATTAGGTGGGTGGGGCCTAGTGTTGAAATTGAGGAAAGGGACTATGGAAAGAATTCTTGAGCATCAGTGACCAAAGATTTATATTTTTATTGCTTAGGTGGGAATGCATGCATGCTGCCCCTGGGAACTGGAGACTCATTTCCTTGAATTTACCAGAAAGTACAAAACCCCCAAAGATTTTGCACTAACTTATGGTAAGGTAAGATCCCCTTTTAAAAGTGTCTTGAGTTTAAAGTTCTTATTAGCTGGGTAAGTGGTAACTCAGGGAGTAGTTACCTGACTTAGCAAATATAAATAGTGTATATTGTACACCTAAAGCTGAGAAATGAAACCACTCCCAGTATATATTGAGTTATTATATTTTACAACTTATTTTCTTAAGCACGGAATATGCATTATTTAATCACTAAAGTTGACAACCAGATTAAAAACTCCAACATTCAATAATGTAGAAATCTCTAATGAAATGGCAGACAAATTAATGGAAAAATATAGAATATTATGAAAATCACATGAGTGAGGCTGATGTATAAGCAATGCATGAAAGTCAAAATTTACTTCTTCACTGTGGGGTTTGATTTGACGTAAATGAACGGCGGGGAGGGGTAAAGGAAGAGAGAGTTATAGAGACAGGGATGGAAACATAAAAGTGAAGAGGGAAATATTTTAAGGAAAGTAAATATTGAACTTCTTTTTAAAGATTGGGCTAAATGAGAAACAGCAGGAGAAAATGTAAGTGTGGTAATGTTTGAGTAATATAAATAACACTGATGGAATTAGGATGCTTGAGGGTAGATGAAAAATCTGAGTTTTGAGAAGAAGGGGACCCATCATTACAAACTTTACTTTATCCAAGGCAGAAGGAAATCAATTAAGGATTATTTGTAAAAAAAAGTTCATGCTCAGATTTGAATCTTACAAATACAAATAAAGACCACTTGCATGATAGTGCAAAAAGTGGCTACGAGGGAAGAAGTAGAAGAGTCAGGGGACTATGTTAAGAGGATACAGAAATAAGAATTATGGAAAATGAACTAAGGCATCAGCATGGATCTGGAGGAGAGGAAGTTGCCTTGGAAGATGTTTAAAATGTATACAATATGTAATATGTTTAATTATTTGTGAGGGATAAGAAAAAGAATCAATTTTAACTCATTCTTTCATAGGCAATTTAATGTCCTTTCTAAAGGACAGGGAAATGTAAGAATGGGGAGGCACCTAGGAAGGGAGTATGAAGAGGATATAGGACATTCACAATAAACTTGTTGGTACACATCTAGAACTCAAAGGGAAGTTCATCTGGTGTTGAGTTTTGAGTTTCCAATGTGTGTAACAGCATAGGACTGAAAAATAACTAAAATTTCACTACACAGGAAGTAGAGATGAGTCAGTAACTTCAAATGATAGAGAGCAAGTGATATATTACCTAAAAAATACCACTGATTTCAACAACGAAACAGTCATTAATGTCTAACAAAAGGATAGTGCTAGAAACTACTCTACAGTAAGTAGAGGAAAAAATGGGAGATGAACAAGTACTTTGCTTATTTACTAAGAGGGCCTGTATATTTTCCCTATTAAAAAGGGGGAATTTTTTTTTCTTTCTTTCTTTTTTAATACTAATTTGAGAGTGATATGGCATTGAGAGGGCATTTTAACTTTAATGAGGAAACTTGTACTTCTTGTGTGTACAAGTATAAGAATCAGTTAAGAAGGAGGGGCAATGATACAGTACAGGATAAATAAGCTATTTGATGGTGGGAGATAAGAGGTGGATGAGGCAGAAAGTAATCCCATGGCAGAAAGGTTAACTTTCATACATGAGAAAGCTAATTCTTTCATGAAAAGTAAAAGGAATTCCAGAGACTGATGGTTTGAGATTAGATTTTTTTTCTACCTGTTGACCTTTATTATTTACTTGTTTGTTTGTTGCTTTTTTTTCTGTGAAGTAGCAGATGAGTACTGCTCTGTGGGGTGTTGAAAGATATGGAACAGCAGATTTGAGAAAACCGATAAACTAATTGAAATAGCTGGGGCTATGTGAGAAGTCTTTGAGAATTTTGAGAAAGCTCACAAGAAGTATTGAGGGAATAGCTGTAAAGCCCTCTCTGTGTCCAACATCACCATGGGGGATAGGTTCCAGGACCCCAACAAATATCAGAACCTGCAAATGCTCAAGTCCCTTGTATAGAATGGTACAATGCTTGTGATAATGTACCTTATGCACATCCTTCTATATGCTTTAAATCTTCCTAAGTTACTTATAATACCTATTGCAAGTAAGTATATAAAAAATTTGTTATACTGTATTGCTTAGGGAGTCGTGACAAGAAAATATATCTATACATGTTTAGTACAATCATAAATTTTTCCAAATATTTTCTTTCTGATGTTGGTTGAATGTGTGGATATAAAGAATGGACTATATTTTAGTTTTAGAGGGGAGGTGAAAAAGCCACCTCAGTACCAATAGGCCACATTACTTCCAAGAAAGTCAGTGCAAATTTGATTGTTTCATCTTTTTCATTTTTTTAAACTCAATTTCACATTTTCTCCTATTTATTTAGCATTTGGTCAGGAAAGGATGATTCCTTAGTATTCATGCATTTCAACAACAATGGATAAAGCTAAACGTGAAGCTCTGAGAAACTAAAACAAATGAAATGAGAGTATTCTTGTGCTGTTTAGGGGCTATCCAAAGTCAACATGTAGGTTTATATAAGTGGGCTTTAGCTTATAAAGATGACTCCAAAATAAATTGAGTAGGTACAATAATTCACTGAAAATTGTTCCTGAGTTATTGCATGCTCCTGCTGACCACAAAGGAAAACAAAACAAAAAACCCCCAAAACTCTCAAGTCAGCAACTTACAGTTAATGTCCCCTTGCTTTATGTTCCTCTAACTATTTAATTTTTTTTCCTGGATGGCACTGAGAGTGATATTAAGGTTTTATGATTTTTTTTACAGATGATTCATGTATGTGGTTTATCAATTGGTTGTTTTTGATGTTATTGTTTGAATAAGAAATTAAAAGATGCTTGAGAAAGTGTGTGCGTGCATTATGAATGGGGACAACACCACAATCTAAAATATAGTTAGTATCAATTTTTATTTATGTAACACATTTTCCAATTATTTTATTTTGATTGAATCTTTTTAAAGCCTTAACTATTGTGTCTGCTTTTTTTGTTTGTTTGTTTTTCACTATTTTAAGTTGTATAATGGTTTTGTTTTGTGATCATATTTGTGAATAGGAATATAATATGAGATATGCTATTGGTCAAAAGAATTTTCCTTTAAAAAAAGTTTAAAACTCAATTCTGAAGACTTAGAATGACTTTCTTTGACAAGCACTAACATGATGATATTCAACTAATCAAGTACTTCATAATTAAGGAAGCTATAATTTGCTAGCAGGGCTCACAACAGCTGCCTGTGGAATAAGACAATATGCTTTTCCTCTCCCTACTGGGCCTAATTCCCCTGTAACCTTATTGAAAATGTGCATGGGCTACAAAACTAAAGATTAACTGTCCAGGGACCTGCTTCCTGGAGCTTATTTGAAGATTAAATCAAATGGCAGGCAATATATATTTGGTAATACGGCTTTGTTGCAGTCTTTTCCCATGTAGTGTAAGTGTAATAGAAGGTGATGACACTTTATAGCTGTTTAAAAAAAATAAAAGATTTTTCTAAATGTGAAATAGTTTTGTACTCATGCTGAAATTGAAATGAATAATTTATTCCTTCATAACCAAAGCATCTTCTGCTTTTTGAAAATATAATAAAGGATCTCTAATTACAAATTTTCCATAATTACAAATTGTTCAGCCTTTTAAAAGGTGATTATTATTCATTATCTATTTATTTCATAACAAATGCCAAGAAAGGTGTTAAAGATGAGTTTAAAATGCCAACTGAGATTTTGCAACATTTTAATTAAATAGAAAGCAGTTCAAATATATATTTAACAACATAGCTTTTAGACTACACATTAGTAAATGGATTTCTATTTAACAAATCAGAGAAAGATGGATGAAGATGTTCTGCTTTTAAAAATACTATATTTAGAATGCCTATGCAGAGACAGTGAAGTGTGATTTGTCCTCATAGCAGACATCTGAAGAACAAGTGACATTCTTACACAAAATCCATATTGGTGATGTATTTAATTACAGAGCTGATTGAAATTGACAGCTTTAGTGACCTGCATTTGCACTTGTGGTGATTGATGTATGCTTCAACTCTGGTTACTTTGAAACCAATTCACATATTGCTCAATACTATAATATCATCCTGTCAAATTGCAAACTACATTTTTATAAGTGTGTGGACTGGAGAGAGTGCATGTTTAATTAAAATGAAATAGAGATGAATTGTTTAAAAACACCTATACAACTGTTAAACTGGGACTTATGTTATTTGGAAGCAGAGCGAAAGAAAATTCAATACACTTACTCAGACATTTATGTTCCCAGAGACATCTTTACTCTTAGAAATTATATACTTGATTGTATTCATAGAAAGAAAGAGTCTCAAAATTTTAGATTGTTGTCTCTAAAACCTTGCTATGATCAGAGGATCATAGCATAGATTGGAAGGATCTTGATGGTCTCCAATCTCCAATCCTCTGCCTACTTTTGTCTTCCTGTTTCATTGTTACTCAGGCTAGGTAGCTGCCACCCTACCAGGTAACTTGTTTGTACACGAGCACAAAGTTGTACTTTTAAACACATAGACAATTTTTACTTCTTAACTCACTTTGTTATGAGTAAACATGTTAAGGTTATCACCTTTATTATTATCAAGTGACACACTTAGACACTTTCAACTTTAATAATAACATTGTTAAATGTTACATTAACCATTGATCAAACCTTGCTAAATGCCACACTCTGAAATAGACCCTTAACATAACTTATTGCTAACAACATATATAAAAGTTAAGGAATACTATGGCCTATTTATTAATGTATGGTGAGATTAAGGGAAGTTTAACAAAATTTTCAGGTGAATTCATGTAATCAATAGATGAAACTTAAAACACCTATGTTGAGTCTAAAGCCCACAACCCATTTTACTATACAAGACTGTGTTCTGATACCAAGGAAGTCATTTTGTTTTAAGTTAAAATAGATTTTGATGTTGTTATTGTTCTGGGGCTAAGCATGCACTCTACCACTGAGCTATACCTCCAGCCCCCAAATTGACTTCATAGTGATAAAGAACTTGTTTTTTGAGGAAGGTAGTTGAATTGTTTTGAATAGAAATCCACAAAACTTGAATGGTTTGGAAATTCATCTTCCTGAAAAAAGGTAACTGGATAGGATAATCTCTAGGTCTCTTACCCAGATATTAAATATTTATGCTAGGATCTGTTATTTCACTGAATGATACTAGTTTGAAAATTTTAAGGCTCACTTCAACTTCTTTTGAATATACTAATAGAATAGCTTAAATCACCACCCCGAGTACTCAGGGAGTATGGTAACTCAGGGAACACAGTTTCATCTGTGATATTTCTCTGTTTCATTAAGATTGATGAATTAGAAAATGACAAGCCTAAATGCCCTTCCTGTCACTACCACCTAAAAAATGTCCACATCCGGTTAAACTTCTGGCATGGCAGCTCAGTTTTCGCAACAATGATCCACTTCATCATACTTATACACTTATGCTTTCTGCTTTATTCTGTAAAATGTCAAGGAAAGAAATCATAACAGTGTCTACAAAAGTGGCAGAGAAAACTAAATTTTATATATTAAAGTTCCTGTATATTTTGGTCTTCCCTATACCAGGTTCAACCCCTAATCCCTATTTTTATTAAGTACTCTATCATGTTCTCCTGCTCTTTTACTACAGAAGCTTTTCATAAAGAAATGCTATACAAAACACAAGAATTCAATAGTATGTAATTTATATGTAAAAAGAAACTACTCATTTTGTTACAATCACCTCCCATTAATTTACTGAAATCTTATCCAAAATTTAATTCATGGATAAATTTTATTTAAATTGTGGACTAGATAAAAATGCTTGTTTCCACTTCTTCCTTAAATTTCTCTATCTCTCACAAAAATATTTAAGTAATAAGAATAGTTTAAACTCAGTGTACAGGAAAAAAATGAATAGAAGCAGTCAGTATATGACAGATTCCAGGAAATTTTTTATGTGGAAAGAAAAAAGAAGCCAATACAGCTCAAACTGAAGAATATACAAGAATTAAGACACCAACAAAAGCTATGAAGATGTATTTCATGAATCTCTAAAACAGTTAAAGATTGAAGGTTCTAAATTCTCTTGAAGGTAGATAGGTGGATAGAACAAGTAAGGTTCTACTTAGAGAATGAGGAATTATATGCAACAAAGGACTTAGTACAGAAAAATAATTTCTAACACAATTACTAGATGGACCTGTAGATCAGATTCTGAATCAACTGTGTAGAAAGACTGACAGAGCAATGAAAGAACAGATACCCTAAGCTAATTACCTGAACAGTGGCTAAGGAGTTAGGGTTCAATAATGTACCCATACTGGTATTCATAACGCTGCATCTTCCTATAGAAGAATGTTGCTCTTACTTCCTCTTAAGAAGTTAGAGAGTAGACAATGGAATGAAGTTTCACAGAACTCTTCTTTTTCCATAACTTAATTCGTTAGTAGAAACTGCTAAAAGGACCAGAAAAATGGTCTCTATATCTCTTCTTTTTTCTAAGCCATACACATCTAGTTGGTATAGACTCGTTAACAGAGAAGCCTTGGAGAAGAGTGTGATGAGATTAAGTAGTCAATGCACACTGTCTCCCTTGGTAAACATGAGGCATAGCATTAAAAACACTGAAAACATGGCAGATCTTAGATGGCCACTAAAATCACAAATTCCCCTTTCTTGACTTATGCAGCAAGGTGATTACCCATTAAAAATCTAAACAAAGGAAGGAATGTTTTGTTTTGTTTTGTTTTTTCCTGGAGAAACAGGAGATTTGAGAACAGTAGGTGAAATAAATGGCTACAATGGTGATAGGGAGGTAGGGAAGGGAAAAAAGGGAAAAATTATCTGATGTGAGTAGAGTATTAAGATTGGTTCTATAATTCTGTCAGTGTATTAGCAAGAATTTAATCAGAGATACACAGGAAATATATGAAAATTTAAAGTTCATTTTTAATTTTGAAAAACTCAATGTATAAAGTATATATGTGATAATACCTTGTGTCTGAAAAGAACAGTTAATGGTCCATGTAAATTCTATGTATCGAATTTCTTAGAGGAAATTTTAGATGTCTTCTTTTGTTAGAATTCTTTGTTGTTTTTCCTAGAACTTTTAAAATGCTTCCTAATTTTTTAAATTCATCAAAGAATCCTAAAATTTTCTTTTCATCCATTGAATATCTAAGATTTATATTCATATGTCTTTCTATATTTGTGATAGTGTGTTTGTCCCTTTTGTTTATCTCTTTTTCTTTGAGACATTTTTAATATTGAGAAGATACAAAGAAAGTAGCTATGCATGCACTTATTATTCATTCATTGTATGTTGGTTTATAATCCAAGGGGACCTCCCAAAAATGTTGAAATAATTACAAATGGCATAGATGAACTTTTCTTGACTTCAGAAAAATTTATATTTTATCACTAAATAAAATGTTATGGAACTTTATAGATAAAATAGATCTGATTAATGAGATTTTAATCTCTCTCCTTTGCTTTGAATATTTATTATAGATGATAATATTTTTCAATTGCATTTTTAGTACCACTTTTGATAATCATGACCTGTTATTTCTTTATAGTAAACATGAAAAATTATACACTGCTTTTCAATTGTTAAACCAAACTTGCATTCCTAAAATAAACTCAACTTGGTCATTTTATGTTATCTTTTTCATAAGTTATTAGATGGATATGCTAATATTATGTTTACATTAAATTTTATTTTTCTTAATGTGTGTGCCAGATTTTGGTATCAAGATCACCTTGCTCTCATAAATGAGTTTCAAAGTGTTTCTTCTTTTTCTATTCTCTAGAATTTATCTTGCATTGGTGCAATTTCTTCACTACATATTTAAAAGAGTCAACTTTAAATCAACTGGGTCTGCAAATGACATTAAAAATTATACTTTTATCATTATTTTTCTTTAATATTTTCTTAGAGGAAATTTTAGATGTCTTCTTTTGTTAGAATTCTTTGTTGTTTTTCCTAGAACTTTTAAAATGCTTCCTAATTTTTTAAATTCATCAAAGAATCCTAAAATTTTCTTTTCATCCATTGAATATCTAAGATTTATATTCATATGTCTTTCTATATTTGTGATAGTGTGTTTGTCCCTTTTGTTTATCTCTTTTTCTTTGAGAAAAATTTGCTCAGGTTTACTAGTCTTTAAGAAGTAATTCTATTGACTTCATCTGTTGTATTTTCCATGTTTCATTAGTAGAGTATACTTATTATTTCCATCATCTTGTTTTTGTTTAGATTATGATTCCATTTCTAAACTTTGGAAAGATGCTTAAATTTATTTTGAATTTTTAGATTTATTTTTGAATTTCTTAAAACATTTTCTAATAGTTTATTTGAGTCTATGAACTTTTTAAACATTGCTACAGTTTCACCTGACAAATGTTTATATGCCATAATGTTACTCTATTTAGTTCAAAATAGCTTAAGTTTCATTTTAATTTCTCTTTGATATATGAATTATTTCATTTATATCCTTAATTTCTAGGCATTCAGAATTTTTTCATTTCTTTTACTTATTAATTCCTAGTTTAAATTTAATGTGAGCAATAAATATTAATAAATAAAGTTATATTTGATTTTAAGGATTTTAGTCTTAAAATATTGTGTACTGCATGGTCCTGCAAATGAACTATTTGGCAAATATTTTGCTTATATTTCAAAAGATGTTAATTTGCCTTTTAATTTGATAAAGTTTCCCCACACACCAACTTTTTAAATTGGGGTACTGAAATCTTTAATATTTTTAAATTATTTGCTGACAAAAATATATTGATTTACAGCTGTATTTAATTATAAATTAGCCTGTTTTTCCTGTTAGGCATTATTTAATTTTATAAATTGAGGCTATACTATAAATATTCTAAGATTTTTTCAAAATTTTTATACTTTTTGGTGGATTAGCATTTTTCATAATACACTTTCTCTCCTAATTGGTAGTAATGCTTTTTCTTTAAAATCAAACTAACATTTTGTCAGATATGTTTATGTTAAGTTCCTTTATTTGGTACATAAATTATATGAACATTTCCTATTGTTTTCTTTTCCATTATTTTGATCTTTCATTTTAAGATGGCAATAAAATAATTTTAAGAACAGTTGTATTTCATCTTTATCTTTAGTATGATAATTTTTTCTCAAATTGCATTATTCTATTTTATTTTCCTGAAATTTATCATTTTCTATATATTTGTATTTGTCCCAACTCTCATCAATTTGTTTTTATCTCTTTTTCTGATTTTTTTGTAATTTTAGTATTTTGAATTATATAATTCTGTTTCTATCACCTTGACATTTGTAATTTTTTCTTATCATATTTTACTATTTTTCTAGATATTACAACATGTTTCTTTAGCCTTTTAATGTTTAATGCAATTTTGTTTGTATTCTAGCTTAGAAATTTCTGGAACTTTTATACTCTAATTTATCCTCATCTCTGAATTATTTTAGAATTTTATATTTATTTTAATTCTCTCTGCATTTTAACTCAGATATTATAATTATTTTTCTGTACTGTATTTAATAGTCATTGAAATTTACCCATGTGCTTACACTTCCCGTTGACTTTCACTCCTTGTTGGATCTGCTGAATTTTTTTAGGCTCCTTTGTCTCTGACTGAAAAATATCCTTTAGCATTTCTCTCAATATAAGCTTCCTCTTTTTCTCTCATTGGAATTTGTCTTTTGTTTCCCTGTTACTATTGAATAGGTTTTCACTTGAAATGCCATTTTGTGGTGCTTACCTTTAAGCACAATTGAACGTATTGTTTTCCATCAACTTTGGTTTCCATTATTGTTATTAAAAGTAAGTTATCAGTATTATTTTTGCCACTTCAAAGATAGTGTATCTTTTTTGCTGGATTGTCTAAAAATTTTACTTGAGGAGTGGTAGTTTGTCATGTTTTCAGACTACTGAAATTTCTGAATTTGCATCTTGATGTCTTTCATTGCCACAAAACGTATTGCCATTGAGATGCAAACACCACAGAGCAGTAATCACTGAAAGGAAGAAAAATATGAACTACAACCTATCACTGTCCAAGTTTACTGCCTGAAATATATTGCAAACCAAGGGGGATGGAAAGAATCCCCAAATGATCTTATTATTATTCTGAGTTAAGAAGGCAGAATTTGAGGTTCCAGATGGAAAAACTACACACACAGTGAGTTCTATGTATATGAAGAGTTTTTCCCTTGAAATTTAAGTTAACTAATTATAAGCACATGCATGTGAAGATGCTACTGAGACCAAAGAAGGATTTATAAAATATAAGTGGAAAAATCCTATTCATCCCAGGTCAGGAAATTTTTTATTTTCTCATCATTGAGAGCATAAAAACATGCTAAAATGCAGAGTACCCAGTGAATGCCACATTAAAAGTTATTACAAATCCAAAATAAATAAATAAACAAATAAATAAATGAAGTTTAAAAATAAGTAGTTCTTCAAGATGGTGGAAAAATGCAGGTAACTTTCCTGGATGCTCTGTGGTAGGAAACGAAGAAAGCAGACAGGCAGCTTCTCCGCAAGTGAGGTACTGGAAACATTCAGGGACACTATAAGTCCACAGGGTAGAAAATCTGCTTCAGACCCATACTGTTAGACAGGCAGACACACAAACAACATGAAAAAGCTAGGGAACAAATCTACACAAACAAACCAAGATATTTCAATAAAAGAATCCATCCACACCACAGCGGAAGAAATATCAGAGGAAGAGTTTGGAATGTACATAAACTGATCTGCAAAGTAAAGGATAGTATTAGTAGTGAAATAAGAGAGAAAATACAGGAAGTGAAAGATCATATCAATAGAGATTCTGAAAAAAAAGGCTGAAATTGTCAAAATGAAGGAATCAATAAACCAATTAAAAATTCAATTGACAGTATCACCAACAAACTAGATCACTTGGAAAACAGAATTTCAGGCAATGAAGACAAAATACATGATCTTGAAAACAAAGTTGACCCTGAAGAAAAGATGTTAAGAGAACATGAACAGAACTTCTGAGAAACATGAGATAACCTGAAAAGACCAAATTTAAGATGTATTGGGATAGATGAAGACTCAGAGGTACAAACCAGATGAATGCACAATCTTTTCAGTGATATAATATCAGAAAATTTCCCAACCCTAAAGAATGAAATGGAAAAATCAAATATAGGAGGCTTACAGGACCCCAAATACACAAAATTACAACCGTCACACACCAAGGCATATTATTATGAAAATACCTAATGTACAGAATAAGGATAGAATTTTAAAGGTTGACAGAGAAAACCAAGATGTAACATTGAGGGGGAAACAAATCCAGAGTCAACTGATATCTCAACCCAGATTCTGAAAGCTAGGAGATCTTAAAATAATATATACTAAACTCTGAAAGAAAATGGATACCAACCAAGAATACTATAGTCATCAAAAGTAAGCTTCAAAATTGACAATGAAATAAAAATCTTCCATGATAAGCAAAAGTTAAAGGAATTTATAACTAGAAAGCCTGTACTACAAAACATAGTCAATAAGATATTTCATCAAGAATAAATGAAAAATAAAAGTGAGCAAAAATAAAAGCAGTAAAGGGAGGAATTACTCTAGAATAGTAGTCAATCAATGAAGAAACTAAGTCAAATTAAAAACCAGAAATAAACCAAAGTGACAGGGAATAAAAAAAGATCCAACAAAAAACTTAAAAATTAAAAAAAAAAGAAGATCCAACAACATGCTGTCTCCAAGAGATTCACCTCATAGGCAGATATCCACAAAGTTGATGTAAAATATATATAAAAAATATATCATTTACCTGGATCTCATGAACAAGCAGGGGTTTCTGTCCTTATACCAGATAAAGTGGACTTCAAGTCAAAGTAAATCAGAAGGAACAAATAAGTACATTTCATACTGCTTAAGAGAATTATATATCTACAAGACATAACAATTGTGAATATTTATGCCCCAAACAATGGAGTATGTACATCAAACAAATCCTTCTTAATTTCAAGAATCAAATTGACCACAACACAATAATGCTGGGTAACTTTAACACATCTCTCTCACCACTGTATAGCTACTCCAAACAAAAACTAAAAAAGAAGCTATAGAAATAAAAATACATTATTAATTTAGACTTAACATACATATATAGATTATATCATCCATCAAGGACTAAATACACTTCTCAGCAGCACATGGGTTCTTCTCTGAAATAGGGCATATCTTAGGTCACAAAGCAATTCTTATCAAGTACAAAAAAATAGAGGAAATACCCTGCATCCAATCAGATCATAATGGAATAAAATTAGAAATCAACAATAGAATAAAAAATAAAAACTACTTTAACAACCTGAAGATGAAATAATAGTCTTTAATGACAAATTGATAATAGAAGAAATCAGGGATGAAAAAAAAACTTAGAGGTAAATGAGAATAGTGATATACCAAACTCTCTGAGACATCATGAGGGCTGTGCTAAGAGGAAAGTTCATTGCATTGAGCTCATTCATTAAAAGAGTAAAAAAGTCAACAAATGACCTAACATTACATCTCAAAACCCTAGAAAAAGAAGAACAAATCATCACAAAAACAGTAGAAGACAGGAAATAATTAAAATCAAAGCTGAAATCAGTGAAATTGAAACAAAAGAAATGATTGAAATAATTGACAAAACCAAAAGTTGGTTCTTTGAAAAAATAAATAAAATAGACAAAACCCTAGCCACACTAATGAAGAGAAAAAGAGAGAAAACTCAAATTACTAAAATGCAATGCATGATGAAAAAAGAAATATTACAATGGACACAACTGAAATATGGAAGATGATTACTAACTATTTTGAAAATTTATACTCCAATAAAATAGAAAATATTGAAGACACCATCAAATTTCTAGAAACATGTGACCTACCCAAACTGAATCAGGAGGATATAGAAAATTTAAACAGATAAACTTAAAGCAATGAAATTGAAAACATCATGAAAAGCCTATCAAGAAAGAAAAACCCGGGACCAGATGTATATTCTCAGCTGAGTTCTGTGAGACCCTTAAAGAGGAACTAACACCAATCCTCCTCAAATTATTCCATAAAATAGAATAGGAGGGAACCCTTCTAAACTCATTCTGTGTATCACCCTGATATCAAAACCAGGCAAAGACACATCAAGGAAGGAAACCTTCAAACCAATAACCCTAATGAACATAGATGAAAAGTTTCTCAATAAAATTCTGGCCAATCACATACAAAAACATATTAAAAACATAATGCACCATGATCAATTGGGGTTCATCCCACGCATGCAAAAAGGTAATATATCACTTTAATGGACTTAAAGACAATAATTACGTAACTATCTCAATAGTTGCAGAAAAAGCATTTGACAAAATATAGCATTCATTCATGTGCAAAGCAGTAGAAAAACTAGGGATAGTAGGAACATACCTCAACATTGTAAAAGCTGTGTATGCTAAACCCAAGGCCAACATCATTCTAAATGAAGAAAAATTGAAAGCATTTGCTCTAAAAACTGTAGCAACACAGGGATGTCTTCTTTCTCCACTTCTATTCAACACAGTCCTAGAAATTCTAGCCAGAGCAATTAGGCAGAAGAAAGAAATTAAAGGGATACAAACAGGAAAAGAACTCGAACTATGATTTTATATTTAGAAGACCAAAGCTCCAACAGAAAAATTCTAGAACTAATCAATGAATTCTGCAAAGTAGCAGGATACAAAATTAACACCCATAAATCAATTGCATTCCTATACATTAGTGATGAATCATCTGAAAGAGATACTAGGAAACTATCCCATTCACAATAGCCTCAAAGAAAATAAAATGTTTGGGACTCAGTCTAACCAAAGAGGTGAAAGACCTCTGCAATGAAAACTACAGAACATTAAAGAAAGAAATTGAAGAAGACCTTAGAAGATGGAAAGATCTTTCATGATCTTGGATAGGCAGAATTAATATTGTCAAATGGCCATACTACCAAATGTCCAAATGTGCTATACTGATTTAATCTAATTCCTAGCAAGGTTCCAATGACATTCGTCATAAAATAGACAAAGCAGTCATGAAATTCATTTGGAAAAATAAGAGACCCAGAATAGCCAAAGCAATCATTAGCAAGAAAAATGAAGCAGGAGGCATCATAATACCAGACCTTAAATTATACTATAAAGTCATAGGAACAAAAATAGCATGGTATTGACACCAAAATAAACACAAAGACCAATGATACGGAATAGATAACACAGAGACAATCCCACATAAATACAGTTATCTCATACTAGAAAAAGGTGTCAGAAACATACCTTGGTGAAAAGATAGCCTCTTCAACAAATAGTGCTGGGAAAACTGGAAATCCATATGTAGTAGATTGAAATTGAAGCCCAATATCTCACCCTGCAAAATACTCAACTCTAAGTGAATCAATGACCAAGACATTAGAACAGAGACCTTGCACCTATTAGGAAAAAAAAGTAGGCCCAGCTATCCATCATGTCAGCTTAGGAACTGAAGTCCTCAGCAAGACTCCTAAAGGGCAAAAAGTAAAATCAAGAATCAATAATGGGATTGTATCAAACTAAAAAGCTTCTTCACAACAAATCAAACAATCAAGAATGTGAAGAGAAAGCCTACAGAATGAGAGTAAATCTTTGCCACCTACATTTCAATTAGAGCTTTAATCTCCAGGATACATAAAGACCTCAAAAAACACCCAAAAAAACCCAAAAAACAAAACAAAACAAAAAAACCCCCACAAATAACCCAATCGATAAATGGGCAAAGGAACTGAAAAGACACTTCACAGAAGAAGAAATACAGTTGGTCAACAAATGTATGAAAAAATCTTCAACATTCTAGCAATTAGAGAAATGCAAATTAAGGCTACACTGAGATTTCATCTTACTCCAATCAGGATAACAATCATCAAGCATACAATTAACAATACTCATATATTGTTGGTGGGAATGCAAATTTATGCAACCACTCTGGAAAACAATATGGAAATTCCTCATAAATCTTTGAATGGAACCATCATTTGAGCCAGTTATCCCATTCCTCAGTATATACCCAAAGGACTTAAAATCAGCATATTACAGTGATGCAATCACATCAATGTTTATAGCAACTCAATTCACAATAGCTAAACTATGGAACCAACCTAGGTGCCCTTCAACAGATGAATGGATAAAGAAAATTTGGTACATATAAACAATGATATATTACTCAACCATAAAGAAGAATGAAATTATGGCATTTGGGGGTAAATGGATGAAATTGGAGGCTATCATGCTAAGTGAGATAAGCCAATCCCAAAAACCAAAAGCCAAATGATCTTTCTGGCATGTAGATGGTGATTCACAATAGATGGGATTGGGGGAGGGAAGAGTGAGGAGTGGAGGTTCAACAGATTGGACAGGAACCAGTGGGGGGAAGGGAGAGAGGGATGGAAATGGGAAAGACAGTAGAATGAACTAGACGTAACTTTCCTAAATTTATATTTGAATACATGACCAGCATAAGTCACATCATGCACAACCACAAGTACTCAATGTATGTATGATATGTCAAAATACATTCTGTCATGTATAACTAAAAAGAGCAAATTTAAAAAAAAAATTAAGTAAAATAAAAATTTTAAAAATAAAAAATAAAATTTTTTAAGCAAAACAAAAAAATGTTTAAAGCTATGTTCCAAAAGAAAAAATCTGTTCAATAATTCAACTACCTCACAATAAACATTAAAATATTTAAAGAAATTTTGGATTTAATGAAATTTAATATTCAAAAAGATAATAATGACAATTCCTAGCATTTAACCAAAGTTTAAGAGAAACAGGAAAATATAACATGTAATAAAGGAAAATAATTGGTAGAAATAGACTCCAAAGTATCACAGATAAAAGAATTAAGAGAAAACATGTTAAAACAATGATTACAAACAACCATAAATATTCTGTGCAATGTAATAAACATATATATTTACCATTATTCCCTGTTTTAAAAGACAGATGAAACCATGAGTATCATGATTAAATTAAGGTAACTTAAGATGTAAAAAGACAGAAACCAGATGATAAGAACACAAAAAAATTCCCTAGTCTTGGAATACTAGGAGCTTTATCATTTATACTCATATATGATGTTTGTCTTCAACATTTTTTTCTGAATTCATCTACTTATTTAGCAACTGTTTAATGCTATTATGAAAACTTTCCTTCATACATTAACAATAGGAAAGTATAATATGAGTGGTCCATGTTTAAGGTATGCACAACATTCTCTTGCAGCATTAAGAGGTTCATCTTTGGTAAGTTACAAAAAATGTTCTAGAAGATAATGTAATGGAATGGAATACTGAAGACAAAATTAGAATTTTGCAGGTAAAATTGTGGAAAGGGGGTTATAGGTAGAACAAGAAGGAGTAAGAATAGTTTTGGAAACTGTTAGCATTTTAGCATGAGTGAACTACATGAAAGTCTTACAGGATTGTAATGAAAGATGTTATTAGAATAAGATTATTATAAAAGAAGGTTATCTTTTATCCTATTCCAAAGAGCTTAACTTTTACTGTGACATAATGGGGATAAATGAAAAGTATTTTTGTAGCTTTTTATTTTTTTTTTACAGAAGTATATGACATGGTAAAATATACATTATTAAAAGATCGTTCTGGAATAAATGTGAAGAATGTATATTCTATCGGTGAGCAAGAAAGAAGGGATAAGTAGTCTAAAAACTATAGTTACAGAAGACTTAAGTATTTCTAAATACTTAAATACCTAAAGTCTCTGCCCATTCCATTTCCAGAAAGATACCTACTTTGTATCATTGACTGGGTATTTATGGAAGTTTTCCTTAGTACAGGTATTTTAGGGAATTAAATGAGATTATGTCTTGCTTCTACTTCTGCCAATTAATGTATTTTTCTTTGCCAGACACAAGTTAAGATGACTTTTCATGGTATGAGAATATATATTCTCTTATGTTCTTATAATTGTTTAATTAACATGATTCAATGACAAAAGGAGTTTGGATAAATTTGCTATTTTTAGTAAACTTGTATTATTTGCAAACATCAATATTTTCCCAGCATTCTCACATGAGTAATAGAGTCAGGACAGATAGCCCTTGTATTAATCCTTTGTTGTTGTTAACTGGGATTGAACCCAGGGTCATTTAACTACTGAGCCACATTCCCTAGACCTTTTAATTTTGAAATAAGTTATCAGTAAATTGCTTAGAACTTCCCTAATTTCTGATTCTGGCTTTGAACCTGCGATTCTCCTGCCTCCGCCTCCCCAGTTACTGGGATTATAGGCATGTGAAAACCCCAGGCATATTAATCCTTCTTTATAGCATACCCACACTCTAGCGTCATAGTTACCCTTCCTATACAATTTATCCATTTCTTCCATCCTTTTGCTTCACTTTACAAATACATTGAAGAATTTTCACTTAAAATTATACCTCTGTTATTCATTTATGTGCTTTTATTTTTTTCCACCCAATAGACAAGTTTCCCTTTTGTGTTTAATTCCATAAAGAAAATAAATTATCACTACCTCCTCTCTCTAACCCATGTACCTTGTGATTTCTGCCCTGGCTCTTCAATTAAAACTGCTTTGCTTATGATAAAAACAATTTAAATGTAAATTTCATTGGATAATTTTTAACTTTTGTTGAGTTCAATTTATAACCACTCTCTTTTAGTCAACTTTTTCACTGCTGTGACAAAAAGACCTGACAAGAACAATTTTAAAGGAGAAAGAGTTTTAATTGGAGGCTCCTAGTTTGAGAGGTCTTAGTCCATAGACAGCCAGCTCCATCTCTCAGGCTGAAAGTGAGGCACAGCATCATGGCAGAAAAGTGTAGAGGAGAGAAGCATCTCACATGATGATCAAGAAGCAGAGAGAGTTTCCATTCACCGACACAAAATACATATCCCAAAGGCATGCCCCAATGAACCACCACCTCCTCTAGTCACACCCTATCTGCCTTCACTTACCACTCTGTAAATCCCTATTAGGGGATTAAGTCATTGATTGGGTTAAGGTTTTCATAACCCAATCATTTCATCTCTAAATCTTCTTGCATTGTTTTACATATGAGCTTTTGGGGAACAACTAATATCTAGATTATAACAATCACTCCAACTTCAACAGCTTTAAATACATATTTTTTAAAAAAATATCTCTTGTGGTCATCTTTTACCTCTTTTACTTGTTTTGCTGCTTCTTGCCTACTAGCATGTCTTTCATAATCTATTCAGAAATGTTGCTGTCTCCAAGGGTTATTTCTACACTATCTTATGCACACCTAAATCTTCCACTTCATGTTCACACATTAATAGAATAACTTCATTCATTGAGTTTTATGCCATACATACATATATGTATGACATAAATTAGTATATTTCAGAGAAAAGCTCAATATGTTCTAAATAGCTTGGAAAAGTTAGAGTATTTGAAGTAAGAAACAATAGATATGACTGAACAGAAAATTAGAAGCCAGATTATGCCCATTCTGGGTCTTAAATTACTAGCTACAAAGTTGATGGAAAAAGAGAAAAATAATAATAGGAAAATTTAGAAAAAAAAATTTAGAACAAGAATAACTGGACAAAAAACATAGTGTTGTTTACTATGCCATTTGGGTGCAGGGTACAGATTGTAGGAACAATAGTTTCTTCTTACACATACTATACCAAATCACAGGCATTGAGACCACAGGCTGGTCAATCATCGCATAGGATAGCCATTGAATCAAATCTTCCAATCATTGCTGGATCATTGGTCAAGTACCTTCTCTTATACATGCCACTCACTCTATTCATATTTATATTCCTTATATTAATCTGTCAGCTTTGAGAATTCCATCCAATTATTTACTTTTGTTGGAAATCTCATTTTTCCTATGGGTCTTGAATAAAGTTAACTAATGTAGAGGAGGTATAGGGTGGAAAAGGAAAGTTTGTAAAAACTAATTAATGTATGTACATGTTTTCTAGGTATGTGAAATTCTATAGTCCATAACTAAGTCAGTGTTAGAGAGAGGAAAACTAAGATGGGAAAGAGATAGGTTCTTTGTAGAAACTAAGAACATGTTGAGATAATCAAATCTGTCTTCAGGATACAGAAGTGTCAGCTCCATCAGTCACGATGATTATGGATAAACGGGTTCTTAACTGTATGTGTCTCAGTTAGAGTTCCTGTATGCTGTTCTTTGACTCCACATTGACCATGCTGTTGAATGACTAGGGTCCAGCACATTTAATTTTAAGATGGGAAAGATGAAAAGTATTCTCCTTATGACATGATGACTTTAATTATCACTGTATTACTACTGTAATTTCATCATAATAGCATAAATCAGTGCTAACTCTCGTCACAAGTTCTTAAGCAGAACTTTATTTTATTCTTCTGTATTTATGTCTGCTGCCTTACTCTGTGGTAAGCAGTACGTAGTTATTAAATTAAATAATGATTAAATGATCGAATACTTGGTATTTTGCCAGTGATTTGACTTGGGAAACTGCATTCATAATATAGGTATTATTTTGTAAATAATCCTGAACAAAATGCAAATGAAAATTATAAAGATCTTCATGATATAAAGGATTGTAGTGGTCAGCTTTCCAACTCTTTCTTTCCTTTCATTTTTTTACTAAGAAATATGAGTTTAGCATAAACACTAGCCATTCCAAAATCCCTTAGGGTCTTTTTTTGACGTGTTTAAAATTTTCCTGACACCAGAAAAACAACAGTTGAATGATGACCAGATGGCAGGAGAGCTGTGGTAATTTGGCTGGAAGTAAGACGAGCATTGAAGCATAATGAGCAAATTAGAGATTTAAATATTTTCTACAAGCAGATCAACCTAATGGGGTGGACAAGATCACCCAATGTCTTTTTATTAAGTTTATTTATTTCCTTTTAAAAAGTAACTGATTCATTAAAATGTTGATTTGGGGGAGATGTGACTGGTAGAATAGATGGAAATATTTTTCAGGTATTATCTTCTTAGAACTACCTAGGGTGAATCCTTCCTAATCTTAGAGTATGAGGGCAGGAATGATATCATCGAGGTGCGTAGCTAAAACCTGGGAAGCAATCTTGTACTCTCTATTCAGGAGAGTAAAAGAGGATGAAAATCCCTCAATTGTTCCTTACCTTGTCATCTTTTTAAGGATTATGGGATCAAGGGAGTTTTCATGTCTTGAGACATAATTCTGGTCTTAAAAAATTCTGAAAAGACTCTTTGATGTTAGAGATAATTGCCACAATCAGGTTTTATAAGAATTGATATAAAATCTGTCAGCACCTGAGGCTTTTCCTGGGTTTATGGCTTGGATTTGGGGTTTCTCACTTTTAATGATATTGTGTTGTCTGAATGATTGACTTAATGGAGGAAGTGAATTGAAAGCAAGGCCCATCATTTTTCCTGTATGGTATGGAATTGAAAAATATGTTGACTAGATTCAAAAACATTTTGAAAATATTGAATGTCTTTAGTTTGCCTTTCTGAGTTATTGGAATAGTATAATCTGACATGTATTTTACTGGCATCTTTTGCAGTTTCTTAACCCAGAAACAACTAATGAGAAATACATATTGCATAAATTAATCAATATTAAAGTCATAAAAATGAGTATTCTGTGTAGGCTGTGGTATTAATACAGATAGAGGAATGTATGTTTACTGTATATTTCCTACTTCATGTGAAATTCTGGAGATGATTTTTTAAATTAAATGAACAACAGAACAATATTTCCTTTTACGAAATTACTGATTCATTGGTATGATGATTTGGGGGAGAAACAACTGGAAGAATGATGGAAATATGTTTCAGGTATCATCTTCTTCGAACAACATAGGGCTATTACTTCCTAATCTGAATGTATGAGGGCAGGAATGGTATTATTGAGGTGCTTAGCTAAAACTTTGAAAGCAATTAAAATTAAACTGTCTATTTAAATTTTATTTCTAAAAATATATTTCCTAATTGATAATTCTAAGAAATACAATGCAATTCTGCTTTATTATGTTCTACCAGTAATTGTTATCACCAAAATATCAATAAATTCATAATAATAATAATGTAAGATTTAAATATAGCAAATTGCATATGAATATATATGCAACTTAATTTTTTTCTGTAAAACCGGTTTTTATGTGTATCTGCTCAAGTATTCTGCAATTTTCATGGAAGTCTTTTTGTATAAATGTCTGTCAAAACCGATTCCTGAAAGACAAGTGGCAATTAGTAATAAACATGGGAGTAATACAAACAATTAAAGTGACTTTTCCAAATGGCCAGAAGATGGCAGGGATGACACAAAGTAAGTAGTTCAGTGTGGGTCAAACATGCACACAACAATTGGGAAAAGATAAGAATGGAGAGGTACTCAGTAACCAGAACTAGGAGATAATTTGAACCATGTGGACAGACATCATTTCTATCTTTATGAAAAGGTACAGTTCATTATATGCCAGATTTCACATTTGACAGATAGCTTGCTGAAGGTTGGTGAATGAAACCAAGTGAGCAACATCAGAAACACCAAAATAAAACAATAACAGTGAAAAGACTAATCAAACTCACAGAAATCAAACCCACAGAAAATCTGTACTTGGTATTTTTAGCATTTTTATATGTAATTGCCAAAATTTGGAGAACCAAGATGTCTTTCAGTAGGTTAACAGATAAATAGTAGGACACAGACAATGGAATACAATTTAGTGCTGAAAAAGCAATGAACTATCAAGGCATGAAAAGATAAGGAGGAATATAAAATGTTTATTACTGAGTGAAAAGGACTGATCAGAAAGAACTTACTATTAATACCAACTATAGTGAATTGTGGAAAAGCCAAAATTATTGAGACAGTAAAGGATCAATGGCTTCCAGGACGTAGAGGGAAGGAGGGCTGAATAGGAAGAACACAGAAGATTTATAGGGCAGTCAAGTTTTTCTGTTGGATACTGCAATGATACATGCATACCATTATGCATTTGTTCAAACCTATGTACTGGGCAACATCAAGAATGAACACTACTGTAAACTATGGCAATGATATGTCAAAGTAGATTAATTAGTTATAATAAATATACCACTTATTAGAGAATGGTGATAGTGAGGAGACTGTCCATGTATGAAGGCAAGGAATGGATGTGAACTTTTTGCTCTTTACATTCAATTTTTTTGTGAACCTAAAACTGCTCTAAAAATAATCTATTTATAAAATTGTGTTAACTTGTACTGGGAAAATGGTAGTTTCTATAATGAGGAAAATAGATTCTTTCAAAGACACTTGGAGGAAATACTTGACAGTTTACTTAATGAACTGAATAAAGAAATAATGAGTCAGAGGAAAAGAACAAGGATCCTTTGACTCTCTTGATTCACAATATGTGTATGGAAGGAACTTGCTTCTTGCTCTATTTTTTAAGACAAGATGATGAACTGGGGATTATAAGTAGTTTTTTTTTTTTTTTTGACTTGGATACCAGTGGTTCACAGTCTGTCTAGAAGTACTAGCTCTCTGTCACTTAGAGGCCTTAACGTAAAGAGGAATTTGCAATCCAGGTTTTCTAAGATATGAAATAACTGATCTAATGCAAAGTACTGTATGAGGACATTCTCTCCCACTTGTGGAAGAACATTACAGTCTACTTTTCTGGATACTCATTTCATTCCAATACATTTATTGTAGTGTACCAAGTATAGTTCTTGGATCTTTAATCTAAACTCACTCTTTTGGTTAAGAAATCTTGTGGAGTGAATGCCATGTACATATGCCTGCTACAAGTCTCTAATTATCTCTTTCAGTATAAATAATTTTTAATGTAAATAATAGGCAACTCACTTAACCTGCCCCAAAATGAACTCGTAGGAGGAGTCAAAGTAGAGTTTTAAAAAAAAAAAAAGAAAGACTAGGTCAGATCCCTGAAAGAGGTCAACATTAAAGAAAATTTAGAAAAATATAAATGTAGAGGAACCAGAATGGTGGGAAAAAATTATTTATGCAACACCAGGTTTCAGGATATATCGATATTACACTAGGGTGGGGTGGGAGATAAAGACAGGAAGGGTGGTATCTAAAGACAAATGAAGAGATTATTCCACAGAGAAAGAGGTAGCACACTCCCTGACCCTGTATTTTGGCTTCATTCCTCACCATTCAATTGAAAATACTCTCACCAGGATCTCTAAAGGTTTCTTTTACTACATCCAATATGTGCATTTTAGTGTTTTGCCCTTACTTTAATCTTTACTCTTTAAAACACAGCAAGAGGTAAGTTCCTTCCACAGATTCATATTACAAGACAAGAGAGCCTAAAGATCCTTTCCTTCTGTCTCTTGCTTGACATAGGGACTTCCCTCATCCCTAACACACCTATAGCACCCTCTGCCTGATTCAGTGGAACCAATTTCCAGCCAATTCAGAGTGAGTACCTGCAGAAGTTTTCAAAGTGTTCTACTCATTGCATTACATTATAGGCTCTCAAAACAAAGGGGAAGGAGTTTAAGAAGGAGGAAGGGAATTAAAGTGAGAAAGAAGTGAGAAAAATATTTAGAAAGTAAACAAGAAGAAGGGAAAATGAAGAAAGAAAAATAAAAAAATAGGCAGAAAATATTTACCAAGACATAGTTAAACTGAGTTTTTTTCTTCTTCCCAAAATCAAACCGTCCATTTTGAAAATGGTTCATATATAGTTCATAAAAATCTTTACATTACTTCATCTTAAATAGATCTATTTTAACTCCAACTAACTGTGTATTCAAAATAACAGATTATAAATATGTTTTATGGATTCTTAATGGGTCTATTTAAAAATCATTATATATAAATTTTCTAACTAAAATCTAAAATATTTGTTTTCAGAAAACAGCAAGCCCTTGCTAGAATTTCAAATTAAAATGCAAAGGAGGCATTTAACTTTCACAGGGCCATAAATTTAAGCAAGCTAGGGCAAAAGATTTCTTCCCAGCCAATTGGTGCAGATATATGTCACTGCTGTCATAATCTATAATTTCTCCCTCTTACCACACTTTTTGTGAGAGCTAGTTGGGCCAGAAAGCATGTTTTGAATTAGGCAAGTAGTAAGTTTATCTCTCTAACTTGGTCTTTCAATCTTCATGGTGATCCTGCTACCAAGTAATTAAAGAGTTTCTGATAGAGGTCAGAAAACCTTAGTGGGTTTAAGTAATGTGATAAACTTGCCCTGAGGAGGAAATTAACATTTGTGCTCCATTCTACCTTATGAGGCAGTTGTAGTGTCACTCGATAAAGGAAAGAAAGCCCTTGGGAGAATAACTGGAATCAAAGATCAAAACTGGAAATCAGTAAATTGTAAAATGTGTTCACTGGTTAAATTATGATCATCTTTTCAAACATAAATTTTAAAAATGATATTATCACAGAAAGTAGAGTATAATTTTCTGTATTTTTAAATCACATGATAATAAAAAACTCCAATTGTGTTTAAAACAAACGTGAAGAAACTCTGAAGATGGAAGAAGATAGACAAGCTGGGAACTTCTGAACAAGGGGAACAGCATGATGTTGTCTGGGTGTTTCTCTTATTACCTTATTTATCCTAGTTTTGGAGCAGAAGAAGTTTGATTCCAAATACACACAATAACAACAACAACAACAAAAACTGAACTCTCTAGCCAAAAAACAAGAAACTGGGAAATTTAGCAAAAAAGAAAACTTTCAGACAATTTCTGTACTCCAACCAACCACAACAGATAGAAACTATAATCTCATCCACACCCATCCTGTCCACTGTCTTCTTTCTCAAGAAGATCTGCCAAGGTAACTACAAGCTCCCACCGGGGTGTTGTCAGAGAAGAACAAGTAGGGAGATCCTGGTTCTTGCACCCAAATAGGTAGCAGTGAGGTGCCCCTCCTCCTGCTAGCTTTGATGGTGTCCTAGGTAGCCTAGTGCCAAGTCTAAACCTTCACCCAGCTATAAGAAGCCTTCTTCCAACACATTATCAGTAGAGGTCTTCTGAGAAGTTAGATCTCTTATACCAGCCCTGCGTTAGAAAGGAATACACACCAAGGTTAGGCCAATAGAGACCTAGGGAACCTGGAAGGCTACCTCTGCCTGGCAGTATTAAGATCATACCCTCTACCTCTTCCTTTACTGGAGCAGAGAAAACATGTTAAAACAAGATTTTATTAAAAAAAAATCTAGAGTCTCATAACATAATATGAAAATATCTGAAGTTTAATAGAAAATCACTCATTATGTCAAGAACAAGGAAGACTTCCAAACAAATGAGTAAAACAATTCTAAGATGTCAATATTAAGATGACAGCAACATATGAAAGCAATTATACAGCATGACCAGCTGGGGCTTATTTCAGAATGAAAGTCTGGTTCAGTGTCCATATATTGATCAATATAATCTATATCAATATGCTGAATACAATCAATTTAATCTATATCAATAGGTTGTTGAAGACATTGCAGTGTTATTCCCAGTAGCCAAAAATTAAGTGCCCATGAATGGATGAATGGGTAATGAAAAAATGGTATATATACACAACAGAAAATTTTACAGCCTTTGAGAAAGAAATCCTGATATTCTCAACAACATCAATAGACCTGGAAGACCTCATTGCGTGAAATAAGTCAGGCACATAAAACCATATAATGCATGATCTCATTTACATGAAAATCCATAAAAGTTGAACTCACAGAGGCAGAGAATAGAATAACATTTACTAGAGGCTGAGGCATGGGGAGGTTGTGAAGAAGATTGTTAAAGAATAAAATTTTGGTTAGATGTGGTGATAAATTGTACATCATGTTGACTATTTAATCATAATATATTGCATACTTGAAAAGTGCTAAAAGTAGATTTTTTATGTGTTATCATGAAAAAAGTATGTTTGTGATGTAACACGTTAATTTATTTGATTTAGTCATTTCACAATGTGTGTGTGCATATGTATATATATATATATACACACATACATAAACATTAAGTTGTATACCATAACTATATATACATATAATTTTACCAATTAAAAATAAATGAAAAATAAATAAAATTTAAAACTTTTGCTCTGCAAAAGATCCTATTCAAGAGTAAATTAAACTATGGACTAGGAGAAAATGTTTTGAAAATTACATATTTGACCAGACTAGTATCTGGGCTATGTAATGAGCTCTCACAACTCAATGATAAAAGATCAAAAGGCTGATTAGAAAATGAGTAAAGTACATGAATAAACATTTCACTGTAAAAGACAGTAATGGACTGGGTGTGGTGGTGCATGCCTGGAATCCCAACAGCTCAGAGGCTGAGGCAGGAGGATAATAAGTTCAAAGCCAGCCTCAGCTATTTAGTGAAGCCCTAAGCAACTGAGCAGGACCCTGTCTCAAAATAGAAATAATTTTGAAAGAGGGCTGGGAATGTGGCTCAATGGTAAAGTACCCCTCAGTACAATTCCTGGTACTAAGAAAATTAAAAAAAAAAAAAAAATGGAAATTTGGTCCAAGAAAGATATTCAACATCATAGCTATTAGATAAATGTAAAATAAAACTACACTGAAATATCACTGCCCATCCATTACTATGACTAAATTTTAAAAAAAGATGACAATATCAAATGCTGGTAATGATGTGAAGAAATGGAATTACTCATATTGAAGATTGTAGTATAAAATGGTACAGTCATTCTCAAAATTTGGCAAGTTTTTAATAAACTAAACATAAAACCATATCACATAATTCAGAAATTGTACACTAAGATATTTATTGTGAAAAGATGAAAATACATTTACAAAAAAGCCTATACATAAAATTTTATTATAACTGTATTTGCAACAACCCAAAATTGCAAACAAAATTCATTTGGCAAGTAAATAGTTTAATTCTATTGGCTCATGTATGTTCTATATGAAAATTTTATATATATTGCCAACATTGAATAGAAAGTCGAACTTGTGCTAAAAGGACCACATTTTAAGACTCCATGAAAATCAGATTTTGCTGTTGTTTGGCTAATCAGTTCATTTTAAGTAAAAAATCAAGTGAAAATCTAATAAAATGTAGTGTATTTACTACAAGTTGTAGAATTTAGTGTAATTTGTATCAAAAAGTACAAATGGAAGTTAGAAAAAAACTTCAAATATAAATAATGAAACAATGTAGGTTCTACATTGTCAACTGATAACTTTTCAGATAGTTTATGTGCACTGTAGGTGTAAAATCATATTTTATTTTTAAACAATTGCAGGCTGCTTACTGGTTAGTTGAGAAGCTGAGATTCATTTATCTTTGATTACTTTATGCTACTCTCTATTCTTAAGAAAGACAAAAAACAAAAAAAAAAAAAAAAACCTCTTGCTTGTGTTCTTATTTTCCCCACACATATACAAACACATTTGTGAGTATTTTAATAACTTCATTGATATGTTCAGTAAATAATGATGTATTATGAAGAATAAAAATAAAAATTAAATAATATTATATGCTGCAGTGTGAAATGTGAAAACTCATTTTTGCTAATTGAAATTTTTCTTTGAAAATGATGGTGAAAAGTTTAGAATCTATTTGAAGAACTTTAAAATATTCTAAAATACCATAAAATATTTTCCCCCCATGAACCAGTATTGCAGGTTATTTGCTTGGGGTTTGAGCGCTACAGAAGAAACCTCCTTCTCAAAAAAAGAAACTGAGAAACATATCTTTAATGTTCACTAGTGGCAAGAGATTATTTAGAAGAAAAAATATTCATTAGAAAGATACGCAAGTAAGTCCTTGGTAAATTCTAAAAAGAAAATAAAGGGATTTTTTTTTTTAAAGAACTTGAAAAGGAAAAGCAAAATGAAGATTCAAAAAGGGGAAAAGTTTTACTCTATCTTAGGAACCACTATATGAATTTTACAGCAGTCCTTAATAGAATACTAAAGGATTTCCATTTGGAGGTTCACAAGCACGCCACACAAATCCCCCCAGTGACTGAATTTATAGCTCTGTGGTTTTTGAATTTGGCTTCGATTGTGCTTTCTGCTAGCTAGGTTAGTTCTACATTAAATTCTAGTAAAAGAATCTTTTGAATTCCATATTGTCATATAAGATACATTTTCTTCTTTTTGAATGTTACTACATATATTTTCAGATAAAATATTTGTCATGTATTTGGAGAAAATTACCATTCTAATTAAAAATGTATTTAGGCATTGGATGTACATAAACCAAATTATTTTCATGATCATTTTTCTGCCTACAAGGCTGTCCTTTGGGTTGGGAGATAGAATTTTCTTCCAAATAATTGTTATCATTATTGTTTCAATGTCATTGCTTTTGTTTTATCACTCATCTTCCCTGTCTTTTTACTTTTTCCTTATTTTTTTTTTCTTTTTTAACTGTCATGAATTGCTACTGTTACATGTTACATTCACAACTGAGTGTCACATACACCGGGTCATTAAAATTATACATTAACTGACCTAGTTAGTCTGAGCTGGTACCAAAATACAAAAATAAAAGCCACACAATTTTTTTTTTTTTTTCCACAGTTCTGGAGGCTGGAAACTCCAAGATCGAAGTGCCAACAAATTAAGTGTCTGAGAAGAGTTCGCTTCCTCATCTATAGCTGTCATCTCCCTGTAAGCTCACATGGGAAAGGTCAAGGGTGTCCTCCTGGGCTGCTTTTACTCGGCCACTAATACCATTCATGATGACTCTGTCACCATGACCTAATAGCCCCTACTGTGCTTCCTCTTAAAACCATCACCTTGAGGATTAGCATTTGAACATCTGAATTTCAGGCATACAAAAACATTTAGATCATAGTTCTAAAAGAAAACTATTAAAATAAGGCTCTTTATATATTAAAGTAAAAAAAAAAAAAAAAAAAAAAAAAAACTAAGGTGTTCCTATAAAGAAGCAGAAACTATTTACTAGTGAGGAAACAACTGGCTAGTAATGAAAGTAAAATTGTTAAATTTTGTGGACATGTTTTACCTACAGTCAGCATATAAATTTACATTATCTTTACCCATCTCTTCAACTTATGTCTTTTGAAATAAAACAATATTGCCTCTGTAAGTAAATAGCCACTAATGAGGTATAGAGTTTTGAATGCATAAATATTGCCCATTGATTTTCCTTTTTTAATAAAATATGCATGGTGGGTTAAAGAATCAAACTGGTTAGCTATACCAGGAGGCTGTTGGTGATGATGGATGTCAGACTAGAGTAATGGCAGTGAAGGTAGAGAAAAATAGATTCATTCTGGAAATTATTAAGAAACATTAGTAGGACTTGATGTTTAGTTGAACATATACTCCAAATCAAGAAGACTAGAGCTTTCTGACCTGAAAAATGTGGAGTTGTTATTTGTTGTCATAAAACCAGGAAAAATTTCATGAAATCAAATGGAAGACTGGTTTCTCTCATCTTACGATTAGAAACCCAAATCAATCATTTAAAGAACCACAATAGCTGAGCATCCTTGACTGAGTCTCTGGCCAGATCAGCCTTAGAAATAGCTCCATTCTCCTGCAGTCATGGAGAAAAGTCACTGCTGCTAATTTGTGTCACAAGACACAAAGAACTTCCAGAGATTCATAGCAGCTGCTGCTCCTAGTTCCTTACAGTTCTTGTGGGTTGAGCTTGCAGTACATTGACTCACTCCTGACCAAGATAAACATTTGCCTCTTTCCCCAGGTTTTCCTGTTGCCACAGAGGCATGAGCCATTTGAGACACAAACTCAGAAATACAGGACTGTGGTTCTTCAAATGCAAATTTCTACCATTTGAAAACAAATAATGCAAAAATAAATTACTCTCTCCTCCAATTTTATTTCATTTAGAAATGTAATGCAACTGTAGTCTCTTTAACAATAACTTGTGAGACCAAGAAATCTACTTGTTATACAGTTGTGGATGACATCGTAACTAACATCTTTGTGCTGCCTCTTTCCTTTCCAATTCCTTTTCCTTTCCTCGTGTTCCTGCTTCCCTGAGCAGGTTGACACATGTTATGCAGCCAATGGTGCAATAAGCTTATCATTTAAACTATTTGTCAATTAGATTGACTGAATGTATTATGCTTTCAAGGCTATATTAACTTTCTTACTCTCTGCCAAACTCTGGTCTACAGGACAATTTATAAATTAAATTCCACAGAGTACCACACTGGTCCATTTTATTTGTGGCATAACGCTAGTTATATCCAATGAACAAGATATGACATATCTCTTATGTATTCTAATGAGATACACAAGTTAAAAGGTGGAAGATGCATTAACAATTGGAAGTGGACTATTACAATATGATGGCCTCTCTCGAGTATTATGAAGGGCATTTGTGAAGAGAAATTCACACAGTAGATGAAGCAATGAGCTGTACTATTGGTTGTTTACTTCATTTGGAAAGAGAAGTGACCAGAGGTATCAAGATACAACTGGGCTTTGGTGAATTACTTGATTGGTTAAGAGAGTCCTAAAAGGAAGGCAGAAAGGAAAATCACACAGAGAAGGTCCCATATGATTTTAAAATTAGAATGGGGATATATGGTCAGATTCTGATGAAGCCAGGAATATTGAACATATAAATATAATTATGTCTTCTTTGCCAGGAAAAGCCATCTAACCACCCTTGCCTGAGAGTTGTCGCCGCCGGCAGCAACAAATCCGCGGTTATTGTTACCGCCTGCAGCAACAATTGCGTGGGTATTTATCGGAGGTGGACTGGAAATTGAGCTACTTCTACTATCTTTCTCTTTAGTGCGCTGCTTTCTTGCTTGTTCACTTGTTCCCTAGCTTATAGAGTAAGAAAGGCTTTGAGAGGAGAGAGGCTTTGCATAAGAGAGAGAGAGACTTTGCTTAAGAGAGAGAGACTATACTTTCAGAGATCTATATCTTCTTAAAGTCCTGCATCCTGCAAACTAAAGGTGCCGTGCTATCAGAAGTGCTTCTTCTGTGATCTGCCATCTGCCTTCTGCGATCTATCAGAGGTGCTACTTCTCCGTACTTATCCGTGCTTATCCGGTTATCCTCTCTACTAGCTGCTTATCCGAGGTGCTTCCTATAGGTGCATGTCTTATATACCTAAATCAGCCAATCAGCTTAGGATTAGCACAATTGAGGCACGCCCCTCGGTACCAATCAAGAAAGAATGAGGAATATCTGTTGACCAGTAGCACAAAGGAGACATTAACTAATCAGGCAAAAGTAGATCACACCATGTTAACTTTAATTATGCGCCACCTCTTGGCTCAACGCCAACTGTCATCCTAGGGTTACCCAAACATGTCTTCTGCAGAGAGTTTAATTCTTCTTTACTTAAAACATTGTAATAACTTTCCATAAAGTAGTTGCTTTGCATGATACTATTGATATCCCTCAGCATCTATCCCTACTACTTTTCTTTGTTTTTCAAACAGTGATTGGCAACTTTATTTTAAATATAATTTTTTAAAAATTTTAGAATATACTGTTTTACCATAGAAAGTGAATATATCCAGAATTCTCATATCCTCCACATACAATTTACTCTATTATTAATATATTGCTTTAGTCACAATTAAATTGTTATCATTAGAAAATTAGCATGCCTCATTAGTCACAGCTCAATGAAACTGTATTAATCCATAATTATTTACAAAGCCCATACTTTATTAAGCCTTCCTTAGTTTTTATGTCGTTCTTTTCTGGGCTCTCACTCACAGTACTACATTACCTTCAGTTGTCATGCCTTCTCAGGTTCCACTAGGCTCTGACAATTTTTCAAACATTATTTTGTTATTCATGATCTTGAAAATTTTGACAATGGTCAGGATTTTAGTAAAATGTTCCTCATTTGTGTTTATTTTATGATTTTCTGGAAATTAGATGTGGGTTGGAGTTGTAGAGAGGAAAATGACACAGAGGCTGTACAATGTCATTCTCCTCACATTTTATGAACATGGCATTGCATGTGTGTGTGTGTGTGTGTGTGTGTGTGTGTATGTGTGATGCATACCTAATCCAAAAATTCAAAATATTTTGAGTGCCCATATAATTTCATGGTGGAACATTTGTTCATCTGACCTCATGTAACCAGTCTCAGTCAAAATTCTAGCACACTAAAAACATTGTAATAAATTACCTTCAAGTCTTATGTCTCCTGTGGATAGCATATTGTTGGATCATTATTATTATCATTTTCAATCAGTACAAAGAATCTTGCCTTTCGATTGATTTGGGCTGGTTATTCTAATCATATTCAATATAATTTCTTAATATACTTGAATTTAGGTCTGTTGTTTTATTTTTTTTCCTCCGTGTGTAAAAGGTATATGTAAAACACAAGTAAAACTTTTGTCCCATCCCCAAAATATTTCAAAATTGAAAAATGTTTTATAGTCAAAACATTTCTTGCCCAAGCATCATTTCAGATAAAGTATAATCACTTTGTATTTTCAGTTAAAACTCAGTATCATTTTATTTATCCATTCCTTAAATTGTTCCAGTTTTGGTCATTGGGAAGTCTTTTACTTCTCTGTGCTTTTGACATAACCAAATCCTTTTGATTTTATTGTTTCTTTACTTTCAGGCACTGTAAGATGCTCCAGTTCTATTAAATACAATGTTAACTATAGGTTTTTCATACAGAATTCTTAAAAGTTTGGATAAGTCGCTTTGCACTCACAGGTTATTGCATGTTTGCTCTTGAAAGGTATTTGTTTGTTTTTTTTTTAAATGCTTTTATTGCACATTTGGAGATAATTGCATAATTTTTTGTCCTTTACATGATTATTATGGTATATTTCCTTCATGCATTTTGGTTCTTATATTAAGCACTAAATGTTTATAATTTCTAGGTCTCCCTCATTTAGTGAATCCTTTGTTGTTATAAAATGTCTCTCTTTATCTCTAGTAACATTTATAAAGTCTGTTTTGGAGATCCAAGATGGTGGACTAGAGGGTGACCGCATCTCCCATTGCTCCAGAACTCAGGATTCAAGAAGGGGAGGTACTGAGAGACTCGGACCAACATAGAGCCATGGGGTGAGTCTCTCCCACTGGGCGAAGCTTGACCCCGGGCGGCAGGCCTGGACAGTGGGCAGCTTCTTGGAGCAGGGCAAGGGCAGTGAGAGACTTCCCCAAGAAGCTCAGTTTCCTCCAGCGGCAGGCATGATCCACAGCCAGCTTCTAGGAGCAGGCGCACCCAGTCAGAGTTTTTCCGCACAGAGCGAACCCCAAGCCCTGGACCCAGCGGCAGGCCCCGGCCCGCAGGGGGCTTCTCGACCAGGGCAGGGCAGCAAGAGACTTCCCCAAACAACCCAGCTTCCTCTGGTGGCAGGCGCAATCCACAGCCAGCTTCTAGAAGCAGGCCCGCCCACTGAAGCTTTTCCACACAGAGCCAACCCCAAACCCTGAACCCACCGGTGGACCCTGGCCTGCAGACAGATTCAGGGACCAAGACAGGACAGGGAGAGGCTTTCCCCAGCAGCCAGGCTCTCACAGGTGGGGGCAGGCCCTGTTTATAACCAGCTTCTAGGAACAGGACTGCCCAATGAGAGGATTTCCACATGGAACCAGCCCCTAGCCCTGGACCCAGTAGCGGGCTAGGGGCAGCTTTCTTCAGAAGCGCTGCATTACCAAATTCCTCCAAGACTTCACGCTACTGAAGGCTGGGAGGTGATATACTGGAAATCTACAGGGAAACTATAAGCCAATAGAGGAAATCTGCACTATCTCAGAGTCCCACTGATATCTGATCAATATGAGAAAACAAGGGAAGAAAATGTCCCAAACAAACCTAGATACTATATCAATAAAACCCAATGACAGCACAGGAGAAGAAATGACAGAAAGGGAGTTTAGAATGTACATAATTAAAACAATCAGGGAAGCAAACAAGGAGATGAAAGAGCAAATGCAGGCATTAAATGATCGCACCAATCAACAGTTAAAAAAGGAAATATGGGAAGTAAAAGATCATTTCATTGAAGAGTTAGAGATACTGAAAAAAAGAAAAAAAAAACAGAAATTCTTGAAATGAAGGAAACAATAAACCAAGTTAAAAACTCCATAGAAAGCATAACCAATAGGATAGAACTCCTGGAAGACAGAACATCAGACACTGAAGACAAAATATTGGATCTTGAAAAAAAAAGTTGACCAAACAGAGAACATGGTAAGAAATCATGAACAGAATCTACAAAAATTTTGGGGTATCATGAAAAGGCCAAAATTAAGAATAACTGGGATTGAGGAAGGCTTAGAGAAACAGACCAAAGGAATGAACAATCTATTTAATGAAATATATCAGAAAATTTCCCAACTCTGAAGAATGAAATGGAAAACCAGGTACAAGAGGAGTTACAGGACTCCAAATATACAAAATTACAATAGACCCACAACAAGGCACATTATTATGAAAATACCTAACATACAAAATAAAGACAGAATTTTAAAGGCCGTGAGAGAAAAGAATCAAATTACATTCAGGGGGAAACCAATAAGAATATCAGCAGATTTTTCAATCCAGACCCTTAAAGCTAGAAGGACCTGAACAACATTTTTCAAGCCCTGAAAGAAAATGGATGCCAACCAAGAATCTTATACCCAGCAAAACTTACTTTCAGATTTGACGATGAAATAAGATCCTTCCATGATAAACAAAAGCTAAAAGAATTTACAAAAAGAAAGCCAGCATTACAGAACATTCTCAGCAAAATATTCCATGAGGAAGAGATGAAAAACAACAATGCAAATCAGTAACAGGAGGAACTAGCCTAAAGGAATAGCCAAATAAAGGAGAAACCAAATCATGTCAACAAACAAAAATGAGTCAAATGACTGGGTATACAAATCATATCACAATAATAATCCTTAATGTTAATGGCCTGAACTCATCAATAAAATGACATAGATTGGCAGATTGGATTAAAAAGAAAAATCCAACAATATGCTGCCTGCAAGAGACTCATCTCATTGAAAGAGATACCCACAGACTAAAGGTGAAAGGATGGGAAAAAACACACCAGGCACAGGAACACAGCAAAAAAGATGGAATATCCATCCTCATTTCAGATAATGCGGGCTTCAGGCCAAAACTAGTCAGAAGGGATAAAGAAGGACATTACATACTGCTTAAGGGAAGCATAAATCAGCAAGGCATAACAATCATAAATATCTATGCCCCAAACATTGGCTCATCCATGTACGTCAAACAAATCCTTCTCAATTCCAGAAATCAAATAGACCACAACACAGTAATACTAGGCGATTTTAACACACCTCTCTCACCACTGGATAGAGCTTTCAAACAAAAATTGAATAAAGAAACCATAGATCTGAATAACACAATCAACAATTTAGACTTAACCGAAATATATATAGAATATACCACCCAACAAAGAACGAATACGGGATTCCGCCTTTGGGTCCCCTTCTTCCACCCGGGAGAAGTCTGCTTTTCCTTTTCTTTAATAAAGCTGCATTTTCCACTCTACATTTGCCTCGGCGTGCTTCTCCGGGGTTATACTTCAACACCTGAGGAAGCAGGACTCGTCACTGGTAAACAGCGGTATCAGATTTGGAGGTCCCACCGAGATCTACGCCGAGGTAAGTGAGCTTTTCTCTTCACACACCCCAATCTGTCCGAGGTGCATCTTTCTGTCTCTTTCTTTCTGGAGGGCAAAATGGGCACCCGTCGGCTACTTAAATGCAACTAGTGCAGCCGCCATTCTTAAGACTCGGGTGAGAGGTTTCTCGGCTCAGGCAAGTTTCCAATCCCCTGCTCTGCAGGCACGTTGGGGCTCTGCTGAAGCCGTTTCCTACTTTTCTGTCCAGGCCTGGAGCGCAATTGCCGTGAGTACACAGTGTCCCTAGTCCTGATCTGCCCAGGATGCGTGGAGGCGGAGGAAAGGTTGGAGCAACTGCGGGGTTCTCGGCCCGGGCTACTCTCGGGTGGATCCCAAAGGTTCCTTCTCTGGACTCCCCCTCCCGACCACCCTAAGGGGTATCCAAGGTGATCAGTAGACAAATGGCACCAAGGGAAAGCGCCAATTACATTTGCCTCTGTATGGGCCGCGCAGCACACCGCACACATCCATTACCTCCTGGATGTTTTCCCTTCGCTCGCCGATCAGACATTAAACATTCAGATAGTAGGATCATAGGAAAATCAATAGGAAAGTACTCAGGTTATCTTTGTTTGCATATTTAGCCTTTGTTAGTTTGTTTAAAGCTTTCCTGTGCTTAAAGGTGCTCAGTGTGTTCTAAGCTGCAAGGAGGATGTATACTTTAATTCAACCCCTCCCTTGAATCCCTCAGAGAACAGGGTATTATATGTCTAACAATCAATAGGTGTCCCCCTCACCCTTTGGAGATCCCTTTAGTCTACAAAATAGGCAAGAAGATGTACAATTCTTCTTTTGTTGTAGGAATTTATAGTGGCAGGGAGGAAAGCAGTAATGCCCTTAAGTCTGAATCCTCCAAGGGTCTCTAGCACAGGGCAAACTAGAGCCCCAGCACTTTGCCAAAGGAGGCCAGAAATACTTCGGCAAAGCCAGGTAGTGAGAGACAGGTTTTCTGGACCGGATTGAAGCTCAAACTTAGGGAGACGTCCCTGCACATAGTCTCCGGCGCGGGCGCCTGAGGTCTATTTTTCTTTTCTTCCACTTAGATGGGAGCTTCACTCTCAACAGTATTGCCAGGTTCACCACTAGCCTGCATACTGAAAAACTGGGACAAATTTGACCCACAGACACTCAAGAAAAAGCGCCTCATTTTCTTCTGCCGCCAGGCCTGGCCTCAATACAAACTCTCTGATGGAGAATCTTGGCCGCCAGAGGGAAGTACAAATTTTAATACCATTTTACAGCTTGATAGATTTTGCAAAAGGGAAGGAAAATGGTGTGAGGTACCTTATGTTCAGATCTTCTTTATTCTAAGGGAAGACCCCAAATTATGCCAACAATGTAAAATAGATTCAGCCAGAACCACTACTCTAAAGGAAGAAAGCCTTAAAGAGTCACCTACTGAGGGAAAGGAATTTTCTGCTAAAGTCCATCAGCAGGCCTCCTGTCCTCCATACCCTGGTCCTTCTCCATCTGCCCCAATGGACAGATCAAATGTACTACCTCTCCAGGAGATGCCGGGAGGAGAATTTGGACCAATTAAAGTATACAACCCCTTCTCCCTCCAAGACCTAAGACAGATAAAAACAGACCGAGGGAAATTTTCAGAAGATCCAGATAAATATATTGAGGTGTTTCAAAACCTATGCCAGGTGTTTGACCTCACCTGGAAAGATATTATCCTGTTACTTAACCAGACTTTAACCTCCAATGAGAAGGAAGCCACCCTGAAAGCAGCTGAACAATTTGGGGATGACCTACACCTTGCTCATGCCCCAGGAGCCCAAACTAGATCTAAACCCAACTATCCATCGGCAGTTCCAAGAAATGACCCCGACTGGGACCCAAATGATGAACAGGATGCTTGGAAGATCAGACACTTCCAGATGTTAGTCCTTGAGGCCCTTAGGAGAATCAAACAGAAGCCTATTAACTATTCTAAGGTTTCTGAAATTACACAAGGTCCCGAAGAAAGCCCGGCTATTTTCATGGAGAAACTCAGGGAGGCAATGAGAAAACACACCACCGTGGATCCTGAATCCACAGAGGGCCATTTACTTTTAAAGGACAAATTTATCATTCAGTCGGCCCCAGACATTCGGAGGAAATTACAAAAATTGGCATATGGCCCTGATCAATCCTTAGATGATATCCTCCGACTTGCAACTTCCGTTTTTTATAATCGAGATGTAGAGGAAAAGAAGGAAAAAGAGTGTAGAGACAGAAGAAAAACTGAAGCGCTGGTCTTAGCCCTAAGAGGAGTTAGCTTCCCGGGTGATGAAGAAAGAAAACGGAATGTACCTCAGGCCACAAAAGGGATTTGTTTCCGTTGTGGAAAGGAGGGACATTTCAGACAGGAATGTCCCCAAGCCAAACGGCCACCACCAAAGCCCTGCCCCAAGTGTCAAGGCAACCATTGGAAAAGTGACTGTCCTCAGGGGCGTAGGTCCTTGAGGCCAGACTCTTCCACACAGGCCTGACGGGGCCCGGGGCCAATTCTAATGGCTCCCGTAACTCCTATCACTACGCATGAGCCCCGGGTATGCTTCTCCATAGGGAGCCAAGAGGTCAACTTCCTCTTAGATACTGGCGCTAGTTTTTCAGTGCTCACCTCTTATCCTGGACCTCTCTCCTCTAATACTATAACGGTGCAAGGGGTGTCTGGACGGCCTATTACCAGAAAGTTTACTCCCCCACTGAGTTGTGAGTGGGATGGGATGACGTTTTCTCATGCATTCCTAATAGTGCCAGAATGCCCTACCCCTCTATTGGGAAGGGATTTACTTTCAAAACTTCAGACTTCCATTACAATGAATTTGGGACCACAAGGATCATTATGTTTACCTCTACTAGAATGTGATATAAACCCTGAGGTATGGGCCACTGAAGGCAAGATTGGACGGGCAAAAAGAGCAATCCCAGTTAAAATAGTCTTAAAAGATCCCTCTGTCTTTCCACATCAGAGACAATACCCGCTACGCCCAGAAGCAAAAAAGGGCTTATTAAAAATCATCCAGAACCTCAAACAGCAGAAACTTTTAGTACCTTGTAACAGCCCATGCAATACACCAATTTTGGGAGTTCAAAAATCAAATGGGGAATGGCGTTTAGTCCAAGACCTCAGAATAATTAATGAAGCAGTTGTTCCCCTCCACCCAGTAGTTCCTAATCCATATACTCTGCTATCTGAGATTCCAGCAACTGCCGCTTGGTTTACTGTGTTAGATTTAAAAGATGCCTTCTTTTGCATACCTCTGGATTCTCAGTCTCAGTATCTGTTTGCCTTTGAGGAACCAGATAGTGGATCTCAACTAACCTGGTCAGTACTCCCCCAAGGATTTAGAGATAGCCCCCACCTATTTGGACAAACTCTAGCTAAGGACTTAGCAGAATTCAAAGATAAGACAACTGCAATTGTTCTCCAATATGTGGATGACATCCTGTTATGCGCCTCCACCCAGGAGGAATGTCAAAAAGCTACTACAGAACTCTTAAACTTCTTAGCCAATCAGGGTTATAAAGTCTCAAAAAAGAAAGCTCAATTATGTCAGCAACAGGTCCAATATTTAGGATTACAACTATCCCAAGGAGTCCGCAAATTAGGACAGGAAAGAATAGCTCCCATAGGACAATATCCTCTGCCTCAGACCCTAAGGCAACTCAGAGGCTTCCTAGGAATAACTGGATACTGCAGACTTTGGATTCCTGGGTATGGAGAATTAGCTAAGCCTCTTTACAGTCTTATAAAAGAAACTTTGCAACAAGGAACTGAGGAGCGATACTCCTGCACTCCGATAGAGGACCTAAAATATCTCTTCCACAGAGACAATGGTGATATGTAAACTTTTCCTCCTCTCTTTCTTTATTATTGTAGGCAGATCCACTGAAACTAATTCTTTCCTAAATTGGGCCCAGCAATATGCCACTAAATTACAAAAAGATAATTGCTGGATATGTGGACTATTACCCCTTTCCAGCACCTCTGGACTACCTTGGTGGGTATCTCCTTTACAGGGAAATGACTGGACAAATTTACAGTCCTTAATATTAGAACAAAAGAAGGAAAAACCCTCCTTACAAACTGCTACTCGTGCCAATGTTAGCTTATGGCCTATCAATGAAACTCTATCACTACCAGGTCATAAAAAGGCTTTCACTTTAGAGCAGACCAATGTTCAAATTTCTACGGCTGTTAAGTCACATGCGGGCCCATTCACTTCTAACTCTCCACCACCGCCACCAATATGTCACAGATACAAAGACGGTTATTATCAGGTTTGGGGATGGAAATTTATGGCTTACACCCACCATTGGGCATCTAAACCAAAAGGCCCCAATCTGTTGGGAACAACATAACCATACTTATGATATATGGCCTAATAGTACTCGAGAATTAGGATGGACCCCAGAGTCACAATGCCAACAAATTGTAATTTTACAAGCCAATGATTGGTTTGGAACTAATTGGCTCTCTAGGCCTGAAATTAGCTGGCCAGCACCCAATGGGACACAATGGATATGTGGAACTAACTTATGGCCCTGGCTTCCCCCAGGCTGGATAGGAAGATGTACTATTGGGTACCCCTGGATGCAAGGGAGATGGACCCCAAGTATAGAACAGCCAGCAAATCTCCCCAATCTCAAACATAGATGGGGACGATCTGTTTTTCGTTGGTATGATCATTTAGCTTCAATGTTTATCCCACAAATTGGTTTAGAAAGTGTAATGTGGCATGTGGAGACCCTAAACAATTATACCCAAACCGCCCTCCATGATGTTGGAGAAAGCATTTCTCTCCTTAATACAGAAGTGACACTCATGAGGAAAGCTGTCTTACAAAACCGGATGGCTTTAGACATCCTCACTGCAGCCCAAGGCGGTACTTGTGCTATTGTTAGAACTGAATGTTGTGTTTACATCCCTGACAACTCTAACAATGTAACTAACATCCTTAAAGATTTACATTCTCAGATAGAGGCCATGTCCTCTCCAGACTCATCATGGGAACAAATTCTTAGTTCCTGGTTCTCTGGTACCTCCTGGTGGAAAACATTATTAGTCTCTATAATCATCATCATACTCATTGGTGTGTTCCTATGTTGTGGCATTTACTGTTGCATTAATCTTATCCCGGTACTCATAACTTCTTGTTTCTCTTATAGACCGCCCATCTCTCAAATGACCCTCCAACCTATCACTCTTCAACCAGACTTTTACCATGGACCCCTCGATCGACCTGATTTATAAAAAGGAACTCCAAGCTGCTTGCCCCTCGCCGTCCACTTTCAGCTCGAAGAAGTCAGAGCGGTCATCGACCCCCTTCCCCAGCAGCATGGAGTTCCTAAGATTAGAGGGGGGAATGAAGCCAGAATTGGGGACAGGCAGTTAGTGTAGAAATAGGAAATCGGGTCAGATCGAGAAAATAGAGGCCATCAAGCCATCCGCCTCTGGAAGTTGGAGACTGCCATGGGAGAATGGAATATCAAGGACATGCAGAACCCATTGATAACCAGATTTACCTGCCCTTGCCAGAGACTGCAGGCAAGAAGGTGCTAATCAATGCCCCCTGGGCCCTTGCCTGTCTGAGACACCTTGACCCTCCCTCTGCCCCATCCGCTTTTCGCTTTTTACATTTCAAAACCAGGCCTAATCCGGTGGGCAGGAAGGGAGGAGATAAGGGGGAAAAGAGATGGGAGAATGAAACCCATAAAAAGGACAAGATTTGCTCATCCCATGGATTCCGCCTTTGGGTCCCCTTCTTCCACCCGGGAGAAGTCTGCTTTTCCTTTTCTTTAATAAAGCTGCATTTTCCACTCTAAAAAAAAAAAAAAAAAAAAAAAAAAAAGAACGAATACACTTTCTTCTCAGTAGCACATGGATCCTTCTCTAAAATAGACCATATTTTATGCCACAAAGCTACTGTTAGCAAATACAAGAAGATAGAGATACTACCTTGTATTCTATCAGATCATAATGGATTGAAATTAGAAATAAATGACAGAATAAAAAACAGAAACTTCTCCAATATCTGGAGATTAAATAATACACTATTATATGATGAATGGATAACAGAAGACATCAGGAGGGAAATAAAAAAGTTCTTAGAAGTAAACGAGAACAAAGACACATCACATCAAAATCTCTGGGACACTATGAAAGCAGTACTTAGAGGAAAATTTATTTCATGGAATGCATTCAACAAAAGAAGAAAAAATCAACAAATAAACAACTGAACACTACAGATCAAAGTCCTAGAAAAAGAAGAGCAGACCAACACCAAAAGTAGTAGAAGGCAGGAATAATTAAAATCAGAGCTGAAATCAACGAAACTGAAACAAAAGAAACAATAGAAAAAATTAACAAAATAAAGAGTTGGTTCTTTGAAAAAATAAATAAAATTGATAAACCCTTAGCTACACTAACAAAGAGAAAGAAAGAGAAAATTCAAATTACTAAAATTCGGAATGAACAAGGAAATATCACCACAGACATGAGTGAAATACAAAACATAATTAGAAGCAATTTTGAAAATCTATACTCCAACAAAACAGAAAACCTCGAAGACATCAACAAGTTTCTAGAGACATATGAATTACCTAAATTGAACCAGGAGGACATACAACTTAAATAAATCAATTTCAAGCAATGAAATAGAAGAGGTCATCAAAAGTCTACCAACAAAGAAATGTCCGGGACCACATGGGTTCTCAGCCGAGTTCTACAAAACCTTTAAAGAAGAGCTCATTCCAATACTCCTCAAAGTATTCCATGAAATAGAAGAGGAGGGAACCCTCCCAAATTTCGTTCTATGAAGCCAATATCACCCTGATACCTCAACCAGACAAAGACACATTGAGGAAAGAAAATTTCAGACCAAAATCCTTAATGAACATCGACGCAAAAATTCTCAACAAAATTTTAGCAAATCGCATACAAAAATATATTAAAAAGACAGTGCACCACGATCAAGTGGGTTTTATCCCAGGGATGCAAGGTTGGTTCAACATCTGGAAATCAATAAATGTCATTCACCGTATCAACAGTCTTAAAGTTAAGAATCACATGATTATTTTGATAGATGAAGAAAAAGCATTCAATAAAATACAGCATCCCTTCATGCTCAAAACACTAGAAAAAATAGGGATTGTGGGAACATTCCTTAACATTGTAAAGGCCATCTACGCGAACCCCATGGTCAATAGCATTCTAAATGGTGAAAAACTGAAAGCATTCCCCCTAAAAACTGGAACAAGGCAGGGATGCCCTCTTTTACCACTTCTATTCAACATTGTCCTTGAAACTAGCCAGAGCAATTAGACAAACCAAAGAAATTAAAGGGATATGAATTGGAAAAGAAGAACTCAAACTCTCCCTGTTCGCTGATGACATGATTATATATTTAGAGAACTCAGAAATTCCACCAGAAAAATTTTATAACTCATAAGTGAATTCAGTAAAGTAGCAGGATACAAGATCAATGCTCATAAATCCAATGCATTTCTATACATAAGTGATGAATCTTCAGAAAGAGAAGTTAGGAAAACTACCCCATTCACAATAGCATTGAAAAAAATAAAATACTTGGGAATCAATCTCACAAAAGAGGTGAAAGACCTCTAGAATGAGAACTACAGAGCACTAAAGAAAGAAATTAAAGCAAGTCTTTGAAGATGGAAAGATCTCCCATGTTCTTGGATAGGAAGAATTAATATTGTCAAAATGGCCATACTACCAAAAGTGCTATACAGACTCAATGCAATTCCAATTAAAATCACAATGATGTACCTTTCAGAAAGAGAGCAAGCAATTATGAAATTATCTGGAAGAATAAGAAACCCAGAATAGCTAAAGCAATCCTTTGCAGAAAGAGCGAAGCAGAGGGTATCGCAATACCAGATCTTCAACTCTACTACAAAGCAATAGTAACAAAAACGGCATGGTATTGGTACCAAAATAACAGGTAAATCAATGGTACAGAATAGAGGACATGGACACATACCCAAATAAATACAATTTTCTCATACTAGACAAAGGTGCCAAAAATATGCAGTGGAGAAAAGATAGCCTCTTTAACAAATGGTGCTGGGAAAACTGGAAATCCATATGCAACAGAATGAAATTAAACCCCTATCTCTCACCCTACACAAAACTCAACTCAAAATGGATAAAGGACCTCGGAGTCAGACCGGAGACCCAGCAGATTATAGAAGAAAAATTAGGTCCAAATCTTCAACATGTCGGCTTAGGATCAGACTTCCTTAACAGGACTCCCATAGCACAAGAAATAAAAGCAAGAATCAACAACTGGGATAGATTCAAACGACAAAGCTTTCTCTCAGCAATGGAAACTATCGGTAATGTGAAGAGAGAGCCTACAGAGTGGGAGAAAATCTTTGCCAATCATACTTCAGATAGAGCACTAATTTCCAGAATCTATAAAGAACTCAAAACACTCTACACCAAGAATACAAATAATCCAATCCACAAATGGGCTAAGGAAATGAACAGATACTTCACACAAGAAGATCTACAAGCAATCAAAAGATATATGAAAAAATTTTCAACATCTCTAGTAATAAGAGAAATGCACATCAAAAGTACCCTAAGATTCCATCTCACCTGAATTAGAATGGTGATTATCAAGAACACAAGCAACAATAGGTGTTGGCGAGGATGTGGGGCAAAAGGCACACTGATACGTTGCTGGTGGGGCTGCAAATTAGTGCAGTCACTCTGGAAAGCAGTGTGGAGATTCCTTAGAAAACTTGGAATGGAACCACCATTTGAACCAGCTACCCCACTCCTTGGTCTACCCAAAGGACTTAAAATCAGCCTACTGCAGAGATACAGCCACATCAATGTTCATAGCTGCTCAATTCACAATAGCCAGATTGTGAAACCAACCTAGATGCCCTTCAATTGATGAATGGATAAAGAAACTGTGGTATATATATATAATGGAATATTACTCATCCATAAAGAATGATAAAATTATGGCATTTGCAGGCATATGGATGAAATTGGAGAATATCATGCTAAGTGAGATAAGCCAATCTCAAAACACCAAAGGACAAATGATCTCGCTGATAAGCAGATGATGACACATAATGGGGGGTGGGAGGGGTTAGTGTTAGTGTTAGGGTTAGGGTTAGGGTTAGGGAGGGGGCAAGAATGGAGGAAGGAAGAACTGAATAGAGGGAAAAGAGGGGTGGGAGGGGTGGGGGGAAGGGAAAAAATAACAGAATGAATCAAACAACATTATCCTATGTAAATTTATGATTATACAAATGGTATGCCTTACTCCATGTTCAAACAGAGAAACAACATGTATCCCATTTGTTTACAATACAAAAAAGTCTGTTTTGCTTGATGTTGATATAAACACTTCAGTTTTTTTTTATCGCTGTTTGCGTAGTTTATCTTCTTTATTGTTTTACTTTTGGTAGTTTTGTATGCTTACTCTAAGTTGTGTCCCCTTGGACAGCATATTGTTGACTTATTTTGTTGTTTTTTTAAACCCAGACAAAGAAGCTCTCTGCCTTTGAATGGAACTGGATTATTTAACCCATCCACATTCAATATCATTATTGATATACTTGAATTTAGATCTGTTATTTTTCTCTTCTCTGTGTTTCATGGAGTTTTGTTCCTATCATTCTCCTTTATTTACTTTTGCATTGAATCAACAATTTAAGTGTAATATTTCATTTCATTAATTAGTTTGTGCTTAATAATGAATGATTGGATATTTTTCCCCAAATCAGGTAAAAGGCATATATGAAATATGTTTTTGTAATTTCTATTCAACATTCTCTTGTATGTTCTAGCTAGGACAATTAGGCAAGGAAAGTTAAAAATATCAAGAGATAAAGGGTTATTTAGTACTTTCTGTATATGTAAGTGACAAGTTCAAGTTCTTATTTAAAAAGTGAGTTCATATTATTCACTAAAATATTACTAACAAAGGAATTCAACAAAACTGCACAATATAAAATTAGTACAATAGTCAGTTTTATTTTTATATACTCACAATAAACTAACTACAGAAATAAAACTAAGTCCATAGTTGTATTCAAATAAAATCTAAAGAATAAAATTTTTGTAATAAATATAATGAAAGATGTGCAACCCTTCACAGTTGCAAATTACAAGTGTGTTTGAAAGATATGAACTTAGATTAAAATAAGTGGAAATCACCTTATGCTTATTGACTTCAGGAATTAATGTTGTTGAAATGGTAACACTTTGTAAACCCACCTATGGATTCATTGTTATTACCAATATAACTGTAGCTGACTTCTTTGTAGAAATTGACAAGCTGATTCTAAAATTCGCATGGACTTACCAGGGAACTGGAATAGCTTAAACAATCTTGAAAAAAGGAATAAAGTGTTGGGGGAGACTCCCACTTTCTTATTTTAAAGCTTACTACAAAATTATAACAATCAAAATAGTGTGGTACTGGCACAAGAATAGTGTTTCAGTCAACTTTTTCATAGCTGCAATCAAAATACTTGACTAGAACAGTTAGAAGAGGAAAAGTTTATTCTGGGACTTATGCTTTCAGAGATCTCAGTTCATGGAAGGCTGGCTCCATTCCTTGGGGCTAGAGGCGAGGCAGAACATCATGATGGAAGAGGATGATAGAGGAAAGTGGCTCAGGACATTGCACTAAAAAGCAGAGACAGACAGACTCCACTTGCCAGGGACAAAATATGTACCCTAATGACCTACTTCCTCCAGCCAGACTCTGCCTGCTTTCAGTTTCCACCCAATTAATCCCTATCAGGGGATGAATTCACTGATTGAGTTAAGGCTCTCATAACCCAATCATTTTACCTCTAAACTTTCTTGCATTATCTCACACATGAGCTTTTGGGGGATACCTCATATCTAAATGCATGGAAATATAGATTAATGGAATAGAGCTTTGAGTTCGGAAATCAACTCATGGTCTAATTTTCAACACGGATGTCAAAATAATTCAAAGGAAAAACAATAGTCCCTTCAGCAAATGGTTGTGGGCCAAATGGTTACATGAAATGAGGTTGGACTCACAGTTTATAATACATATGAACATTAACTCAAGCCATGATTGTGAAACATGCCTGCAATCTCAGCTACTCAAGAGACTGAGGCAGGAGGATCATAAATTCAAACTGGCCTGGGTAATTTAGTGATACTCTGACTCAAAATGACAAATAAAAAGGACTTAGGAGGTAGTGCATTGGTAGAGCACTTTTGGATTTCATCCCTAGTAGCATTAAATAAATAAATAGATAAATAAACTCAAAATCATTCAATGATTTAAATTAAGAATTTATACCATACAACTCTTATAGGAAAATATAGAAATTAATCTTTATGAAGTTTGATTTTGAAAAGGTTTCTTAGATATGACACCAAAAAATGACCAACAAAAGAAAAAGTTAATAAATTGAGTTTTATCATAATTTAAAGTTTTTAAACATCAGAGAATATTATCAAGGAAGCAAAAATAAATCTACAGATTTTAAGAAAATATTTGCAAATTACAAATATGATAAGGAACTAGTATTCAGAGTATATAAAGTGCTCTTACACCTTACCAATGAAAAGACAAACAATTCAATTTCAAAAGTGGTAAAAGACTAGAATAGGCATTTTTACTGAAGATATACAGATGGCAGACAACACTTGGAAAGAGTATCAATATTTTAGTCATTAGGGAAATGAAAATCCAACACCAGGAGGAAACACTTTATACCTGCCACGTCAGCCATCATGTTTTAAGTGGAAAGGAATACATTTTAGCAAAGATATGGAAAAAAGGGAACCCTTACATTGTGCTGGTAGAAAGTAAAACAATGCTAGGTTCATTGGTACTAGGGTGTCATTGTTTCTGTGTCCCATCACCATGTAATAATATGTGTATACCAACCCATATTCATGCCTCTATCTATCTATCTATCTATCTATCTATCTATCTATCTATCTATCTAATCTATATATCTATATATCAATGTATTTATCATCTACTTATCATCTATCTAGATATATCCATTTGAGCCAAATAGGCTAAACATGGCTTCATATTAGTGTTTCCAACTGTAATCCATTACCACATGGATCATTTAAGCTTTATCCCTTTACTTGCATGCAACCTCTGAGTAGAAGAGTAAAAAATGTAGCTCCCACTGTCTGCCATCCATTTGCTTAATAGTTCAAATTTATTAAACATGTACAATTTTAAACTTGCATTCCAATGGAGGGAGAAAATAATCCACTAGAGTGCAGTGCTTCTGTATAATTCCTTTTGCCTTTTATCTCAGACTTCATTTAATTCCAGTTACTTCAGTCAGCATCATGTTTCCACCTCACGCCACCTGTCAGAGGGTTGCTTTATATATACATAACATAATTCTTAAACTCCTTATGCTGATATTTACTCTTTGTGTTTTAGAGTTCTGTGCAATAATGTTTCTAGGTGTTTCTTTACCACATTTGTGGTAAATTGTTACAACAACCCCAGAAAACAGTGATTTTTGAATATTTTTTCAGAGTGGCTTGCCTTTTCTTTTCTTTTCCATGTATTCCACAAAGTAAAAATATTTAATTTCTCTTTTCAGTTTAATATTAATTCTATTAAAGCCAAATTTTAGGTTTCCTAATTTGGTAGATTATGCATTTGTTGTCATATCATCAGCAAAAACAAGTTCATGAAAACTTTCTCCTAGAAAATTTTTCCTAGAAGTTTTAAGTCTATGAACAACTTTGAGTTTATTTCTTTTAGTTTACTTTTTTGTAAAAGGTGTGAGATCTTCCTGGATGTTCTCATTCTCTGTCTCTATCTCTCTTCCTTCATCCATATTCCTTTCTTCTTTCTTTCCTTCCTTCCTTCCTTTCTTTCCTTCCTTCCTCCCTCCCTCACTCCCCAAATATTTAATCATTCCAGAGCCATTTGATGAAATGATTATCCTTTCTGTATTGCATTTCCTATGATCCTCTGTCAGTAGGTTAAATGGTTCTATTTTTTGTGAGTCTTTCCCTCTAGATGTTTATTCTATTATATTGGTATATGTATCTATTCTTTCATGTATAGCATGCTGTCTAGATTATTGTAACTATAGTAATGCTTGGAGTATTAGTCTTCTAACTATATTTTTTCTTCTTTGGTATTATATGTCTACTTTCTACCTGTTGCCTTTCCATATAAATTTTAGAAATGGTGTATTGACACAAAGTTCCTTGTTAGAATTTTGACTGGAATTTCATTGAATTTAAAGATCATGGAGGAATGAATTGCTATCTTAACAAGATTAAGTGTTCCAACCTGTGAACATAAAGTCTCTCTCAACATATTTAGGTTCACTCTGATTTCTTTTGCACAGGTTTTATAGATTTCTGAATATTTTGTTATACGTATTTTATTTCACATACCTAAATATTGTCTATTTGATACTATTATAGTTCTTTTAAAAAATACTTCAAATTATTTTATTTACTTATTTTTACAGAAGAACTTTGATATTGACTATTGACTCACTGTCCTAAGAACTAGACTTGGTTTTTAGTTTCTAAAGTTCTTATATGCTTTCAAGGATTCAAAAAAAAATTGACAGCCATGTCATCTGCAAATGTCATTTTTCTTTTCTAATATCATAGACCATTTTTCTTATTTTAATGTACTATTGTGCAAGTCTGGTGAGAGTACATCCTTGCCTTGTTCATGATCTCAAGATAAAGAAATATAAATAGCAGTAAGGTTTTTGTGTGGATATTTGTTTTTCTAGTTGAGAAAGTTTCTCACTGTTATTTTATTGAGAAACTTTATTTTAAAATCACAAATAATATTATATTTTGTCAAATGTTCTTTTTTACATCAATTAATATGATCATATGTTTTTTCTTCTTAAGTACATTATATTATGTTGAACATGACTTACATATCTTTAATAAATGCCAGTCTTGAGTATGATTTTTTTTATATATTGATGAATTTGATTTGCTTATACTTTGTTGAGAATTTCTGATTTACTATTTATAATAAATGTTGATCTGTTATTTTTCTCATAATGCCTTTTTCTAGTTTTGTTTTAAGGGAAGTTGGTTCCATACCCTGTGCTGTGTGTTTCATGTATATTTATTTTCTGGAAGATATTGTGGAGTACTGGTATCATTTGTTGCCTAAATATTGCACATAATTCATCAATGAAAGCATTTGGGCCTGGTGCATTTCATTTTGGAAAATAGTTAATTCCATTTTATTAATAGATAGAAGGTTGTTCCAATTATCCCTTTCTACAAATGTGAGTTTTGTTAATTTCTTTCAGTGAATTTTTTCTTTAAATGTAATTTTCTAAATATATGAGCATACAGTTGTACAAAATGTGTTTTGTGGCTCAGAATGTAGTCTAATTTGGTAAATGCTTTATCTTAGCTTGAAACCAACGTGCATTGTTATTATTGGCTAGAGTATCCTATAAATGACTACTATAGAATATAGTATCAAATGGCAATTATATCCCTTTGATTTATGGTGTTTTCAGTTCAGTTTGCTTTAATATACACATTTAATGTTCATGGAATCAGCCAGCAGTGATGGCACCTCTTTGATTTCTGATTTTGGTTATTTGTGTCATCTCATTTTTGTTGGTTAACTCACATGGAGGTTTGTCTATTATACTTACATTTAGTACATAAATTTTGGGTCTTATTTTTCCCTATTATGTTTCTATTTTTAAATTCATTGATTTCTGCTCTAACTTTTCTTTCTTTCAGTTTACCTAAGGATTGATTTTTTTCTTCTCTATTGTTTCCAAGATGTGAACTTACATAATTGATATTAAAACTTTTTATTTTCTAATCTATTAACCTAATGCTAGAAGTTGCCCTTAACCTACTATTTCACTGTCTCATGAATATTTATATATTGTAATCATGTTTTCTCTCAATTCAAAATAATTTTTCATTTCTCTGCAGACTTCTCATTTGACTTATCAACTATTTAAAGGTGGATTTTTAAATTTTCAAGCATATGGATCTTTTTCCAGTTGACTTTCAGCTATTTACTTATACTGTGGTCTGAGAACATTCTTTGTAGTATCATAATACATAATTTGTTAAGATGTTTCATGGCTCAGAACAAGGTCTAACTTGGTAAATGCTTTATCTTAGCTTGAAACCAATGTGCATTCTGTTGTTATTGGCTAGAGTATTCTATCAATGGCTATTAAAGAATATATTACCAAATGGCAAGTATATACATTTGACTGATGGTGTTTTCAGTTCAGTTTTTGCCTGCTTGATCTATAAACTACTGAGAGAATAGTTTTAAAATTTTGAAACATAGTAATGGGGTGTGTCTATCTATTTGGTGCTTAATTCCTCTGTTATTAATTTTGACATTTTGTTATTAGATGCACACATTTAGAATCTTTATGTTTTCTTGGAAGATTGTCTTTTCTTCTGTTTATTTTTCTTTCATATCTTCAATTCTTCTTATCTTCAAGTCTGGTTTGTCTAAGATTAATACAACTATTACAGCTTCATTTTGATTAACGCTGATATATTTTATTTTTCCAGACTTTATTTTAACCTATCCATGTCTTTATATTTTAAGTGAACTTCTTGTTGACAACATATCATTAGATGCTCTTTCTTAATCCTCTTTGCCACAATCTCTGTCTTTTTAACTGGCATATGCGGAACATTCACATTTAACATGATTACTGATATCATTTGATTAACACCTACCATATTTGTAACAGTTTTCAATTTTTCAAACTTATTCATTTCATTTTCCTCTCATTTTCTGTTTAAGATAGATTTCCTTGTTTAAGATATATTTTCATTTTATGTCATCTCAGCACATCCATTTAGTGTTTTAAATTTACTCCAGTGTTGATAGTATATATTTTAAATAATAATAAGTTTCAATAATATTGCACAAGTTCATATGTAGTACATGTTTTTAGAGCATTTCCAATATGTTCATACATTTCTCAAATATCCCTCTTATGCATTTTGCTTACCTCTTTGCAGTGATAACCCAGTCTATCATTAATATTATTTGTTTCAACTGTTTTATTTTAGATCAGTTATTGTGCCTTCTTTTATTCCTTGTCTGATACTCTTACAGTCTTAATGAAGAGCTAAGTTTCTGATGTATATCATTTTCCTTTGGCCAGAAGAATTTCTCTTAAAAATTTATTTTTGGCAGATCATACCTGCTCATGATGAATTCCTCCAGTTCATGCGTCTGACATAGTCTTCATTTCTTCTTCACTTCTGAAGGACAGTTTTACTGAATATAAAATTCATAGGTTGAAGAATTTTTTTTCTTTCAACACTTAAATATTAGCTTCTCTTCAGGCTTACATGGTTTCAGATGATAAATTCATTGCAGTTCTAATTCTTGTTTTTCTAAAGGTGTGGTTTTTGTTTGTCCTCTGGCTTTGTTCAAGATTCTATTATTTAATTTTCTACAGTTTGATTATGATATGACTAAATGTACATTTCAAGGTATTTATTCTGCATAGCATTCTCTTCATTAATTTTGCAAAGTTCTCGGTAGTTATTATTTAACATGTTTCTTCTGTCCCCTTCCTTTTTCTCTTTCTTTATTATACTTATGTTTATGTTGCACTTTTGAACTTCCCCTGCAGTTCTTGCATTTTGTTTTGTTTTGTTCTTACTTTTTTCTCTATCCCTCTTTCAAGTACCTATTGACATATCTTCAACTGCATGTACACTTCGTACTGAGAAAAGAAGGCTAAAGACATTGTGGTGGGAGGAAATGTCCTACCTCCTCTGAAAGAAAGTTGGGCAAAGACTTTTTTTCCTGGCGATTAGATCTTTGCTATGAAGAGTTTAAAGCACATCTCACAATGCCTAATAACTCTTCATCCTCTGCCAGAACTATGAATGAACTTTTTGGATATTCACCATGAGATGTTGATGGGATTCTTGGAGAGATAACCCATGAAAGTGTGCAACCCCCAAAAGATTTTTCCCATTCCTCTAAGACTTTCTTATTCTCAAACTATTTTACCTTCAGGATCCATCAATTCCTTAGTTTCTATGCAAATGTATCTACCAGTTTATGGTTCCAGTGTCTTTGACTTTTAGTAAATAAATTTTGGGAGGAGAGCTCCAGTTTATAGAACTAGAACTTCTTCTATCTAAAAAAGTATATGTACCTTTGAGAAAGTTCCTAGGAAAAGGAGAATAGAATCCTCATTCTCTGAAACCTCTGAAAGTCTTTACTGTGCAGTTCTATCAGCATTCTGGTCTTCTGGCTTCCCATCAGAATCACCAAGGAGGTTACACCTAACAACAATCTAAAACTTTTCCAGCTTACATTGCTAAACTTTCCAAAAGTCTTCCTACAAATTTGTAAAAGCTCCAAAAACTTCTGCACCATATGGTTAGGTTAGTCAACAGCAAGGTCTCCACTTCTCCATACCAATTTCTGTTTCAGTCAGCTTTTTCATGCTGTGACTGAAAGAGCTGACAAGAACAATTTTAAGGAGGAAAAGTTGATTGGGGGCTCACAGTTCCAGATGTCTCAGTCCATAGAAGGCTGGTTCCATTCCTTGAGGTAAAGTAGAACCTCTAGCTCTTGGGGAGAGCAGAGGTGTGGCAGAGGAAAGAAGCTCAGGACATCACATCAGTAAAGAGAGAGGGAGGGAGAGATAGAGGAGCAACAGACTCCACTCACTAGGGATAAAATATATACTCCAAAGCTGTGCCCCCAATGCTCTACATCGTCCAGCCACACCCTGCTTGCCTAAAATCACTCATTTAATGTCCAGGGATTAAAATGCTGATTGGGTTAAGACTCTCATAATCAGATCATTTCACCTCTAAAGAAAAACTTCTTGCATTGTCTCACATGAACTTTTGGGGGACACCTCACATCTAAACCATAATAACCATTCTCTACTATGCTCTTTCATTTTGTCTGGACATGAGATTTATATTATCAGTAGATATAATTTCATTTATATGAGACTTGTAAGAGGGTCTATCAAACTGGTACAAAATAGTACACAGGATTAATTAAATTTGGCTTATGAAATGCAGTTGTTTTACTCAACTAAGTCAATCACAGAGAACACAATGCCAATTACTCTTAATTTCCACTAAAGCTGTTTCATAGACTTAAAATTGGAAAGCATTTGATTTTCAACTAATATAGATAGCTCAAGGCATAGCAAAAAATGCTTTCCTCATCTTGCTAAGAGATCAAACTCTTTTTAAATCGTTAACTTCCATATCAATCATAGCATAATCAGAGGTGCATGAATCTGTCTATACTGAGATATAAAAATATTTGTCAGTGCTTTAAACATTTTTCACAGCCAAATACATTATTTAATTCAAAGTTAAAGGGCTCATACTAAAGTTCAAATAATTTTAGTGGATTAGGTGTCATTATGTGAACATCTTTGTCAGCAATTACGGGGTATAAAAATATGAAAACAAGTACAATTTGTCTAAAATAGACATTTTTCCTTTGAAAGGTAATATGAATGTTTCTTTAGTTGCCCTCTTTTATGAAAAACTAGAAATTAGAATCAGCTAGGAGAGTGTCAAAAATTTACCTTCACTTTTCCAAAACTGAAGTTCAATTGAGCTCTAACATCAAATAAACAGTCTTTACCTTTAACACTGATGCACCCAAAAGACAGTTTCTATTCATTTTGTATGATTAAAGCTACATTAGGAATATAAATGTATTAATTTATAGATATGGATACTAATTACTTAAATATTGAGTTAAAAACCAGGCATTAATATGTGTGGAATAATTGATTCTTGCTGTAAAAGAAAACCATAATAAAGGACTTGAAAGTGCTGTCACATTTCACATTACTAGTAAAATCTCAGAATATTTAAAAAATATTCTGGGAGAAAATGTCTTGGGGCTTTCTTACTGAGAATGAATATGTTTGAAAAGATCAAATAATATTCACATATGTCAAATACAGGTTTTAATAACACTTAGAGATAATGAATAAAATTAAAGTAGGTCAATTTAAGTCATTTATTTTCCAAAAGGACTTACACATCATAATCACTACTTGTTAAGATATAATTAAAAGCAAAAGATGATATTTACCAAAGAAAGCTGTTACTGAATGTTTAAAAAAAACTCAACATGAGTTATTTTATCATCTGATTTTCACGTTTATCTCTTTTATTAACATATCAGCATTTTGTAGTTAATGGCCATGTAAATGTGATAATGTGATAATAATTGACATAAGAGTAAAGATCAGTCATGAAAACAAAATGCCTTTGTTTAATCACTGATGTTTTAGCAGCTACTATTTTTGTGATTGAAAAATAAATCAGATATTTTCTAGCATATATTAAAAAAAACTTCATGGGCTTATATTTGTTCCTATTTCTAGGAAAAAATGATTCCAGAAAAAGTGAGAAGCATTTCTTGGGTTCATCAAAACTAATCCTAAATTTAAAACATGATCTTTACATATACTTAGTTATTGCTTTAGCAAAACTTTTAATCTATGTAAGTCTCTAGCACTAAGTTTCTCAGATCATGATTTCAAAGAGATTGCTCTCATTAGAGAGCATAATTAGCTTAATAAAAGTATGTCATGGTTCAACATAAATATCTAATTTCCTTTTATACTCAAGAAGCTGTTTCTTTTAAAAATGTGATTAAACTTCTAAAAATCTAGTAAGTATACTGCGTAGTTGGATTTTCTATAATGGCCATCAGTTAAAGTGACTGTGCTGAAAGAATTCCAGATAAGCAACATTCTTTCTAGAAATTTGTGTAATTTCTAAATTTTTGAAGGAAGTAGAAGGTGAATGACCCAGAATTAACAGAGGAATTGATAGTTGAAGTAAACTAGGTATTATAATATTTACTCTTTATAGACATAGCAGATGACTTTTTATTTTTTTAATTCTACATTTTAGATGATTTCAAAGAATGATTCATTTATCTATTACTTGTCTATTATTTTAAAAACAACAATTATTGCTGTTTCCATCATATTATGTAGGATTAACTAAAATACATGCTTGATAAAATTCGCTTTAAGTCTAAGACTAAAATATACTAATACTTTTCCTCTTCTAAATCAGAATTTAGAATTAATGAGGCAGAGCTAATTAATACTCTATAAAATAAGATACTGCTAATGGAATTATATAAACATGGCTTTCAGTGGTTTCAAGTGGTTTGTGGTTTCAAGAAAAAAGAACGAGTAGTCTAAATTTTTTCACATATCTACATAATATATATTCTTTCTTTTTTTACTTTTTGTTTCTTCATCAGTTTTCTTTTCCTTTTTATTTTTGACTAGTTTTTTGATACTGGGATTTGAATAGTACTCTTTGACATTTTACCACTGAGCCACATCCACGCCCTATTTATTTTACTTTTTAATTTTGAGACAGTGTCTGGTTAAGTTGCTTAGGGACTCACTAAATTGCTGATTCTGGTCTTGAACTTGTGAACCTCCTGCCTCAGCCTCTCCGATTGCTAGAATTACAGGACAATATCACCACACCCAGTACCAGTACCTTTTTTTTTTTTTTTTAACTTTTTCAGAAAGGAATATATAATCTGTATTTTTTTGTGCCAGCTTTTTAAAATTTTTGTCCAACATTGTATCTGTGAGGTATATTTCTGGTTCTGCATATCTTCATTTTCGTTGAATACTTTTATTGCATTCCTTGAAATTGTCATATACATTTTCCTATAATTGTATTTAATAAGTGGAAAATCATGTAAACATATCATTTAAATATTAAAACATCCTCATGTTCCTGAAATGAATCCAATCATTTTTTTCAATATGCAAAATTTTATAGCAAATACGTTCTTTTAGGAGTTGCTATAAACTTATTGTTTGTAATTACCTTTTCAGATTATATCAGAATTATTTTGATACTGTGAAATGGAACTCTTCCTTTTTGTATTCTTTGAAGGAGTTTATAAAGATGTGAATTATTTTTCATAATTATTTAGATGAATTCAAATTGTAGCTTTTTGAGTGGTTCTGGAATTGCCTTTGTGATTATTGCTTTTCTTAATAGGTGCATTTTTAAATGAATGAAGATAATTTAATTTTTTATTTCCTTTTTTTTCTAGCTTCAGGAATGTTGCCTAAGTGTGTCTCTTGATGAATATATCTATTTCATTGACACATTCATATTTATTGGTATAAAGCTTTTCATTATATCATTCCTTCTTCTCACCAATGCATTTTAATTATTACTTTTTTAAAATCGTAAATATACAAATTTTAGTTGTATATATTTATGGCATACAAAGTGATGTCATGATTCATGGATGCAATGTAGATAACTAAATCAATATGATTACCAAATCTATCACCTCACATTTTATCATTTTTTTGATGAGGACATTTTGAAACTTACTTTCTCAGCAATTTAAAAATGTTTATTATCATTAGTTTCATGCTGTGTAGATGTTTTAAAGTGACCATTCCTCTTGTCTAATTGAGGCTTTGTACCCTTTGAACATCATCTCCCTAACCCCAGCCCCCATCCACCCAACCTCTATAACCACTTTACTTTCTGCTTCCCTAAGTTTAGTGAGAACACACAATATTCATGTTTCTGTGCTTGGTATATTTCACTTAGCATAATGTTCTCCAATTCCATCCATGCTGTTTCAAGTGACAAAATTTCTCTTTTCAGGCTAAATGCAATCTTTGTGTGTGTGTGTGTGTGTGTGTGTGTGTGTGTGTATGACATTTTCTTTATTCATTCATCTATCAGTGGACACTTTTGTTGGTTCCATAGTTTGGTTACTGTGAATAATGCTTTAATGAACATTTTTTGACAAAATGATTTCAAATCTTTTGAGTAAATATCTAGAAGTGAGGTTGGATCATATGTTAATTTTTAAAAAAAATTTTTTTGAGGAACCTCAATACAGTTTCCTGTAAAGTTTGTACTAAAGTTCTTACCAACAGTGTAAAAGTACTTCCTTTTGTATACTTTCTCACCAACACATTTTATAACTTGTCTTTTCACAGTAGCTTATTCCTACTCTCAGAAGATGTTTATATTTTCACTGTTGAGTATGATGTCAGCTATGGGCTTCTCATATATGACCTCTATTTTATTGTCCTCTTTTCCTGGTTGATTGTGAGTTTTTATCACACAAGTGTGTTGCATTTTATCAAGTACTTTTTGGCATCTATTGAGATGGTCATGTGATTTTTATCTTTCATTCTTAATGTAGTATATCACATTAATTGATTTTCTTAAATTGGAACAACCTTGCATCTCAAGTGCCACATTGATAAGAGTGCAAAAAAGTGCACAAAAGGGAGAGGATAGTGTATTCTTTAAGTGGGGATGGGAAAACTGATTGCTTACTTAATAAAGTATGAAATTAATCCCTTATAACATTAACAAAAATAAATTCAAAATGAATAAGACTTAATTGTGACATCTAATATGTAAAAGTACTGGAATAAAACTTAGGAAAAAATCTTTATATCATTGGTCTTCACAGTGAATTCACAAGTTTAAGGTCAAAGGCAAAGATAAAAAAAGCAAAAATATGCAAGTTGACTACATCAGACTGAAAGGCACTTGCTGAGCAAAGAAAACAGCAAAATGAAAAAGCAGCAGATGGAACAGGACAACATATTTCAAATCATGTATCAGACAAGGAGTTAATTTCCCAAATATATGAAGAACTCAAGTAAATCAATAGCAAACAGATAAAACAGTCTGATTGAAAAAGAGTAAGAGCTTGAATTGATTTATCGAAAGAAAACCTTCAGATGATCAGCTAGTAGTATAAAAAGATTAGTATAATAAAAAGATTCTCAACATTACTAGTAATCAATAAGTGCAAACTGAACCCTAACGAGACCTCACTTCATACCTGTTAGAAATGACTATTATCATGAAACAAAACAATAAAAACAAAAGTGTTGGCAAAGAAGTAAAAAAATTGGAACCCTTGCACATTGTTAGTGGAATTGAAAAATGCTGCAACCACTATGAAAAACAGTAGGATTTTCTAAAAAAATTAAATGTAGACTACTTTATGATCCTGCAATACTTCTGGATATTTATTCAAAAGAACTGAAATAAGGATTCTGAAGAAATATTAACGTCCTCACAGTCTTGATGGCATTCACAATAGGCAGATGTGGGAACAACCTACATGTCCATGAATGAGTGATAACACACACACACACACACACACACACACACACACACACACACTCTTACTCATTTATTCACCATCAGCTTTAAAATAGAAGGAAATCCTACACTGTGACATGGATAATGCTTGAGAATATAATGCTAAGTTAAATGAGCCAGTCATGGTACAAATACTGCATGATTCCACATAAACAAACTACCCAAAATAGTCAAACTCATAGACTCGGAAAGCCGAATGGTGGTTTATTGGTTCATGGAGGAGGAAGTAATGGGAAGCTGTAACTGGTGTGTATAAAGTTTCAGTAATGCAAGATGAATAAGTTCTAGAAATATACTGTATAATATTGTTTCTATTGTTCCTTATATTGTACACTTAGTACACTTAAAATCCGCCGAGTATAGATTTCAAGAAAATTTAAAATTAAAAAAAAATAGTGTCACCATTTTCTATGTTTGACCTCTGAACTTTCAAACCTCCATTTTCTACACGCTTTTACTTAATCTACAAGTCATTGTAAGTTGCTCTTTTTAATTTACCCCACAGTTATTTTTTATTACTTATAAGATATTTGACAAAATAAGAGTCATTTTGAAATGAAATATTCCAACTGTGAAAGTGAAATTTTTCAAGTTGTTAGTTTAAAAAAAATTTTAAAAACACTCAACATACTACAAAAAATTTAAATATATGTTGCATAATAAATATAAAACATGGATAGAAGGGATTCAGACAGACTTCAAGTCAGTATTTATTTCTGAGATTAGAAGATGGAGAATTTTTTTCAGGGTCACTAGAACTGGGGCAAAATGGGATTACTTGAACTAAGACTGATTATGAAGGAATGTGCAGGAGGTAGGACACTGTGCACTGTGCACTGTGCACTGGATTTACTGCAGGAAAACTGTCCCATTCCTAAATCAGATCTCAGAGAAAGAAAACTTGCCAATTGTTAGCTATGATTTTGGTTGGAAAATAGTCACTACGAAGTGTTCATCATCAGAGGATGATGTGACCAGATGTTCTCTCTTCTGTTTCCTATAACATCCTACTAAGGCTTTCCAGTGGTGTTCTAACTGAAAGAAGTAAGGGAACCTGTTGAGTAGATAGATATAGATCAGCCAACCGTTGGAGTAAAGATGGATAAAACTAGTAGATAGCAAAATAAAAACTAAATTTAATGTTTTTCTTAAATCTGTAAGACTGAGAAAGCTTACACATTTTAAATATTGTTTTTGTATAGATATGAAATCATTTGAACATTCTTCCTAGGATTAGAGAAACTCCCATAACATGAGTTTTTCTTTTCTGATGGGGAAGGCAAAATTTACTTTCCCAGTCTCCATTCTTTCTGGAACCTGGAAACACGTGACCTAGGAGCTGCTGATCAAATAGGCCCAGTAATATATTAATTTATAAATTATAAATGGAGAAGCCAGCTCTGAAAGGGCTCCATCTTTTGGTGATGCAATGCTAACAGGATTTTTGGAGGTAGCGTTGCAAGTCTTTTCTGGCCTCATGATTGAGAGTTGAATTGTTTGTAATAGTATATTCCCTACATCAGTATTTTGAGTCTAACTCTCTGACCATATCAGATATTTTTGTGATAAACTTTTATAAATTTCTTTTATACTAACTAATATATATTCTTTTTTGCAAATATTAAGCATGATATAGCATTTGGGGCCACAGTGGAGCAAAAGAAATGATAATCTTCAAATAACATTGTAGCTAGTGATACAAAAACTAATAGTATGAAAAAATGTGACTCAGCAGCCCACCATGTTCGATGACAGAATCAGTAATAAAATTATTTCCTTTGATCTACAATTATAAATCTAGTGTTGAAGGTGAACTGTCAAGGTATCCAGTAGCTACTGGCAATAAACAGCATGATGGGCACAAATGGTTGAAAAAATGGGGGGACGAACTTGAAGCTTCCCATTGCACCAATAGGTAAGTAAATGCTCAAAATTCTTGGCTCATTTTATGTTCAAAAATCTGGGTGAAAATAATCTGTAATTTTTATAGGTCAGGTAAAATATAAGACTTAAAAATTAATTCATGGTTTTCTAAATTCTTACAATTTTGGAGGATGGGATAGTCATTTATATGAAAATTAGAACATAGGTTTGAAAAGATAGGGCACAGTTTTGGAAGGGGAAACTTATCAGATGATTTAGATGGCTTAAGAAATTGTAAGAGGTCTATGGTACGGGGGAAGACATGAAGATAGAAATGGTATTACATTGATTTTTATGAGTAATGAAATGCAAGATATTATAAGAGGTGTTAAATTGAGGTCTTATTCCCAAAATTCAAGTTTTCTCACATTTTGAGTAAAAAAAAAAAAAAAGATATTAATGCTATCATTCAGGACTTCACCAATTTTTTGGCAAATTCACATGATATCTGGAGGAAACATGGTGAGGTTAAGGACAATTAAGATACACAGACATCCTAATTCAAATCCTAAGTTTACCGCTTAATATGGCTTACTGTGTGTACTTTCTTGTGTATGTGTCCATTTTCTTATCTGAATGCAAACAAAAACAAAAACAAAAACTACCTGCTAGAACAGTTGTAAGTATTAAATGAGATAACAATTATATATCTTAGAGAAAAGTCTGATATAACATGTACATTAAGAAAAAAAGTATGTTTGGCCAGTTTAGAATCCAGATGGATCTTAAAAAATGACAATGTTTCATTGCAAGTTAAATTGTTTGTTGAATTTGTTGTTTTGGTTACTATGCCAAATCTGACTACTGGACACCATATAAGTGCACATGTGTGTACGTCTGATACCAATTTTTCAATCTTGAGCTGTCAAGGGCTCTACCCTCTGTATTTCAAACAGCTGGATAGCTAAAGGAGTCATTCTCTCTCACAAAACAAAGAAATTCACTTTCTAAACTCAAGTCTGTGTCTTTTCTATTTATATTGTGTAGATCTTAATATGTCTTTTATGTAACAGGATAAAATCTTATCCATTGTATTGATAGTGGTAGTGTTAGGTGATTGTGTAAGAGATGTTCTGTATTTCTTGCAAAACTCAAAAGACTGTAGACAGATGAGAGATAAAATGATTGAAAATAATGTCAGCCTAATAAAGTTCATTATAAAGAAAAATAGTGTTTCCACCTGCTATGATTTGAATATGTTCACCAAATCTTGATGTGATGGTAGCTTGCTCTTCAGTGCAGTCATGCTGAGCAGTGGGACCTGAAATCAATGTCCTCACTGCAGTGAGTTACTGATGGGGTTTGTTATGAAAGAGAATTTGGGCCATTTTTATTGTCTCCTTATGTGCTCTTTTGCATTTCTGCCTTTTAATATGTGATGACACAATGTCTAGCTGGAGCTAGATGCTGGTCCCATAATCTTGAACTTAGTAACCTCCAGAATTTAAGACACGACTGTGACCCAGTCAGTTGATTTCTATTATAGAAGCACAAAATGGACTAAGATACTATTCTTCTTACAAATCTATTTTAAACCGATTTACCTATAATTTTTTTATGTTTGTTCTTTGCTTTCAGATGGTCTCTACCTTTAAATATTGTAAACTAACTCATTTATAGTATTGGGAGAATTGAATGATTTGTTTCATTCCTGAAATTTTTTTTATTTCATACTTGTTATTTTCTGCACATTTAATCTTTCCCCATTTAAGTTAGATTAATTAACTTTCCTTTACTCATTGTTAGTTTTAACTTGTGTTTTGAAAGACTCTGGACATTCTGTCTAGGAGATACACCACCACGTTGCTACAAAGCACAGGTCCAGGGTTCTCTCCACTTCTCTCCACTCCTGCACTCCGGCCACATCACTGAATACTGCTCCTAGAGCTGAAACCACTCTTCTCTCTGGAAATATGACATTTCCTTCATGTCTGCTACCTGCACTGTAACGGAAGATCCATTATCCCTATTGTTTCATATAAAAATGTGAAATAATCCATATAAAATATTTATATAAGTGGTGGAACTTAGAACCATGCTTTCAGTTCCAAGGTAAATGATGTAAATCTTCTGCCTTATAAGATGGTGCTTGATCCAAAAGCGAGAGGTTCAGAGGTGCAGTTGCTGGATAACAAAGATGACTATCAAATATCTATTATCAGAGGCCTCCTGTTTGACTGTATATCATGAAAGAAGGAAAAATAAACAGGTAATTATATTTATGAATTATATTAAAAATAATTTAAAATATATTTATAAAGTTTTTTTTTTTCTTTGAAGAAGAATCACGGGCTCTTCAATCTTTGAATATCAAATTTTGAGTTCTTTAGTGTTTCATTTTTTGGTGGGTATTATCTTCATGATTTTGTAGTAATAGTCTGTAATTAATGGACCAAACCTTTTAGAAAACCATATACAATAAAACCCAAGCAAAAAAAATAAAAAATAAAAAAAAAGAGAGAAGTAGAAGTAGAGGAAGCAGCAGAATTAAGAATACTAAACAAAAATCATTTTCATCATGCAGCAAGTGGATGCTATGTATTCATTTTGGCAATTAATACTGAGTCAGTTGTGCTGATTTCCTCAGTGGTCACAAAAGGAGATTCTAGATTCTGAAAATTAGAAAAATGTAAATGGTAATATATCTATAGAAAATTTTGAGGTTACCACAAAGAAAGAAAATTACTTTTCAAATTTTGCTGTCTATATCTCTTGAAGAAAAGGAAAAATGAAGAAATCTAAAGAGACAAAGAAAAGGAAAGACAAAAATATATAAGTAGTAAGAATGAATATATCAGTATAAATATAATTTATTAGTATTATAAATCAAAGAACTAAATATCTGAATCTTGGTAAAAATAAAGAAAATGCATAAATAGTTTATAAATGTCCATACTATTTATTCTCATACAGTGAATAAAATAATTAATTAACATGTATATCAAAGATAAAGAAATATTTATTTCTTGATATTAAAATAAACTAAAATTTAATATAAAATATTATAATTTAATATAAATAAGTGGGACATGGATGTTCTCCCTATATTTATAAAATATAACTCCCTAAAACATAACAAGGATGAAACTCAGTATTTTCATTCTGAGCAGGAATTTTTGATGGTATTTTCACTAATCATTTATTTTAAGATAAATTTAGCTTTTCCTACTCACCACTCATCCTGCTTTCACATTAGATTTCTTTTTGGTGAACCTATTAGCATCTCTTGGAACCGTGACTCACTTAGAAGATGGCATTCAGTGGTAGTGATTTAGTATTCCACCAAAATTAATTGATACATTTATTTATTTCTCTATATTAGCAAGTTTCTTTCAAATCCACAGTTCACTTTGTGCCCTCATGTACTTATAAGTTTAAATTTTAACTCCAATGCATTCATTATTATTGTCTTAAAGCTAAAATAGGAAAAATGTTAATTATAACAATTAAAATAAAATTTTAATAACATAAACAAAATTGATTAAGGTGGTAATAGTGGCAGCATAAAGGAATGGTGTCAAACTGTAAAAATGACAGCCTGTGTTTTGAAAGGAAATAAAATATCTTTGGTGCTAGGATAATATGTTCCAGAAAAAAAAAAAAAAAAAAAAAAAAGAAAGAAAGAAACATTGGTGTGTTTTTATAGCATCTACCTCAATTTTTCTCCCCCCTTCCTATCTTTTACTTGTAATACTTAATTAAACTGATTATCTACTGATGTAGTGTTCTAATTGTTTCTACTTACAAATTTGAGTCTTAAAAGACCGTCATTTCTAGGTGAATTTTTCTCTAAGACTAGATTGCAAACCCCTCTGAAGAAGTTTCTCCTTATCTCATAGTCCTCTGGTCTTAGAAATGGGTTCACCTCACACAATGCACAATAAGATCTTCAAATAGACATTTTTTTTTACATCAATTACTGATTTTGTTTTTAAAGCTCTGGTTCTTCAAAAGAAGAACTGTTGGTTTGCTGATTACAGAGGCTTGTAAAACTATTTTAATTGTACATGGAAATTTCTTAGATATCCTCAGTATCAAAGTGTAAACTTTTTGTAATGTGTGTTCTATATATTGAAGTTTTTCATTACAGGTTTATATTTTAGTAGTAGTCTCAGAATTTGACTCCATTGGCAAGTCCAGGCCCATCAGTTCTCTAGTTTTCTGTAGACTCTGGAAGCCTATAACTATACTTCTCTAAGATTAACTAGTTATCTAAAACATTTTTCATGCCTATAATGTGTATGCTCTCTTCCCATTAACACATCCCAGATCTTATTTAATTGCATAGCCGTAGGCATGATGAGAAAGAAATTGTCTTTGAAAAGCACATCTGCTTTTAAATAAGGAAAATGTCTTATTCTTGGTGTGTATTTTTTTCCCTAGCATTTTCTATCTCTAGGGTGGAATATCACCATTTTTAGAAGAGAACCCTAATGAGAGAGCTTGCATATGCATATGGTATTCAGTGTGACATTAGCAGGTGCAACACTGCTTTAAAGACGGCAGTTAGGAATTTTTAAATGAATGTAAAAATACTTAGGGAACTCCAATCTGTTTAAGCTAGAGGATAGCCTCCACTTCGGTTATTCTTCCATATTCAAAACACCTTGTAACTGTATCTTCTTCCTTCTATTACATGATATAAAAATAGGTCATTAGTATCATAGCCTATAAAAAGATACAACATAAATTTATATCAATTTAGAACACAGGACTGTAGATATTTAGAAGTTCTCTGGAATCCTGTTCATAGTCTAACTGCTGTGGCAGAAATTCAAATCCCCTATGTTGATTTCATTAAAATGTTGGCATGATCACTTTGAAAAAAATAAAAAGAAACACAAGAAAGACCTGTTTTCTTTTGGGGGCTAAAGGTTTAAAATATCAGTTCAGAGCCCAATCTTAGGATTTTTTTTTTCTTTTTTTTTAACAGTATCAACCCTAATTTGTTTGTTTAGGTAATCCATCACTCTGTGCTTAAGACTTAATATTTGTAGGTCATTATTTGAGGACTCATTGGCAGTTTCAAGATTGATCAAATATCTCTTCCAGCTCACTTTTAGAATATTAAAGGGTTTAAAAATTCACGAGCATTTTGACTAGTCACAAATATAAAGTAGAAAGCAATGAGTGACAAAGCAACATCATAAAGTATTTTTTGAACCAAATGGGAACACAGGTATTTATTTTTAATTTTTAAAATACCTCTTTGAGATTCTGTTATGCATTTGAACATAAAATAGTATATGTTTGTTTTTGTTCACTAATCAGTATGTATGCTAAGGTTGAATTTCAACTAGAAACTTTGCAAGTCAGTGTCATGGATTAGGCTAGTAAGGATTCCATGGACAGTACTTATTTATTTAGTGGTTGTTATACTGGCCAGGTAGTGTGCAAAGGACTTCATATTGCATCATTTAGTCTTTTGAAATGATTCCAGGAGTGAATGTTACTGACCCACATTCACTGTTCAGGAAGATGATCACCTCCTTAAGGTAGCAGAGTGCTAGATCTCTGCTTCAGGTTGGGCACAAATCATGCCCATGCTTCCCCACTGACCTCCAGGTAATGTTTTCTGATCAGCATTGCATATTTGGTCCCCTTGTGTAACTCTGAATTGTCCCTGTTTGGCCTGCTATAGTCAAACTATATTATTTCCTATCTAGTAGGTGTATAATAGGTAACATCCCATTGCTATTTTAATTTGCATTCCACCAATTATTAATAAGATTAAAAAAAAAACCCGTAATTCTTCCCCATATTTTTCAGATATTTGGTTGGTCATTTCTATAAAGTGATAGATTATATTCTATTGGGTTATTTCCTGTTGATTTATAATAATTTATACATCTGTGTTTATATATATGTATGTCTATCCATGTACACATATTGATAGATATTTAGGAATATAAATAGGTTCTGAACACGAGTCTTTAGATATATGACCTTATATTGTTTGAGTGTATGTGATAGACATGGAACTTCATTTTTCCATGTGAATATTTTGTTTTGTTCCTAGGACAGACAATATTTTCCTTATGGATGTATAATGTTTTTGTGTTCACCTGTATGTAATTTCTTTCCATATTTTATTTATGATGCATTAGTTTCTGTTTATTGGGCAAAAAGATGGCATTACCTTACTCATCAGGTGCTTTGTAACATAATTTAATAGAATACCAATAAATTTTAGAATTAGTGGATTACAAAAAAGAGAAATAGGAAGAGAGAGAATGAGTGAGCACAAAAAGGAAGGAAGGAAAAAGGCTGGGAGGGAAGGAGAGGAGGAGTGTTCCTGTAATCCAGAGGCTCTGGAGGCTGAGGCAGGAGGATCTGAAGTTCAGAGTTGGACTCAGCAACTTAGGGAGGACTTGAGCAACTCAGCAAGACCCTGTCTCTATAAAAAATATAAAATGGCTGGGGATATGACTCAGTGGTTAAGTGCCCCTGGGTTCAATCCCTGATTAAAAATAAAAATTGGGCATCTTTGTATTATTCACATTTCAAAGAAAGATTTCAATATTTCACCATTGAACATGGCGCTTACTTAGTTTTTTCTGTATATAGTTAACTTCAGATTAGGTAAATCCCCTTTTACCTGTAGTTTCTTACATGAATAAATAGAGAAAATAGACTAATGTAGATTTCTATTCACATAGAAGGAAAAACTAGAAATAGATGATTAATATAGATTAAAAAGTACACATGTGGAGTTATAATTCTGCCAAATGCTTTTTTTGTATGTGTTTAAATGATCTTTTGTTATTTTCTCCTTTAATTTGTTAATAGGGTGATTTTTCTTCATTGATCCCTAATAAAGCAAATCTAGATTTTCAGAGATTAACTCCAATTTTGTAAAAATGTAGTATTATTTTTACATAGCTAGGTACTTAATTTGTTAATGTCTGTATGTTCCATGAAAATTATTTTTTCTTTATTTTCTGGCTAATTTCTACCTCTCTTCGCCTTTACTTCTGTGAAGTTTTTCTATGATGTAGTAAGGTAAGAATTCCTTTCTTCCTTTCATTAAAATAAAACTTAAGACAAATTAAATTTAGCAGAGTTTAATTGAGCAAAGAATGATTCACCAATTGGGCAGCCTCAGAACCAGAGAGCTCCGCTCCATAATGTGGGCAGGCAGCGTTTATGGACAGAAAATGGAATGCAGTACAGAAACAGCTTGATTGATTGTAGGTCTACCTTTGCCTCATTTGAACATGTTCTTATCAGTTGGCTGCCTGTGACTGACTGCAGCTCAGCTTCTCTGATTGGCTGAGTCTCATCTATTTAGTACAAAAGTGTACTCCTGTGTTAGACTTGCAATTAGTTCATGTGCTAAGTTGAAGTTCATTACATAAGGACTCCAGTGTTCAGGCATCACAGGTCACATGTAGTTTCATCCATCCTTCCTTTCTTCCTCCCTCTTTCTTTTCCTCCCACCCTCTTTCTGTGGCTCTTTCCCTCTTCCACTCCATTCATTTTTATTTTACTTGAGATTCAGTGGATTTCTTCGAAGTGTCGACTGCCGTTATGCATGCCCATGACAGGAAAGGTACAAGTTGACTAATTCATGCTAACAGGAAAGTACTATGAAATTTAACCTAATTGAGAATGGGTTTCTTTGTACTCCTCTTGACTTTTTTAAATGCCTTTTCTACAACTGAACTTCATCAAATTTAAGATCTTCATATGAATGCTTGAGGAAAAAGATTTCAGTTCTCTACTTATTCTTCTAAATTTTTGTCTTCGAATAGGAGTTGGTTTAATAACTCTTTACTATAGTATATACTCTTCAATAACTTATAGAATATTAAAAATATTATGTCTGCTATTTTGTTATTTTTATAAAGAGAAATCAATGCTATATCTTACCAGAAAGATAAGTGATACCTAAGTTAGTATTCTCTGTTTCTGTGCAGTACATCCTTAGAACATCTGTTGTTCACCAAATTATATGCCATGTACTATTTTGTATATGTGAGTTGTATCAAAGAACATAAGAAATGTCACTAAGCTCATAGAGTTTATATTCTATCTTATTTTCTTTTTTTTTTTTAAACTAAAATCTGTGAAATAACATACCTAGTTATCTAGACTTTAATCTGTGGGCTAACATGTTAACTATAGTAAATGCTATTTTGAAAATTACAAATGAATAATAGATTTCTACCTATTGCTGTATTTTTAATTTGAATTTTGTTTGATAAGGAGACAAACACATCAGCGTTCCAAGTTGTGTTTTGTGATGGTCAATCTTGGTTGTAAACAGGACTGAGACATGCCTAGAAAATAACCTAGGAAAGCACACAGCTGGGTTTGTCTGTGAGGGTATTAACAGAAGTGATTGGCATGTGAGTCAGTGAGCAGAGGGGAAAACCCTCCCTGAATCTAGGCTGCATCATCCAAGTCTCAAGGTACAAATGGAACAAAAAGAAGGAAGAAGTTCGCCTGTTCATGAGGTATTTTTTGAGCTGGTGAGTTTTTTTCCTGCTCTCATCAGTTATGGCCACCAGGTTGCAGGTTCCTCCATCTTTTAACTTGGACTCCAGTGACTCTCCAGGCTTCTCTCAGGCCTTTTAACTTTGAAGTAGGGCCACATCATTGGTCCCTCTTGTTCTGAGGCTTCCAGCTCAGATTGAGCAGTTACTATTTTCCCTGGCTCATAAGCCAGTGTGGGACTATCCAGCCTCTGCTAGTGTGAATTGTATTTATATATACATACGATTGGTTCTGTTCCTCTAGAGAACCCTAATATTCTGTTTTTCATTATATCACTAATTGATTAATTTAACTTACTGAATCTTTTTAAATTTTTAAACCACTGAAATAATTAGGTGAAATAGTGTAGATATGCTTTCTGTTAAAAATCTGATATTTTCTTAAATTTGAGCTCATTTCAACAAATATAGTATTTCTTTTTTCTTTTCTCCTCCCTGGAGAGAACTGCCTGGATATTTGACCTCTCTCTCACTCTCTTTCTCTGTAAGTATGTGTGTGTGTGTGTGTGTGTGTGTGTGTGTGTGTGTGTGTGAATATCTCTCTCACTCTCTTTCTCTTTGGGTGTGTATGCCTGTGCTTGTGTAAGTTTATACATATATAAATATTTTGTTCATTTTTTTCTCTAGATCTAGGTAGCATTGTTATAGTCCTTTCTCTCTGTCTTGTTTGCATTTTTTTTCTTTCCTTGACTACAACATTTTAAAACTCTTATTTGTTATAACCATTTGAGGCCAGTGCTGTTTGTCCTTGTTTCTTTTACACAATTGATTTTTAACCACCCAGAGATAAACTGTGACTTCCAACTGCTCTATGGCTCTAGTTGTTGCAATTCCTTTTTTAAAATGGCTGAGTGAGCAGGAGATGACTCAAATCAGGAGCAGGGCATGAAGCGAATGATTTCTTCCCTCATGAATCTTTGACTCAGCATTTGGCAAATTCTAGAGATGTTGAGGCATTTCCAACTATCATTCTTCTAATTTCCCTAAATCGTTTCAGCATTTTTGATCAATTTGAACTTCATAAAAATACTCATATTTTTGTAACTCCTCGATTTAAAAATATCAAAAAATTCTGACAGTATTTTTTTCGGTGTTAGTTGTGGTACAAGTTAAAAGGTAAATGTCACTCACCGTAAGTTTAATTTACCTTCTAATGTGAACATTTTCTGAGAATATACCATTTATGAAAATAATTTTAAATGATTACTTAATAGAACATTGACTAGAAGTTTTCATTACATAAAGTAGCATGGTGCACAGAAAACAACTGACCCTGTGGTAGTCAACCTCATCCTTGTTCCAACACAAATCGATTCATCAGAATTTAAAGGGGATCAGTTTTACTTTTACTAATAATGTAGTTTTAGGCAACTGGTATATGCCGTGTGGGTCTTTGTTTGGTCACATGTAGAACCAAGAGATTAAACTTCATGCCTTCTAGGATTCATTAGTGTATCCTTTTGTTTGTTTGTTTGTTTATTTGCTTACTTATAGCAAAATTTAGTTTTTCTTTTGTCATTTATTTATTACATGTATAGATTTGTGTACCCACCATTGTAATCAGGAAATAGAACATTTTTATCATCGCCCAAAACACTTCAAGCTACCTCTTTACAGCCATACCCCCTGTTTACCCCAGTCCCCAGAGTTGACTGATCTGCTCTCCATGCCTATAGCTTTGTTTTTATAGACAACGGTCACAAAAGGCAGGCACACTGGCACACTCCCTTAACTGCAGTCACTGTGGAGGTTTGGGTAGGAAGATCACAAGTTTGAGGCCAGCCTCAGTATCTTAGAGGCTGTAAGTCACTTAGCTAAAATCTGCCTTAAAAAAAAAAAGGGGGGGGGACTGTGTATGAAGCTAAGTTTTAAATTGCCCCTGGGTTCACTCCCCAGTGCTCCTACCCCACCCCCAAAAAAGCACAGAAATTGAGTCATACAGCATGCAACCCTTTAAGACTGGTTTACTACATTCAGAATAACCCCTTGAGACTCATCCAAGTGGTCATATGAACCAAAAGTTGGTTCATTTTAATTTCTGAGTAGTATTCCATTGTTTAGGTATACTATTATTTTTCTATTCTCACCTGCTAAACATTGTTGACTTATTTTGGTCTAGGATAATTATGAATGGAAAATATGAAATATTTTTTAGTTCTTTTTAAATTTGGTTTGAGGTTTATTTTGAAGTTATTTTATTTATTTATAGATATGCAATTGCTTTAAAACCATTGAAGACTTCTTTCTCCTTTACTTTTGCATCTTGCCAAATAAAATTTGGTCTTGTTTATGTAGCTCTATTTCTGAACTCTCTATTTTATTAACCTCTCTATAGAGAGATCACTAATCCATTCAACCATAGTCTTAATTATAGAATTATAGTAGATTTAGCATATATTTAAAATTCAGTAGCATTATATTTCCATCCTTTTTTTTTCTTTTTTTCATAATAGTGTCATTTATATTAGTTCCTTGGGCTTCTTAGAGTACTAGTTGTCTATAAATTTAGATTTCATTTTTCTTTCTCAAAACAATTTATTTTTCATCTGTGGAAAGTAATATTCATTGGAGAATATACATATGCCACCCAATAACAAGAGTATAGACCAGACAAGCAGGCTTTACTGTCTGCAATGTACCTGCCATCCCATGATGTGGCGCCCCACACCTGGCAGTCTCAGGTAAGCCTGCTTTCAAACCTTGTTCTGCATTGCTGCTCAGTCCTTTCTTCTGAGTTTAATTTCCTTCCACAATAATCCTTTACAAGTTCCTTAAGTTCAAGTCTCTAGGAAAAACATTCCTCAGTTTATGTTAGTTTTCACCTTTATGTTGACAATGGGTTAAATTAATTTAAAACTCCATGTTAATATTTATTTTTATTAATATTTTGAAGGCAGTATTTCTTTCTTTTTTTTTTTTTGCTTTCATTGCTATTAGGTTGATATTCAGTCCAATAGTTATTTTTTGTAGACAATTATTTTTGTTTGTTTGCTTTTAAATTTTTTGGTTTATTTGTGCAGTTTGCCAATTCTTTTTAAGTTTGCTATGTACAAATTTAGATTTGTTTAATTCACTGACTCAGTTTTGTACCTTATTTCTCCTTTTATGTTAAAGATAAATGCCTATATCTGTTGGATTAAGTTTAAATGCTGAAAAATATTTAAATTCTATTAACAAGAGCCCAATAACTAGGTTGGTGGTACACTCCTATAATCCTCTTGACTCAATAGGCAAAGGCAGGAGGATCACATGTTTAAGGCCAGCCTTATCAGCTTAGTGAGGCCCAAGCAACTTGCAGGACACTGTCTTAAAATAAATAAATAAATAAAAAAGACAGGAGGTAAAGCTCAGTGGTAAAGTGCCTCTTAGTTCAAACTCCATGCCTTCCCCCACCCCCCGCCAAAAACAAAGCTCAACATAACAAATCCTTACTGCAATAGAGTTCAAAATGTTTAAAGTGGCATTCTCTAAGTTTACAATAAGGATAATATTTTATAAATTGGTACTAGAATTTAGAAATTGTCATTTAACTTGGATATTAGTTTAATTCTCTGCCCCCGGCTAAGTATGATTTAATTTTTTACATATGATTTAATTTTTTAGATGTAAATGGCCATTTTTTCATATTTTAATACATTGAACTCGTATGCAATATTGATCATATTTATTGTCCATTTACTCAAATTTTTGAATGTATGATTATCAGGTTTTTTTCCTCTCTGGATAGTTGTCAAACATCAATTACACTTTAAACTGAAATTTATTTAAGGAAATATAGAAATCCAGTGCCCACGGGAGTAATGGAGTTTAGTGGAGTTTCTCTAGAAGAAATGCTTGGACTATTAACTGATAAGAACAAAATATTTATGTTATGGAAGAACTTCGTGGAAGTTGAATGCTAAACCAGGAAGGGGTTTATAGAGTTTTCAGACTTACTTAGGGTTCTTTGGACCTCTCAGACATTATAATAGTTGTTGGCTGATATGTTTTCATCAATCCTATTGAGTCTAGAAGAGCTACATAAATAAATATTTATATATATATATATATATTTATTTATATATATATTTCTCTTTATGCTTTCTTACTGTTATCTCAAATAAAACAATAGTAGCTTGATCATTAACATGCAATGCAATAAATCAGATTGGAAGGAGTATTACAAAATGTTATCAGGGCATATATAATTATTTAAGTTTAAAAGATCTATACAAAAACTACTGTTTCAACAAATGTTATATAATGCCAACAGAATGCAAGGTATTATGCTAATTGTTGGTTACATACAAAACTGACTTTGAATGTTAGGAATTTAAAATAAAGACTGGAATGAACCAGGTATGGTAGTGCACACCTGTAATCCTAGTGACTCAGGAGGCTGAGGCCAGCCTCAGCAACTTAGTGAGGCCCTAAGCAACTTAGCAAGATCCTGTCTCAAAAAAAAAAAAAAAAATTATAATAAAAACAACTGACCAGAATGAAGTCAAATAACCAGATAGTTTTACCATAATACTCATCAATACCTATTAAAATGGAATAGGGATTCCTAACCCAGAGTAATAAGGAAATAAAAGCCTTAATAAAGAAGTGGATGCATGTTTGTTTGGACAAAAGATGATAATAGAGCAAGTAAATGGAAATTGCATCTGAGGTAGAAGGAGCAAAGTCAGAGGAACTTCAGACCGTACTGCATCATTTTCTTCCATATCCACTATTTGAAAATCCAGATCTATTGCCTTATCTCTTTGTTTCCTACCTACTTGTTAATTTTTTGGTTACCCAGGGAAATAATTAGATATGAGTAATTCACTACCCTTCTCTGGTCAAGGATTTAGTCGTTGTAGATTAGTATGAACAAGAGTTAATCATTGAATAGGAGGCAAAGTCATTCTAGACAAAAGAAGCAGCATCTGTTTCTAATCTGAAAACTGGAAAGACGGATCTTGCATCTTCAGTGCATATGAAATAAACTCTGAAGTAGAGAGTGTAAGGAAGAGAAGGTCAGAGTTGCAAATGAAGAAGTAAGCGGCATAGTGAAGTGTTTACACAGAACTCCATCAAGCTTTTGCTTCACTTTAAGGAGTTCACATGAGGAGATTCATATTTCAGAAGGAGGAAAAAGGATCATATGTATAATGCCAAGAATGTGAGATAGAACATGGCATTTGAAGAACTACAAAAACTTTTAGTATAACTAAAATCTCTGATTGTTGATAGTGTAGGTGGTAGATGAGACTGCAGCAGAAGGCCAAGGTCAAATGGTGAAGGTTCTCTTATGTTACACTAAAGAATTTGCAACTGCTAAAAAATTTCAAATGAGAAAGAACTTTCTGAACTGTTTGAGAAAAAATTCACTATTAATATTTACATACTTCTTTGGAGGTAATGAGTCATTCAATTAAAATAGTTTCTAGAGTTTGGTAGAATGAATCAGAAAAATTGTCATTATTTGTGGTGTTGTGGATCCAACCCAAGGCTTTGTACAAGTTAGACAAACACTCTGCCACTGAATTGAAGGCCAACCCTGTTTAATGTTCTTTTTATGAGTTGTATTCACTGAAGAAATTCCATATAAATGAATTCACTTTGTTCCCTTTTATAAGGTTATATTAATCATAACATATACTTGAATAAAAATTTCTAATTTATAGTCTTTTAAAGAAATTATTTACCTTAATATGCACAAGGAAATTGGTAGGGTGGATACTTTAATCCCATTTCAAATACGTAAAAACTATGACATGTTTTACTTAACATGTTCATTATCACAAAGGTAACAAGTGATATTATTAAAAGCAAATTGGGTACCCTGGACAGTTTTTATGAAAGCCTTCTACATTTAAAAATGCTCTGATATCTGAGCGCAGTGTCGCACACCTGTAATTACAGGGGCTAAGGAGACTGAGGCAGGAGAATAGCAAGTTCAAAGCCAGCCTCAGCAACTTAGTGATACCCTAAGCAACTTAGCAAGACCTTGTCTCAAAACAAACAAAAAACCAAAAAAAACTTAAAAGGACTGGTATATAGCTCAATGCTTAAGCACTACTGAGTTAAATTCACATATCAAAAAAATTAAAAAATAAAACAATAAAAATGCTCTGTAAGATTTTTTTTCAGTGACTTGAAGTATTATAGAAGAATCTGGATTTATTTCTACTGAAGTTAAAAAAAAAAAAAAGCAACCTGGTTAATTATATCTATTTATCCAGAGGGTCTTAAATGACCCTGGATACTTTTAAACTTCGATGCTTGACTACATTTTTATCCTTGGTAAATACCATTTAACTATGGTATGTAATGCAAATACCATTAACTGCAAAAGAATTTACTGTAGTGTTTTACAATCCTTCCACAGGAAATATTTTATTTCCTTATGTTGTTCCCTATGAAACTAAAATACTTTACTTAGATATGAAAAAGTCTTTTGTAGTGCACATATGTACAAAATGTCTACTTTTTATATCCCTGTAAGAGTTTTCTGTGTATGTACATACACACAAGAGTGTATGATTTTCAAATTTTAAACATTACAGATATTCCTATTCATTTGAATTTAATTTCTCTTTTAAAATTTTTAATTCTATCAGTTTGACTCCTTTTTCAATTGTCTTTAGTAATACCATTATTGGTTTTAATGGGGGACATTTCTTTCCCTATGATTAGTTGATTTCAACAAGTATATTTAAAATTGTAATTTGCTTTTAATATTAGGCATTCTTGCTACTGGTAATTGCTTCTTTAGGAATTTTATATGATATTTATTATAAAATATCACCTATTTTTCTGAAGCGTGTATATGACATGGACATCTCAAGAAGCCATTCTTTGACTTTCATCAACTAAAGCTTTTTGCCAGAATATGACTATAACATCTAATTTAGAGAATCACTTTTTGCCTGCTATTTCTCCCATTGTTTTTGTTTAAATTGGCAGATTAGAACATTCCCTTTGGACATTTTTCACTCTCAACTTTGGATATATGCAGACATCAAATTATCATGTGTTTTGTCATCAAATGCCAGTGAGAGAATCCAGGCAGCAGTTCTATGCACGTGATGCATAATGCTTTTGTCCTATTACATAGTTAAACTTATACTTCAGTCTGGTCAGTATTTCAGTCATATTGATGCTTTTTCTAATTGCATGTATCACTGACCTCATATATCCTAGACTCCAAGGAGTAATAAGTTGGAAATAATCCAATGTCTTTAATTCAGCAATAAATAATAATATGTAATATATTGGACATATACACTATATTTCAGAGTATAAAATATACTCTCACATTAGTCACATCCCATGCAATTGTCTTACCTGTTAAGAAAAATAAATAATATGAAATATTAAATAAGGCAAGATGAAAGTAAAGAACTTACACATATAAATCAATGAAAATTAATGCAAAACATGTAATAATTTTTATAGTAATAGTGCCCAGTAGTTATATTGGTACATGAGTAGTTAATTATTTAAAATTAATGATTATCAATCTAGGCAACATAATGTGCAAAGATAGACTTAAAAGTGGCAAGACAGTTCATGTTAACAAAGATGGAACTGAATTTGGTGAAAATAATGGAAGAATAATGAAAGAATTTTTAAGAAAGGAAAATAAATTCTTTTTCTCAGATGTTAATGAGAGAGAAATTTCAGTGAAAATGCTATAGGTCACTTTTATAACTATTATATCCTATATTTTATATATGTATTTGTGGATAAAGCTTCAAAAATAATAAGTCCAATGAATAAGTTAATCTGTATGGAAGTTCACACCACTGAATTTGACTTAACATCAAAATTTGAAGTATATGAATTTTATTTTCCTTAATTGCAAACTCACAGTTGTACTATAATTTCAGGTTCTGAAAAAATGCTAGTATAGGGGTTGGTGTTGTAGCTCAGTGGTAGAGTGCTCACCTAGAATGCATGAGGCACTGGGTTCAAGTATCAGCATCACACAAAAATAAAAAAAATAAAGATATTGTGTTCACCTAAACTAATATATACATATATATATTTTTATATTAAAATATACTATTTTATTTATACTATTTTATACTAAAATATAATATATATATATGCTAGTATAAAAACACAGTCAAACGAGAATTCTTTATTCAGTCAGATGCTCTTTCAAGAGGTAAGGAGAAGAAATTAAGGAGAGCCTTAGATGAACAAATTTGAAAGAATTTGTGGCTAGCAGAACTGCCCAATAGGACATACTAAACTGAATCCTTCAAATTGAAGTCGTAGGCCATTATGCAAGTGACTTGAATCCACAAGAAGAAGTAAAGAGCATTAACAAAGGAAACTGCATAGTTAAAGTTAACACATTATAAATGTATTTTTATTTTTTAAAACTTTTCCTCTTCCTTATTTTAAAAAATTAACTGAGCTGGGGGGCATATGGTGCAAGCCTATAATTGGTTTAGGAGGCTGAGACAGGAGAATGGGGAGTTCAAAGCCAGCCTCAGCAAAACCAAGGTGCTAAGCAACTCAGTGAGACCCTTTCTCTACATAAAATACAAAATTGGGCTGGGGATGTGGCTCAGTGGTCAAGAGCCCCAGAATTCAATCCCCTAAAACTAAAAATTAACTGAAATCAAGCAATAGATATAAACTGTTTCTGATATTTAATGAAAGATGTAATTTCTATAACACTATCAGCACAAAGGAAATGAGAAGAAGTAGAGAGTGTTTTTACATATTATTTAAAACAAGTTAGTACTAATCCAAACTAGATCTTCACATAAAACATTATGTGAAGGGCAACCATAAGGAATTCAGTAAAATAGAGCAAAAGTAATGAAGAGGTAAGTCTAACTAACAAACAACAATAACAAAAAGGAATAAGGAAGATTAGAGGAAGATAAAACATACAGAAAACAAACATAAAATGATAGATATAAATCCTGCCTCATCATTCATTATGTTAAATGTGTGTGGATGAAGCATTCCAGTTAATAGGCAATATTTTAAAGTGAGCAAAAAGAAATTGTGATCCAAGTATATGTTGTCTAAGAGAGAGGTAATTTGGATTGAAAAGTACCTTAATTTATATTAAAATATGGAAATGATGTTCCATATATAAAAAAATCTTGCCCTGAAACCTTGATAAACCACATTTTTATGGAGCAAGATTCATCAGTGGTATATGGAGACTGGTTACTTGAAATAGAGATTTTGGAGGGATATAGTTACAGTGGATGTTAAGATACTCCTTTGGTGTTCAATATAACATAATTTCAGGTAAATAAGATGTGTTTAACCATGTGTTATGGTCTAAATATTTGTGACTTCCACAAATTCATAGGTTGAAATCCTAACCTCTAAGGTTATGGTATTAAAAGATGGGGCCTGTGGGATATGATTAGGAAAGGAATTACTGCTCCAAAAAAAAAAGAGGCCACAGAGATACTTTTGTCCCTTTCATCATTTCAAGGCATGGTGAAAAGGCATTAAGAAGCAAAAAGTGGACTCTCAACAGACACCAAATCTGCTGGTCCCTTGATCTTAGACATCCCATCCTCCAGAACTGTAAGAAATAAATGCCTATAATTTATGGCACTTGGTATAGCAACCAGAGTGAACTAAGACCCTGTGAGAGTAGATGTTGATGGAATAACTTCTTACTTGAAGCAAAGTGCTCAAGAAACTGAAAGCCAAAGTTCTGGAAGGATTCACTGAGTAGATAGCAAAGTCACCAAAAGTTTTGGAAAAAGGAGCTGTGGACAGAAAGTATTGATTCTTCAATATTCATGAATAAATAAGAGTGTCCACAAAGCAAATAGATTATATGCACAAGGAAAAAAGATAGTAAAAATATGCTTAGGGCATTCACATAAAATATTGCTTTCTTTAAAAGGAGAGATGCCAGGTATGGTGGTGCATGCCTATAATCCCAGCACTTGGGAGGCTGAGGCAGGAGGATCACAAGTTTAAAGCCAGCCACAGAAACTTTATTGAGGTCCTAAGCAAGTTAGTGAGATCCTGTCTCAAAATAAATAAATAAATAAATAAATAAGATTTGGAAATGGGGCTCAGTGGTTAAGCACCCCTGGATTCAAATCCACAGTACCAAGAATAAATAAATAAATAAAGGAAAGAGAAAGAAAGTATGACTAATAAATTACAAGAAAATATTAAGAGACAGTAACTGCCTTATGACTAATACTTTGAATATGAAGAATACAGCCATATTAGAAATAACTATAGGGGGAGTAATAGACTTTGAAGAACGGTAAGATTTAGTTACATCAATAACATGAAGGAAATGTGTCAGTGAGCATTTGATGTGGAAGTGAATTATGCTGATGATAGATTGTGAGCTCCGATGAGGATGATTAGGAAGAAATTAGAACTCAAGTTGTATTTGAGATAATTCAGAATCTTAAAGAGTTCTTAAAGAAGTAAGACCCAGATGTTGAGAACTGGAAGGAGAGATATTGACATCTGAGAGAAATTGAGGTAACATAGGAAGTGATCTAAGATGAAACTAGTCCAGGGGCCCTCTGCGGGGAAGTAGATCATCATTTATACCAAGCAGTCCCCCCTTTTTTTATTTGTTGTTTTTAGATATACATGACAGTAGTGTGTATTTTGACATGTTATACATACATGGAATGCAACTCATTCCAACTTTGATTCCATTCTTGTGGTTATACATGATGTGGTGTTACACTGGTCATATATTCATTTATGAGCATGTGAAAGTTATGTCCAGTTCATTCAACTGTCTTTCCTATTCCCTGCCCCTCTCCCCTCCCTTCATTCCCCTTTGTCTAATCCAACAGTATTCTCCTTTTGAGGAACTGGCCTGACTACATATTGGGATGAAGTTTGGAATGAGCACATGATTGCCTTGTGAGGAACTCAGAAGCAATATGGGCTTTCTTTAATGTGTTTTGGGGAGTATATTAATCTGGATGGGACACTAGAGGGAAATGCCACTGACTGGAAGTCCACAATCAGGGAGTTGAAATGGTTGGTTTCTGATAGGGTTCTCCTTGATTTTCAGATGACCACCTTGCCTTGTGTTCAGAAGGCCTTTGCTCAGTGCTCATGTACTCTTCTTCTTCCTCCAATAGGATAAGGGTCCAACTTTAGACCTATTTAACATTAATCATCTACTCTGTGTCCAAGTGTAGTCACATGAGGAAGTTAGGGCTTCAACACATGGATTTTGGGGAAATACAATGCAGTCCATAACAGGGAGTGAGAGACCATGGAAGGGATATTCTTGCCTGGAGTGTTTGATACATTGCGAGGTTTACTTAATTGTGTGTGTGTGTGTGTGTGTGTGTGTGTAAAATAAATATATGTATATATGAAATTATCCATATATTTATAAAGGATACATATAAATATCTATATATATTTATGTATAAATACCTATATATGTACATAAATCTATATATAGTTATACATATGTATATATAATTACATATATTTATGTATATGAATATGTGCATCTATTTACATACATAGATGTAGATATATGCATTTTTGAAATAGTTAAAGATTTATTCAAGTCAATGTCACAAGCCTTTCTATGCATTGATGCAGAGTCAGAGTAGACACAGGACCTATAAATGTTCATCTCTTAGCCCTTTACAATCTTTTGTCATTAGTATTCGAATGTGTCAAAACACCAAAGTGGGGAAACTGCTCTACAGTTCTAGCTTCTTAGTCACTCTTACATCATGATGGAAACATAATGAGGTGACATTTTTGAGAATGTTTTTGTTTTTACTATTATTCTGTTCTGAAAATTACTGTATTTATGTTTATTAAAACATTGAGACCTCACAGAATGCCACAGAATATATTTGAAGATTTCTTTGATTAAAAAGCAAGGATTAATAAATCAAGTCTATAGGTTATTATTTTTAAAGGGAAGTTGTTTAAGTAAAATGTATCCATTTACAACAGAATTATAAGACATATAAGGGAAGACAAAATTATAAACTTTGTTTTTCATAAATACTTATATCAACTATAACTTAAATTAATACATATAATTTCCAAGAAACCTCTGGTCAGGACATTTTTCTTGAATGTCCATAATGATGTCATATGACCCTCTTGTTCTTCTTGTTTCTCTACAGAGCATCCTTTATGATAGCAGTTTACTAAGGTTTGCTTTTAATACATCCTTTTCTTGTCAGGCAATAGTACTATAATTTTTAATTTTTTTTAAATTGATAGGAAAAATGACATGTATGTACTATGTAAAGATGATATTTCAAAGTATATACATAAATTGTAGAATAACTAAACCTAGCCAATTAACATATGTATTATCTCATAGTTATCATTATTGTGTTTAGAACACTTTACATCACTTTCTTGGCGTTTTTCAAGAATACAATTTATTTTTAATTATAGTAACCATGTAATGATGACCTGATCCTCCTATCTAACCAAAATGTATATCCTTTGACCAATGACCCTTCTTCCCTCAAAATACCTCCACCTCCACCTCTACTCTCCACCTCTATGACCTAAGAATTTTTTAGATTCTACATATATGAGTGATGTCAGGTATTCACTGAGTATATTCAGATATTTTGCCCATTTTTCAACCAGACTAAGTTTTTCTTGTTATTGAATTTGTTAACTTCCTTATGAATTTTGGATATTAACCCCTTATCAGATATATAAATTAAAAGTGTTTTCTCTCATTCCATAGAATGTTTTTTTCACTCTAATTGCTTCCTTTCTGTGCAGAAGAATTTTTGTTTGTTGTAGTCGTATTTGTCAACATTTGCTTTTTATCCTGTGCTTTGGAACTCATTCTAAATAGTCATTGCCCAAACCAAAGTCCTGGAACTTTTCTCCTATGTTTTCTTCCAGTAGTTTTATAGATTTAGGTCTTATAATCAAGTCTTCAATTTGTCTCTAGTGATTTGATTTTTGCTTATGGTTTCAGAGAGATACAGGTTTATTTTCATACATGTGGATAACCAGTTTTCCAAATAACATTTATTAAGGATTAATTATCAATCTTTTTCCCATTGTGTGTTCTTAGCATGAAAATACTCTTTTGAGTGCATACTCAGCACAAATTCAGGGTAAGAAATAGGATGACAATAATAGGTTATAGTTTGGGTATCCTAATCCTTCATGGTCTGTTCATTTCTTATCAAGAACCTACAAATCACTGAAAATATGTTTGTGTATCCTTTGGATTGATGAATATGCAAAAAGGAAACTCTTAGAAACATAATTTGCATAAGTGATGGAGTTCTCAATTATGAGAAGAATGACTTAAGAAGTAATGGGGGTTTAATGAAGAAAATAATGATAAAACAAGAGGAAAAACATTAGACTATGGGATCAAAGCAAGGAAGGGGTAGGAAGCACAACCTATTGCACTTTTCTGAGCTCCTGGGGCTGCTTAGGTGTCAATAGTAAGTTCTAAAGTTGGTAAGAACACTGAACAGGAATAAGAGAGGACATATCCTAAGTGTTCTTGCTTTTTGTACTCATCATAGAAATTATTTCTTGTTGAGAATAACGAGTTCCACAAAATTATTTTATAAAAATGTTCACATGATTTATATTTTCATGAAATTTCATTGAGCTTTTAATAATACAAGCCCCTATGTTTTCAAATGGAACAATCTGCAAGTTTGATTATGATAATTTTGTTTGCTTCTTGGGTAAACCAAACATTCCTCATTCACATTCAGCATATCAACACTTTCCTAATTTATAAATGTTGCTCCTTTCACCCACAACACTATAGGCACTGTCTTCTTTGTCTACTGAGTAAGGGTCCCTGAATTATAGATTTTCATCAGTGCAGTTTTTTAAGGTACATGCTACATTCATATCTCCTGCATTTTCCATTTGTTGCTTTTCTTTTCCCCATTTGCATCTGAACTACACTGGCATTACTTGTATCTGGCTCTTCCTTTTCAGGGAGGCCATTTATTTTCTTACTGACAATGCAACTTGGCATTGATGGCTTCTTGTCAATAGGTCAGATTTCTTGGAGAAGGTTAATTAGAAAAAAGATGCAGTGGTCATGGTCTTTGGAAGGAAGTTATTTTTTGAAATGAACTAAATATATATATATATATATATATATATATATATATATTTCTGAACAATGGTTCCCTTTTGACTAAATCACAGTAAATCAGATGATATGAAATCTGGATTTTATGTTTCATGCTTTTTATCAAAGGTAAGAAGTTCTGAAGGATATGCGTAAGAGATTTAGCAAAAGATGACAGAATTTAAGCACAGGGTTGCTTTCAGTACAAAACCATATTATAAACTCTTATTACAAATAAGAACTTAAACAATATAATCATGTAAAATATTGTTGATATGCTTAATGGATCTCTCTTACTTGTATTCATTTTAGCTTAGGCTATATTTTGGGAAGATTTTTGTCCTTCCAGACACTTATTAAAAGAGAAACATGAAAAATGAGGCAGGACTCAGATATAAAGGTAGCAACTTCACAAAGAGGGATGAATCATTGCACATTCAACAATGGATCTCATCAAAATTGTTCTTAGCATCACATACTTTACATTCAATGGTCAATCTATGAACAAACTAGTGACTGAGCTATGGGTTCCCCATCTCATTTATCACAGCAGAACTATATCTTTCACATTTCAAGAAAATTACAGAAAATAAAACTGCAATAAAACCAAAAAGCTGGAAACAGAGATGACACCCATGACAACATTAAAAAAAGGATACTGAAGATGTGCAGCCATCCGCACAACTTACAATTAATGCAGCACAAGATCAATGTCTGACTTTTTCTGGTGCAGTATCTGACTGAACCTAAAACAGGACCCAATGGGAATGCACCAAATGCACATGAACAAATGCACATTGAAATAGGTAATATTATTAATTTTAACTGAAATCAATCATTATGTGTGTGTGTGCATGCATGTATCTATATATTTTCCTGTGGGCTCAAACTTAAAATTTGTTAGAGATTTGAAAATACTTAACTTTGTAAATCTGAACCATTGCTGAAATGAGTCTCTGATTTTCTTCTGAGTTAATACAATGCAGTTCTCCCAAAGTACTTATTCTTAGCTGTACTCATTTCCTGTCTGGATATATCTATTAGGCAGACTGATCCTGAAGTAGCTATTAAAACTAAAATCTTCACATTATATTTTTGTGTGTTGGTATGGATAAGAGAAGAAAATAGATGGGTAAAATCAAGGTAAAGAAGGAAGTGTATCATTTAAGCTCAGCTTTAATTTTGTAGAAATATCCTAGTAATATTATAAAAACTAAATTACTATATACTCTCTGTATATGTAGAATGTTCAAAATGTGAATACATATACCCAAGGAAATATGAGAAGAAAAAAATTAGGCTTTATATTCAAAATTCTTTGTACTTTTTCAACTAACATTTATACTGTAGGGATGCAGTTTCTAAATTAGCTATTCCACATATTGGTAAGGTGTGGTGATTACTTTTCAGATTGGGATTATTGCTAAACTTTACCAACTGCCTATAAATGACAGACACTGATCACAACAGACAGGTTGCAGAAAGATAGATTTTCTTCCCCTCAAATTTTCAAAAGTTGTTTTAGAACAATGCATATGGGATAACAACCCTGTGTATGTGTTCTTATCACTTATTTGATTTCCTATGGGTCACTTTTGAAGGCCTAACTTCTGAATTTATAGTACCTGCCAACTGTATACAAAGAACAAAGTTTAAAGTGTATGTAAGATACATTTAGAAAACATATTTGTGAAAAATTTAGTTAAAAAAGAACACAAGCTTTCGTGGGATTTACTTTTCCCTTAAACATTAAAAAATACTCCATTTAAAAGAGGACTTACAGGAATCATTTATAAAGGGAAGAACTCACGTAGGAAGGAAGGAAAATTGGAGTATAGTCTGCATATAAAATATCAATCTGTTTTCATATTTTAACTTGAAAGATACAAATGTGATTTACTTGTACATATATTCCAATTTGAAGTCTACATTCATGACTTAGAATGGTCTTTTGTAAATTAGTTTTCATGTTTTTGAGTTTTGTTTACCATACCACCCTTTTCCAGTGATTCCCCTGGAGTATAGATCACGGGTGGATCATGCTCTTTGGGTGGAACTCGCCTGAATCACCCCTGAGAGTTTCCTCTACTACCTTGCTACCTCTGCTACCACCCATCATCTTTGTTTGAAAATCTGTGCCAGAGAGAATGATATTTACTGATAGCATGCATTTTTGTAAGAAAAGTTTGGAAAACTCTGCGGAGACATCATGGCCCCTTATTATTTCAATATATTCCCTGCCATCGAACCAGGATAAGATGATACCTGGATAACACCTATGTCTTTAGGAATTGGAGACACATGTTTCCTACATAGATTTCTACAGAGTGGGGTAATGATTAGATATTTAATATTAAAATAACATTCCATACCAAATATAGCACTATTAATATGCTTAGAAGATCAGACTTTGGAGCCAAACGCTGAACATATAAATCTTATCTCTGCCATAGTCTAATTTTAGGAATAATAATGTAAACTATCTATGTCACTTCCCTCATCTGTAATTTGAGAAAATTAATTATACCAATTTCATAGTCTTATTGTATGGATTAAATGAGAAGCATTAGAGTAATGCATGCAACATAGTATATAGTAATTACTAGTTTGTGTTATTATTTTTTTTCTTATTCCTCTTTTATTTTTTCCCCAAATCCAATATAATTTCTTATGCACATAGAGTACTTAATGAACTGTTGAATAAAAGAATGAATTAAGGCCTATGGATACTTATTCTCCCCCCCCCCTTTTTTTGAATCATAGATTTAAGGAATGAATAAGAATAAAGGAATTATTCTGCCTTTGGAAAACCCAATTCATTCTACTTTAACTGTTTTGCACTTTGTCTTCATTCTTCAGTACATTAACTCCCAAATAGTTTTGTGAACAACCCAATAGCCTCACCAGTTTTATTTGGATTGGAAGGCTTTGTCTAGCTGAGATCACACATACCAAACAGGATAGAAAGAATACAAGTTACTTGTTCTCATCCTTATTTTTAGAGACTGATGGTAGTGAGGGTATGAAATAGGTAAATGATTTCCAAAATATTCTAAAGTTTGTAGATTTCCTGTAGTATTAAGTATATAAAATATTATTTCTTGTACAAGGAATCACTTCCTGGTTGTACAAGTAATCACTTCCTGGGTGATTCTCCTCATGTTTAGCTTCTCACTTCTCTAACATTCTTTATAGGTGGCAACATGCATTTGGAGCATTCTACTTTGAATCAAAAATATTTAATCAGTTCTAAAGACTTCTTTCTTCTTTTTTTTTCCAGCAATACAATCTCATTTATTTATTTTATGAAGACTATAAATAAAAATAAGATTAATCACATCTAAGTATTATTTTCCTTATTGCACAATCACATTTAAAGAAATACACGAAGTCCTAACTTCTGCCTTTTATTCTGTATTCACCAATAAATCTTTAAGCTCTGATATTTTCATATCTATTACTTCATTTTCATATTACTCTCATCTATATTACCTTCCACTTTTAATACTTAGATTTCCCATATTTAATGGGTTGAATAGTGGTTTACAAAAAATACATCCAAATCCTCACCCCAGAAATTGTTAATATCATATTGTTTGGAGGAAAAAATAGTTTTTATTAGTGCAATTAATGATCTTGAGATGAGTTAATTTAAGGTGGCCTAAAATCCAATGGCAGATGTCCTAAGTAGAGGGAGATTGGAGAGAGAAAAACAGAGAAGACAATAAAAATAGAGACAGAAATTGTAATGATGTGTGTCCAAGCTAAGGATCACAAAGGTAGTCCCCAGCCACCAGAATTAAGAAGATTCTGCAACAGATTTTCCTCAGGGACTCCAGAACAAACTAACTTCCAAAAATTTGATTTTGGATTTTTGGTCTCCAGAATTGTGAGAAAATAAATTTCTATTATTTTAATAGAAATATTTACCAAATTTGTGTAATATATTATGGCAGCCAAGATAACCTAAAATATCATTTCTCAAAAATTCCTTTATGTTTGTAATGAGTAAAAGCACAAAGTTTGGATCCATAATACCTAGATTTGATTTTTAATGTACCACTTCCAAGACATTTGGTCTTTCTATACCTCAAATTTACCATTTGAAAAGGGGGATAATATGTATTAATTACACATTAGATTATTGTGAAAAGATTGAGCTTGATTTAAGATTATACTATGTTTTTCTTTTAAAAATAATTGGACAAATAAGCAAACATATACCATAAATTGGGTTAAATTGTCCAGTCTTCACTGGCCTCCTGGTGAATTTCTGATACATTATCTCTTACTTCCCATGCCTTTGAATAAAATTTAATGTTCATGTATAAAAGTGCTTAATTCATAATGTCAAACTAGATTAATTTTTCACAATCAGTCATTCAGCCTCTTTTACTACTTCTCACTGAGGGCACTACTCTTCTGATACATAATAGTATAGGTTAATTTTATCTCTCTTAAAATTTTACATAATAATCATACAGTATGCACTATATGATTGCTTCTTTTGCTCAACAGTATGTTTGTGAAATTCTTGCATGTTGTTCCTTCTCACTGTAGTAGATGATATACTACATTATAAAATACACTAATTGTTTTTGTTAGGCACTCAATTTTTTTTCTAGCATCAGCTCTAAATAATGGTGCTCTGAATATTTGTTTACATGGACTTTGGTGGACACATGTTTAAGCAGTGTTTTTTAGGTGTTTACTTACTTGGAATTTCAGTGTCACAAAATGTGACATTCAGTTTTATAAATACTATATTTTGTCAAAGTGGTTGTAAAAATTTATACTTCACTTGCAATTCTTCCACATGCACTCCAACACGTGTATCAATACTACTTGTTTTATCATCCACCTTTCATTCCAATGCAGATTAAAATTAAATTTGCATTTCCCTGATGCATAATGAAGATGTCCATATGCTCTTTTATGACTTCCATGTTTGTTTTTTTGTCCACTTTTCTCTTGGGTTATATGAAGTTTTTATTCTATTGCTTCATTGCATTCTTTATTTATTCTGCATATTTTTCAGATGTGAAAATTACAATATCCTCTCCTAGAATATACTTTGTCTTTTAACTCTCTTTGTGGTATCTTTTGATGAACAAATGTTTCTAATTTTGGTGTAGTCGAGTTTATTATCTTTCCCCTTTGGAACAAGTGCTCTGTATATTGTGAAGAATTTTTTACCTTTGTTGGGTCTTAAAAGTTTTTCTCTTGCTTTATTCTGAAAATTTAATGTTTTACAATTCACATTTAGATGTTAAATTTATATGGAATACTTTTCATGCATGATTTAAGGTAAGAGTCAGGATTCATTTTTTATGAACAGACATGCAGCAGTTATTGAAAAGATCATTCTTTTAAATCTGTAGTGCAGTGTCAATTTAGACAAAATCAAGACATTGCATTTCCACAATTAGATAGTAAGTTTGAGAAGGAAATGATAATCTTTTATTCTGTTTATATCGTCAGCATGATCAATTGCTGAGACTGGACAGAAAAAATAATGATGATTTATATATGCTTTTCAGTATACTAGTATCTTTTAAAAATTTTTTTTGAGTAAACTAACACTTTTCTTCTCTGAAACCTTATTTCTTATTCTATTTGATTAAGCTGATACTTAGAATTACTCACATAATCCTATAACTGAAAAAAGAATGTACTTCTTTCTTTAGCTCCATTTATCATTATTTTTTCCTTTTTCCCTGGGTATGTATTAAATCAGTCAAGCATTGATAATAATACTTCTGTATTCACAGAATAGCACATAGTAGGTACTTAAGAAATACCTTTTGAATGTATAAAAGGAATGTTTTAGTCAGCTTCTTCACTGCTGTGACCTAAAGACCTAACAAGAACAAATAGAGGAGGACAAGTTTATTTGGGGGCTCATGGTTTCAGAAGTTCAGTCCATAGATGGGCAACTGCATTGTTTTGGGTCGAAGGTGAGGCAGATCATAATGACAGATGTGTGTGGTAGAGGAAAGCAGTCTAGGAAGCAGAGAGAGACTTCACCACAGAAAATATTTATGCCCAAAGGCATGCCGCACCCATGACCTACCTCCTTTAGCCATACCCAACCTGCCTACAGTTACCACCTGGTTAATCCTTATCACAGAATTAATGCAATGATTAGGTTAATGCTCTCATAACTCAATCCTTTCACATCTAAACTTTCTTGCATTGTCTCACACATGAACTTTTGGGAGACACCACATATCTAAACCATAAAAGGGAAAAATCCTTTTGTCCAAATAGTGTACTCATAAAAAAAGACAAATACAACATACCAAAATCAAAAGATGAGATGAGGGAAATATTCTGAATTTTCTAAACTAGGTATACTATATTATTTTATATCACTGTATATTATGCATATGTATAGTGTATACACCATACATATTGTGCTTACAAGTATGTATGTGCATGACCTTTTATACAGCTCTTACATATTGATCAACTATAGGGATAAATTAACTGCAAATTAAAAAATATCTCTGCAGGTTAGTGATATGTTTAACATGTCTATGTTGAATAAGAAAAAGGCCTTTTTTCTGAAAAGTAACTCCAAATACATTGTAGCCACCCTGTGGGATGCAGTATCCTTGCAAAACTGTTAGCCTGATAACTTCTGAGGACATTCCTAATATATGAAAAAAATATTTACCAAGATTTAAAGAGCTACTTTAAAAATATATCAGTCAGACATGTATCAAAGCAACACATTGCATTCCATAAAAATGCACAATTATTGTATGGCAATCACAAATTTAAAAAACAATGAAAAATTTGGTAAACATGTATTGCACTTCAAATCATTCATTCATTAATTCATTCATTTATTCAAGCACTGTTAGGAATGAAAGGTACAACAATGATAAATGATTCTGAACTTCTTTTTGCTTTTATACATTACTTTTGCATGAAAAGGCTCATTTAGGTTTTCAAGTAGGAGGTGGAAGGTAGGCCATTTGTGAGGTCAGTGATGCTAGGCAGATTTCCATCTTCAGGACAGAGGACAGAGATCCTTCCTCTCTTTCAAACATAATTTCTTTTCTTTTCTTTTCTTTTTTTTTTTTTTTCACTTCAAGTTGAGCTTATACTTACCTATGGTGAATGCATACAAACACTAATAAAGTACATCTAGAGGTCTTTTTATTCAGCTCGTTGAATATGCATTGCTAAAACTCAGGTACCATATAGAATAAAATATAATATACTTGATATATAGCCTTTCATACTCAAGGTATCCCAAAGCACTTTACAGAGCAATGACTTAGATAATGTAGTGCAGTGATTGTGTTGGCAAACTTGACTGTCATTACTAACTCAGCAATAGATCACAGTCTAGCCTTGAACAGTATAACCTGTTTGAGTGAGAAAAAAAGTTAGGTAAAATTTTAAGAATTATACCCTGATAGATTTTTAAAATGACTTCCTATATAGTTATTTTTCCAAAAACTGATATTTTACTTAACAGAATTTTTATCAAGATTTTATTGATAATATATCCCATATAATAATGCAATAATTTTCATTAGATTATATATTAAAAAAAGAAAAATGTGATAATTGGAAATTAGAATTTAGTTCAAGTTTTACAAATTTAAATCTATTTTCATAACATAATTCTCCTGTCTTCCACAATACAGCTGGGAGAAATTTGTATGTTCTTTTTAGGGGTGAGGGATATCTGAAATATATATATACTTACTATAATTTATCTTACTAATATATGTGATATACAGTTCTAGAAATTTTATTTATTTTACTTACAAACTCATACTATTCCTATAAGATAGATATTATTACCTTCACATTATAGGTAAAGAAACAGGTACAGAGATTGGGGAACTCACTCAAGGTCACTTAACAGGAAGGAAAATAGGCTTTAAACCCAGCTCTGTTTTGCTACAGAGGGTGTGACCCATCCTCCACATCAAGTAACTTATGAAGTATCAAGACAAGGATTAGACTTTATTCAATGTTGAAATCCAAAAGTAGATTGAGATTAATGCAAATAAGTCTAGGCTAAGTTTATACCTCAGATATAAAATATAAATCGCTAATGAACATGAAGTTACAGTAACAAATGAAGCTATTTTAAAGATTCAGAAATAATTTCAGAAGTTTCCAATGTCCAAACATAGTCACTATGACTACTTGTGGTAGAAGCAAATCTCTCCAACTAGATGTTAACAAATGTGAGGCCAGAGGCAATGTCTAATTATTCTCTTGCACATAGTTATCTGAATTCTATAGTATTTGATCATGAATCAATTTATAAGGTTACATATTTATTCATTGTCTATTAAGTGTACATTTCTAAGCTATGGACTATGTACTTATAAATATGAACTAAATATAGCTATTGTTTTCAATAAACTTAGAGACTATTTATGCATGCGTTTCAAAATACTGAAATCAATCATTAAGATGAAAGGACAAAGGAGAAGATACTGAGACTGAAAAGGATGAAAAACTTCCAATAGGGAGATTAGAGAAGATTAATAATTAGAAGTTATGTTTAAAAAGTGCACAGGTACAATGTTTACCAAAGACATAGTTATACCTTCTCTCCCAAAAGTTGTTCTTTCTTTTCTTTCTTGTACTAAGAATGTCATGATATATTCAGGCACTTATGTAAGAAATCCACACTTTCCTTTTGACTTCTCTTTTTCATTATATAGTCCATTTACCTTGGAATTATGTCAGTTCTAAATGCTAAAGGAGTGGGTTTTTTTTTTTTTTTTTTTTTTCTACCATTCAAGACAATCATGCCTGAAAGCATAACTGAGTAAACAAGGACATGGCAAAGTCAGTTGAAAGAGTTCTGTGGTTACAGATGAATTACCCATTGTTTTGGAAATGATGGCTAGAACTAATTTGAAGAAAAATTGCAGATAGGAACAAAAGTACCTGGTGAATTGAAAGTATAGAACAAAAGCAGTATTTGTCATAGCTGAGCACATACCAAACACAGCTGGATGGCCAGGCCCCACTACCAGAATTTTGATGCACTAGGTTTGGGATGGGGTTGGACCTTGCATGTTTAACAGATTCTAGATGAAGCTATGACTGCTGCTGATCCATGGGCCACACTTTGAGAGTCATTTTGATGGAGAAATATCTGCTATTTTGATTGTTACTTATTTTCATCATCAACTAATTTTCATAGCTGGGCATGGTGGCACACACCTGTAATCCCTGTGACTCCAGAGTATAGGAAGGAGGATCACTAGTTCAAAGCCCGATTCAGCAACTTAGCAAGGCCCTAAGTTAACTCAGCAAGATCCCATCTCTGAATAAAATATACAATGGGCTGAGTTGTGGCTCAGTGGTTAAGTGCCCCTGAATTCAATCTCTGGTACCAAAAAAAACAAAACAAAACAAAACAAATTAAAAAAAAAAAACTAATTTTCATATCTGGTCTTTATCATGTTTTTAAACATTTCCTATGTGGCACTTACATTCTACTCATTTTCCAAGCATTTCCAAATTTTAATTTTCAAATAACTTGTTTGAAATTGCATTATATTTCTTAATGGAATTACTTTTTAAAAGAGTGTCTTTCTGGACTTTTTTGAAACTCTGCCAAAGATCCAAAGGCCTCTAATATATTTTCTCAACAGGTGAATGAATGTGTTTGGATGAATTACAGAAAAAAAATTGAACTTAAAAAATAATGCTGAATGAAAAATAGTCAGAAAATATATGCTCTATGATTCCATTTATTTTACATTAAAAAAAAAACAAGATACAATGAAGTGTTGGTGATGGAAGATGAGGATAATGATTTCCCTTGGAGTTGGGGTACATAGTGGCTGGAAAGGAGTCATAGGCTGATTATGGGGGTGATGATAATATTCTATTCATTAATTAGTTTATGTATGAATTCGTCAATTTATACACTTATCATGTATATATTTCTGCATGCATTTTATAATTTGTTAAAATTCATATTAATTAATCTAAAAATATTGTTTTACATGTGTTGCCTAATGCATATGTTTATTGTAATAAGGTCTTTTTGTATGTCCTTGAAAAATTTCTCCACTGGAGAAGTGATTTGAAGTAGCTACTATGACATAACCATTTCTTAAAATTATCATTTGGGCAAGTGTTTTTTATGGAATAAAAATGCCTGTTCTCTTTCTACATTTTCCAAAGAACTTACTAGAGAATGTTTAACATTCTCATCAAGACCACTCTTCGAAATGGATCACAAATGTGTACATGAGATCACAATTCATATTTTTTTATTTAAAAAATTAAATATTTCTTTTACTTCATGTAAGTAAATTAGGATAATAGAGTAAAAACTAATTTTTTTCTAAATTTAAAAATCATTTTACAAAATGAATTGAGAATTCATTTTGTTTGTATTATTTATATATTATTCTAAATTCATCCCTTTTGATTCTCTTGCTTATAATATATTCCATGAGCATTGTGTCATAGTTAGCTGAATTATAAAGAGGTGAAATAATTGGTTATTCAGTCAGTGATTCTACTGGATTAAAAACAAGACAGGTTGGTAATGATCCAGCCAAAGTGAATAAAAAGAGAACAGGTAGGCACATATGGTACAACATCTGCTTTCAAACTTAGAAAATATCTTCTCTAATCCCTGAAGCTTTCTTGGCTTTTCTTCTTAATTCTCTTTCTTTGCAGAAAGCACTGTGAAAACACATCCTGACTATTTTTTACATTTATTATAATTTTTCCAAATATTAAATCACTACAATTTCCATTTCACAGTTTCTGATCCTATCACAAAAGCTTCTGAATACCGAAGCAAATAGATTTAGAATAGTTAAACATAATACTGAATCTGAATCTCAAAGAGAATCTTTCTCTTCTTTAAGTGGATTCGGTCTGTTTCATTCTTTATCTTTTATGATAGAAGGTAGTTTTGTTTTTTGAAAAGTCTGTTGATGCATTGTAGGAATGTTATATAAACAAGTGTATTATATATTTCACCTGTAGTGTTCCTCATCTTCACTAAAGATAGCTGAATGCACCCAGGTATAATTATGAACACAGTTGTGTTTTGAAAATACACTTTACTATTTTCTTTTCTTTCCTGTCCTCTTAAAAGTCTGAATAAGACAAATCAGTTTTAAACTGCAATTTTTGATTCCTGATAATTCAGAATGTCTTATAACTCAGAAATTTAGGTTGGTCTATAAAAAAGTGTTTTCCCATGTATTCAATGAATAAGTTCTTCTTAGAAGGAATCATTCCATTGCATAAATACCTTCTAATAAGTTTTAAATCATCCATCAATAATATTTATTATGGCACACCAGCACTAACATATGACCTTTCACAACAAGCTTAACACATTCCTGCCGCGTTATCCTACTTCTTACTGAGCATCTTCCACCAGGAATTTTCCTGACATCTACCTCACTGACCTTCACAACTGTCCTATCGGCCATCATTTCCTCTACACAGACTAGAAATTGAGGCTTTGAACTAGCAAACCAGTGACTCTCATATCACAGCTGGTAAAGGTGAAGGCTAGCTCTTCATTCCATTCTGTCTTTCAATTCCATGACCTATGTACCACAGAGTCTATGTTAATGTATCTAATTTAATGTATATTAATTTTGTTGTCTTTCTTCTATTTGAATTAAGCAAGGGTTAATATATGAATGCTAAATCCATACGGAGTGAAGGATAGTGCGGTCATGTTTAGAATGAATGTAGCCATTATGACTCCAGTAACAACTTTGGGCAAATATTGCCAAATATTAGAAAGCTCAGAAAAACATCATATAGGAGAGTTATGGAATTGTTTTGGGGAGATTTAAAATATTGTGATGATTAAGATGCATTTGGAAGATGTACTAATTCTTTTAAATCCTTGGTTTTACTATTTAGAAAATCATCTCTTTAGTATTCTAAATGCAGATGATGTTTGGAAAGAAGTCATTTATATTTTCTTGTCTCTGAAACAGAACAAAAATGATATTTTAGTCTACTTCAGTGATGTTCTTAAATATTTCTACAGTTTTGTCTTCTTTCATATTATGGCCTCATACAAGAGATAATATATTCATAAAAATACATTTCTAACATCTTTATGATGAGTTAGCATTTAAACTTCTGAATAGTTTTTATTTCTTTTCTGCTGCTCATCAGTCATTTTTTACTGCATAATATCTTTTATGCTATAAAGGTGGCTTCCTTCTACTTGTTCATCTAATTTGTTCATTGTGACCATGGGTTAAACTCAACAAGTGTCCTTAGAATTACTTACCAGGTATTCATGTTATTATTATTAAAAACCATTGTATATTATCAGCATCCGCTTCAATATCATCCTTGGATTATTCTAATCTGACCCATTGTCTTTAGACGCAGATCTTCACTCAAAGTGTAGGCACCCAGCATTGGAATAATGGGGAAAGGAAGACTCTATTCATAGAGAAATACAATGTAAGAGAATTTGGTATTATAGCACCAGGTGACATGACGCTATTGTACTGTATTCCATACTCACAAAAAAATCAATGACTCCTCAAGTGCATTTACTAAAGAGAAAACAGAATGAAAAAGAGACAGGAGAAGGATAGAAATAATCAGCTCTATTCTCCTGAGGCAGGAGTCCTGCTAAGCAGACTCCTTATGGAAAGAGAATATCATTTCCCTGCCTGACCAAGACTAAAGCTGCTGCAGACAAGAAACCTATGACTCTCTTAGGAACTGTCACTTTTTTGGTTGGGAAGATTTAAAGGACTTATCTAACAGCCAGGAACACTAGATAACATAAGCACCATTTTTATGTAGCAGTGGCTCCATAGGATTTTTTTCCTACATGGCTCCAGTTTTTGTCAGTGATCACTGCATCCCTATGCCAAAAATGATTCAGTAATGTGAAGAAAAAGGATGGAGGCTGAGTCTTTCTATTGCATGAAGTGATTTTTTTCTCAAGCATTTCTTCTTTGAGTACAATTAAAATAATTTATTCCCTAGTGGGAATGGAATTACTTGTAAACCACAGAGTCAAATATTATTCAACATCACAATGTGTATGTATGTGTGTGTGTGTGTGTGTGTGTGTGTGTGTGTGTGATGCTGTTTCCAGTTGAATTAGGAATGAAATCCATTATAGAAAGTTAGCATGCCTGCCTGTCTGAAGAGGTGATCCACGGCCTTCCTTTCTAATTGGACTTAGAAATTACATTACTTGAACACAGTAGGGCCCAAAGACCACAAACTGGCTAATATAATCTCTTCTGCTGAAAATGATCGATCTAGTTATTAAATACAAAACTATGTTTCTAAATCTTATAAAAGCCTATAATTTGATTTTTACTTGACTGTGCATTTTAGCTAATTATTTAAAGATGAATTTATTACTTACATAAATGTACCTGATTGACAGTACATTTAAGTAGGCCTTTTCTGGTGTAGTAACATACTCTTACACCACCTGACAGACCCTTAGATCTTCTTCAAGTATAGAAATAACATGGGCCTACTTTTGTGGGTCTACTTCTATTAATGGGTATTGAAGTTGCAAAGGATGGATTAACCATCAGTACCCAGATTTGCAGTTATGATAAATACAACTTTAAAGTTCTGTTTTGCTTGTCTCTCAAAATTCAGTTTGTGACTCTTGACATAAGATTAGAATCATTTGCTTTTCTTTCAGCGTGGTTGAGGACTACTCAGAAAACTCTTCAGAACTGGCTCTAGGCATTTAGTAAGTCCCAACTAAAGGTTTTGACTGAACCTGAGATTACTTAAAAGATTTAAATGTAATTTAGATTACTTTATTACAGATTTCTTATCTTTTTACAATGAAGATCAAAATGGAAAGAAAAGTATGTTAGCTTGTTATCTGTTATTTAGCCACTGAATCTCAAATTTCTAACTCTTTTTCTTCCTTCCAGTCAAGTACAGTCCATTGAGCACTAAGTGTTCTCTTATGCTTGCTTACTTCCTTCCTTGACCTTAGAATCTATCAGAGTAGTGTGAGGATTGAGTCTCTGGATATGTAAACACCTTAGTCATTCACTCCCTTTTCACTACCTAGGTATTTACATAAGGCCTCTTGAGTTTATATGCACATTGATATTCTTATAGAGAAACAACTAACCTTGTAAAGTTAGGCTTGATTCCTCTGGATGAGTTTTGAAGTTAGCAGAGAGAATGGTATCCCAAGGAAATCTATTCTCATTTAATGCATACAATTATATTGTAATTAAAATTTAGATGATCTAAATAAATAGTTTCTTTCAAACTTTGTTTGGCTTGAAACCAATGACAGAAGTGTGAAAAATATGTTGTTTTCTAATTTTTACAGCCACTTACTTTTGTTATGAAGTCAAATTAGAGAAAATGTCTTTATAAAAGAGTGATTGAAGTCACATTTTTTGATTATCCTAACACCAATCAATTTCATGCATTTAAAAATTGTACACATTTATTCAGGAATGAAATGAAAGAGACTAAGAGAAAGTGAATAATTATGGTAATAATATTTATTGATAAAAGTCATGCCCAATAATTTTAAGCTTGTCTTCATGTAAATATAGGCTAATAAATATGATGGTAAATACTTATTTCATATATGTAGTTTCATTATACTTTAATAGTTTTACATATTTTTGTAAAATATTATTTGCTATGAGAGAAACATAAGACAAGTTTTCCCTTTGTGCTAATATACATATGTATGTATATATAAATTTTACATATTTTATATAGATTTTATATACAAATATGTTGTATATACATATATATGCATATATGTAATCATGCCTGCATTGAGGTTACATTTTTATTTAAAATTTTCTTTCTGTAGTTTGACCTAAATAATTGTATCATTTATAGAGATAAATCTACTTTTAAGGAACTGTAGCAATGTTCTATGTTTATTTATTTATCTTTATATGGCCTGAGAAGGAAGTTTCTTAGGATGAGAAGAGATGGATAATAGCAACCTTAGAGTACAAAGCTACTATGCATTGTTAATTTTTTTTTAAAAAAACAATTTACTGTATCTACATTTGCTATCTTTAATACAGCTGGGTTTTTATTATTCCATTTCTTTTGCAACAAATGAAATTTTTATAGTCCATTGCTGGGATAGAAAGGCAAAACTGGGTCTTTGAAGACCTCTATCGTCACCTCCATCATTATTCCTGCTCTGATGACAACACAGAGCATGCCGTCAAAGTCCTCCAGGTACTACCCTTATTACATGTGTCACTGGAGAATGTTTGCCATATCTGCTTTAACACCACAGACATTTTAAGTAGGTTATTCCATCACTTTGCCATTTTGATTATGACAACAAAATGACACCATATTGAAATGGATTTTGGAAAGAAAGGCTAACTGTCCAAAGAGGTCCATGCTCACTCTAATTAAAATTGGCTTAGGTGGCACAACCTTCATAATTCCGAGTATGACTATGAAGGATATGCGTGTTGAAAATCTCCTTTGCTCATTAGTGCTATTTCTGTCAGACACTACTACCTGCTCTTTTCTTAATGAATGCTAAGCCATCTCTTTAGAAGATTGTGCTGCTTCCCTGAACTGAAGGAACTGTCTTATTTCCTCCCAAGTTCGTCAGGAGTAAAATCAGGGAGTCACCTCTTTGACATTTCCCAACCTCTGTACTTATTTATCTCTTTGAGACCCTGCGCTCCAGAGATATCACTGTCTTAATTAAGAAGAAGGATGTGACCATGGTAAATTGACTGATTTCATTGATTAAGGACTAGCTGTACAAGTAACATTGATTTTAACAGTGGGTCTACATAAATGTAATTGTTCGAACATGGGGCTGCATAATTATGGTGATGTACGAGAATAGTTGGTTTGTCCTTTTCAACCTTCACTAACATTCTTTTGCATGATAATGTACCTTGTGCAATTAGCAGAAATCTTAAATGTTACAAAATGTCTTTTGTGAAGACATGAAGTAATAATTTTATTCTAATATACTTCAACAACATCAGATAGGTTTTCCTTTTCTTTTCATTTTTCTCCTTTCTATACACATAACATGATATGCATGGTAACATGAATGTGGATTTCGACCTTTTAACACTAATAAATATACACAAATAGCTTTTTACTTCAAAATAAATATATTACTCATAGTCTTTTGCTAAATAATATTTATTGTTAAATAAATATTTTAAATGATGTTGTCCATACCAGGGCTTCAATATGAAGGAAGTTTCTATAATCTTCCTAAATATATTTTATGAAAAAATATATCAAGGTCACTAAGTTTGTGGAAGATGAATGGTTGTTAAATTCTTTATGTAAATTCTTCCTTAAAAGAGCAAACTCATATAAATCACAATATAAGAAAAACAATAATTCAATTATTGTTTTATGTACCACACTATGCTTAAATAAGAAAAAACAAAACTCTATGACACATTACTGTTGGGGCCTTACTTACTTACTGAGTTTCCAAGAGGATGATATTAGGCTGTAGGCAGTGGAGTACCTGGACGCTTAATGAACTGAAGAGGAAGAAAATTCTAACATTATGCAAAAGTGAATTTGAAAGGGGGGAAAAAACAGGAGAATCACAAACTTACCTAAGAAAAAATTCTTTGTTAGTGAATCTGGAGCATTGGGGTTTTTTGTCATAAACCTGCCACTAATTAGTCCTGTGACCTTTAGTAGCTATGTACCATACATAACAAAAAAGTAGCTCATAAAATAATGAAAGGGCTCAATCTTGAACTCTATTCTTTTATTTGTTGATAGGTCAACTAGAGAAATAATTCTATAAACTACTTGGAAAAATAGTAGGTCCTCGTGTTGATTAAGTTGGTATGTTTGGTTGGTTGATTCTCAATTGCTTGGTTTTCAAAAGTTCAGCATTATAGCTTGCACAAGGACGGAAGGTTAATGATTAAATTGACAGTAGTGCTATCATTCTTATATGCCATTAGCATCCTAAACCTTTTTACATAATCCAAATCACATGGTCACTTTTATATAAATTGATCTTTGTTCCATTGCCTTACATATGGAACATATACATAAATGAAGACAGTATTTTTGAAATATCATCCACTGTGTATTTCTTTATCAATAAAAGAGTTTCCTTCCCTGCATCTCTCATTCATTGAAACCAGGTTTAGTATTTGCTGTCTTCACTTCCCACTTCAGAAAGAAAGAGAAACACTCCTAGTCTGTAAATCCTATTCAATACTTACAGGAAGTAGAACACATCACTTTGTGGAATATGGGTAGAATATAGGAGATAGAAGTATTTAAAGCAAGTTATCTAACATAAATTTTCTCATTTCCTTTAACTGGGTGGGAATCCCTAAGTAATTTGACAGGAGGTGATAAATGCCAAACCAGTGGAAGCTCTTGTTGGGACACTCTTTGGAATGCTGAGAGAAACTTAATGTGCAGGGTGGCTCTATGATAACCCCAGATAGCTGCTGTGGAGTGAAAGGAACAGAAAAGCACTTTAGAAAAAACCAGTGCTCTCACACACTTCTCTGGCTCCCATGGAGGCTAGAAAAGAATATCATGTGATGTGTATAAGAGCAAAGTCCCTGAACAGCCTTGGACAGCCAATTTCCACTTGACTTCTGATTATAGTTCTCAGAATAATTTCAGATTGTGTTGATAATGCAATATCCTTAGATAAGAGGGAATTATCTGGAGTAGCCAAGCTTTGTCCTTACCTCTTCTAGATCTAGATGTCTTACAATTCTTCTTTCAAAGAGTCAAGTTGCACCTGGGATATAAAACCAAGGATAGAGTGCTTTGGAATTCTTTAGCTAAAGAAACCAGTGAGGCATGTTCCAGTGAGACTCCATCCATCCTAGGTAGCTTTCCTAAGCCTTGGGGAACAGGCTTGCCATGAATCTAAGTTTTCTTTAGATTTTTGCTTCCCATCTGTGAATAATAAAGTTTCTTGGTCTGATGCGTGTGAATGTTCTTCTGTTCCACACGGCTCATGCTCTGGCAACTGAGTTTATGTGAAACCTGCCAGAACTAGGAAACTGCAATGTGAAAGTACCTTAGGGGAAAATAAAAGTACCTGAGTTAAAAGCTAACACACCTAACACAGGGCCACTATAGTAAGGGGCAAAGGACACAGGTGGTCAGCCCAGAAATGGCTAGAAGAACATTGCAAAAATTCAGAGAGTGAAGTGTGAAGTTCCTATAAAAGCCAATAAAAGGCTAAGAAAGCAAGGAAATCCCATCATGCTATGATTTAAGAGAACAAGTTGGACCCACATCACCTGTATCTCAGAGCCAGAAGTACACTGGTATCAGGAACTCAACCAGAGAGACACTCTGCCACAGAGAGTAAATGTCTAGGCAGTAGTACAGAGGTACCGTGGAAACTTGAGACTCAGTTACATTTTATCATGAAGGCACAGAAATTCTGAAGCCTTTAGATACTGTCTTGGAATACTGACAGTTGCAACATGAAGGACGCACACGACAAAAGCTAAATTTAAAAATGACATCATTGTCCCCAAACTTCATCAACAATTAACCACAGGATGAGTCAAATACAATAAATTATATCATTCATACAAAATTAAGAAGTAGCAGTTTCTTTCATGTGAACAGAAGTATGTTCGAATGGTGCCCACCAAATTTTCTTTCTTTTCTTTCTTCCGGCTAGGAATGGTCTTTTCTACTTGGTCATGGCATCATTTTTAATTATGCTTATTTTAAATTCAAATCAGTCAGGAAAGTGTTCCATTCTGTTGAACGGTTGAGTCAGGAGGAAAATGCTATTTGCCAAAAGTATAGTATGCACCAAGTACTATGCTGAGTACGTGAAATGCAAGACATTGTTTTGTCTTTACCAAGCCCCAATTCATACATCTTAATCCAGTGTTAATGACAAGGAGATGCATCCCAAGATGTTGAAAACACAGGAATGTAACCCAACCTAATGTTTGTATCTTTAATGCACACACACATGTGCAAATGCACAGGAAGGAGACAATTCAATTATAGGGAAGAACACATAAAACATATTTAAATATTTTTTTTTTCTTATAAACTCTAGAGACATATAGTCACATTTACTGGAGCTGAAGTCAGAAAAAGAGATCACTGCATAAGTTTATTCCTGAAATATGAGTAGTTCTTCCTTGTCAGGCAGAAAAGGAACATAACGCAGTGAAGAGGAGTGAGACCTGAAATATCAAAGGAAATTTGTAAACTTGCAAATCATTTGGAAAAAATTGGAAAATCAATACAAAATGGCAATTCTGAGAAATTAAGCAACTGAGTTGTCAGAGTCAAATGACCAGTGACTCATGCTTTGTTAGGAGGACTTTATACCTCAGGCCAAAGATGGTAGCAGACTACTAAAGGTTTTGAAGCAGGAGTGTGGTATAATCCAAATTGTATTTAAAAAATATTCTTCTGCTATCATTGTAGAATTTCATTTGGAGAAGACACCGAGAAACAAAAACTCCAGAGGTTTGTGCAAAAATCCTACAGAGAAACAGTGTCTATGTGAAATAACCCAGTGGAAGGTGAAAGAAGAGGTGGGATGCATTTGAGAGATAAGAGGAATTATCATCAAGCAGAACTACAACTCCCTTTTTCTAACAAACCCTATAGGGAGGGGTGAGTAATTACCACATGAACAAATATAGAAACAGTTTTGGGGCCCTAATTTCCCTGATACTCCCTTGATTACTCTTGGTCTCTCCTGAGACTGTGAGTTTATGAATTTTTGATAGTCTTGGCTGTCAGTTGAGCAGTGGATCATAGCTAATAGGGTCAAATAAAATCTCTAATTTTTTCAGAAGATCAAATGTGTGTAAATGTTTTACTTTCAAATTTATTTTTATGGGTGGAAAACAGGTTCAATACATATTTTATCACCTTGGGGTATATATATTACATATAAACACTTTGTTTAAACACATAGATTTTTAAATGGTTTTACATTATTAGTAATTTTATAGATTAGTAGATAGAAATATTCAGTTGAGAGTTTCTTCGTGATTATACTGAACAAAAATATGATGTAAATGTATACCTCTTTCTTTGTGATTGATTTTGAAACGATCTTTCACTTCAATACAATTAAAAGGTAACATTTGTTACCTTTCTATTTGTTGGGAAGGACACTGGATACTACACAAATGTTTTCTCATCAATGTTCAGTTGTACAATAAGTAGGTGCTATTATAAGAAAAGTGAGACTCATAAAGTTACCATGAGGGCGTCTGAATCATAAGTGTTAATAAGCACAATTCAGGTCCAAACCACTGAACTCCAAATTCTTTAATATAAAATGGGTTAATTTTGCCTGACCATGCATGGAATATAGTAGCTGCTTGACAATATTTGGCTTTCTCTAAAAAAAGCCCAATTTATATTAAGAATTAATTATATAATTACTCTCCCTGAAAGCAATGGTTTAATATCAGGCTACATAATCAGGGAACTGGGATGAATAGATTTGCTTTTTAAGCAACCCAGTCATTCCCAAAAGGAAATTACACATGATACAGGAAAGACTGGGGGTAGCAAAACTAGGATGGAAGCTATTTCATTGCTTCAGTTGTGCTTCAAATAATGCAGTGGTTGAAGAAATGGTGAAAAAATGTATTTGATACAGATCATGGAAGAAGAATTAGCAGAACTTAATGAGTAATAGAATATTATGAATTGGGAAGAGAATAAATTGGTTTTTACATAACACTATGCAAAGGTATCTAACATTCACAATTGCTTTCCTTTAGTGATAATTACAGGCATGTGCCTCATAATTTTTCTCACTCAGAATTTGTAACAATTTTGAAATCTATATATAAAGAGAGTTTTATATATAGGAACTACAAAATGAGACAAAGACAAAGCTATTAGATAAGAAGGTATAGCTATAAATGTGACATTTGAATACTAAGATATCCTAATACTTCTCTTTTATGATCTATTTAATCTCCACTTATGTCTAAGTTTCTGTTCTTCAAGTCAAGCAAGTATTACTTAAGACTCTACTATGTAGACATTAAAAGAGTACATTCTTGGGAGCTGACTGGTGCTGTACTAAACATTTCACCTATTTAATTTCTTATTTTACAATTAGAGAGAATATATTTCCAATCAACAATGCATTTATATTGGCAGAGAAAAAGTCAAGCAATCTCAACTTCTCTGTGAATTAAGAGTTGAATGAAACATTGTGTCTTAGTTCCTGAAAGGATGGACCTTGAGAGCAAAGCAGGGTTTGGGTTAACTTTAGTAAGTTGCTGTGATCACTCTGCACCAGGACATTTCTTAGTCAATGCAAGTGATTGCAAGTTTTGGAAAAATGATGTCTGCTCTTATAACCATACACACCCTTCTGAGAACAGTTAGAACTTGAATTGGCAGAAAACTGGAAGAGAATCTCAAAACAGAGAATGGCATCTCTTAAAGAATTCCCAGTAAACCCATGCATTGGGCAGGGAGAACCCATGATGGGAAGTGGTAAGAGATGTTGTAGAGAAACAAAGTGAAATCATTTCACTGTAACCTCCTGAGGAGCATATGGGCTTCTTGGGGAACACTCCTTTCTGTAAGACACCTAAAATGGAATTTCTTGTTCTTTCTTTGACACCTAGCCTTGGCACAAAGTTACAGTCAAAGAAACATCAGTTGAACTTCAGAAGTCTCCAAAAGCAGTATGAAGCTTGACTTTAGCATTCTTCATATGAACCACAGAAGATTTACAGTGTATCAAATAGAAAAATCTTGTAACATCTCTTCCTCTTTATATCCCTTTCTCTTCATAGACCCTGCCATTAGCACCATCCCACACTATAGTCACTTATTCTGGTGAATAAAAATGTCCATCATGCTGCATAATTTTCTAAGAAGAACAAAACCATTGCACAACTCAGAATGAATAGTGAGAAAAGTTTTAAAAATTGAATTGCATTCATAAATATATTCATGCATATGTTGTGATTTAGTTTCTGTTGTTTGTATGTTTATTTTTACTAACAGCAACACATTTTCTTCCTTTTTTTTTTTTTTTTTTTTGGTACTTTTGGATTGGCCATTTACTTCTATTGCTCTTGAGAATTATATTGTCTGTGTGAACCAGGCATAGCCTACTAACATTTGTTCTAGAACACATTATAATTTTTCTGATAGCTAATGCCATTCCAGCACCTTTTGGCAGCTATTCAGTTGGATACATCATGTCCCTTCACAGTGCAGTGGTAACAAACCTGAGTAGGGAACATCCTGGGAAATTCATCACTGTGAGTATGTTTGTCACTCCATGCTGGAGCAGCAGTGGCTGAGCATCAGGCCATGTGAGATGCATACTTTTGCATGTCTTATGAATGAAAGCCAAATAGAAGACAAAGTTTCCACCCAAACAGCTTTACTGTGAATACCATGCTTATCTTTCTATATTAAGACCTTTCTTGTTCAATATCAACAGAGGAAGGCTTGGTTGTATCAATTCCAAATAGTAGATTATGAAAACAAAGGTGTTACAATGTTTTAAATGTTTGTTTGAAGGAGTAACCTACAGTGATAGAATTTCTACCCAACCTATCACCTGACAAAAAAAATCTTTATACAGATGATTTCCCTCACAGAACTATAATTAATAAATGTGGAAGGACTAAGGGAAATGGAAAAGCACCATTAGAACAATAATTGCTGCAGGCAACATTGACTGATGAATACTAACATTAGGGAAATGTAGAGAGAAACATCCTCAAAGAATTCCCCCCAAAATGTTTATTAATTACTCTGGTGATTTTAACACAGGTCCACCTATTCTTGTACTCTTTTTCCATGAGGTGAAATTTATTTCCACTTCCCTCAAATGTGGGCTGGACATCATTCACACAATGAATAGAGCATAGAAAAGGAAAAGGAATCCTTTTGTAGTGGAGAAACCTTACAAGCACCATCTTAACCAAATGCTTGCAATAACCTTAGCAATACTCGGGTATATTGCTATCAGCACCCCCAATTTGATATGATAAAAATAAATATCTCTGTGGTACTCTTCTTCAGAATCCATAACATTGTTTGAATCAAGAAAAAACATTAAAATCATATAAAGAAATATTTACAAATACCTCAGTGGTACCTTTTGAAAGTTTAAAGGATGTGAAAAATAATTTCTCCATGAGAATATGTCACAGATTGGAGAGAACTAAATTTAATGGTAGTTAAACACAATATGGTATCCTGGATCAGATCCTGACAGCATCGTAAAACTTGGGCAATGGGAACAATATCTGCATTTCAATTATAGAATGGTACTGATGTCAATTTACACTTTTTATAATTTAAGATTTCATTTTTATTATGATAATAAAAGCTATTAACCATTAGAGGAAGTTCTGTAGTGGGTATATGAACATTCTCTGGACTACCTTAGTGACTTTTCTAAGGATCTGAAAGTATTCCAAAATAAATTTATAAAGCAATATTTTAATAAATGTATATGTGAAAATAACTGTCCCTCTTAGAAAATATTTAAAAACATGAAAATCCCTGTGGAAAATTTTACATTCACGTGAGCTGTAAAGAATCCCTCTTTAATCTCATCATGTACTTTTCCTCCTCCCAAGACACCATTTTCAACCTCCTTTTCCTGATGTCATTTGTTCAGAACTTGCCTTTGAGAAAAATAAAAACAGAAGTAAACACCAGGCACCTACAAGTGACTTTCCCTACTGTGAAAAGTTCACTGGGGATATTCAAACACTGACTCTTGAATTAATTTGTCCCTAAATACTAATTAGGAAGGTCTCTTTATGTTGGGAGAGAGCAAGATGTAAGTGAGATTAGAATTATGTTCTCCTGTTAGATTTCCTAGTTATCAGATACTCCCTGAAGGGATTTGGATCCCTTAATAATGATGGAAGCTAGGCAATGAATCTGAAGTTTAAAAAAAAAAATCTCTGGGTTGTAATCCCTACAATTTTTTAACCTCTTTAGCTTCAGTTACTTGAACTACAAAATTGGGATAATTGCCACCAGGAGCAGTTGCTTTTCTCATGTATTCGAACACCTTTCAAATCTGTCCATTTTCCTCTCTACCTGTACTCACCACATCAAGCCATTCATAATGTACTTTCCAAACCAGTGTAAGAGCCTGTACTTTAGGTCCCTCAAGCATCACACTGCTTCCTTCCTTTTGTCTTAAATTTCAGCCTTCAGTGCTCATCCTGTATCCATTGTCCTGTCCCAGCACCTCTTAACACTTCTGCCTCTAGGTGGAATGTTCATCTCTACCTCTACATCACTCCAATTTTCTCTTCTCCCTCCAAATCCCGGCCTGAGTCACTTCCTCAGGAAAGACACTTAGAGCTTCTTTTTTATCACAATGCAAACACGCTGCTATGTGCATCTACTCTTTAACCTGAAATTCAGTAGAAATTTTACATGTATTTGTATGACTGATTGATATAGTTTAACTTATTCCAGATGAAGTTACTGACCTAAACTTTCTAAGAAGAAAGTCACTTAAATTTTGACTTAACATAGAGTTTACTAAAGTGCCTGACAGTTGTCAATTCGTGAAAAATATTTGTTGAATCTGCCATGTTTGGAATATTAAATAAATGTCTATATTATCACTAACTGCATCATTACCTAAATGATATCTTTGATCTTTGCAATCAAGACATTTTTAGAGTTTAAAAAGAGTTAAAGTTTAGGAGGGAAACTCTAGGATTGTTGAATGGTAGTTACTGTGTCCTGGACAGTTTAGTAGAAAAAATAAAAAATAAATGACAGTCATTCTCATCATCCTTGGTAGTTTTGCTTTGTAAAGCTCTCACATTTAGTGAATAGTAGTGTTTTTTGAACCAGGCTCTTAGAAGAAGTAATGTTTGGTTTCTGTGAGACATTCTTAGGTTCCTGGTTACATTTTTGTCAACTGGTCAATACATAACCTTATTTTACATATATGTCTGTTTAAAAAAATATTTAATGTATAATGTTGATTCATTAATATTGAATTCATATGCCTCTAGGTGCTATAGCTAGGTGCCAAGCTCATCAAACACAGGTATTGCCTCCATAAGCTATACCATAACTTCACACTTTTTGCGTGTAGGAGCACTGGACAGTACTTCAGCAATAAGCCTGGTGGGCATTTTAAACAATTAAATCACCAACAGAGGCCCCAAAGTAAAAATGTGATCCTAAATAGACTGCAGAAAGGACAGCTGCAACTAGGACCAGAGTGTTATCTTGTCCACCTCAGCTAGGAACATACAGGTCAGGGAGTCCACATTTCTCACCAGTCTGCACATTTACATGGATGACTATGCTGGGGGTATTAACTTTGGAGCTACAAATTTTAGTAGGTGGGTGAATCCCCAAATATGGAATCAGAGGAAAATGAAGATGAGTTGGATATGTTGCTTCAAGTTGATGTAAGAGTGTTACTGTCATATTTCTTTCTAAAAATTTGAAATTTGCATGTAGACTGAGAACATTTAAGAACATTAAACTTTCTGAGAAATAATAACCTTATCCATTCTGAAAAGATTGGATTAAATATAATTATTACCTTTGACTTACTTTCTTTCATACAACAGAATCAATTAAAAAGTCCTCAGCAAAATATCTTAATAAAGTCATTGTATCACCACAAATTCATAATTTTAAGTACACTATATACATCTCTTTATTATATTTTATTGCATCTTTAGTTTTTTCCAAACAAGCAGATATTAAAATTTGGCACACCCCTACCCACACTTGCCACTGTGAACACTGTGGTTCTTTTAGCATGTATAAAGGATTGTTGTATAAAGGATGGTTGCAGCAAAGGTACATCCACAACTGCCAGAGTTTGGAAGACGATGGCACAAAAAATGAGACCCTTTTCTCAAGTTGAAGCCATGCAGATATAAAATTAAAAAATAACATTTTATACTTTTATATACATAAGGGTAGTTTATATGAAATGTTCTTTTGTATATATAAATCTATATTACATATTATATAAGTAACATTGTGCAATGGAAATGATAATCTACTTAATATCATTTTTATGCTGCATTTTATGACATTTGCATAGTCATTTTTGAGAACAGAGACAACAACAAAATTTCTTTATGCAATTAAAAATATTTAGGTTTAAGTTTTCTCTAAAATTTGTCCATTTTGAATGCAGATTTTGCACCAAAAGGGGAAAAGAGAGCAAAAAAATCATTAGTTTATAACAGTTATATTAAGAAATAAATTTTTGCATCAAAATCATAAAATATATAGAATTTTTATTCCAGAAAACAATGATAACATTCTTTAGTGTGTATTAGAGTTAGGAAATGTGTAGATAACACCTGAAATAAGAGGGAAGGGTGTTATAACAGAGTTTAATATCCTATGTTTGGTGATAAAGGGTAGGGGCATCAGATCATAAATGCCTGACTAATAACAATTTAAAGAACTTATACATTCCAGTGCATGCTTGTTCTTATTGCACTGATATCAGAATTAAGAACATTAGAAAATAGGACAGTGTTTGTGTTTACTCAGAGAAGTGGGAATACTTATGCATCCAAGCCAAGGGGGGATAATGTGTACTTTTTCACTTTGAGTCCTTATTCTGTTTGCACTACCTTTCCCTGACCTCTACAATTTCTCGGGATCTCAGTGACTGTGGAAAGAAATTGATTTTACCAGGACTTCTAATACCGGCAGTCTTATATTCACTTAAATTAGTGTTTTATTTCACCTTCTAGGGGCAGGAGTAGGAGATTAGAGAAGAAATGGAGTTCAGAGAACAGGTAAAATTGTTTTGCATTTGTCTGTTCTTGGAACTTCTGAGAGTGATCTGTCTCATTATGTTTTCTCTTTCTGACTCTGACTCTATATGTCTACACACACACACACACACACACACACACACACACACACGCATTTAATGGAATATATATATATTTTTCCAATCTCACTTTTTCATTAAAATCATGACCAAGTGAGGGATTTCTTATACTAGGATCCACGAGAATTCTTTTCTCTTGTGAACTTAAAGCGGTTGGAGGAAGTGCTAAGTACTACGTGTACTGAGTAAATGTTAATGAGGTGAATAACAATTTGAAGACAACTGGTGGAATCTGTAACTATGTTTCTTCACTGGCAGGGCAGAAACAGCAAGGTGACTTTTCACAAACTTGAATCGACCTGTCTCATCTGATGTTAAAAAATCACCATCTATCTGCAAATGTCTAAATGAGAAGCTGAGTCTGCAAGTCAAGGCACTACATTTATATTGACTTTTTGGTGTTTGTGAGTAGCTATGTTTATTGTTTATGTTGTACATTGTACCACACACAGACACACCAACAGGATTTTAGTTTTTGACATGCAGATTGAAGCTGAAACATAGATAGATAGGCAGCCCCACACATGAACGTACTTTAAATGATGAAAATGATGGCAAAGAATCACGAATCTGGAAAATCACAGAGGCAAACTTAGTGAAGTATATGAGTCAAAGACATGAACAAAAATCACTTCTGTTGCAGAAAATATTTGTTAGGAAGCTGTAAAATATAGATGTTTCTAAGTGATGTGACAAGAGAAGTGAAGTTCAGAATTCTACACTTCAGATATTGATGCAAAAAAGTCAACAAGTAATATTTAGATGTGTTTGTGTCTGGTAAAATGCCTATTGATTAAAGGTATTTCAGATCTCTGGCTGCAAATCAAATGTGATGAACATAGCAGTAATGAATATGAGGATTGAGTAGATCGGACCTTATCTGCTTACACGGGCAGAATTTTTATCCTAAATTGAATTAGTTTCTTCTATTGTGGAAGCATTATTTTATTTTTCTTAAAATTAAGAAGATCCTAATATTTTCATATTCAACCCAGTTATTCATATTGGTTATTTAAAAGTTATACAAAAACATAAAAATATGTAACACAAAAGGGCAGGTACGAGGCAAAAGAGAATAGACATGAGTTAGAAGGGGTTAGATGTGTGGTATTTGTGGAAGCTATACAGAGAGGTTCCCAGCTCCTCAACTTTGTATAAATATATGACATAGAGTTAGCACTTCTCAAAAATGCCTTTCCTTTTTAGAAAAAAGGAAAGTGATTTCACTTCCTTTCTCTAATATCACTCTATTTAAGATATGAGAATTATCTAATTCCTCTATTGTCTTTCTCACCATTCCAATTGAGAAGTCATTGAATCTTTAGGATCACATTGTAAACAGCTGCTTAAATCTTGAATGATGCTTTCTAATTGGTAACTTGACATTTAAAGTCTACAGGTAATTTTGTCCTATTATCAACTTATTGTTGTTTTTCTCTAAAAGAGAAAAACCTCTATTCCCAGTTTTGACAGTTGATTCACTGTATCACAAGTAAATGAAAATTATTTCAAAGGTATCTGCTGTAAATAATATCACAGAGTGCATCTATATATTGTTACTTATATGTTTCATAATAATATGATTTTGTATCTGACTCCTCCATTAGATTCTGAGTTTTTCAGAACTGTATTACCCATTCCAAACCCCTAACTCTATATTGTATACACAGATGAAGCAAAAAAACCCCACCTAATTGAATGAATGAAAATTGTTAATCCGTTGAAAAGACTGTCCATTCGTCTGTTTTTAATCCTATTCAAGATCAGAAAGTAAAAAAAAAATTACAATTCCCTTTTCTATTTCATTAATATCAGTGTCTTGTTAAAGAATTTAATTTTTTTAGCCATGATTTTCTATATTTTTGTGTAATTTGGAAATTTGTTACTCATCTATGAAATCTTCTGTAGTGCGTTTTTATTGAAAAGCATATTAAATATTTACTGCATATAAATAAGGAAGTTGAATCTGCCTTATTCTTACATTGATTTGCAAAATCACCAAACTAACAATAGCACAAAGCTTTAAAAATCTAAATTTAGATGCAGGTCTGTATGTAATAATTACAGAATGTTTATTACAAATAAGAAAGTGTGAGATAAAAATCACAGTTGCTGGATTTTTTCATTGCTACATAAATCTCTGATTGGTGATACTTCTCTCATTATTCTAAAACATAAGGCAATAAGATTTGATTATAATAATACCTTAAGTAAAGAAGATTTTAAATACCTTTTAAAAACTAATAATCAGATTTTTCTAGAAAAATCTTTAATATTTTGCTCATAAGTCACTAGATTCATGCCAAGCACTTCTTACTACACATGTAGATCTAAAACCATGCAAAATTGGTAAGCTTTAGCAAATAAAACTTTCAATTTTTAATGGTCTCTAAAATAGTCTTATGCAGATTAGAAGAAGCTTGGAAAAACATAATTTTTAAAGTTTTCTCACTCAAAAGCTAATACCTGTTTGAATTTTTTAAAAAAACAGTATTTAACTTAATACAATAGTGACCTTTTTCTAGTAATTTGCAGTATGTATTATTCCTTTAGGGGAATATTGTGACGCATCCTAGTAAGATGAGCTTTCCTATGTAAATGCTACCCTTTTAAGGTCAAAAGCTGTACTCAGTTAATGATGGAAAATGAAAAATGGTCGGGTGCTTAGTACAAACAACATCAAAAACCCAAAGCTTTGTGAAATCCTCTAATATATTTTAAAGTAGATATAGCTATTTCAATTTATATATGTATGTGTATGTATATATACACACACATGTATATATATAATATATGCACATATATCTATTTGTAGCAATAGATAACTTTATGCACACAAAACATTAGTTTCTAGAATACAACATGCTCATGCTATTATTTTAAATATTAACTTGAAAATAAATTTATACTAAAAAATGGTAAAATCTTGCTAAACATTCTCAGCAATATTCATTCAATAATTCTTTTAAACATTAGGTATGTATCTAGTTTATTATCATAATGAACCCAAAATCCACATTGGAGCACACATCCACAAAACATAATTAAGTGCATCCTCTATAAAATTCAGTCACCTTTCTAGGTACACAATTAGAAATTCATCTTTGAAAGAAAAAGAGACTGAGTCTTTAAAATAATTCTATTTTTATTTTAGAAAAAAAATAGGATCTTTCCCTTCTACAGCATCACCTTAGTTTAACAAGGTAGTATAGTCCAAAAAGCTAAAAGCCCACATATTATATTTACTTTGGGTAAAAATCAGTTTTTCTAAGTAGAAAAAGTAAGAATAAAAAGCACTTAAATGGAGGGGAAAAGAGAACCTGTGCAGAACAAGTTTAAGAACAGCAGTTACCCATAAAACTGTCAAATGCCACTGTTAACTACAGTAATTTATTCTATAATTTAATGTAATCTTGACCCCTGTCACACGTTAATACAGCATGAAGAATAATGGGTAAAAAAACATGCTTATTAATGAATTGTAGAGTAATGTGACATTGTTTTTTGCCACATTCCTTTGAAATATCTTAATATTGGAATTAGTGGAGCCTAGACCATTTCAGTATGTAATTATGTCTATCCATTTCTTCATAGTTAATGCTGTGATTAAGAAATATTTAATTTTTAATTATGCTAGAGGTAGTGGATTGATTTTTCAGTCAAGGAACACAGGAATAACTCTAGCCATGATCTCTGTTACATAGATTATAATTTGTCTGGTGGGAGAGCTTCTGCCATCTTAAGTAGAAAAACAAACTAGAGCTAAGAGGGGCAGTTGTTTAACTGATAATCTCTACTCTTTTAATATCTTATTTGGTTAAAATGCAAATAGGGTGAATGCAATTTGCTTTATCTTCTTGTGTTGACAGTTCACTTTTGTGAAAATATTTCATACTCTATCCTTTCTTGAACTTCCCATTTCTTACCTTCCCACCAAAAACATACATGAATAACACTAACAATAAAGTATGCTACTAACGTTTTCATCTTCAGATCATTTTATCAAAGTTACCTTTAACTATAAGCTACGATTTTATAGATGGACAATAACGTATAATTTTATTTAAACAAACAGAGTCCTTTGTTGGGAAGTGTTTGGGGGACACTTTTCTCCTTTCCTTTCATCATGGGTTTTCCCAGCCTCCACTGGAACACTTTTCCCAATGTTCAAATGAATTCACTAAAATAGTGTGAAAATAACAAAAGTTTCTCCAATTCTCAGGAAAAGGACAGTGATTTCAGTCACTAAATGAACATGCAATGCCATGATAAAGTGTTATTGAGCATGTCATATGATAACTTTTAATTTTTTATTGGTCTGACAAAACATAGAGCTAGCTGAGACTGTGAGAGGTCAGAAGATTGTACAAATGTAATTCACCTAAACCTCTCCAAACATATCAAAACCTGAAGCATATGAAAACACTTTAAAAATGCAACTGTGCATAGTATAATATTTTTCATGTCATGGTGGGGCCACCTTCTACCTATGTTGAGTATTGGTAGGGCAGGGTAAAGGTATGCAGTAATCAAAAAGTTTTGATTTGCTTCATTTTTGCTAACCTGAGATTTCTCAAACACTTCCCAAGAAATGGAGTTTTCGCCTAACAATGACTGATACCATGTCTTCACCTACTAAAAAGAGCTGGCAAACTCCTGGCACTTTTTCTGCAATTCACAGGATATATAGTAGTTTGTTCACGTACCAGCCACATATAAACCAGCTGGTCCAGGTTGTGCTGTAGATGCAGAATGTGCTAATTGTGGGCTTGCCATATCCCAACTGAGCATCAGAATATTACATTACATGATAATGACAAATTTGGTGCAAATTTGAACTCCTCCTTGAGCTACATGAAGGAAAATGTAGACTTCTGCAAGGATGGGTGTACAGTGCATGCTTACTTAGAACCTAGCATGTTATTTTTTCTCTCCTAGGTCCTTCTAACTTACTGCAATCTCTCCAAGAGAACTGATGTGCAGATCACCCCAACTTTCTTACATAAATGTCCTAATATCCTCACACATTCCCCTGCTGCTGACTGCTTTCTGAATTTTGAAGTTTCTGACAGTTCTTTAGAATTTGGTGAACATGATTTAATGTTTTCTTTAGAGACTCTAGCCTAGAAATAATAAGGGTTCTCTAATTCCTTTTCAGTAGCTCCACCTGTTAAGTATCTGTGAAAATAATCCCATTTATTTTTGTCAGTAAGTATAAATTTCACTTATAGACAAACATTATAATCATCCAAGAATCAAAAAAAATGGTTCCCTGTTACTTTTGTGAGCTGTATACCTTTATTAATGAGAGAAGCACATGGTTTTCCTTGGTCCCTCCTAGAAGCATTTAACTCTGTTTGTCCCTCCTGCTCTGATTGGATGTTTGTGTCTTGTTAAAATGTACCTTTAAAAGCAACTTGCTAGGATGGTTTTTTGAACTGTTTCCACACTCAACTTTTTAGTAGTGGTAAGATTTCAGGATCTGAGTCAAACTGTATTTGAACTCAGTGGTACCACTTCTTAACTCAATTTGGGAAATCTGCCTAATCTCTTCACTTATTATTCCATTAAAAATGTACCTAATTGATTTTACAAAAAATTTTGAAAGATTAACAAGTATGTATACACGCATATGTGCATATATAATATAACATATATACATTTAATATACATTTGTACATGCATGGATATCTGCATATATATGCAGACAGAGGGAGAGAGGTTTAAAAAGGTGCCTGACGTGTATTAATTCTATTATCAAAGATCTGGTTAGAGGAAGGAATGGCTGCCCAATGTAGCTAACAAAAGATGTTTTATCTCCTGCAATTAACCATTGCTAATCTTAATTACTCTCATTTGTTTGAACTTTGGAAATAAATAAATCGATCAAAATGTTTTCTACCCCTCTCTCCACCAAACTTTGCCCACCATTCTTATCAGTGTGAATCTTTTTCTACCAGAACTTTGTTGGTACAAACCACTCAAACCCTAAAATACTCTTAGTTCAACCCGTCTAAGAAGCTCTTTTACTACAATTAACAAAAATTTTGTTTTGCATAGTGATAGTTTTTATAACACTTTCACATTTTGATTGAAATTGATATTTGGAAGATCACTTAAAAATAACGGATACTATTTAAAACCAAATGTTTATTAAAAGAGGTAATATATACATACATGTGTGTCTGTGTGCATGGTGAAGTCGATTACCATTTGAATAAATCAGTGATTCAGCACCATTGAAGCTATGTTGAACATAACAAAAACAATGCTTAAACTGGAACAAATTTGGAAATGTATGCAAATGACTTCCAACTCAATAAAATGTGCAAGCAGAATTTTCAGTATTACTAAACTTTAATATCACATTTATAGATGAATTTTATGTGCTTTTTAAATGTTGCAAGATGTGACTTGCTAAAAAAAAAGTTCAATAAATGCAGTCTTCTAAAATGTGCAAGTATATTATGACAAGGCATATATTACTAGCTTAAATATTGCTTATCATATTGAACAAAAAAATCCTCAAATTTGAGAAAAATTTATTAAAGGTAAGATGAAATGTGACATCACAGAACTAATTTAACAATTTCAATAAGTGTTTGAAATTGAGAGAGGGTGACCCAGCAACAGAGACAAATGAAATAAATATTAAGCATAAGGTCATTTCAAAGAAGACTTGCTTTGATATACTCACAAGTCAAGCCCTCTGATACAAAGTCTCCATCAAAGTTTCCATCAGTTTTAGTGCTAAGTTGTTTAGTTCATACATGCTTTTAACAATACAATTAGCTTTAAATTCCTATTTAGGTAAGCTTAAAATATTTTCTAATGCTCTTATACCTACTGAAGCATCTGGGATAGACCTATAGCTAAAAAATTAAACTTTTTTTCTGATTTTTCTAAGTTTTGGAAAATACCTAATATGCTAACAAAGAACGAGTGCTTAAAAAATAGAGAAAAGTTGTTTCATATTCTATTTATATCACAGTTTAATTAATATTGGGTGCCCTTATGTATCTTGTACTTTTTAATAGTATATGTATCAATGTCATGATTCTGTACTTCATAAATCTGATGAAATGTACTCTCTCCATCATTTCTAAGTCAGCAAATTCTCCGCTTTCATCTTCTTTTTATTTGTTCATTTTAGGTGTTTAGGTATATGGTCCCCCTTTTCCAATTTCATCATATGTAAGTTCCATGAGTTAGAACTCAGCCACACATGTTGTTAAACATATGTCAGTAAGTAAACTATGTGTATTGAAAACTGATTATAATTTAAAAATAAAATGTAATATAAAAAGATATTGTTTTGCCAGATATCTATGAGAATCCTCCTTTGGGCCAAACATCTAGCAGGGGATTGGGGTAATAAGAGTTAAATATGAAACTTTCAGAGAGATTGCAGTTCAGCAGATAAATTCTCTGTCCATATTTATCCATAAATATATGTATAATATTATATATACATGTGTATATAAAATATGAGTACAATGATAAAAGCTAAATTGTACAATCACTGTGCATCACTGAAAACTGCTTGATGTTCATTATTTCATGACAGCTGCACAATAGTCCTATGAAGGAGATATATTTTAATCTACATTTTGATGTTAAGAAAATGAACACGCAGAGGCTTGGAAGCTTCATAAAGTTCACTCAGATATGAGTGGTACAGCAAAGAATTGACAAGTTCTAATTCCACACACTTTACCTATAATCATTTCACCGAGTCATTTAAGTTTGATTTTCTGTTTGTATGTGCCGGTGTGGTATGGGAAAAGCAGGGTCAGTAGGGGTTAAGAGAGTAGAAGGAGATCTTTCCATCTTCTAAGGTTTTCTTTAATTTCTTTCTTTAGTGTTTTGTGTTCTCATTGTGGAGGTCTTTCACCTCTTTTGTTAGATTGATTCCCAAGTATTTTATTTTTTTCAGGCTATTGTGAATGGGGTAGTTTTCCTAACTTACCTTTCTGAGGATTCTTCTCTTATATATAAAAATGCATTAGATTTGTGAGCATTGATCTTATATCCTGCTACTTTACTGAATTCACTTATGAGTTCTAAAAATTTCTGGTGGAATTTTCTGGTTCCTCTAAATATATACTCATGTCATCAGCAAATAGGGATAGTTTGAGTTCTTCTTTTCCTATTGGTATCCCTTTAATTTCCTTGGTCTGTCTAATTGCTCTGGCTAGAGTTTCAAGGATGATGTTGAATAGAAGTGGTGAAAGAGGGCATCCCTGCCTTGTTCCAGTTTTTAGGGGGAATGCTTTCAGTTTTTCACCATTTAGAATGATATTGGCCATGGGTTTAACATAGATGGCCTTTACAATGTTAAGGAATGTTCCCACTATCCCTATTTTTTCTAGTGTTTTAAGCATAAAGGGGTGCTGTATTTTATCAAATACTTTTTCTGCATCTGTTGAAATAATCATGTGATTCTTGACTTTAAGTCTGTTGATATGGTGAATGACATTTATTGATTTCCTGATGTTGAACCAACCTTGCATCCCTGGGATAAAACCCACTGTATCATGGTACACTATCTTTTTAATATATTTTTGTATGTGATTTTCTAAAATTTTGTTGAGAATTTTTGCATTGATGTTCTTTAAGGAGATTGATCTGAAATTTTCTTTCCTCGATGTGTCTCTGTCCGGTTTAGGTATCAGGATGATATTGGCTTCATAGAATGAGTTTGGAAGGGTTCCCTCCTCTTCTATTTCATGGAATACTTTGAGGAGTATTGGAATGAGCTCTTCTTTAAAGGTTTTGAAGAACTCGACTGAGAACCCATCTGGTACCGGACTTTTCTTTGTTGGTAGGTATTTGATGACTTCTTCTATTTCATTACTTGAAATTGATCTATTTAAATTGTATATGTCCTCCTGGTTCAGTTTAGGTAATTTATATGTCTCTAGAAACCTGTTGATGACTTCAAGATTTTCTACTTTGTCGGAGTATAGTTTTCAAAATACCTTCTAATTACGTTTTGTATTTCAGTCGTGTCTGTCGTGATATTTCCTTATTCATTCCGAATTTTAGTAATTAGGGTTTTCTCTCTTCTTCTCTTTGTGTGACTAAGGGTTTATCAATTTTGTTTATTTTTTCAAAGAACCAACTTTTTATTTTGTCAATTTTTTAAATTATTTCTTTTGTTTCAGTTTTATTGATTTCAGCTCTGATTTTAACTATTTCCTGTTTTCTACTACTTTTGGTGTTGCTCTGTTTTTCTTAGCAAGAAGAGTGAAGCAGGGGCATCACAATACCAGAACTTCAACTACACTACAATAGTAACAAAAACGGCATGGTATTGGTACCAAAATAGACAGGTAGATCAATGGTACAGAATAGAGGACACGGACACAAACCCAAATAAATACAACTTTCTCATAGTAGACAAAGGTGCCAAAAATATGCAATGGAGAAAAGTTAGCCTCTACAACAAATGGTGCTGGGAAAACTGGAAATCCATATGCAGCAGAATGAAACTAAACCCCTATCTCTCAACCTGCACAAAACTCAACTCAAAATGGATCAAGGACCTCGGAATCAGACCAGAGACCCTGCATCTTTTTTTTTTTTTTTTTTTTCAGGGCCAAGGACCGAACTCAGGGCCTTGCGCGTGCAAGGCAAATGCTCTGCCACTGAGCTAAATCCCCAATTCCTCTGCATCTTATAGAAGAAAAAGTAGGTCCAAATCTTCAACATGTCAGCTGAGGATCAGACTTCCTTAACAGGACTCCCATAGCACAAGAAATAAAAAGCAAGAATCAATAATGGGGATAGATTCAAACTAAACTGCTTTCTCTCAGCAAAGGAAACTATCAGCAATGCAAAGAGAGAACCTACAGAATGGGAGAAAATATTTGCCACTCATACTTCAGATAGAGCACTAATTTCCAGAATATATAAAGAACTCAAAAGACTCTACACCAAGAATACAAATAACCCAATCAACAAATGGGCTAAGGAAATGAACAGATACTTAACAGAAGATCTACAAGCAATCAACAGATATATGAAAAAATGTTCAACATCTCTAGTAATAAGAGAAATGCAAATCAAAACTACCCTAAGATTCCATCTCATCCCAATTAGAATGGCAATTATCAAGAATACAAGCAACAATAGGTGTTGGCAAGGATGTGGGGAAGAAGGAACACTCATACATTGCTGGTGGGGCTACAAATTAGTGCAGCCACTCTGGAAAGCAGTGTGGAGATTCCTTAGAAAACTTGAATTGGACCCACCGTTTGAGCCAGCTGTCCCACTCCTTGGCCTATACCCAAAGGACTGAAAATCAGCATACTACAGTGATGCAGCCACATCAATGTTCATAGCTGCTCAGTTTACAATATCCAGATTGTGGAACCAACCTAGATGACCCTCAATTGATGAATGAATAAAGAAACTGTGGTATATATGTACAATGGAATATTACTCAGCCATAAAGAAGAATAAAATTAAGGCATTTGTAGGCAAATGGATGAAATTGGAGAATGTTGTGCTAAGTGAGACAAGTCAATCTCAAAAAACCAAAGAATGAATGATCTCAGTGATAAGTGGATGATGAAACATAATGGGGGGTGGGAGGGAGGGAGGCAAGAATGGAGGAAGGAGGGACTATATAGAGGGAAAAGAGGGGTGGGAGGGGTGGGGGGAAGGAAAAAATAACAGAATGAATCAGACAACAGTACCCTATGTAAATGTATGATTACACAAATGGTATGCCTCTACTTCATGTACAAACAGAGAAAGAAGATGTACCCCATTTGTTTACAATAAAAAATAAATAAATAAATAAAAAGAGAATAGAGGGAGTGTAGGGTGAAAAAAGATAAAAGAGGTACAATGTCTTCAAATGGAGATAATATTAGAGCTTTGAAGGTTAATATCTGAAAAAGGTTTTCCAGGATGAAAAGGAGAGTAGAAATAGAAAAGCGTATTATAGATAATAATGAATAAGACTCGAACATGAACAATTAACATGGAAGAGAAAGAGGTAGTAGTGGGAGAAAAATGGGAAATTTATACTGTTTCCAAGTTCTAAATGGCTTTGAATTTACACTTTAGAGTTCGTACATTCGCCTGTAGACAGTAGAAAGTCTTGAAATTTTGTGAAGGGAATTCTGACTGCACAATAGAGGATGAGTTAGAAGTGAGTAAAAGAGGGAGTATAAAGCAGAGATGCTAGTCCATTGGAATATGATCATTATCTAAATTCATGATTGTCCAGGAATGGATAAAAAGAAGTAAAAGCAAAATTTCAATGACAAACTTTTTAGGTTCTTGTGAATATAGGAGCTGAGTAACACATGGATATTTCTGATTCAGGCTAAATAATGGTACAATTAATATAACAAAGAAAAGAATGGGATGATTTATCAGAGGAAGATAATGAAATAATCAATATGAATACATGGCATCAAGAAGAAAATAATCATAGAACAAATAAATAGAGTATAGGATCACTTACTACACTGCCACAAAATGGAAAGTTTTTGAACAGTAGGTGTCTCTTCCTTCAGGAACTCTCAGGGTTTTTTTTTCTTCAGTCCTTCCTACTGTATTAGCTGTTATTCTCTAGATTGAGAAACAGTATCATGGAGTTTTAAAACTTAGAAGCATGCTTTTCTAAATTAAATTAGAGGGATGAATTGAATGGGTTTACAGATCCAGAAGATGCACAGTGAAAAAGACATAGGCTACCGTCTGACTTTATTCTGCTCACTCTGTGATCCTATTATGATTTAAAGTGAAAGATTGTGGTTTGGGTGTTCAGATTGTACCAAAATCTCTAACCCTGTATCAAATGAACTTCAACAGAGCTGTTTTCACCAGTGTGCTGCCAACAAAGTAAATGGCCCTTCTCTATAGGGGAACACTGGGGAGGTCATTATTGTATTTTTATTGAGTTGCAAATTCTTATGCATGGTGATGTGCTCTTTCAATTTCTTTAGTGGTTATATCCAAGAAATCATTGTCCAGTCAAACATCAAGAAGTTTTTTTCCTTATATTTTTCTCCTGTAGATTATAGTTTCAGCTCTTACATCATTTTGAGCTGTTTCTTAATTTTATATAATATATCTAGTTTCCAACGCCATTTATAGAAAGGACTGTCCTTCCCACATTGTGTTACTATCACCCTTGTCAAAGAACAGTTGACTGTTGAAGGGTGAATTTATTACTTGACCCTCTATTCATTTTCTTTCTCTCATAAGTCTGTTTTTATGATCATACCATTAATTTTTATATTTTAATTTTTTAATTTGTTCTAATTAGTTTAATTACAATAGATTTGTAATAGATTTTGAAATCAGAAAGTAAAATGCCTCCAACATTTCTCTTTGCTCATGATTGCATTAACTATTTGAGGTCTTTAACAGTTCCCATGAATTTTTGGATTTTTTTTTATTTCTTTAAAGAATATTTTGGAATTTTAATAGCAACTGCTTTGAACCCATACACCAATTTAGATATTGTGGACAACATCATTAATTTTTCCTATCCAATGGTTGTTTGCATTTTTCTGAGTCTTCTTCAATTTTTTTCACTAGTGGTTTATAGTTTTCGGTGCACAAATGTTTCATATTTCCAGTTTGATCTATTCCTAAGTATTTTATTTCTGTTGCTATTATCAATAGTATTGTTTTCTTCTTTTTATATAATTTATTGCTTGTGTATAGAAACATGACTAAATTTTATGCATTCAATTTTGCAAATAACCAAGGCAATCTTGAGCAAAAACAAAACAAAACAAAACAAAAAACAAAGTCAGAATATTTCACTTCCTGACTTTAAAATATATTATAACTTAGTTCACTTACTAACTTTAATAGGTTTTATTGTTGTTGCTGTTGTTGAATACTTAGGATTTTCTATGTACTCAATTATGTCATCCACAAACATTTCATTTTTATTTTTCCCTTCCAAATTGAATGAATTTTAGTTAATTTTTTCTTGGCTACTTTCTCAGGCTACGACTTCTAGTACCACTGAAAAGAAGCAGAGAAGTAAACTTCCATGTCGTGAATCACACCTTAGAAGAAAAGTTTTCAGATATTTTTCTATTCATTATTATGCTAGCTGTGGACTTTTCACATAAGAACTTCATTGTGCTCCTTCTATACCTATTTTGCTCAGAGTTTTAATCATGAGAGTATGTTGTCCTTCGTCAAATGTATTTATCTGCTTTTGTTAAGATAATGATGTGCTCTTTTTCTTAATATGGTGTACCACATCAACTGATTTTTGTGTGTTGCAACCGCCTTTCCATTCATCGATAAGGGCCACTTGTTTATGATGTATTCAACATGCTGTTGAATTTATTTTGCTAGAATTTTGTTGTAAATTTTTACATATGTGTTCACTGGGAATATTAACCTGGAGTTTTCTTTTCTTGTAGTATTTGGTCTCAATATCAGGATAATTCTGGTCTCAGAAAATGGGTTTGGAAATGTTCCCTCTTCTTCAATTTTTTTTGGGGGAGTGAGATTTTAGCAAGTATCCGCCTTAATTAATCCTTTGAGTTTTTGGTAGAATTGACATGTGCAGCCTCTGGGCCTGGGCTTTTATTTATTGGGAGATTTTTGAATATTGATTCCATGTCTTTAATTTTGATTGGTCTATGAAGGCTTTTTATTTCTTCTCAATTTAGTATTAATAAATATATTCAATGTTTCTAGGATATTATCCCTTTGTTTTATATTATCCAGTTTAGTTATATACACATTTTTATAATAGTCTTATCCTTTCTGTATCTGAGGCATTCATTATAATGTCTCCTCCATCATTTTTGATTTTATTTGTTTAGTTTTTGGTCATTTTGTAATATTTTTATTTTCTATACTTTCAATAAAGCAACTCTCAGTTTTCATTTCTTTACATTTTTAAACCTCAATTAGACGTATTTATCTTCCAATTTTTTTATTTTTATTTTTCTTCATTTTTTTTTAAATAACTTTTGGCTTGGTGTTTCCCCCCTAGTTCTTCAAAGTATGAAGTTGAGATTTTCCTTTTTTGTTAATCCAGGAAATTATCACTGTAAATATCTCTGCTGGCATTGCTCTTACTGAATTGGATAGATTTTCTTATGTTTTGTTTTCATTTCATTTTTATGGAAATGCTTTTTAAATTCCCTTTGATGCCATCACTGAGTCCACCTGACCCTCACCCCAAGTTTAGAAGCTTTCGCTGAGCCTGCCCCCACACCCTGGGGTCAGAGGTCAGTAGCTGAGCCTGCCCACCTGCCCCCCTACTGCTGAGGGACTCCATGCTGACTCGGTGCACCCTTGCTGGGACTTCCCAGCTTCTTTGGAGGCTGCTGCAGGCATTTTGAATTATTCCTGAGGGCGTGGCCATTATCATTGGAAGGGCAGCTCCCTTCCTGAGACACTACAGGAGTTTGGAGGCCCTTTGACAGGTACCTCTATTTACTCACTTATATCCTACACCCTTTCCCCATCCTATTGTTCACAACTAGAAAAACTGTAAATAGTAATTGAACTGATCCTGTTTATTTTTAAAATGGTGAAGTCTTTATAGGGGCTATCTGATTCAGGGCTACATTTTCTTTGTATCGGGTGCTATTGGTATTGATCTCCCCTTCGAAGGAGAGGTAGTGGAAAATTGCAGGGTCATAATAAGCCTGCAGGGGGAAAACTTCAGTGTCTCTGATCTTCACTGCTAGAGGGGAATATACAGAAACAATATGAAAAAACAGGAGATGAAATTGTCCCTAACAAACCAAGATGCTATTGTGATAGACTCCAATGATAGCATGGCAGTAGAAATGACAGAAAAAGAGTTTAGAATCTGCATGATTAAAATGATCCATGAAGCAAAAGACAAGATAAGAGAGTAAATGCAGGCAATGCATGACCATTCCAGTAGACAGTTAAAAGACAGGAAATAATTAAAATCAGAGCTGAAATCAATGAAATTGAAACAAGAGAAACAATTCAAAAAATTGACAAAACAAAAAGTTGGTTCTTTGAAAAAGTAAACAAAATTGATAAACCCCTAGCCACACTAACAAAGAGGAGAGAAAAATCTCAAATTACTAGAACTTGTGATGAAAAAGGAAAGATCATGACAGATACCACTGAAATACATAACATAATTAGAAGCTACTTTGAAAATTCATACTCCAACAAAATAGAAAATATCAAAGACATCAACAAATTTTTAGAGACATATGATCCTCCCAAACTGAATTAGGAAGACATACACAATCTAAACAGATCAATTTCAAGCACTGAGATAGAAGAAGTCATCAAAAGCCTACCAACCAAGAAAAGCCCAGAACCAGATAGATTCTCAGTCGAATTCTACAAGACCTTTAAAGAAGTACTGATACTAATACTCCTCAAAGTATATCAGGAAATAGAAAAGGAGGGAACCCTTCCAAATTCATTCTATGAGGCTAGTATCATTCTGATACCAAAAACCATACAAAGACACATCAAGGAAAGAAAACTTTAGACCAATATCTCTGATGAACATAGATGCAAAAATCCTTAACAAAATACTGACAAATCGCATACAAAAATATATTAAAAAGATAGTGCACCATGATCAAGTGGGGTTCATCCCAGGGATATAAGATTGGTTCAACATCCGGAAATCAATAAATGTAATTTACCACATCAATAGACTTAAAGTTAAGAATCACATGATTATTACAATTGATGCTGAGAAAGCATTTGATAAAATACAGCACACTTTCATGCTTAAAGCACTAGAAAAAATAGGGATAGTAGGAATATACCTCAGCATTGTAAAGGCTATCTATGCTAAGCCACAGCCAACATCATTCTTAATGGAGAAAAACTGAAAGCATTTCCTCTAAAAACTGAAACAAGACAGGGATGCCTTCTTTCACCACTTCTATTCAACATTGTCCTTGAAATACTTGCCAGAGCAATTAGACAGACCAAATAAATTAAAGGGATAGAAATAGGAAAAGAAGAACTAAAGCTGTCACTATTTGTTGATGATTTGATCCTATGTTTAGAAGATCCAAAAAACTCTACTAGAAAACTTCTAGAACTAATAAATGAATTCAGCAAAGTAGCAGGATATAAAATCAATACATGTAAATCTAATGCATTTCTATTCATAAGTGAGGAATCCTCTAAAAGAGAAATTAGGAAAACCTCTCCATTCACAGTAGCCTCAAAAAATATAAAATTCTTGGGAATTAATCTAACGAAAGAGGTGAAAGACCTCTACAATGAAAACTACAGAGCATTAAAGAAAGAAATTGAAGAAAACCTTTGAAGATGGAAAGATCTCCCATGTTCTTGGATAGGCAGAATTAACATTGTCAAAATGGCCAATCTACCAAAGGCACTATACAGATTCAATGCAATTCCAATTAAAATCCCAATGACATTCCACATAGAAATAGAGAAATCAATCATGAACTTCATCTGCAAGAATAAGAGACCTCAAATAGCCAAAACAATCCTGAAGAGAAAAAATGAAACAGGATGTTTCACAGTGCCAGACATTAAACTATACTACAGAGCAATAGTAACAAAAACAGCATGGTATTGGTACCAAAATAGACAGGCAGACCAATGGTACAGAATAGAAGACACAGAGACAAAACCACATAAATACTAGACACCTCATACTAGACAAAGAAGCCAAAAACATACAATGGAGAAAAGATAGCCTGTTCAACAAATGGTGCTGGCAAAACTGGAAATCCATATGCAATAAAATGAAATTAAACCTCTATCTCTCACCCTATACAAAACTCAACTGAAAATGGATCAAAGACATAGGAATTAGACCAGAGACCCTGCAACTAATAGAAGACAAAGTAGGCCTGAATCTTCATCATGTTGGCTTAGGATCGAACTTCCTCAATAAGACTCCCAAAGCACAAGAAATCAAAGCAAGAATCAATAAATGGGATGGACTCAAACTAAAAAGCTTTTTATCAGCAAAGGATACAATCAATATTGTGAAAAGAGAGCCTACAGAGTGGAAGAAAATCTTTTCCACATGCACTTCACATAGAGCACTTATCTCTAAAATTTATAAGAACTTACAAAACTTTACACCAAAAATACAAAGAACCCAATCAATAAATGGGTCAAGACACTTTACAGAAGAAGACACACAGGCAATTAATAAATATATGAAAAAGTGTTCAACATCTCTAGTAATTAGAGAAATACAAATTAAAACAACTCAAAGATTCATCTTACTCCAAGTAGAATGACTGTTATCAAGAACACAAACAATAATAGATGTTGGCAAGGATGTGGGGAAAAAGGCACACTTTTACATTGCTGGTAGGAGTTGCAAATTGGTGCAGCTTCTCTGGAAAGCAGTATGGAGAATCCTCAGAAAACTTGGAATGGACCCACCTTTTGACCCAGTTATTCCACTCCTCGGTTTATACCCAAAGGACCTAAAATCAGCAAACTACAGTAACACAGTCACATCAATGTTTATAGTAGCTCAGTTCACAATAGCTAGATTGTGGAACCAACCTAGATGCCCTTCAACAGATGAATGGATAAAGAAACTCTGGTATATATACACAATGGAATACTATTCAGCCATAAAGAAGAATAATATCATGGCATTTGCAAATATATGGATGGAATTGGAGAATATCATGCTAAGTGAAATAAGCCAAGCCCGAAAAACCAAAGGCCAAATGTTTTCCCTGGTAAATGGAGAATGATATATAATGGGGATTGGGGTGGGGAATGAGAGAAGAATGAGGGAACTTTAGAATATGTAGAAGGAAATGAGAGGGAGCAGGGTATGAAAAATGGCGGAATGAGACAGACATCATTACCCTATGTACATGTATGATTACACGAATGGTATGAATCTACATTGTGTACAACCATAGAAACAAAATTATGTACCCTATTTGTGTACAATGAATCAAAATGCAGCCTGTAAAAAATTAAAAGCTAAATAAAAAAAAAATAATAATAAAAGAATATTTGGAATGACTGATTTTCTTGAAGTTGTTAAGATTCATTTTCTGATGTAAAATGTGTCTACCATGGAGAATGTTCTGTGTGCACATCAGAAAAATGTGCATTTTTCTGCTGTTGAGTGGAAAGTAATACACATGAATGTTAGGTCCATTTAACATATAATACTGCTCAAGTCATGACTTTTCTGTCTGGATGTTCTATCAATTATTGTAAGTAGGACGTTGAAACCTCCTATAATTATATTGCTGTCAAATTCTGTCTTCAGGTATGTTAGTATTTGTTATATTTAGGAGCTCTTATAGGTTTGTATACAATTTAAATATCTCTTCCTACTAAGTTTTTCTTGTATATTCTTATTATATAATGATCTTTTTCTCAGACTTTTAATCTATTTTTTGTGATATAACAACTACTGCTGTATGTAGGCTACTATTTCCATGAAGTAATTTTTGTTTCAGCCTATGAGTGCCTTTAAAGTAGGTCTCTTATAGATAGCATAACTCTCTGGATTTTTTTCCTAAAGCTTAGGTGATTTTGTCTTTGGATTAGTGATTTAATACACTAAAATTAAAATAATTATCAGCTCAGGACTTACTATTATCATTTTGTTGCATCCCATGAATTTATAATTATTATTGCTCCCTTCCCTCTTGATATTTCCTTTGTTATTTGGTTTTTTAATGTTTCCTTTAATTCTTGTCTACTAATCATTTTTTTTATATTTATAGGGTGTTTTTCTATCGCGTCCCCTCTGGCCGCAGAGAGAGACACGACAAATGTCTGAAGCTTTGGAAGTTTATTGTGCACAGTTCCTCTCCTACGCTTCTCTTACCCCTAGCTTCTGCGCACTCCCAGCTTCCCTTCTCCCAGCTTCTTCCACTCCCGCGTACTCCCTCCTTCCAGCTCAGCTCCAGCCGCTGCTGCTGCTGCTGCTGCCGCTGCCGCCGCCGCCGCTTCTTCCGCTCCGTTCCGTTCCGTTCCTTCCTCAGCCTCTGCCCCCTACTCTCCCGCCCACCAGGCTTATATACACTTCAACCAATCAGGGGAGAGTACACGAGATAAACGCGGACAGCTGCAGGCACAGGATGGGTACACGAGGGGGGGGCATGCTCTAGTCACATCGTTAACTAGCCAATCATTGGAATTCGCTGGTTGTTTACTGAATAGCTGGCCGCTTTTGGCTCAGCTTCAGGCGCCATCTTGACCATGCCCAAGGCTGGGGGTCCCGGAAACCCCCACATTTTTCCTTATAGTATCTCAAGACTTTTATAAAATATCTTAAATCTTCTACTTTAAGATAGCAACAATATAACTTTAATAAAACACAAAACACTATATTTTCAATCCTTCTCACATACTTTATTGTTGTATTTAGAATTTGTTTCTTTGTATATTATATATCCACTATATCACAGCATTATCTTTTAATATAATAGGATTAAAAGTTATTTATGCACTGTTGTCATTATAATGGTATTGTAATCATATATGTCTGATTTTAACTTCACCAGTGAAATTTATGCATATATATGCTTTCACACTGCTGTTTATCAAGTTTTTATTTCAATTTGAAGAACTTCTTAAGCATTTGTTGTAAGGTAAGTCTAGTAGTAATGACTCCATCAGTTTTCATTTATTTGGGAAAAGTTTATCTCTCCTTCACTTTAGAGAATATTTTTGCTGGGTATCATATTATTGAATGGCAAGATTTTTCTTTCAGTATTTTGAATATATGACTCTATTTCCCCTAGCTTGCAAATTTTTTGCTGAGAAGTTCAGAATGTTCTCTTATATGTGATGAATTACTTCTCTTGTTGTTTTCAAAATATTCTTGATATTCTAGATATTTGATAATCTGTCTAAAATATGTCTCAGTATAATCTCTGAAGTAATTCTTTCATGGTATTTGAGCTTTGTGAATCTGAAATACATTCCTCCTCCATTATTTGCAAAATTTTTTAGCTATTATTTCCTTAAATACGTCTTCCTCCCCTTTCTGTCTTTTATTTCCTTATGAAACTTCTATACTATATACGGCAATTCCCTTTCTTTTCCTTCTCTAGTAAGATAATTTTAAATGTCCTTGTATTTGAATGTACTGATTATTTCTTTAGTTTTTTTGTCTGTTAAAATTTTCTATTCCAATTTTTATTTCATTCATTGTGTTCTTCAGTTTGAGATTTTGTATTTATTTCCTTTTTTAATGGTTTTCATCTTTTATACTCTTCACTTTGTTTTTCCTGTTATCATTAAGTTGTCTTCCTGTGTTCTCTTACAGCTCACTTAGCTTCCTTAAAACATTTACTTTTAATTGTTTGTCAAAATTTTATATATCTCAATTTCTTTGGTCTTAGTGACTAGAAAATGATTTTGTTCCTTCGGTCATGTCATGTCTTCCTTGAATTTTTTTGTTAGTTTGTTTCTCATGTTGATGTCTGCGCATTTGAAGAAGCACATACCTCTTCCAGACTTGTCAGACAGAGTTTGGTGAACAAAACCTTTGTATTTTGGTATGAAAAAAAAGTATAGCTGGGTGGAATATGTTGCTATTGACTTCAACTCTGAGGAAAGCACCATGGCCATATGTCCCCTGCAGGTCTGACAAATGAGATCAGCATTGGTAATGACTGTGGAAGTCATGGCTATTGTGTCTTTAGGATTTAAATCTGAGTACCTGTAATAGTAGTAATGGTTGTTGGACTCCTCATTGGCAAAGGTTTCTTAATCTTCTTCCATGGGAAGTAGTCATGGCAAGGGGGTCTTCTTGGTACCACGTCTAGTGTACAGAAAGGGCATGGAGGTATTGTCTTTATTGGTTAGTGCATGGACATGTGGGGAAAGGGACCCGGGTACCAGCATTTATGAAAAAAAAAAAAAGTTACAGAGTTAAGGTCTAGAGTACATGTGCACAGAAAGTGATCACATTTCCATTTTCCAAGGTATAAGGCACATTCAGATCAACCATGACTCTGGGATCTAGTGCATAAAAGGTTGATGATAGCAGCTATGAAACTAGTGTCCGGTGTTGGTATGTGTAGAATAGCCACAAAGATAGAATCTGGATCACAGACACACATATGGAGTACCCACAGCTCTGAGGTTTGAAGTACACATGCTATTGGAGGTGGTGGTGGCTCTAACAATAGTGAGGTACAGCAAGGGCTACTTTTCTCAAGTCATGGTAGCAGCTTCTTGAAGATATAAAAGGTATGCAGTGGTTTGGAGGTTAGACAGCTCTGAGAGCTGAGATCAGCACCAGCAGACTATAGGTATACTCAGTTGTTGAAACTGTGTGTCTGCATGGTACTGCTGAGAGCTACTGATGATCTCCAGCTTTCCTTTCTCCATCCTGGGTAATATTGATAAGATATACTTATTTTGCTTTTCTATGAGAGTTCTATATGGTGATTTTTGGTTTTGATTTTTTTTTTTTCTTTCTTTCTGTGTTGTGCCAGGTGTTGCTTTCTTTCTTCTTCTTTTTCTTTTCGCTGGGGTTGGGGGTGCTGAGGTTTAACCCAGTGATGTACTACCACTGATCTACATCTCCAGCCCTTTTCTTATTTTAAGACTGAGTCTCACTATGTTGCTGAGGCTGACCTCAAACTTGTGATCATTCTACCTTAACCTCCTGAATTGCAGGGAATACAGGTGTGTACCTCTGTGTCCCTGCCAATACTTAACAGCACTCTAGAGCTCTCCCAAAGTTATTTTCATTGATATGTATCTTCTTGTCAGTTATTTTTGTAGGAGAGGTGACCATTGAGAACTTTTGGTATAAATCATGGTTATAATACTCCTGTTTCTTTCCATATCCTGACTATTGTGATTACTGCTACAAAGAATATGGTAGTAAAAATATTTCAAGATCCTGACTTAATTTCCTTTGAATATTTATTTGGAAATTAGAAAAATCATTTAGTAGTTCTGCTCTTAATTTTTTGAGAGCTTCCATTTTGTTTTTCATGATGGCTACAAAAATGTATATTCCTTCTCATAGTGATTCACTGTAAAAGAGTTTATTTGCTTTTTTTTTTTTTGGTTGTTGTTGTTGTTTGTTTATTTGATAATAGCCATCCTAACAGGCATAAGATAATACCTCATTTTGATTATAATTTGCATTTCCTTGATGATTAGAGATATTGAACATCTTTTCATATTACTGTTGGCCATCTGTATGTCTAAGACCATATTTTGGATTTTCCCCCAGGTTATATACTTATTTTTGTTTTATTATTCAGTTTTAGGACTTCCTTATTTATGTTTGATGTTAACTCCCTATCAGATGTGTGGTTTGCATATATGTTCTACCATTCTATTGATTGCCTTTTTATTCCGTTGATTGTTTCCTTTTCCATGTAGGTTTCATCTTATTTCACCACATTATCACTGCATATTTCATGCCATTTTTTTCAAAAATGTTGGACATAATCATTTTGTGAAACTTTAAAAAATGTGCTGCTATTACTTGAAAATCATTTATTATTAAATTGTCTTTGGTGCAAAATTAGGATGCATGGGATACTCATAAATACATGTTAAAATGGAATAGTCCAAATCAATGCACATCATTTCTTCATGACAGTTTAGAAAACATTTTTCCAATCTGAAAAAAGACAGTTAACACATTAGTTGTTATTGATTTGTGCATTATAGGCAAAATGTTACACTTGATAAAATTACAGTGTTTTGAAGTATAGACTTACATAATTTAATCTTCTGTGTCTGAATAATCTATTCTGATATCATTGGTTTTGTTATCTGTGCACCACCCTCAGTACCATTTACATGAGACATATTTAGTGTTAGTACTGCAGCCCTCTAAACAAACCATGTGTGTCAATTTTTGGAAATAGAGGGACAGTGCACGTGTACTGAGAATTCTAGGCTCTCAGCTTGCAATATGCAAGAAGACAAATGCACATCCATATGCCATTGGTTAATACATTTCTTCTCTGTTTAACTTTTAAACAGTATGAGGAACTATACCTTGCAATGATTATGTGATAAAAGGTGATAAATTTTTCTATTGCAAAATCAAGACTCAGCCATCATACAGTGGTAATGATTATGCAATGAAATAAAGTAGTTTGAAATAATTCCACAAGAACACTTCTGATTTTGTTGCCTTTGCTTTTGATGTCATACCTAGTCAGTCATTGCCAATTCAAGGTTAAGAAGATTTTTCCAAGTTTTCTTCTAAGACTGTTATTGTGGTGGTTTTTATGTCTGTGTTTTTATTCTGCTTTAAATTGATATTTGTATGTAGTATGTGGTAAGGATTCAATTTACTGTTCTGAATGTAAATATTCAACTTTCCAACATCATTAATCCAAGAGAGTATTCAATGACCATTGGATATTATTGGCATCTTAATTAAAAATCACTTGACTGTAGATGCAAAAATTTATTTCTGGCTTCTCCGTTCTATACCATTGACCATATTTGTGTTTTATGGTTGTGACATACAGTATTGGTTACTTTACTTTGTAAGCTATTTTAAAATACAGGAGTGTGGTACCTGCAGTTTTGTTCTTCTTGCTCAAAATTGCTTAGGCTATTTGGAGTCTTTTGTGCTCCATCTAAATTTTAGGATTATTTTTCTATATTTGTAAAACAATGTCATGAGAATTTTTATAGGCATTATGTAAACTATATGTGGATTGCTTTAGGAAGCATGAGCATACTAATAATAATTCTCAAATCCATAATTATGAGTGTCCTTTGATTTATTTGCATCTCTAAAATTATTTGGTCCATTCGTAGTGTTCAATGTACAAATCTTTTACATATTATTAATTTATCCCTCAATATTTTATTCTTTTTAAGTCTTTCAAAAATAGATGGGAGAACATTTCAAAACCTAAGCAACAATAGGTGTTGGCGAGGATGTGGGGAGAAAGGTACACTCATACATTGCTGGTGGGGCTGCAAATTAGTGCAGCCACTCTGGAAAGCAGTGTGGAGATTCCTTAGAAAACTTGGAATGGAACCACCATTTGACCCAGTTATCCTACTCCTTGGCCTATACCCAAAGGACTTAAAATCAGCATACTACAGTGATGCAGCCACATCAATGTTCATAGCTGCTCAATTCACAATAGCCAGATTGTGGAACCAACCTAGATGTCCTTCAATTGATGAATGGATAAAGAAACTGTGGTATATATATATATATATATATATATATATATATATATATATATGTATATATATACATATATATGTATATGTATATATGTATATATATATATATATACAATGGAATATTACTCAGTCATAAGGAATAATAAAATTATGGCATTTGCAGGCAAATGGATGAAATTGGAGAATTTCATGCTAAGTGAGATAAACCAATCTCAAAAAACCAAAGGACTAATTATCTCATTGATAAGCAAATGATGACACATAATGGGGGTGGGAGGGAGGCAAGAATGGAGGAAGGAGGGACTGTATAGAGGGAAAAGAGGGGTGGGAGGGGTGGGGGGAGGAAAAAAATAACAGAATGAAACAAACACCATTACCCTATGTAAATGTATGATTACGCAAATGGTATGATGTTACTCCATGTACAAACAGAAACAACATGTATCCCATTTGTTTACAATATATATAAATTACAAAAAAAACCTCATTTCCTGAAATCAGCATCATTCTGATACCAATGCCAGACAAAATATTACAGAAAAAGAAAACTAAAAATCAGTATTCACGATGAACACAGATGCAAAATTCTCAACAAAATACTGGCAAACTGAATACTACAGCACATTTAAAGAGTAATTTACCATGACTACATAAGATTTAACCATAGCATGAAAAGATCGTCCAATATATGAAAATCAGTATTATATACCACATTAACTGAATAAAGGATGCAAATCACAACATTGTATCAACAGATGTAGAAAACGCACTGACAAAATTCAACAGTTTTTCATGGTGATGGCCCTCAGTAAATTAGGTACAGAAGGAATTTATCATCACAGAATAAAGACCTTTATGTCAATCACACTGATAACATTATACTCAGTGATAGAATGATAAAAACTTTCTTTCTGAGATCCAGAACATGGCAAGGATGGCGACTCTTCTTTCTTTTATTTCTTCTATTCAATCTGGGAAATTCGAGCTAGATCAATTATGCAAGAAAAATAAATATAATCCAAATTGGAGTAGAAGAAATGAAACTATCTTGTTTTGAAGATGACATGATATTTTATGCAGAAAATCCTCACACACACACACACACACACACACACATGTACAAAAACTGTTCAAACAACTAAAATCAATAGAGTCATGTAAAAAATCGATGAACAAAAATCAGTTGCATTACCTTGTGTATAGGGCCACATTTTCTTTATCATTCATCAGTTGATTCATATTTACATTCTTTCCTTTTGTGGTTATTACAAAGGGCAAAAAGAATGAAATATTTTCATTTGCAACAATATTGATGTAACTGGCTATTATTATTTTAACTACAATAAGCCAGACACAGAAAGATAAATTCCCCATTATCTTAAACATGTTTGAAATCTACAAAAGTTAATCCCACAGAAGCTGAGAGTAGAATGGTGGTTACCAGAGACTGAAAAGAGCAGAAAGGAAGGAGAATTGGGGGAAAGTTGATCAATGAATATTAAACTATAGTTAGATAAGAGTAAAAAGTTCTGGTGTGCTATTGCACAGTAGGGCAACTAGATAACAATAATGTACTTTACATTTCTAAAAGCTGGAAGAAAGTAATTTGAAAGTTTTCACCACCGAAAATATTAAATGTTTAAGGAGATAGATGTATTTAACCTGGTTTAAATATAAAATGATGTATACATGCATTAATCTATTTCATGGTACCCCATTAACATGTATATTTTTATTTTTTGTGTGTCAGTTAAAAATAAATATATAATAAAATAGGTAATTAAAAATAAACCAGTTGCATTTTTACATACTAAGAACAACCTATCTGAAAAGGGAATTAAGAAATCAATTCCACTTGCAATAGTATACCCACTTTTATAAATCTTCTGTTATAACTTGGGCACAATAATTCTGGTAATGCTTTTTCCAGGCTCCCAAACTGCATACCACAGGCATATCTAAGAACCCATTCCAGTGTATTAAATTCTGTGACACTGAAGAATACCCACTTATCCAGCTGTATATTCTGCATTGCCTTGTTTCCACAGGTACATATTAGGCAGATCTTATCACTTGATTGACTCATATTTCTTTTCATTCAGTAGGAACTGAGTACTTAGTCTGGATATGATTATATTATTATAATGTAGCCACACCTATGTATGCTTTTTCATTGCTTCTTACTAAAATGGCAGGGTTAAGTAGTTGAGACAGACCACATGACTCACATAAACCAAAATATTATTATTTAGCCCCTTTAAAGAAAAGATTGCCAGCTCATCACACAGACACTCTCCCCAAGAACACACCCCTTTCCACATTCTCCCCTCTGGCTTATGAAAAGAATGCAACCCTAAGGAAATTTGGTTTTCAAACCTTCTCAGACTCTAAACAGGGAACAGGGAAAAAAAGTTACACTATAGTATATTTTGACTTGTGACCTACAAAACTGTGGAATAAATTCTTTTCATCTGAAGTTAAAATTGTGATAATAATTTATGGCAGCTATAGAGCCCAATTAGACTAATTTCATGGAGAAACAAATTTGTGTAAAATAGTAAAGTCATAATGCAGACTGCAGAATGTCAAATAATTGTCATGTTAATGTAAACAGACCCACTTATGAATCTGTTAATGGTATGTCTTCATGTGATTTCATTTTGTCTCTCATTTCTACTCATCAAAATCCTAGAACACCTCCAGTTTATAACTAAATCCATACCATATATTTTGAAGTCTGTAAGGGAATAGAAAGTTAATTCCATGCATCATGACATCTAAATAAGGGACAGTTTTTAATCAACACACTGAAGGATCCTGATATTTCTAGGAATAAGAACTTGACTTGCCAGAAATCTAATTTCAAGAGATGGATCTATGTTTTCTCTTTTTCCCCCAAACCACCTTGTTATATCTATTATTTGAGCTGTTTCTTTGATCATTGTTTTGTCCCAATGTGCTTTTCTTAATACTGTAATTCTTGGGTTTGAAATGACGTTAGAGATTTTTCCTCAGCTTTTGTGTGTAATTGCTACCATATTGATTGTATTCAGGAATGCCTGGGCCTCCACATTCATCATTACCATTCCTCATCAAACAACCATCTCTAGGAATGCCCAGATCTAGACCCACATGTAGAATATTTTCCTGATGGCATCTTGTGATGCACTTAACATACATTTGCTGCATTGGTTAGCTACCCATCAAATTGCATATGGAAACTGTGGATGCCAGGCATCTACTCACAGAACAAGATATTTAGTAAGTGTGAAGAAAGTAAATATGCAAGACTTCATAGGCTATCTTCTCTTTAGCATTTGTTTTTCATTCCAAGATTCCTGCCCTTTGTATTTTAATAGAATGTTCTACTCACTTCAAAGAGCTCCTCCCCATCCTCCGTACAATATCCTCCTAGAACTCTCCACTTTTGTAATGGAGCAGGAAGTTTCTCCTATGCTTGCCTATTGTGTCACTGAAGCAACCCAGTAGCCAGTACTGAGGATCTATCCTAGCAAACAAGGCAAAATCAGTGAGCTTCTTTCCTGTTCCAGAAATTACCACAAATTCTTAGGAAATAGAAACAAGTAAACAAATAGAGGCTTGCAATTTAATAAATTTTATTATAGTTCCTCAATTTTGTGAATTCACAATGCCTTGTAATTATTATGTCCAACAGTCTCTAAGATGATAATTCTGCAACCGAACAGTGTAAGCAATTTCTGACTTGCAATGATATTTTTAAAACTATTAGAGGTCATATCTTATCGACTCATAATTTTTAAAAACGTAATTCCAAAAACTCTTTATGGTAAAATTATATTCCTAACTACTCATGTATTATCCACCAGGGGAATGATCTATGAGTTGTTCCCCAAAGTAACCTGCACATGATAGTTCATCTAAGTATTGTAGGAATACCAGGGGACAATTGAACAACCCCCTGACACACACATACTCTCAAATAGAAACGGAAAAAATTGAAATAGATATTGAAATTCTCTTGGCAAAAACCCAAACTGAAACAAAACAAAACATAACATACAAAAGTAAACCATATTCTTTACATAAATTATGCCATTCATTAAAATTTTAGGCTAGCTGCTCAAAATCTTTCTTTTCTCTTCTATCTCCCTCCCTCCCTCCCTTCTCCTTGCCTTCCTCTCTCTTATATTCTTTGCACCGTAACTCAATTTTCTGTCATTTTATTCTCTCAGTCACCTCTTTATTCTCACCAAAAGGGATAACATTCTGACTCATAAAAAACATGAAAAATACAATATATCTCAAAATACCGATACAAGGAATAAACAAAATAATGATTATAATGCCTAGCACTCTTCCTATAATTTTGTAAAAAATCACATAAATTTTATTTGTTTATGTAACTCATTACCAACATATATGTATATATAGTATCACTGATTTTAAAAGCAATTTATAATTTATAATTCGATTATATATGAAATTAAAAGTAAGTAAATTAATCCTCTAATTAATAATTAAGGAAGAAATAATGCTTGAATATATCTAAATAGTTTAATAAATAATGTTTGAATATATCTCAATATTTTGATTATAGAAAAAAGATGTATATTTTTCTTCCAATCTACAATATTTACTAGGTACTTATTATGCACTAAGCACCATACTGGGTATTATATATGGATGAAAAATTAAGTACCTACCCACATTGAAACTTATGGTTTACTGTGTAAAATAAATTATAAAATTTTAGCAAATGAACAAACAAGTGAAAAGTGTAGGAAAGGAAAAAAACGGTACCGCAAAAGGAATTATGAACTTAGAATGATCACATATGTCCCACTAAGTACACAAAAACTTGAAAAATAAATCACAGGAAAAAAATCACATGTATATATACACATATGTATACATAATATAATAATTATAATATAAAGATCTTAAATTGCAGCAGGTTTTCTAATTTGATATGATACGATTTCTTATAGTTGAAATTATAGCATAAACCAATATTAATATCACTAAACTCTTCCCTTGTTATAAAATTAAACTGTTCTTCATAATTTGTATTCAGGGGGTTTCAAGATGGCAGACTAGAGGGTGGCTGCATTTCATGTTGCTTCAGGACTCAGAATTCAAAAAAGGAGATATTGAGAGACTTGGGACCAACTCAAAGTGGCCAGGTGAGTCTCTCCCATTGGGGAGGCGTCCTCGATGGGGCGGTAGTCCCGGAATGCAGGGAACTTTGTGAAGAAGAGTTGCCCAACGAGACACCCCCTCCCCCCGTTGGAGTGGTAAACACGGACCACTGGGAAATTTGCAGAGGAAGCCGCTCAGCACAGCACTTGGTTTCAGAGCAACCCGCCGGGGCTCTGGCGACTGCCCAGAGGAAGAGCTGGGCAGCGAGCTTTTTGGACTCAGAGCAACCTCCTGAACAACAGGGGGGGGGTGCTGCCCTGAGGAGGAGAAGGTGCGCAGTGAGTCCCTTGGTCTCCAAGTGACCACACAAAACACCGGGTGGCTGCCTGGAGGAAGACGCGTGCGGCGGGTCCCTGGGGCTCGGAGCATCTGTACGAGGCTCCAGGTGGCTGCTCAGAGAAGGGGCCGCAGGCCAGGCGATTAGGTGCAAAGCAAGGTCCCGGGATTTAGGTGGCTCCTTAGTGGAAGAGCTGCACAGAGACAAGCTGAGGGGTGGAGCGAAGGTTCCAGGACTGCGGACAGCTTCTCTGAGGAGGGGCAGCCTAAGGAGACTCCTCTGTGAAAGGCAAGACTCCCAGGCCCAGGAGGTAGGTCTGGGTCCCTGGGAACGTTGCCTGGGAAGGCTGGCCTGCCCAGGCAATAGTTGTGGATTGAGGGGAACCTCCAGGAGGGGAACTGACCAGCAAGACCTCCCCACCGGGTGAGTTTTCCCAGCTGGGTGAGGTTTTCCCACAAGAACGGTAAAACCAGAGACACAGGCACAAACAGGCCTTGCCTCAACCTGCAGCCTAGTTCCCCTTTGGTTGACCATTGGTCAACAAGTGGAGGCACCTCTGCCCACTAGCAGGGAATATAACCCACCTGAACACCACCACCCCTAGAGAGGCAGCTTCCTTGGGGAGCGCTGCATTACCAACTTCCTCCAAGGCTTCAGGCTACTGAAGGCTAAGAGGGGATATACCAGAAATCTTCAGGGACCTTATAAGTCAAGAGAGGAAATCTGCAACATCTCAGCAGTCCGCTGATACCTGAACAATATGAGAAAACAAGGGAAGAAAATGCCTCAAACAAATCTAGATGTTACATCAATAAAATCCAATGACAGCATGGCAGAAGAAATGTCAGAAAGGGAATTCAGAATGTGATAATTAACATGATAAGGGAAGCAAAAGATGAAATGAAAGAGCAAATGCAGGCATTGAATGATCACACCAATCGACAGTTAAAAGAGCAAATACAGGAAGCAAAAGATCATTTCAATAAAGAGTTAAAGATATTGAAAAAAAACCAAACAGAAATCCTAGAAATGAACAAAACAATAAACCAAATTAAGAACTCCATAGAAAGCACAACATAGGATAGAACACCTGGAAGACAGAACCTCAGATATTGAAGACAAAATATTTAACCTTGAAAACAAAACTGAACAAACAGAGAAGATGGTAAGAAATCATGAACAGAATCTCCAAGAACTATGGGATATCATGAAAAGGCCAAATTTGAGAATTATTGGGATTGAGGAAAGCTTAGAGAAACAAACCAAAGGAATGAACAATCTATGCAATGAAATAATATCAGAAAATTTCCCAAATCTGAAGAATGAAATGGAAAATCAAGTTCAAGAGGCTTATAGGACTCCAAATACACAAAATTACAACAGACCCACACCAAGACACATTATAATGAAAATATCGAACATACAAAATAAAGACAGAATTTTCAAGGCTGTGAGAGAAAAGAACCAAATTACATTCAGGGGGAAACCAATACGGATATCAGCAGATATTTCAATCCAGACCTTAAAAGCTAGAAGGGCCTGGAACAACATTTTTCAAGCCCTAAAAGAAAATGGATGCCAACCAAGAATCTTATACCCAGCAAAACTTACCTTCAGATTTGACAATGAAATAAAATCCTTCCATGATAAACAAAAGCTAAAAGAATATACAAAAAGAAAGTCAGCATTACACAACATTCTCAGCAAAATATTCCATGAGGAAGAGATGAAAAACAAAGAAGCAAACCAGCAAAGGGAGGAGCTATCCTAAAGGAATTGTCAAATAAAGGAGGAACCAAGTCATGTCAAAAATAAATAAATAAATAAATAAATAAATAAATAAAATGAGTCAAATGACCGGGAATACAAATCATATTTCAATAATAACCCTGAATATTAATGACCTGAATTCATCAATCAAAAGACATAGACTGGCAGATCGGATCAAAAAGGAAAAATCCAACAATATGCTACCTGCAAGAGACTCATCTCATAGAAAGAGATACCCATAGACTAAAGGTGAAAGGATGGGAAAAAACATACCATGCACATGGACTCAGCAAAAAAGCTGGGGTATCCATCCTCATTTCAGATAATGTGGACTTCAACCCAAAATTAGTCAGAAGGGATAAAGAAGGACATTTCATACCGCATAAGGGAAACATAAATCAGCAAGACATAACAATCATAAATATCTGTGCCCCAAACATTGGCTCATCCATGTATGTCAAACAAATTCTTCTCAATCTCAGAAACCAAATAGACCATAATAAAATAATACTAGGTGATTTTAACACGCCTCTCTCACCACTGGACAGATCTTCCAAACAAAAATTGAACAAAGAAAACATAGATCTCAATAACACAATCAATAATTTAGACTTACCAGACATTTATAGAATATACCATCCAACGAATAGTGAATACACTTTCTTCTCAGCAGCACATGGATCCTTCTCTAAAATAGACCATATATTATGCCACAAAGCTAATGTTAGCAAATATAAGAAGATAGAGACAATACCTTGTATTCTATCAGATCATAATGGATTGAAATTAGAAATAAATGAAAGAGTAAAAACCAGAAATTACTCCAACACCTGGAGACTAAACAATATGCTATTATATGATGAATGGATAACAGAAGATATTAGGAAGGAAATTAAAAAAATTCTTAGAGGTAAATGAGAACACAGAAACATCATATCAAAATCTCTGGGACACTATGAAAGCAGTACTTAGAGGAAAATTTTTTTCATGGAGCACATTCAATAAAAGAAGTAAAACTCAACAAATAAACGACTTAACACTACAGCTCAAAGCCCTAGAAAAAGAAGAACAGACCAACACCAAAATTAGTAGAAGACAGGAAATAGTTAAACTCAGAGCTGAAATCAACAAAATTGAAACAAAAGAAACAATACAAAAAATTGACAAAATAAACAGTTGGTTCTTCGAAAAAATAAACAAAATTGATAAACCCTTGGCCACACTAACAAAGAGAAGACAAGAAAAACCCAAATCACCAAAATTCGGAATGAACAAGGAAATATCACAACAGACATGATTGAAATACAAAACATAATTAGAAGCTATTTTGAAAATCTATACTCCAACAAAATAGAAAATTTCAAAGATATCAACAAGTTTCTAGAGACATATGAATTGCCTAAACTAAACGAGGAGGACATACACAATTTAAATAGACCAATTTCAAGTAATGAAATAGAAGTCATCAAAAGCCTACCAACAAAGAAAAGTCCAGGACCAGATGGCTTCTCAGCCGAGTTTTACAAAACCTTTAAAGAAGAGCTCATTCCAATACTTTTCAAACTATTCCATGAAATAGAAGAGGAGGGAACTCTCCCAAACTCATTCTATGAAGCCAGTATCACCCTGATACCTAAACTAGACAGAGACACATCGAGGAAAGAAAATTTTAGACCAATATCCTTAATGAACATCGACACAAAAATTCTCAACAAAATTGTAGCAAATCGCATACAAAAACATATTAAAAAGATAGTACACCATGATCAAGTGGGTTTCATCCCAGGGATGCAAGGTTGGTTCAACATCAGGAAATCAATAAATGTCATTCACCATATCAATAGACTTAAAGTCAAGAATCACATGATTATTTTGATAGATGCAGAAAAAGCATTTGATAAAATACAGCACCCCTTCATGCTCAAAACACTAGAAAAAATAGGGATAGTGGGAACATTCCTTAATATTGTAAAGGCCATCTACACTAAGCCCATGGCCAATATCATTCTAAATGGTGAAAAACTGAAAGCATTCCCCCTAAAAGCTGGAACAAGGCAGGATGCCCTCTTTCACCACTCCTATTCAATATTGTCCTTGAAACTCTAGTCAGAGCAATTAGACAGACCAAAGAAATTAAAGGGATACGAATAGGAAAAGAAGAACTCAAACTATCCCTATTTGCTGATGATATGATTATATACTTAGAGGAACCAGGAAATTCCACCAGAAAACTTTTAGAACTCATAAGTGAATTCAGTAAAGTAGTGGGATATACGATCAATGCTCATAAATCTAATGCATTTTTATACATAAGTGATGAATCTTCAGAAAGAGAAGTTAGGAAAACTACCCCATTCACAATAGCTTCGAAAAAAATAAAATACTTGGGAATCAATTTCACAAAAGAAGTGAAAGATTTCTACAATGAGAACTACAGAACACTAAAGAAAGAAATTAAAGAAAACCTTAGAAGATGGAAAGATCTCCCATGTTCTTGGATAGGAAGAATTAATATTGTCAAAATGACCATACTACCAAAAGTGCTATACAGATTCAATGCAATTCCAATTAAAATCCCAGTGACATACCTTACAGAAATAGAACAAGCAATCATGAAATTCATCTGGAAGAATAAAAAACCCAGAATAGCTAAAGCAATCCTTCGCAGGAAAAATGAAGCTGGGGGTATTGCAATACCAGAACTTCAACTATACTACAAAACAATAGTAACAAAAACGGCATGGTATTAGTACCAAAATAGACAGATAGGTCAATGGTACAGAATAGAGGACACGGACACAAACCCAAATAAATACAATTTTCTCATACTAGACAAAAGGGCCAAAAATATGCATTGGAGAAAAGATAGCCTCTTCAACAAATGGTGCTGGGAAAATTGGAAATCCATATGCAAGGGAATGAAACTAAACCTATATCTCTCACCATGCATGAAACTAAACTCAAAATGGATTAGGGACCTCGGAATCCTACCAGAGACCCTGCATCTTATAGAAGAAAAAGGTCCAGATCTTCAACATGTCAGTTTAGGACCAGACTTCCTCAACAGGACTCCCATAGCACAAGATATAAAAGCAAGAATCAATAACTGGGATAGATTCAAACTAAAAAGCTTTCTCTCAGCAAAGGAAACTATCAGCAATGCGAAGAAAGAGCCTACAGAGTGGGAGAAAATCTTTGCCAATCATATATCAGATAGAGCACTAATCTCCAGAATGTATAAAGAACTCAAAAAACTCAACACCAATATTACAAATAACCCAATCGACAAATGGTCTAAGGAAATGAACAGACACTTCACAGAAGAAGACCTACAAGCAATCAACAAACATATGGAAAAATGTTCAACATCTCTAGTAATAAGAGAAATGCAAATCAAAACCACCCTAAGATTCCATCTCACCCCAACAGAATGGCGATTATCAAGAATACAAGCAACAATAGGTGTTGGCGAGGATGTGGGGAGAAAGGTACACTCATACATTGCTGGTGGGGTTGCAAATTAGTGCAGCCACTCAGGAAAGCAGTATGGAGATTCCTTAGACAACTTGGAATGGAACCACCATTTGACCCAGCTATCCCACTCCTTGGCCTATACCCAAAGGACTTACAATCAGCATACTACTGAGATACAACCACATCAATGTTCATTGCTGCTCAATTCACCATAGCCAGATTGTGGAACCAACCTAGATGCCCTTCAGTTGATGAATGGATAAAGAAACCGTGGCATATATATACAATGGAATATTACTCAGCCATAAAGAATGATAAAATTATGGCATTTGCAGGCAAATGGATGAAATTGGAGAATATCATGCTAAGTGAGATGAGCCAATCTCAAAAAACCAAAGGAAGAATGATCTCACTTTTAAGTGGATGATGACACATAATGGGGTGTGGGAGGGATTAGTTTTAGGGTTAGAGTTAGGGTTAGGGAGGGGGGCAAGAATGGGGGAAGGAACGACTGTATAGAGGGAAAAGAGGGGTGGGAGGGGGGAAGGGAAAAAATAATAGAACAAATCAACCAACATTACCCTATGTAAATTTATGGTTACACAAATTGTGTGCCTTTACTCCATGTACAAACAGAGAAACAACATATATCCCATTTGTTTACAATTAAATAAAAAAAATAAAAAAAAATTTGTATTCACGTAGCACCTTCAGTCACCAATGCTATAATATTTCATATATAAAGTTACTTCTGCTCTAGAAAGAATTACCTCAAAAGTTGTTTTGTTCCTGGAAGTTCTGATTATTCTGCTCCTCTAGAAAGCTTGAGATCAAAGAATATTGGTTCATAAATAACACAAGTTTTATGAATCTGTTTGAGAAAATTTTATTTATTACTTCAAGGACTAGCAATAATTTATCAGTTAGACTTAATTGTAATAAAAATTAAATATTGTCACACATAAATTTTCCCAAGCAGAAATTTCCACACAAATAAACATTGCCTTCTTTTCAACTTGAAAAGAAATTTAAAAATTTGATTCATGTCTAATGTTATATATGATTTTCTCAAAAAAATTAACACTACAGGCTTAATAATTAAGCATATTAAGAAAGTCATAACTCAGGAAGTATCTGAGTACTTATATGACATTTTTGTTAATGTCACCTGTTTCTCCAGTTAAAATCTGTTAATTCCTCAATTACTGGGCTCATCCAATTCCCAGCTAAATTTCTCTTTCTTCTTCATCTCTAATTGATTAAAGAGTAACAGATACAAATTCTTCAGATATCAGTTGTTATAGGAATAAAATCAAATCATTAAATTCCTATATATTTGACTTCTTTGAGGATACCAGAAATATGTTACCCTGTTTTCCTTTCATTGAAAAACAAGATAGGATAAACCACATGTCTAAGATACAAATTCTTATATTTCTGTGAAATTGTAGCTATAGATGTCATCATGAGTAGGGACTTTTATAGTATCATAAAAATTCAGTGTCACTATAAATTTATGCTGCTGAAAATGTCGACATTTATGGCAACTTCTACAAGGACATATTTTAAAATGATGCTAAAACTAGATACTGCAACTTTTATTTTGTTAAAAAGTGAGATTAGAGAACAAAAACATTTACTCTAATTTTTTGAAACTGTCATTATGGACGATTAATTTTCTAAATTTTCAAGTCATGTCAAGGTTTGATGGATACTTAAAAATTGGATCAGTCAAAGTTAAATAGCATAAAAGTATGTTCATGTATTATTCAAATATAACAATTAATTGATGCATATAATTAATATTCATTTACAATGCATTTAATACAGACTTTTAATACCTGATAAAATTATTAATGATGTTAGCATATGATGATGCTTATTTAGGAATTATAGATAATCACAGGTTTATATAACCCTATTTTATAACAATCTATTTTCACTCATATCCTTGGGCAAGAACAGTTACCATTTTGATTAATGAAAAAGAAAAAAAAAAAAAAAAGACTTAATATTGATTGTCCGAATCTGCCATTTCATGCAAAAGGATTTTTCCCTTTTTAGCAATAGAACTTCCTTGGTAATGAGGAAGAATAACCTCATTAAAAGATCTAATTCTGGCAACTACTGAAGAACCAAAGAAATTTAACATTAAAACCCACTTCTGTGTCAAAAAAATCTGCTGTGGACTTATTAGGCATATTTTGACAATGTTAGTGATAGAAACTGGCAAAGATTTTAAAAGTTCAAACCAGAGTCTCTCTCTCTCTCTCTCTCTCTCTCTCTCTTCAGCCATGGCTAAACAAATTTAAATCCACCAAAAGGCTCAGGCTTACCCTGTGAAAAATCCTGTCATCACAATTAGACATTTCAAGAGCTCTAGTTCAACCCTCAGACACTAGCTTGCTGCCCCGTGAGTTCAGGCACTGTTTTACAGTTACTCTATGTGTGATATTGCTCCCAGAGTTCTTCCTGAGTTCAAGGACTTACATTTAACTAAATTATGAGGCCTGAATAATTTCACCGTTCTTAAGTTTTAACCTAGAAAATGTGCTGTTATGATGTTTGGATAATGGTTTATGATAGATAGGATCCCGATCCCTGGATCTCAAACTTACATAAAGCTGTAAATATGTTACTGATAGATTTTTACACAATTGGTTGTGATGTTGCATTTGAATGCATTCAGATGTGATCTCTCAATAAGTACTTTGTTTATTTGGAATGGATAAATAATTGCAAGTTGAAGGATAATTTTCCTGAGCTTATTAAGTTGCCCAAACTTCTAGCAAGACACTGTATGCAATAAAAACAAATTGGGAATTACCACATATGGGAAGATGGAATAGACATACATTTCTTTTTTCTGATATTAAGTATAACCAAAATCATTGGATATTACATAAAAATAAAAAAGAAAACTATGAAAGCTGTAGTATAGGAAGCAGATTTGCTAAGGTCATTGGGACAGTGTATAAGTCTATGTTAATTTTGTTTCTTAACATTTTTTTAAATGTTACACTTATTGAAGACAATTTCATTTTTGTAACACTCATTGCCATATATGGAAGTAAAATTAAATTTCAATTTTGCCTATTGGTCTTTGCATTGGTCAACTGGTTTATTAATTCTAGTGGTTGTTCTATATAATTTTAATATAGAATTACATTATTGTGAAAAAGGCTAAATTATTTTTTCCATTCCAATCTGAATGTCTTTTATTTATTTCTATTTCTAGAACCTATAGTACCATGACAAATAGAAATGGCAGGAGTTGAGAGCTTTGCCTCACTCTTGATCTTAGAGTAACAGTTAGCTTAGGTTATTTTGAAGATGATCATCAGGTTGAAGAAGTTGCATCCTAGTTTTAGTTTATTGATTTTTTTTATCATGAATAAGTGTTGCATTTTATCAAATGTTTTTTCTTTATTTAAAACTGTAGAGAGCAGTTAAGAACATGGAAATATTTCTGCATAGAAGATATATTTAACCAAAAACTTCAAATATTTATATGTAAAGAGGTGAAGTTCCTTTTAAAATAGCAAATCCAAACAAATAATTGATATTAATAACTCAGATGACAGAATATGTGCTTATACCCACACAGTGATAGTATGAAATAATTATTTGAAAGGAGTGTGTTTGAAATATTGCAAACCAATGAAGACCACTTTTACTGGTCATTAGATGTTAATAACTTATCAAGAACAGACAATTGACACAATATGAAGATAGAAACTACTCAGTTTTGGAAAAAGGAGGTAAATGCAGATACAACAGTGAAGAAAGGGCAAAAGTCTTAATGCTCTTGGAAGACACACAATCATACTAGGTTTAGAGCAAAGCCAGAGAACTAAAAGGAAATTAGGTTGAAAGAGTTTTGAAAATGTGTGAACCTTGGCAGAGCAGAAATACTGAAAATTTAAAAAGTAGAATATTAAATAAGCAAAATGTAATAGGAGTAAAGATATAAACAAGAATAGTTTCTACTCTGTATCTAAATGCTTGGGTTCCCAAAGTGACTTGGTAGGTCAGGTGGTAGGGAGTGGGGAGGATTGAGGAGCCAGGACCAGGATGTGTACCTTGAACTATTTCTGCCTTCTGCCCAGGCATTGGCAGTACTTATCTATACTAGGGAAGGGCTAAGCAAGCAGAGGGTCATGAGGGTGGGTGCAAATCCCATTGAATGGACATTAGAAGCCCAAGATTTCCTAAGGTCCATAAATCACAGAGGCTGTCTGATGTTTAGCTAGACTCCAAGCCTCTACCTAGAGGCTAGCTGTGCTAAGGAGACAGTAAAGCTAGAACTCTGTTTCCAATTCAGAAACTAATGAGGTGAAATATCCTGGTAGCTAAGACCCCTGCTTTAGACTTAGAACTGAGTACTAATATTAAATAGAGTTTAGCAGCATGAGATGTGCATGAGTTACAGGGTTATTTGTTAATTCTCAGATTTGTTCACTCATGAAAGTTTAGTTTCTTTTTTTTATTGCAGATATATTCAGAAAAGAAAAATCAGCAATGAGATCACTTCTCAAAATCAAAGTCACATATTGGACAATGATTTAATTAGTCATTAATTCTGTTTCCAACCCCATCAGGTAAGATGAGAAAAAAACATTTCAGCATTCTTATTACACTTACATGCACATTAGGATGTATGGAGCTACTTAAAAATAAAGAACTAAAAGTAGTCATATGATGGTACAATGACTTTAGAATTTTTAGTTTATTTTTAGGAAATTTGAAAAGTAGCAGCATTATCTTATTTTCATTATGTTAATTCATACAGTTATGGCTTTATGGCAAGTGATGCTGAATTTCTATGTATAATAACAATACATATTTTTGTTTTTAAATACATTTGTTGGTATATATATGAAAAGGTATGAAAATTGTAAAAGGGGTAAGTTGCCTAGTGATGAATGTAGCAGCAATTTAAAGGAAATATGTCAAATGACCTAACTTTAGGAAGTAATATATTAATGTAAGAAAACAGTTTGTGGCAGTCTTAAGAATAAATATTAAATGATGTTGATAGAAACATGATTTAAAAAATTTTTATCTGGGTCCTAAAAAATAATGTGGGTTAAAATATGTATAAATATAAAAACTAACATACTCAATACTCTTTAATTAAAAATAAAACTTTTTAACATTTTTCTGTTTCAGCACAGAGAAGTCTGTTTCCTTTCTCAACCATAGGTGCAGGTGATTGACACATTTACACTCCTTTGTCCATGGCCTGCTATCTTCATTAGTTTGTCAAGCCTTCACATATTTTAGTTTCTCCTCTAAATCTTCAAAATTTACTAAGTCACTACCATTCCTAATAACACTCTATTCTCTATATCACCTTGTCTATAAATGTGTTCTTAAATAATCCTTTGATATATACTCATGTGAAATAGATAGCTTTATATCTAGTGTATGCTTGTCCTCTTATCTGTATAACTTACCAAAAAAAAAGCATATTTCTATTTATATCTAATTGAACTTGGGTAGCTTTTGGTCAAGCGGAGAAACACTTTTGAAAGTCTCCTTGTAGCAGTTTCTCTTTTAATTCTGCTAATTTCTAGAAAACATAGTGTCTGCATGCAAATTTATGTAAAAGGAAAAATATTTACTACGCAAATTTTAAAATGCTTTAATGTGCTTTAAAATGCTTTAAATGATTAAACCGATAACATAGAAACTAGTATAGGTAATAAATTTTCATTTTTTTCTTATAACTAATCTCTTAAATATATACATGTTCAATGTCTATTCCTTATTTAACAATTTGGCATAGATTTTGGAATTTTATAGTATAACATAAACAAGGGTTTTATTAACATCATTATTTCATATAAGAAAATTATTAGATGAATTAGTAAGATATAGTATGTAAATACTTTTTCTTAATAAGCCACTTGTTCTAGAACCTAGACTCTTCAGCATAGTTTATAAGCTTGCCTATTGCAATTTGGCCAAGTAATTTAATTGTTCCTTATCCAATGTTTAAACTGGAAAAAATTAATGTCTCAGTGTGCTATTCTACTGTCTAAAACTTAGGAGTAGCAATAATTCTCTTCGATGAAGTACAAAGAAGTAATAATAATGAATAACAATATGAACACAAGAATTAATTTAATGATAATTGCTAAAATTATGGAATACATGAGCATGTACTTACAATGTGCAATTACTGTGTTTATTTTTTATATACTTAGTGGTAGAGAATACAGTCAATAAAAGACTGAATCCTTTCTTAGTTTTATGTCATCCTTACACATATCTAAATGCTCTCCATTCATCTAATTCCTCTATTCTTTAATTATCTTTTAACTATCTAAGGATATTTAGTTTTAAAATTCATAGGTAGAAACATATTTTCATTATTTTTAAGTTATAAGTTATTTTCCCAGAATTACACAATCTCAAAGTTGATGTTCATCTGAGTCAAGTGATGAAGCTAAGAAAATTATAACTTGAAAATATTCCAGATAGAGAAATAACAATTATTTGAATATTTCCAATTATAATTGTACTTGTGCCTCACATTACAAATCCTATCCTTTATTTGTAAACTGGATGTGTTACTTTGAATAACCATTTCCCCAGGGTTTGCAAGGGATAAATATTTTAAGTAAGATATGCCAAAGAACAAATTTCACTAATATGTGTCCACAACATCACATGAACTAGGCATGACATCTACAATCTCTTCCACTACTACTACACACAAGAGCAACTGTAGGTGTATGTATGATTAAGAAGGATTGCAACAGAAGTAGTCTCTGACATCAACATAAATGAGAATGTGCAATATTTATCACAGAGGTGCCATTCCCTGAGAGATGGTATTTTCCTTATCAGAAAGTGATAGCTGCATATAATAAAAGTCTTCAAACACAAATTTTAAATCTGTCAAAAGTACTTAATCAAGATACTGGTACTATTAAACACATATTTAAACAAAACCATGGTTACTATATTCTAGATAATGCACATTTTGTGTAGATGACTCAAATAAAAATATGGAATTATATGAAAAACAAAATAACTGAAATTGATAAGTGAATATATGTATTTTATAACTATTGAAAGAACTAAATAGAGAATTGGTGATTAGAATTAAATGTCCAGATTGAAATATAAGACACAAGAAAATGTACAGTGCAAAGTGCATGGGCTATATCATACGTTAGGGAGAGGGCTAAAATTACAGGTAATTTATAACTGATACTGGTAAATGGATGGAGTTAGAAAATATCATGCTCAGTGATATAAACCAGACTCCAAAATACAAAGGCTGAATGTTTTATCTGATATGCAGATACTAATTCACTATAAGACGGAGGGATAGGGATGAATAGAGTTACTTTATATTAGGTAAAGGGGAGTAAAGGGAGGGGAAGGGGTAAGGGGGTAGGAATGATAGTAAAGTGAAACAGACATTATTACCTCAAGTACCTATATGACTGCATGATAGATGTGATCCTACAATATGTATAGTAAGAAAAATAAGAGATTACACTCCATTTATGTATGATCTATCAAAATGTATAAATGCATTCTACTGTCATATACAACAAATTAGAACAAGTTAAAAACTAAATTAAAATAAGGAAAAAAATAGGTAGAAAATTTAAACAATATTTTTAAAGATAAGGGCCAAAGCTGATAAAAATATGGAAAAAAAAGATTTTAAAAACTGTTAGAAGGTAAAAAAAATACACAAAGACATATCACATAAAATTGATAGGAGGGTTCAAAATAGACAAATCAATAAACATCATACACCCCATTAACAGAAGAGGGACAAAAGCCATATGATTATTTCAAGAGATTCAGAAAAGGCATTTAACTAAAATTCAACATTCTTTCCTGATTAAAAACTCTCACCAAATTACCTACAGAAGGAACAGAATGAAGGCCATATATGACAAGCCCAAGGCTAACATCATACACAATGATTTAAAGTTGAAAGTTCTTCCAATATAAGGAACAAGACAAAGATGCCCACTCTTGCCACTTTTATTCAGCATAGTACTAAAAGTTCTAGTCAGAGCAATTAAGCAAGAGAAAGAAATAAATGACACTCAAATCCGAAGGGAAGAAGTTACATTGTCTCAGTGTGTAAATGGCACAATTTTCAGTAAAGAAAAACATAAAGCCTCCACCAAAATTCAGCAAAGTGGTGGGAGACAAAGTCCACAAACAAAAATTCAGTATCATTTCTATATGCTAATAATGGACTAACTGAAAAATAAAAAATAAAACAGGAAAATGCTCATTACAACACTACAAAATTAGAGAAGAATAAATTTAACCAAGATGGTGAAAGATCTGTACAATGAAAACTACAAAGCATGGGTGAGATAAATGTAGAAGACATAAATAAATGGAAAGATTGCTGAGACTCGTGACTTGAAAAAGTTGTTGGGGATTTGACTCCAAAATCACTACAAACAAAAATAATTGTAGACAAATGGAATTCCATCAGTCTGAACAACTCCTGCACAGTAAAGGAAACAATCGCAGCGTGAACAGACAATCTATGAAATGGGACAAAATATTTGTAAGCGATATGTCTGATAAGAGGTTAATATTCAAACTGAATAATGAACACGAGCAACTCAATAACTAGAAAAAATGAATTAAAATGTGCAAAGGTCCTCAAATAGATGTTTTTCCCAAAGAACACAGGCACGTGGCCAACATACATATGAAAAGATATTCAACACTAATCATCAGGAAAATGCAGATTGAAATCTTGATAAAATGTCATTTCACACTTGTCAGAATGCCTATTCTCCAAAAGATATAATAACAAATATTGGGGAAGATATGAAAGAGAAAGAGTACCCTTGCATGTTGCTGGTGGGAGTGAAAATTAGAACAGTGATTATGGTAAACAATGGGGAGTTTCCTCAAAAAAAATAAATAAATAAAACTGGAACTACCACGTGATCCATCAATCCTACTAGAGGATACATCTTCAAATAATATCAATCAGCATGTAGAAGAGACATCTGCACTCATGAGCACTGAAGCATTACTCCATAATAGTTAATGCCTGGGAGTGGAGAGATGAGGGAAATATTGGTAAAAGATATAAAATTTTACTAGACGGGGTCCTGTGGGTTGGCACACACCTGTAATTCCAGTGACTCAGGAGGCTGAGGCAGCAGGATTGAGAGTTCAAAGCCAACCTCAGCAAAACCAAGGTGCTAAGCAACTCAGTGAGACCCTATCTCTAAATAAAATACAAAATAGGGCTGGGGATGTGGCTCAGTGGTCAAGTGCTCGGGAGTTCAATCCCTAGTAGCCATCACCCACAAAAAAAAAAAATTTACTAGACAGGGGAAATAATGTCAAGAGATCTATTGTACAAAAGGGTGATTATAGTCAATAATAGTATTTTATATGTTTGAAAATTGGTAAAAGAGTAGTTTAAGTGTTCTGATCACAAAAAATGAGACATGTTAATTAGCTTATTTTAGCCACTTCACAGTGTACATGTAAAGTATGTATACCATAAGTATGTGCAATTTCTATTTTTTAATTTAAAGTAAATAAAATAAATTATTCAAGGTGTTAAAAACATACAAACCAAACAACAAAAAAAGCAGATTGTTTTGAATACAATACAGAAAAAGGGAGCACATTAGCTCTATATTAACAACAACAACAATAGCTGACTTTTCAAAAAGGAGTAGAATTGTATTTGAAAAATGCTGGATAAAAAAATACCCATCTACAATTCTATACCCAGCAAAAAATGTTCTTAATATTCAAGGCGAAAATAAAACTATTTCCAGAGAAACAAGTTATTGATTATTTGTCCATTTTTCCTGGCCCAGTTAAAGTTTGCTAAATATTAATAATTACAGATAAAAAACAGGGTACATATTTTTGCTGGATAAAAATACGTAAAGAGTAATTTATTGGAAAATGGAAATAGCAAATGCTCTAGATTTTGTCTGTACAGAATAGTACTGGTGGCCAGCAGGGAGAAAATGTGCCGTGGTAGAATCTTCTTTCTTTAAACCTTTGAGTCAGAAGTAAATTTTCTTTTTTTCTCTGCCCAGATAGGTCAAAACAGCCTCTGACTGGATGTGGTAGTAAAAGGTATTTTTGTTGTTGTTGTTTTCTTCCCCAGTTCTCTACCCTGGGTTGCCTTTTACAACTCTACCTCCACCCTTATGCACCGCTTCACTAGCTATCTTAAACCATGGAAAGGGTCAGAGTAAAAACATATGGAAAAATAATAAAGGTAAAGGTCTCTGAGGGATGAACTTGGCAGAAGTTCTACTCTGACTCTCCCTTCTCCTGGGCTCTTTCATGAATTCTCTAGAGATTCTCTGATTTTCTTTCTTGAAGACTCCTTCTACAGAAGGACTAAAACTCCTTTCTCATTCCCTAGAATTTCTGTTCCAATTCTCTTCTAGTCCCTCAATGTAGTCCTTTGATATATAATCCAAAATAACTTAAAACTATTGTTCTTTTTCATGTGGGCCAAGAGGTTTATGCTTGTATTTGTTGTTCCCACAGATTTAGAAAACACAGTTCTTTACAGTCATAGTGGCAGTCTTCTATCCCACAACATAAGATTTAATCTCTTGTTTCTGGATTTCTTAGACAGGATTCATACCCTAGTCTAGTTTCCATAAATGCAGGGTAGGATACTTCCTGTAAGCAGCACATCCCAATTCCTGGGTGAGAGTTTCTCAGAAACCATCTTACTTAAAAACCCTCTTCCTCCCATAAATGTTCTCTTTCTCTATACTTTGACCCATTTTCAGTCCTTCATATCCTTCAGGTTTCAAGAGTTCTGAAATTCCTATGCAAATCATTATGTATATTTCTTTTCTACTTCGTTTGGAGTTTAACTGTCTTTTTCTTGGCACCTATCAATTTTATGTACTTTTAATCCATTGGTTCTCTGTATTTTTGAATGACTGGATGAATAATTATTTTAATTTTGATGCAAGAATTTCTAAACACTTTCTATATTAAACATAGATCATTTAGTATTTTTAACATTTGACAGCATGCAATTGTAATTGAATTTAAGTATGGGAAGACATTCATCTGAAATTTCAGAAAGAGAGAATTATGGCTTTTAATTTTACTTATGCCAAAAATAAACAACACTCTTTGTTAAGAATAAGAGTCTAGGAAGAGTCAGAAAGTCCTGAAAAATTATAAATCCATGTCCTATCAGTAATAATAGAAAATTTGTTAGAGAATCTATACTTGAGGAAACAAAGAAAAAAGGAGTTTGGCGAAGTTGGATAGTCAAGACATATATCCCAACTTGTGATGCTCATCCAAAATGAAGCTATTTTGAGTTTTGTCGATCATTATAGTCAAGTAATTGTGACATAGTCTTTCCAGTAAAGAGCAACTTTAAGTATAGTAAACCCATTTTACACATCAGTGCATTAAAGAGTATACCTCTATAAAATATGATTGTCATGGTTGTCATCATATCAGAGGAAAAAAATGGGAGAAAGCTATAAAGGAAAGTTTACTGAGCATATCACAAGGGTGGAGGAAGGGGTACATGTTTCTTCACACTGAGACAATATCCATAGTGACATACCCAGGGCATACCTTGTGACCATTTCATGAATTTGCTTTATGCAATTCTTTTTACACCCACTAATTTGAAGGAAATATTTTATATTTATCAATATAGATTTTTATTTGAGAAACAAATGGGGCTCACAAGAAGTCCTTGCAGTTCTGATGTGTCTATATTCACTGACATTCATCACTCTTAAGAGAGATTTCTACTATTTCTTACAATATGGGGATTCTTGAATGGCTGGTGAAATAATGGTTTATACATTTAGTGCTGCTCTTAAAAGCTAGAAATTGAATGTCCCTACAGTATATACTCACTGAAGTTTGTATTTTTAGATTACAATTCCCATCTCTTCTAAATCCCCCAACCCCTGCCCAACATTTATCTGGAGAAATGAGAGGTATCTAAAACCTTTGGCATTCAGAAGATTCCCCTGTAATTTTCAGGTTGCATGTGTTGTCTTCAGTATGCATTATGAATTTTTTTCAAATGAGAAAGGATAGCTTGCATAATGAGGCAAAGCTTTTAAACAAGATTGTCTTGTGTACAAGGCATTCTAATTTTTTTTTGAAAGCTTAGCTCTGTTCTTAGTTACACAAAAAGGAAGATTTAGAACAACGTAAACCAATAATAGTTATTCAATCTAAGCTGTAAGGGTAACTTACTATGGGCACTGGAGGTTGAGATGGGATATTGTATTTGCATATACAGTATGTGGAAAACTATTCTACCATTTTATGGAGAAGCAATCATATTTAGTTTAATGTCTTTTAAGTCCCATAAAATGATATTAGGAAATTTTGCTATTTGGATGGTGAGCAATCAAAGCTGTGGTGTTAACTCATCATAACACTACTAGTTTGACTCTTCAGGCCTCATTAAATTAGGGATATAAATATGCCAGATCAACCAGATGAAATTGGAATGCTTCTATTTCGGGGTTTAGAGTAGGCTGAATGAATTTGGAACCTTTTATATTTGTGGTTAGGTACTGCGCTCACCTACCTTGTTATTACATGGCCATTTCAACAGGAATCAAGATTAATGAACATCATTAATTCTCAATTTTAGACTATGGCTCTCCTGAGGATCCTGTAAAACAGATAGGCCCCAAATCATTTCCTTCCCCTATTTTCTCATCTCTCTTTTCTAGTGTACCTAACACAAGTCCAAAAGTGTCTTGCTGTTGTCCTACCCAATAGCACTCCAGGGCTAACCTGTGACAGCATTGTGGGGAGCTTCAGAATAATAGAGGGGTCATAACAGGTGAAATCAACCAAGTCTTATCGTTTGCCAATTGAATATCTGGAGTTTAGAAGTCCTGTCTCAGTCACTTCTCTTGGAACTTGCTAATTGATCCTCCATATGAGAAATAGGGATCTACAATAGAGTTCAGAATATTTAAATCATATAGAGATTAGAAACAAATTGTCTTTTATAATTAACAGATCTTAAAAATACTTAAATACTGTGGAGAATAATCATAAAAATAGGCAATATTTCTACTGTATTCTGAGATCTATATCTTATTTTCCTTTTAAACTTTCTGGATTTACCATAACAAGGGAAAATAAAAATCATCTTGAAACTATACTTCTTTCTTTTTTACAAAAAAAATCTATATATCTAATGACCACACAGCTTACACGTGATTCTCACATATGTATAACTATGAACATTACAACTCTCTTATTGCTGTTGGCACCGGAGGAACAATTTGAAGGAGAGAACTAAATACTGAAAAGCAAATTCTTATTCATTGCTGAGAATGTGGTAGGGTTCCTTGTGAATTCAGAGTCCAAAATTGAAATCTAGACAACATAAAAACTAGTAAATTTATAGTTCTAATGTAATCTTTAATGATTATTTTAAAGAAAATATAAATTTTATCAGTTTTAAGTTAAAAAATGTTAACTATATTAACATATTTTCTAGTCCAGAAATATAGTACATATCATATTTGTATGATTTAAATAATATATTCTGAGTTCTAAATAGTAAACTCATAAATGACCATGTATGGATTACTAACCTGCTAGAATCCATTCAACAAATGGATATGATATTCCTAATTAATCTAAGTTGCTTTTAAACCATAAAACATTTCAATTATCTGTTAGTCCATTATCAAGTAACATGTAAAAGATATTGACTAACAGCTTTGAATAATTGTTATTAAATGTAATTAATTTTTTTTAATATGTCCGATTTCCTACAAATATTTTGAGCTTGTTTCAAGGTAACATAATTAAGAAAAAGAGATACTGAATGAAAAAAATAATTTGCTGTGTAGAAAACAAACAATCATTATGATTTATGAATAAAAAGTTGGTTTAATTCAGTAAAAATTTTGGTAATTCTTGAATAGTTCAAAATTGTGATATAAATTTCTCAGAGTTCAAAATTCATCCTTTGGCTTCTATGATTCAGGTTGGTATTATCTGACAAATTGCTGCTTTACATTTTAAACTAAAATTAATTCAAAGTTACATGTAATTATTGAGAAATAAAACAGACAATTATGCCACTTTAACTTAATATCAGAGTGGAACTTTTGCTGAATTATTTCTTTTACAGATAAGAATAACACATATTAAAGAATATTGTCACCTCATTCTTTAGGGTATAGGGAGTTCAAAATCATACATTGGTAGAAAATAAATCTCACCCTTATTTGCTTACTAGGAACATTGTCAGAAGACTCTTTTCACAGCTCAGAGCCATTATGTCCTGGAATGTCAATTGAAAGTTGTTTGCTTGGTTTCCAGTAGAGAGTTAGTTATTGTGTATCTGTCTGCACTATTCTCATCGTGAGTGACAATCACAGACTATTCTGCTGAATACCACCCCTGTCATTGTTGGCGTTTGCTATTTGACGATTTTGTCTTTTTTCACTTCACTCTTAGAAGTAGATAGAAAAATCGGGTAATTCATCAGAAGAAATACAAAGTTAACTCAGCTTTCAAAACCCTGCCTGCTGTCATTTTCTATAGTTAAGACTTTTACCTGAAGCACTGAATGTCTCACCCTGACATCAGACTGCAGTAATTAATCATTAAATAGCAATTGAGGCAGTGGACCCCAGAAAATATCTCCATACACTACCATATGCTGGAGCCAGCTGCAAGCGAGTACTTAGAGAGAAGCAGCACAGAGGAGAACAGAGCCTGACAGTTCCCTGCTGTGAAGTCCAAGTACAGCGTGCTTCTCACTAAGGGCCGAAAACAGAACGCTTGCTTGTGTTGACCTTCATTACCTGACACTGTTTAAAAGACAAAATGTCAGTGTTAATGTACTGGAAGTTTAAACATTTAATCACATTTTAATGAGGACACCAGCATTTTTTTTTCATGCTTTACATGAAAAAATAAAAACAGATCACTTTGGCAACATATCTGTTTACAATAAAGGGAATTTAAAACTGAACTACACGCATACACACAAACACACATACACACAAATACCAAACAAAACAGATTAATATATTCCTATTTTTAAAAAATATTAAGGAAAAGATAGAGGGAATACATGGATGTCGTCTTTGAATTTTTAAAGGATTACTGTGTAGAAGAGAAAGGGAATATATGATCTGATTCTGCCTGGGGAGTTAATGGAGCTCATGAGTAGAAGTTACTAATACACATATTTGAATTCAATTGAAGATAGAATTTATTAACAATTAGGACTAATAACTTCCTTCATCATGAGCAGTGAGCTTCCCACATATAGGGACTCAAATTTTATAGAAATGTGGTGATATCATAACAGGAATTCTTTGGGTGGGATGTTAGGTAATGCATTTCTATCAAGAGTATTAAATTCAAATTTACAGACAATCTTTACCAATTACTACTTAAACAACTATCCTTCATTCCACGTTATTGATTTAATAATTTAAAATGCATACAAATTAAAAATATCAACCATTTCTTTTTTTCAAATGTAGAAGATAGCTCATGCTAGTAATAGAGATTTTATTTTTACTGGAATAAAAACTAAAGGTTTGCTAGACTGGCATCTGATATATTTTATATGTGTTCTCTTCTAACATGTATATAACATATTCATGGATTTTCTTTGAACACAATCCATCAGAATTCATTGCCAACTTTACAGTTACTTGAGAAGACTTTCTAATTAGGGTTTTTAATGTAACGTTTAATCATTTTTAAAACATAATTACTAATCTTAAGTTAGAGTTTTACAAAACAATTATATGATTCAAAATTTTGGTCTTCATTGTCATTTTATAAGGATAAGAAATATTTGCAATAAGTACCAAATAATAATAATAAAGGATTTTAATACATTAAATTATAAATATCCCAGGTTTGCTTTATAGTAGTTTTATCAAGAAGCTCTTGATTTGCTTTTTCTTTACTTGATGCTAATATCAAAAATTTTGATAGAATGATAAATATATAAATTAGTATGTTTGTAACTCTCTACATAAGTGGCTACATTTCCTTCAAGGATGAAACTATGTGACATTTAGTGATGCTTTTAATCCAACTATGTACATAGTTGTATTTGAGTGTCTGGTTCCTTCAAGCAAGAATTGAAGGACTTAATGTGAAGGACTTATGTGAAGTTATCTTTTGATTCACTGAAATTTGGTAGTTGTACTTTCTTCTATAATGGTTCACCAATGGAAACCATCTGATCAGATGTGTGAATACAACATTTTGCCAAATAGAGGTTCTAATCATGATAACCTTTAATACGTTTCTTTCCTTTTTTCTTTGGAATTCAAGTACATTAATTTCTTATGCAGAATTTTAGGTCTCTATTCTCTTTAAGATGCTATTGCTCTTTGCTCCTGTTTCTGATTTTTAAAATAACAGCTGCTGATTTAGACTGCAGTTAGTGTGGCAGCTACTGATATCTATCTTTAGTTGATAGCTTCTATGCCTTTCCTTGTGAACAGATGTGTGGCTGCTGATATCAATCTTTAGCTTATAGTTTCTATGCCTTTCTTGGTGGACAGATGTCTCCATTTTCCTTGTAATTTCCCTCCAAAATTCTATGTTAATGACCAACACCACTAAACAAAGGAATAAAAGGCTATTTCTCAAGTCTAGATTTCCTAGTGCGTAATAGTCTTTAAATATTTCTTAGATTGACCCAAACTTATATTTCATTTTTATGCATCTAATATTAGGCTACTTTTTCTCATATACCTCTAAAATATGAATATTTTTGACATAAAGCGTAGAGATAAAAGTCTCCTAAATTAATGGTAAAGACTGATCTGTGTTTTTATAAAGAATTAATGCCTCTGTGGAGATTAAGGATAGTATAATTACCTGATTTAGGGCTGACACATCTGTTTTGCTTAAACATTCTAAACAAAATTTTCTTTAAGTTAGAGTTGTCAGTAGCAACAACTCTCTTTTAAATATTATTCTTGTTTTTGAATAACATACAGTTAAAAGTATTTGTAGATACAGAGTTTAAAAAAAAAGAAATCTTTTAGTTATCTTCTTTTAGAAAATCTTTTAGGATTTTGCATAATCCTGGGCAAATTTGGAAGATCATATATTAGTGTTATGAATGAGGCAATATAAGAGGCAAAAATCACAAAATTGGCATCTTGTTCCTATGTCAGTTTCTTTGGCAACTATTGAAATGTGTACCACTTGGTAGAAAATATAGTTTTTACATACATAGAAAATGAACCTTTTACACACATGGCTTAAAGTAATCTTAACATGCCCTTAATGGATACTCACAAACTTAAGTCCTTTGTGTGACATAAATGCAAATAAATATAAATTATAGAACTGAAAAATTCAAATGAAAATAACTGAAGCTACTTAAAAGGTACTGTATATCTAACTTAATTTCATGTGAAGAACCGTTTCTTGGAAAACATTGTACATCTTTCACAGTATAAACGTGAAGCAATCAAAATCGCTTTTAATTAAAACTCTTTCTCAGATCACTAAGGAATACTGAGAGAATGCCAAACTATATTAATGTACTCCATTATGACTTTGACTGTATTTTACAACTTGAAAAATTTTCATTTTTATGGTGCCATCAGCCTGCTACTTAATAGAAAATGTTTTATTGACATTTATGTTCTTTACCTAATGATGTGTATTTAAATGATGGCTGCCATCTTCATTAGAAGCTACTGTTGAAAGAGTAATAAGAGGGAGAATAGGGAAACCTGGTCTCATTCAATGTGCAAACTGAGAATATAACCTTGAAACACTTCACCAATTTAGCCATAGGGTTTAATTAAAAATGCTAAACAGTTCCAACATTGTATGATTATTTTATTGTGATGGTTTAGGTTTACTGATACATGAAATATATATGTGTGTGTGTTTTCTTTAATATTTGTTTGCAAAACTAATATATTAATTATTTAATTTAAATATTTAAAAATTTTAACCTGTTAATGCTATCAGTAATTTTCAAATATTATCAGACTTGGTACAGTAGAAGGTATCACAAAGACAATTTGCCATATCGTATTTGTATTGATAAGTATATGCCAGAGAAAGTCATTTATACTTAGAACAAATGCTCACAAGAATCCTATTCCTTCCAATAATTTGAATTGTAAGTTAAATTCAGCTTTGATTTAATTAATTTTTATTAACATCAAAAAAGTTAGTAAATAGTTCACTACAATCACCATTTGTTCTTTATCACCTTACAATTGGTGATTTTGATTCTTAAATATATATTCAACACCAAGTTCATAAATAAAAATTGGTCAATGAAGATTGTATGATCTAAAACACACAATCTGAAAAATAAATGTAGTAAAACTAAAAATATTACATTCAACTTTTACTTCTATAGCAGGCAATGTACTATAATTTAATGTATTTTTCTAGTGAAGTATTGACTAGAAACCAAAAATATTTACCTCTAACACTTACCATTCATATACTCTATTTTGTTTTACTAAGGAAATTTGCTTTCCCAAAACAATATCTGTTTAGAGTTTCTATCTTTTCTTCAAAATAATTATAGTTTAACATTCTTTTCTAGACTATGTATTTACCTTGTTCAAAATGTTATTATTGTTGCACTAATACACCATTTTTTTTTTTTTTTTCTTTTCTAGTACTGGGGATTGAAACCAACAGTACTCCATCACTGAGCTACATCCTTAGCTCTTTTTATTTTTTTTTAATTTTTATTTTATTTTTTTCTCTCTTTTTTAAATTGTAATTTGTTATACATGACAGTAGAATGCATCTTGACACATCATACGTACGTGGAGTGTAACTTCTCCTTCTTCTGGTTGTACGTGATGTAGAACCACACCAGTTGTGAAATCATATACGCACATAAAGTAATAATGTCTGATTCATTCTCCTCTCCTCCTTCCACCTATACCCCCTCACCTCCCTTCACTCCCGTCTGTCTAATCTATTCTTCCATAGTCACCCGCCCCTTATTGTGATTTAGCATCTGTATATCAGAGAAAACATTAGGGCTAGGATTGGCTTATTTTGGGGGATTTATTTATTTTACTTAGCATGATATTCTCCAGCTGCATCCATTTACCAGCAAATGTCATCATTTCATTCTTTTTAAAGCTGAGTGATATTCCATTGCATATGTGTACTACATTTTCTATATCTATTCATCTGTTGAAGGGCACATAAGTTGGTTCCATAGTTTAGCTATTGTGAAATGAGCTGCTATAAACATTAATGATTTTAAGTTAGTTGGGTATAAACCGAGGGGTGAAGTTGCTGAGTCAAATGGTGGTTCCATCCCAAGTTTTCTGAGGAATCTCCATACTGCTTTCCACAATGGTTGCACCAAATTGTAATCCCACCAGCAATGTATGAGTGTACCTTTTCCCCAAAAATCAACTTTTGTTGTTGCTTGTATTCTTGATAATTGTAGTTCTAACTGGAGTGAGATGCAATGTCAGTGTCATTTTGATTTGCATTTCTCTAATTGCTAGAGATGTTGAACATTTATTAATTTATTTGTTGGCTATTCATATTTCTTCTTCTGTGAAGTGTCTGTTCAGTTCCTTAGCCCACTATTGACTGGGTTATTTGTTTTTTTGGTGTTAAGGTTTTTAAGTACTTTATCTATCCTGGAGATGAATGCTCTATCTGAGGTGCATGTGGTAAAGATTTTCTCCCATTCTATAGGCTCCTTTGCTGAGAGGAAGATTTTTAGTTTGGATCCATCCCATTTCTTGATTCTTTATGTTACTTCTTGCACTTTAGGAGCCTTGTTAAGGAAGTCAGTTCCTAAGTTGACATGGTAAACATTTTGGTCTATTTTTTCTTCTATTAGGTGCAGGGCCTCTGTTCTAGTGCCTAAGTCTTTGATCCAATTTGAGTTGAATTTCATGCAGGGTGAAAGATAGGGGTTTAATTTCATTTTGGTACATATAGATTTCTAGTTTTCCCAACAAAATTTGTTGAAGAGAGTATCTTTTCTCCAATGTATGTTTTTGGTAGCTTTGTCTAGTATGAGATAACAGATCTGCTAGTTTACTTTTTATTTTGAGAAAGTTTCATCAAGTTGCTTAGGGCCATACTAAATTGCTAAGGCCTGTATCCAGCCTGTGATCCTCTTGCTTCTGACTCACACTTCACTGGATTACAGGCATGCACTATGGCACCACGTCTGATTTACTATTTCATATTCCTGTGGTAACCAACTTCTGAGATGGCACCAAATAATCCTTGTTTCTGTGTCATTTGCTTCCTTATTGAGTTATATTGTGTCTTCTGGGACTAAATGAATATAAATTATCATTTTTTACTTGCTAGGCCAGATTATAAAAGAAAATGCGACTTCTATGACACTTTCTTGAATTACTTGCTCTGGAAAAAAAATAAATGCCATGCCATGGAGACGCTCAAGCAGCCAAGTAGAGAGTTGAGTTGGAGAGAAACTGAATATTCCAGGTAATACCGTCTCCAACATTCTGGTTGGTGAGTGGATCCTGTCCGGCACTCTAGCCAACACATGACTGTGACCTCATGGGAGACACCACGTCAGATCTACCATATATTGCCACTCATAGTTTTCCAACTCACAGAAACCATGAGATAAAATAAATGAGTATTGCTATTTTTTAAGTCATTACATTTTGAGCTAGTTGTTAAAAAGTCATATATAACCAATAAAATTTCCTAGCCTTATAGTTAGGTTCTTGGATCTATGGGTTGTTATTATTTTTTTGAACTATGTATTGAAGATACATAATTCAATGCTTGCCGCAAAGTGAAAGCTTAACTAATGTGTGCTAAATTTAAATGAATAAATCTATAAGTGGTCCTATAGCTTATCCAAAAATGGCTTTAAAACAGTGAATATCTATTACTCGAGTATGGTCAGAAAGAATGATTCAACATTATCTTGGCCAAAAAAAAAATTCATTTTAGGCACTCATAGTATTAAATCATTTCATGCATTAGAGCAATTCAATCAGTTATTATGAGCAAAAAACTTAGCCAAAGAAAGCCTTATTCAGAATTAAATATTTCCTAAGAACTAGCTAAAATTCTTAGATGGGCAAGAAATGCAATTGTAATACTTACACTTCAATCTTTCCAGATTTGTATGTTTTTCTTATATTCTATGGCACAACAGTTTGGAATCTCAGCTTTCTACAAACATGAACAGAAACCAAAATGAATGAATAAAAACCATAAGGCAACCAAGACATGGATTAATTCTGCACAACTCTCTGTTCTTCTTTTGAATCAGAACCTCAGGAAATTAGATTGAGTAGTTAGTTCCATTTATTAACAATATTTCCTTTTCATTAGTGGTAGTTTTATACTTTCTAATCTTTTATTGAAAGATGTTACAAGAATTTGTTATAGGTAGAATGTTTCTGTATCATAAATATTTTTGAATACAAAATTTATTAGAATATCTTAATTTATTGTGACTCCAAAATTAAAGAATTTTTTAAGGTTTGGATGTAAACAAGATTTTTAAAAAAGGTGTGAAGCAGGACCAGGACTAGACCTATCACATGAACATTGGTATATGAATTTTTTGAAAATTCAATCAACTAACAGAAATAATTGGAATTTAATACCAGCACGCCTAACAAGTCTTACTTATATCAATTAGTTAAAACAAAAAGTATTCTCTAATATTTCTTGGGTCTCCATGAATCACTTTTGAACTCTTCCTAACATCTCACGTTGTAAAAGATTCTGATAATCTTTAAAGAGATCCTTAACTTCATCTGTCACTATCCTAATGCTCTAGCAAGAATAAGCCCAGATTAAACACAAGTCTTGCGTAATCAATGCTTAACATGAAACAACCTATTTGAGTCAACTTCACATAAATACACCATTGATTAGCAGATTTACTAATTACAGTTCCTCATTTTGAGCATGTCTGAGGCCTTTTTTGCAAATTAAATTTGGTCCATTTGATGCTATAATGTAATTGTTTCATGATCAATATAAATAGGAGTAAGGAAATAAAGTAATGGTTTCTGTGAAGGAGCAATTTGCTTAATGCTACACAGAAGGAAAGACCGGTGGGGCAATAATAAAAAACCCAAAAAACTCATCAATTAATTGAACTGACTTCAAGTAGATGCAGTCATGTTAAAGTGAAGAATGGAAATATGGATAAAAAGAATACTATGTAGAGCAAAGAATTAATTAGAGGTAAAAAATATAAAAAGACTTTTATAACACGATTCACTTGGAGACATTCCCTAACTCTCTAAAATTGGTTTTTCAGCCTTGCAGATTTCTAAGTGGTCCATTTCTTCCTTGTCTTTTCTCATTGATCACAAAAAATGACAAATTGAAATTTTTTTATAACTAAATAGAAAGACTATCTTAACTTTAATTATCTTTATAGTTTCCATGACAATGTACAAAATCACCACTTAGAAACTTGTTGAGTTAAAGAATTAACCCATATGTCTTTCTGAAACATTTTCTCAATCAAGTTCATTTTGATTATTAAAAAAAAAATAATCTTTGCATTTGTACTGACTTGTTCTTTGGAAGAGTTAAATATATTACTTAAGACTTTAATTTTCTAACTTGCCACTTTCATTTTTAGGAGATATTGCTCCCTATTTTCTTTGTAGAAGAGATAACTCAATCTAACATTTAATATCTTTCATGAGCTTTGTGAGAAAGTCACTACTTCTTACCTTTGATTAGTTAACCAGTGACTTTACAATTCAATGCTATTTATTTTATAATTATTGTGCATATTCATTTATTATTTAGTGTTTACCCATTACAATGTAAGGAATATGAAATGAGAAGCCTTATCCCAAAGAATACCACTATGCCAACCTTGCAGTAATCACTAATAAATATTTGTCCAATAAATAAAATCATTAGTACATAGGAAAGATGGAACAAACAATACATTTTTGGGTACAGTGATTTATGTTCAAATATTGATACTATCAATAATTTTTGTCTGGCATAATGCAGAATGTCTGACATTTATATCCTTGAAAAACTAATAATGAGAAATTCAACTCATATCAAAATCACAAAAATGGTTTCCAGACCTTGAGCCCAATTCTGGGTGGTCCCAGCTTGCAGACATGTCATGTTGGTACTATTCACAGCCTTAACTCTTTCTATTGGAAAACAAAGTAGAAATAACACATTAACTGTAGGCATAACTGAAGGGGTTGTCCCTGCTTTGTTTCTAAAGATCTAAGATAAAATCTTGCCTCAATTTTTATCTAATTTAATTTTTTAAATGGAGAACAGAGGACATAGAGGTATTCAAGAAGATAAGTGGAAGAACGGGGCTTAAGACTTGTGTGAGTCTAATGCTCTTTACACAATGGAACAGAACTTTTTCACTTAACACGGAAGATAAAGATATTTGGAAATATGAGAACTGAAAGGTCGCACCTTCACTTGAAAAGAGTACTTATCAATGAATCATAAGAAATGAAGATCAAATTAGTGATATGGCCTTTTCATATATTTAAGAGAAGATATCAAGAAGCAGATGATACTAATTACATAACAATAGGCAAGAAATCATTTAATGTAATGAAGCATAATATTTTAAAATAAAATAATTAGCATGAATTAAAGTATATATGTTAATTTACATGAAACTTGTATTAAGGAAATATATGTATATCTAATGTATATGTTTAATATGCTCTCATAGTGCCTGTTTAATATAACACATAAGGTATGAAAATTTCCCCACTTTACACACACTTTTGCAATACTGCATCACATTAGACTTAATGAAGGACATAGTTTTCCCTCAATCCAAACCTTCATATTACTGATGTCTGGTATTTTATAGAAAAGAACACCATAATTGATAATATATTTCAATGTATATAATATCTAAAAATTTATTATGCATCAAAAGAATACATGAACACATATATAAATATATATTAGTAAATAACCTGATAGTTTTTTTCAGAGATCTGAGTTTAAAATAATACTTAAAATAACTTAAGTACTTAAAACATCTCTGTTCAACATCTTGAGTAGTTCAAGAATAGAAACAATCTTTTTTCTCAATTTCAAAACTAGAATATAAAAATTTTTAAGTATTTAAAATTTGAATTAAATATAATTCATATTTATGTAACTTCAAAATAATATGAAATATCTAAGACACTTGAGGGTTCATAGAATGGCCCTCTGATCATATGCTTTTAGAGAAACTTGATGGATGTTGGGGAAGATACATCTGAGGGAGCAAGTTGCTTTCTCATAGTTTCACTAAGAAACAAACAGCAAGCTAAAGTTTTGCTTTGTTGTTTTGTTTTAGTTTTTCGTTTGTCTTTTAATGAGACAAAAGTCTACTGAAACACTTCCCGTGACTTCCAAACACATAACAGGGCAATAAACTAATAATTTACAGGAAATGAATGATGTAAGATGTTTTCTAGCAGAAACTTAACATTTGCTGGTTCTTCCCACACACGTTCCAGTCATTGAATTTTCAGAGACATGATTTTAACTTAAAAGAGCATACTAGTGAGAGTGGCATGTGGACATTTATGGGACAAAAAGTACTCACATATAGGAGTCCAGGAGAGAGGATTCTTGATCTGAATGCCTAATTTTAACCCTTTCTGCCTTTTTTCACCCTCAGCTCTTACAACTCCATGTACCCAGCACATGCCTGTAATCCCAGCAGCTGGGAAGGCTAAGGCAGGAGAATTACAAGTTCAAAGCCAGCCTCAGTAACTTAGTGAGACCATGTCTCAAAATAAAAAATAAAAAGGGATAAGGATGTGGCTCAGTGGTTAAGCACCCCTGGATTAAATCCCTGGTTAAAAAAGAAAGGTAGGAAAAAGGGAGGAAGGAAGGAAGGAAGGAAGGAAGGAAGGAAGGAAGGAAGGAAGGAAGGAAGGAAGGAAGGAAGGAAGAAGGGAGGGAGGGAGGGTGGGAAGGGGAAGTTGCCAAAGTTGGCATTGAAGTAAAAGACTGTCAATGGACATTTGAAGCAAAATACTCCATCATCAGTGCTGAGAAAGAGTGTTGGGTATGTGACTGGCTGGAGACCTCGTTTGAATGAAGGCATTCAGAAAAAGGAAGGAGAAAAGACAGGAAGGATAGGATAACTTAATTGAAATACAATTCATCTGAATAAGAACCTTTTAGGTGTTTCTGAAGTCTGAAGGTCAGGTACTAAAAGGCAGTTAACTGCCTAGTAATATACTTTCAGCACCTAAAGTTTGAAAGAGCTTTAAAAATTAAAATATTAGAATTTCTATTAGGTTTTGGCTCCTCTGGATGCAACATTGTTCCCAAACCAGATTACATGCATTACTTCTTTTTAAGCTGTAGACAAATGGCAAAATTATCCCAAATTATTCACTCAGGACATACTAAAAGTGGTCCTTCTTTGAAAAGAAAGACAATGAAGTTAATTTAGATATTTGAACTTCAGACACTTTAGAAACATCAAAAGTAAAATAAAATATAGACTGAATATAAAGGATTGAGCCCAGAAAAGGTTTTTAGATGGAGGGATAACCAACAGATTGATCAAGACTTGGGACAAAGAGAAGATCCCCCTTGCCGCCCCATGGCAAAAATGGCATAATTTTCACAAAATTGACATGTAGCATACAGAATATTTAATTGGTTCCTGGATTGCACACATGCGTGTGTGTTTGTTTGTGTGTGTGTGTTGATGTCATCCTTAACATTCTACCTAAACTTCTGTTCAGATCTTGAAAGAACTTTAGGGGAAAAGAGAGGAATGAAATAATAAATTTCATTAAAAAAGTGAAAAGAAGAAAGAGGCCAGGAATTCCAGGATTCAATACAGTAATACCCAGACACAATTTAGAGGCCAAATAAATTTGTAGGATCAATAATTATGAACATTTAAATTTTAAAAAAATCTTAGGGAAAATTTGACCTTGAATTTTACATAAACTTTAGGATTATATATCAGAGCTATCTTATTTTAACATTAAGAAAATTATAACTCAAAAAAAAAGATCATTTGGACCCTGTCTCTAAATAAAATACAAAGTGGCTCAGGGTTGAGTGCTCCTGAGTTCAATCCCTGGTACCAAACAAAACAAAATAACAAGAAAGATACTTTGGAGCATTTTATATATGTATTTTAAAAGAAGAAAAAGGCAATCTTTATAGAAGGGAAGGACTTCAAAAAGGTACAGAGACTGGAAGTGTGTACCACTTGGAAACCTGGGAAAAAGCTAGGTATGGTGAAAGCTTAGGTTTTGAGGTTCAAGTACAGTACTGGAACTGCAGAGAGTAACAAAAAAAGTTGCCAATCCGTCAATTGGAATTATTTTTCCACTAGTGGCAAGTGTAATCTGCTACTCTTTAAATTCTGGGAGAGATTCTCAGTGCTTAGAATAGTAACTAGTGTTGGTTGGCACACAGTGAATGCTTCTTTAATTAATATGTGGATGCATGGCTACATGGACAAACACACACACCCACAGGAATGTATCAGGACAGAGACAGAAATTAAATGCTTTCACTCTTGCTCTTTATTACTAAAGAAATTCTTAAAATGTTCAAAGGGTGCTGGCAAGGGGCAGGGAAGGCGGACACTTTGCAAGTAAGAGTAAGGAAAACCAACACATAGCTGATCATCTTACGCAGGACAATCATTTAAATATGTTTTAGTAGCCAACAATGCACTAACAATCTTCAGAGATATGTATATTGAAAGCAATAACTAAGCTATACACACTGACAATACTGAAAGGGTGACTGAATAAAATCCATATTCTAAAATGGCTGGTGCTGATTTGGGAATCAAGCTGCTGTCTATATTGAAGCAGAATTTGATTTTTCTCTTACCATGTCTGCCCTCTGCTGAAAACATAGGGTGCCAGTGGAGAATTAATCATATATTCTGATACATAGCATTAAAACTTTTATTTTTTAATTAAAATTCAAGTAGCTATAAGTGGATACAGCAGACAGTTGGACAGCCTATTTGGCAGAAGCTGTGTTTGAGAAAAAATTAAAGAGAGAGAAACAATTTCTCTACATGACTGCTTTGGATCTCTCTTCTCTCAGCCATTCTTGGTGCATAAAGTGAAACTTTACCCCAAATGCATACTATTTGGAAACAGAAAAAGCTTTTTTTGTTGAAGGGTACAATGGAAAATGCATAAATCAACCTTCTCAATTTGGATGACTTTGGTAATTTGCATTCATCTGTTTAAAGAGAGATGTCTTTGGAGACTTCCTATTTTTACATAAAAATTACACTCAGCATCTCTCAGCCTCTTTTGTTCACTAAAATTAGATTTGCTCACTTATACAATTCACAAGGCCTAATTTGTTCAGAGGGAAGTCACACACACTATTTACATCATGCCCTCCTCTCATTCACCTCCCTCAAAAAAAAAAAAAAAATTAAATAATAATATGGACTGCAGTCCCCCTCCCACAACACGGAATACATGCACTAGTGATTCATGGAGTGCACTCCTGTGGGCAAAAGGCCACCTCTCTATTACAACCAGAAAAGAAAAATTGGCAAAGAGTAAGGTTTGAATGCACCATGGGATTTTGTGAGAGTAATTACTCTGGCCTTCAATATTAATGAGCATTTAGAGGAACATCCATGAAGCAATCCACTGAACCTGTGACTTCAACAATTCCAGTCCTGTGGCTTTGCCATTAATGGAGTCCTAACTCTAAAGTGATGCTGAAAAGCTGAGAGGCTGTTCTGCTCATCATGGCTGGAGTGAAGTGTTCTTCCCATTGGATGTGTAACAACACTTTAATTTGGAAAACTATTAGCAGGGCAGCTGAAGAAAGAAGTGTGGCACATTACAACAGAAAGAAAGCATATCACAAAACAATGGGAAAAAAAGCACGTAAACATTTAATGAGTACTTTTAGGATGGCATATATTTTTTATTTTAATTTTTGTTTATTTATTGGTGCATTATAATTACACATGATAGTGGGATTTGTTGTCACATATTTATACATGCATGTAACTGTGCTTTTTTAAGCCTTTAAAATGGACTAAGTGGTAAAATAAGTATTTTGTTTACACTGGGCTTTGTCCATCTCAAAGTGTGTAAGTCTGTGCAAAACAGATCTTACAGCCATCAACTTTTTCATTATTATCTGTTGTTTTCAGGGATAATAGTATGTATTGCATTATATTCTTGAGGGTACCATTATCAAATCAGCAGGGCTAGTTTCATGGACGTGTGACCTCTGCAATCACAAAGGATCCTGTACTTAACAGGAGCGATCACTGGTTTAATGATCTGTGATTGCTGTCTTGAAATTCTTGATAATTTTTAACAGAAGTTCCCTATTTTAATTTTTCACTGGATCCCACAAATTATCTATCTCATCTTGCAAATTAACAATTCATCTGACCCAGTGATTGCCATATGTTAATTGTTCAGTAAGTATTAGTCTCCTCTTTATCTTCCTTTTTCACCTCTTAACATACAAGATACATGGGAGTCCAGGTGTCTACATGCTTCACATTCTTGGGCTCTAGACAGAAGTTCATTGCATTTCCTCTTCCTGGTTGCAGTTGTTCTCTGTCATTGTGGTTATATTTCAGTACTGGCCACCCACAAACACCTCCTATAATTTAGCCTTAGAAAATAATCACTTGGTTCTTACTAGTAGTGAGAGACTTGTTCTGATTACTAGATTGAAACATAAAGTTGAGGAAATAGTAATGGTGCATTGAAATATAGGTTGGTTTTGGTGTTTAGCTCAAATCTATTTGGTTTTGACTATTTGATAATGGTACCATCATCCTGAGCTTCAGACAAATCCAATTTAAGTTTTGTCCCTGGGTTTGGTTATATTGGGAAATTTGTACAATGGTATCATATAATGTAAGGTCGTTTTTGACTGGCTTCTTTCACTTAGCTTAATAATTTCAGGGTGTTTTCACGAGACATGTATCAGTACTTTATTTTTTTTTTATTGCATAATACTATTCTATTGCATAGGTACACCACATTATGTTTATCCTCCCGTTGGCTGATAAACATATGGCTTCTTTCACATTTTGCTATTATTAATAATGATGCTATGAACATTTCTCTACACATTTTTTAATGGACATATGTTTTTATTTCTCTTGAGTATATGCTTAGTAATGGAATTGTTGAGTTTAAACTTTCAAAGAAATCGTTTTCTAAAATTTCTACATATTTTCTATTTTCTCTATCACCGTATTAAGAGTTCTGTCACCACCTTATAATCACCAAGTCTTGGAATGAGCTCTTCTTTAAAAGTTTTGTAGAACTCGGCTGAGAACCCATCCGGTCCCGGACTTTTCTTTGTTGGTAGGCTTTTGATGACTTCTTCTATTTCATTACCTGAAATTGATCTATTTAAGTTGTGTATGTCCTCCTGGTTCAGTTTAGGTAATTCATATGTCTCTAGAAACCTGTTAGTGTCTTCAAGATTTTCTGTTTTGTGGTATAGATTTTCAAAATAGCTTCTAATTATGTTTTGTATTTCATTCATGTCTGTAGAGATATTTCCTTGTTCATTCCGAATTTTAGTAATTTGAGTTCTCTCTCTCCTCTTCTTTGTTAGTGTGGCTAAGGGTTTATCAATTTTGTTTATTTTTTCAAAGAACCAACTATTTATTGTGTCAATTTTTTTGATTGTTTCTTTTGTTTCAATTTTATTGATTTCAGCTCTGATTTTAACTATTTCCTGTTTTCTACTACTTTTGGTGTTGCTCTGTTCTTCTTTTTCTAGGGCTTTGAGCTGTAGTGTTTAGTCCTTTATTTGTTGATTTTTTCTTCTTTTGTTGAATGCGCTCCATGAAATAAATCTTCCTCTAGGTACTGCTTTCTTAGTGTCCCAGAGATTTTGATATGATGCATCTTTGTTCTTGTTTACTTCTAAGAATTTTTTAATTTCCCTCCTGATGTCTTCTGTTATTCATTCATCATGTAATAGTGTATTATTTAATCTCCAGGTGTTGGAGTAGTACTAGACAAAGGTGCCAAAAACATGCAATGGAGAAAAGATAGCCTCTTCAACAAATGGTGCTGGGAAAACTGGAAATCCATATGCAACAGAATGAAACTAAACCCCTATCTCTCACCCTGCACAAACTCAACTCAAAATGGATCAAGGACCTTGGAATCAGACCAGAGACCCTTCAACTTAAGGAAGAAAAAGTAGGTCCAAATCTTCAACATGTTGGCCTAGGATCAAACTTCCTTAATAGAACTCCCATAGCACAAGAAATAAAAGCAAGAATCAATAACTGGAATAGATTCAAACTAAAAAGTTTTCTCTCAGCAAAGGAAACTATCAGCAATGTAAAGAGAGAGCCTACAGAGTGGGAGAAAATCTTTGTGACTCATACTTCAGAAAGAGCACTAATTTCCAGAATATATAAAGAACTCAAAAAACTCTACACCAAGAATACAAATAACCCAGTCAACACATGGCCTAAGGAAATGAACAGACACTTCACAGAAGATCTACAAGCAATCAACAGATATATGAAAAAATGTTCAACATCTCTAGTAATAAGAGAAATGCAAATCAAAACTACCCTAAGATTCCACCTCACCCAAATTAGAAGGGTGATTATTAAGAATATAAGCAACAATAGGAGTTGGAAAGGATGTGTGGAAAAAGGTACACTCATACATTGCTGGTGGGACTGCAAATTAGTGCAGGCACTCTGGAAAGCAGTATGGAGATTCCTCAGAAAGCTTGGAATGGAACCACCATTTGACTTAGCTATCCCACTCTTTGGCCTATACCCAAAGGACTTAAAATCAGCATACTACAGTGATGCAGCCACATCAATGTTCATTGCTGCTCAATTCACAATAGCCAGATTGTGGAACAAACCTAGATGCCCTTCAATTGATGAATGGATAAAGAAACTGTGGTATGTATATTCAATGGAATATTACTCAGCCATAAAGAATAATAAAATCATGGCATTTGCAGGCAAATGGATGAAATTAGAGAATATTATGCTAAATGAGATAAACCAATCTCAAAAAACCAATCGTGCTGATAAGCGGATGATGACACATAATGGGGATGTGAGGGGGCAAGAATGGAGGAAGGAGGGACTGTATAGAGGGAAAAGATGGGTGGGAGGGGTGGAGGAGAAGGGAAAAAATAACAGAATGAATCAAACACCATTACCCTATGTAAATGTATGATTACACAAATGGTATGCCGTTATTTCATGTACAGAGAAACAACATGTATCCCATTTGTTTACAATAAAAATAAATTTAAAAAAAGAACAAATGTAAATCATTAGCCTAACTTTATACCCTAATGAACTGAGAAAATAGAGCAATAAGAACTCAAAAATAAATACAAGGAAAGACATTGTAAAGATTTGAGTGGAAAATAATGATATAGAAAAAACAAATGAATATTGACTATGAATAAAATATTAATAGGTTCTTGAAAGAATAAAAGTTTTGACTAATCTTTAGTTAATTGATAAAAAAAGAGAAAAGTATAAATTTGACAAATAAGGAATAAAAGAGGAAAATTGCTAGCAATCTTACAGAAATATAAAAGGTAGAAAAGGCAAACTCTCAACAATCATATATATATGCATATATATACAATTATAGATATACTACATATAATTATATATAATAATATATGTGAGATACTATTACAAATAATCATATACTATATATAATTATATATAATATATAATATATAATTACACATAATTGTATAAATGGATATAATATATATTATATACTATATATTATGTTATGCATTATATACAGTATACTATATTATATATTATATAATTGATATATAGTATATGATGTAATTGTATATAATTGCACACCTTATATGTATTATATAAAATAGCATATGTATGCTCTTTATATGTATACACACCATGCATATATAATATATATAAACAATATAGTTATAATTTTTATTGTGGTACTGGTGATTGAACTCATAGCCTTGTACATGCAAGGCAAGCACTCTATCACTGAACTGCACTCTACCAATACTCCTGCCCTTGACAAATCATATATCTTAGATGACAGGTACAAATTCCAAGAAAGCACATTATTTAAACTCATTCAAGAAGAAATAGAAATTCAAAAAAACATATGAAAAAGTAAAGAAATGCCTTTAGTAATAAGAAGATCCTTCAATATGAAAATTTAAAACCTATATGGCTTCATTGGTGAATTCTCCCAGATAGAAAAGGAAAAATTGAAAGCAAGTATTCATTAACTTTTCCAAGAAATAGAAGTTTGGGTAACCTTCACATTTGATAGTTTAAATATAGTATTCTGATTCTAAAACCTGACAAAGAAATCACAAGAAAACTATAGACCAGTATTCTTTGACATAAAAATATTCAACAAAATAATAGCAAACTAAACACAGCAACACATACATCTGGACCTAATAGGATTGATTTTAGAAATTCAAGACTGGTTTAACTTCTAAACATTAATTAATATACTATGCTGTATCAATTTAATAAAGGACAGCATCCATATAGTATTCTCTGTAGAAGCAGTAAAATCATCCAGTGAAATTCATCATTCCCTCTTAATAAAAAACAATCAACAAAACTTGCATAGGAGGAAACTCAAGTTTCTTTCCAGGATCTGTTTCTAGAATATGTTTTTGACCATATAACATGCTTTCTACGATTTTAATCCTTTTAAATGTTTAAGGTTCTTTTGATTGCCTAGCATATATATTGGAAAATTTTACATATATATCTGAAAAATAACATGTATTCTTCTTTTGGGTAGATTTTTTTTATAATGGAATGGGTAGATGGCTTATAATGGAATTCTTGTTCAAGTATTCCATTCCATTTCTGATTGATGACATAGTTGTTCTATCCTTTATCGAAAGAAATTAATAATAAATACTCTCAACAATGTATATTTTAATGGTTAATTTGAATTATCAAGTTGATCTAATTAAGAGATGCCAAAGATTAAGAGGTCTCTGGGTGTGTCAAAGAGGGTGTATCTAGGAATGATGACATGTGGGATAGTGAAATGTAGTGAAGACCCTTTCTAGGCATGGGCAACACTGAACAAAGGTCGGAGGCCTGGATGGAATAAAAGCTGGACGAACAAGGAAGTAGCAGCAGATGCAAGCTCTATTCTTCTTAAACAGGTTCTTGATAGATGCTGCCAATAGCCTGAGGATATAGACATTGCTCCTTCACTGTTCCAAAGTGGACTCTGCCAGTGATTCTCCAGGGAGTTTCCAGAAGCCTTTGGTCTCAGACCAAGGTAACATCATTGATTCTGAGACTTCAGCATCTCAGACTGGGTAGCTACTGTTTCCTTCAGCACTTCAGCCTGCAGACAGTCATGGTGGAGTATTCAGCTTCTGACTGTGTAAGACAATCTAATAAATCCCATTTTTATAATCATACCTCCTGTTGGTTCTGTTCCTCTAGAGAGCCCTAATACATATAATATATACCACAAAATTATCTTTTAAAAATGGAAGAAAAAGCTGGGCATGGTGGTACATGCCTGTAAATCTAGCAGCTGGGGAGGCTGAGGCAGGAGGATTGCAAATTCAAAGCAAGCCTCAGCAAAAGTGAGGCACTAAGCAATTCAGTGAGACCCTGTCCCTAAATAAAATATAAAATAGGGCTGCAGATGTGACTCAGTGGCTGAGTGCCCCTGAGTTCAATCTCCAATACAGGGGAAGAAAAAGAAAAAAAAAAAAAAAAAGGAAGAAAAAAAAAAAAAAAAAAACACATTTGAGGTTACAGAGAGGGGGAGAGAGGGGGGAAGGGAGGAGATTTGCCAGAGATTGACTTTACAAGAAACACTAAAGAAGATATTCAGACTTAAAAGAAGTAAATTCAGACAATAATTTGCATCCTTACAGAACATTAAAGAGCATTGGGACAGTTAAATATGTTACCACAAAAGACATTGCACATATTTTCTCCTTCTCTTAACTTATTTTAAAACTATATAAATAACCTGAGTAAAATTGTGTTGCTGGGCACCTAACATAGAAAATGTAATAATTTTGATAATAATAGAGCAAAGAGGGAGTTGGAGAAAAACTGTCTGGCGAGAATAAATGAAATCAAATGGAAGCAAAACTCCACAAAAAACAAATGACTAGAATAAGAAATGGTAAATAAGGAGAGGAAGAAAGATGGTGGGTAATAGCCACCACATACTGGCTTCTCTCTATTTGAATTGGATCAACAGTTGTCTAACTGGTGGAAACAGAGTTAGATTTAAACTCAGAGAAGCAGTGATCAGCAGAAGCACAATACCTTTTGTTTAGAAAAATAAGAAAATTTGGGTAAAAAGAATAGTATTCTACACTATCACCAAGCACATGGTAGCTCATGAGAAAAGGAAAACTCTGTTCCAGAGTGCTGGGGGGGAAAATGAGGAATCATGAAGATCTCAACAACTTCAGAGTTCAGCATCAGACAGCATCTGCAGTTTGAGCAAGGAAGACATTTAAATATAGCACAACAAACCTACATGACCTACAGGACCCCATCTGCAATCCCACTGGAGACATACTTGCAGTTACAGGTGATCATCAGCTCCCCTTAAAAGGGTTGTAATATACTGATAAAAAAGACTGGGAACACATTAACTGTACCTTTTTAACTGGAGATATTCCTCTGTTATGGAACACCCAGTAAGAGAAAGCAGTTTAATAAATAGTCTTCTAGACAACCATGGGAGAAAGATCCATTCCAGCAGACTGGCAAATATCAACATAGAAATACAGAAAACACATGAAGATAAGAAAATAAAATGCCTTCAAAACTTTATAACCCCTAAACAACTGAAATCACAAATATTGAAGTGAACAAAATGCCAGGCAAAGAATTCAAAAGACTGATGGTTGAAAAAGTCAAGGAACCAAAATATCTAAGGAATAAAATAGTAGGTAAAAATACAGGAGGTGAAACATCTTTTCAATAAACTGATAGACATTCTGAAACCAGAACCAAACAGATATACTGGAAATAAAAGAATCAATAAATCAAATTAAAAATTCAATGGAAAGTATTACTAATAGAGGCTTCAAAGACAAAGTGTAGAATCTTAAAAACTCAGTCAGCAGTAAAATCAAGATGAAAAGAGACCTTGACCACAATATTCAGGAAATCTGGGTCCAAATTAATGGACAAAATCTAAGGATTATTGTCATTGAGCAAGGCAGTGAGATACACACTTAAGACATTGTGATAGTCAATTTTGCATTGTTGTGACTAAAATATCAAATAAGAACAACCTAGAGGAGGAAAAGTTGGTTTTGGCTCATGGTTTCAGAGATCTCACTCTAGAGATGGTTGAGTCCATACCTTTGGGTACAAGATGAGGTAGGACATAATGGGGGAAGAGCAGGAAAGAGGAAAGCTGACACCCTCATGGCAGTAAGGAAACAAAACGAAAAAGAATGGGGAAAGGGGCCTCAGGGAAGAATACCCTTCTAGGGCACATGTCCAGTAACCTCCTCTACATGTACCACCTACCCAGCCACTACCTAGTCAGTTCACTCAAGTTAGGTTGAGCTGAGGAGGACAAAACTTTCTTAATCCAATTACTTTACCTCCAAACATTCCCAAATTAACAGAGGAGATTTTGAGAGATACTGCATAGCCAAGCTATAACATTATTTTCTAGTTCCTAAAAGATCATGTCTATCTTACAATGAAAAGTGCATTTAGTTCATCTCTAAGAATTCCGTAGCCTTAACAGTTCCAACATAGCTCAAAAGTCCAAGTCCAAGGTCTTATCTGAGACTGAAGCCAAACTTTTGGCTTTGAGCCTTTCTTAGAAAACAAAAAAAGCAAGTTATATATATTCAATATACACTTGGATAGAGTAAATATTTCTATTCCAAAAGGGAGGAATAGGGACATAAAAGAAGGGATGGTACCAAAAGTAGACCAAAACTCAGCTGAGCAAACATCCTGTAACTCCATCTATAATTCTACATGCAGCTTCTAGGCCACATGGATATGAGATATTATTCCCAAAGGGCTTGAGCAGCCATGCTCAATTGACCTTCCTAGTTAGAATATACATAAGATGTCTTTTGGTTGAACTTTCTCTGCAACCAGCAACTTTACTTGGAAGATAGTCAATGTTACTGGCATCTCTTAATTCTTGTGGAGTTCATTTCACCCTTGGCTTCATCTTCAGCGCTTTAGACATCACTTTCTCAAAGGATGTCACCTATATCCTGAACTCACTGCTATTTGCCTTAGTTCCCAGACTTTCCTTTGAAGCCTCAGTGGAAACCTCTACTCTCCCCAAACTCCAGCATCCTACATTCCTGCAGAACCAGGGATAGGTGGAAGATACCGACGTTTGTTGCTAGTTCATGCAATGGCTGAGCTTTCTGGAATCCTGCTGCCTCTGAGTTATAGGGTAGTTGGATGTGCTGGAATGACTTCCCAAGTTCCCTGTGCAAGCAGAGCACTGCCATGATCTCTTCTAAAAAAAATTCCCTTCTACATTCTTGAAACTCTAATGGGTATGGTCTTGAAAATTCCTGAGGTGTCTTCAAGCAATTTTTCTATTTTTTCTGTGCCAAGCACTTGGCATGTCCTTTGTGGTTATAATATTTTTAACCAGTACAACTTCCTTGGCCCCAGTTTCACAAGCACTTTTCAAGTCAAACTTCAAGTTTTTAAAATCTATTAACTCTGCTTTCTGCTCCTGATTCTCATAGTAAACTTGACTAAATGCTGTCAACAATATTCATTCCCCAGACTGAAAGCTGTGCTTCCTTGAAATTTCCTCTGCCAGATTAATTAGTCCATAACTTTTAAATTCAGCCTCACACAAAAGTCTTAGGATATGGGCAAAATGTAAACAAATTTTTTTGCCAGAAGGTAACATGAATGTCCTGCAGTCCAATTCCCAATAGAGTCCTCATTTTGATATAAAATCTCATAGGCATGGTCTTTACTGTCTGAATTTGGGTCTGCAGAGGTCCTACTAAAATTTTCCTCTAAGTTTATTTACAACATTCTAAAGCTTTCCCAGCTTCTACCCCCAGTAAACCAGCTACAAATCTTCTGAACAATATGGTCAGTTTGACCATGACAATGACCCAATTTTTGGTACCAATTTCTATGTTAGTCAACTTTGTGTCACTGTACCCAAAATAAATGGTAAAGGAAACTTAGAGGAGAAAAATTTTATTTGAAGCTCACAATTTCAGCAGTCTCAGTCCATAGTCAGTCATGTCCATTGCTCAGGGCCTACGGAGAGAGAGAACAACTCCAAACATTCTTGCATTAACATAGGAGCTTTTGTGGCACACCTAATATTCGAACCACAGCAGCAATGTGTAAGTTTTCCAGTGAAATAATACAAGAAAAATTTCCAAACATTGAGAATGATATGGAAATCCAAACACAAAAGGCATTCAGAACCCCAAATAGATAATATCAAAAAAGATCATCTCTAAGATTTATTATAATTTTAATGCCTAATATAGAGAACAAAGTATTTTCAAAGCTGCAGGAGAGAAGCAGCAGGTCACAATTAGAGATAAGTCAATATGAATCACTACTGTTTTCATAGCTCAAACTTTCAAAGTTAGGAAGTCTTGGAATAATATATACCATGCTCCAAAAGTTAATGATTACCAACCAAAATTCTTTGTCCAGCAAAGACATTCTTCAGAATTTAAAGTGAAATAAAAATGTTCTAAGATAAACAAAGTCTAAGAATTCATGACTACTAAGCCAGGACTAAAGAAAATGCTTAAAGAAACTTTTTATACAGATGAAATGGAAAATGATCTTCAGAGTCAGCAAATGAAAGAATCTCACTAGAAGGGAAGCTATGGAAAGGAGAGTTAAGTCTGAATAAAATATTAGAAATAAATAAAAATGGTATGAAATAATAATCATTTTCTATGCCACTGAATGTAAATGATCTCAGCTAACCAATTCAATAACATGGAGAGACAGATTCAATTAAAAACAGGACCTAACCATAATGTTTCTAAAAGACACACCTTAAAAAGATATTCATAGTTTGAAAGTGAAAGAATGGAAAAGACGTACCATTGCTGCTTGCCGCCGACTAGCGGGACAAACGACACGTACTCTTCAGAAGTTCATGAAGCAGCTTTTTTCTTTATTCGGACAACACCCTCAATATATAAGCAGTCTCATGCATAAGCAATTGTAATCAGATACGTCCATCCAATCCTATTAAAGGTCAAGCAATCACGAGCTCAAGCATACATGTAAGATATATCTGTCCACACGCTAGGCAGCTGAACTAATTATCATACAGCCAATGGTAAACGCTTCCTATTTTTCTCAAGGCGCATTCAGCACGCCGTTTGGCTCTCTGCCAGTTGCCATCTTTGGATGCATGTGGCGTAACCCTGTGCCCCGGTCTCGCCGGCCACATACCATGAAAATGGAGACCACAAACAAACATGAGTAACTACTTTCATATCTAACAAATCGGACTTCATGTAAAATTAATCAGATGAGGCAAGGGAAGTCATTTTACAGTGGTAAAATGAACTATTCAACAAGAAGCTTTAATAATTATAAATATTTATGCCCCAAATGTCAGTCCAGCTACTACATAAAACAAATCCACCAGCATAAATCTCAGATAGATTCCAATAAAATTATACTGGGTGACTTTAGTCTCTCTTATCAATAGATAGGTCATCCACACAAAAACTAAGTAAAGATTCTTCTGACCTACAAAATACTATTAACCAAATTGACCTAAGAGCAATCTATAGTACATCTCATCCATTTACTGCTGAATTTACTTTCTTCTCAGTTATACATGGAACATTCTCCAAATCAGACATTATTCTACACACAAAGCAAGTCTTAACAAATACCAAAAAATGAGAAGAAAATAATTCTTACATCTTATCAGATTATAATTGAATGAAGTTAGAAATCAGTAACAAGTTTTTTAAAAAAGAAAGTATTTTAACATTTGGAAATTTAATGATACAGTTATGAATGAAGAATGTGTCATAAAAGAAATCAAGAGAGATTAAAAATTCTTAGAAACAAATGAGAATAGAGATACAACATATCAAAATCTCTGCAGTAAAATGAAGCATGAAGGTAGTTCTAAGAAGAAAGTTTTTACTTTTGAGTGTTTATATTAAAAAAAAAAAAATCACAAGTTCCCAAATAAGAAATTTGTTTGAATTAACTTTCATCATTGTGACCAAAAGACTCAACAAGAAAAAATTCAAGGAGGAAAAGTTTACTTAGGGCTCATGGTTTCAAAGTTCTTAGTACATAGACAGCTGACTCCACTGTTCTGCGCCCAAGATGAGGCAGAACACCATGGTAGAAAATCATGGAGGAAAAGAAGCTCAGGACATGGCAATCATGAAATAAAGAGAGAGCTCAGTCCACAATGGACAAATATATACACCAAGGCATGTCTCAAGTGACCTATCACCTCTAGTCAGACCATACCTGCCTGAAGTTACCCCACAGTTAATCCATATAGGTGGAATTATCCCCTGATTATATTAAGGTCCTTATAACTCAATCATTTAACCTCTAAATTTCCTTGCATTGTTTCACACACAAGCTTTTGGGGGATACCTCATATCTAAATGATTACATTCTGCTCCTGGCATCCTAAAGCTCATACAAAATGCATTTAGTCAATTTTCAAGAGTCCCCATAGTCTTAAGGGCTCCATCACTGTCAAAAGTCCAAGTCCAAAGTCTCCTCTGAGACTGAGAGCAAACTTGCAGTGTGAGCTCCCATAAAAATGAAAAGCAATTTACATATATTCAAAATATAAAGGCAAAGAATAATCATTTCCATTTTAAAATACACTAATAGTAGCATAGAAGGAAAGAATGGTACCAAAGCAAGATCAAAATCCAATGGGGCAAACAAGTTCTGTGACTCCATGTCCAACATCTGGGGCAAATAGCATTGTGATGTTCTCTGCAAAGGGCTTTTATAACTCTGCCTCTATAGCCCTGCTAAGTGCAGCATGTAGGAATGCTCTCTTCACTTGTTTCTGCTAGATTTGTGCAGGTTTCCTTCGCAGATGTTACATGATAGTTGGCATCTCTTAATTTGAGAGTCTCCACTATAGTTCAGGTTTTCTTCCCACACCTTCATGCATTGTCTTCTCAGAGGTGCCTGCACTTTGCCTAGAGTCCCAGCTCTCCTTTGAAATCTTAAAAGAAGAATCCACAACTCTCCCAGTCCAGCATCCTGCAATCCTGAAGAACCAGCATAATATGTTTGACACCAAGTCTGCCACCATCTCAAGTAGCAGCTAAACCTCCTGAGATTCTAGCTGCAGAAGCCTCTGAGTGCCAGGGCAGTTGAGCATGGTGAAAAAATTTCCTAGGACATCCTATGCAAACCAAGTTCCCTCATGATCTATTCTCAAAGGAATTTTTAATTTTATACCTATGAATCTGAGATAGGTGCGGTATTCTCAGTTCCTGAGATGCCCTCAAGCCATCTTTCCTATTGTTTCTGGGTAAAGTATTTAGCAGTATCTCTTTCATGACTATAATCTTTTTAACAATCACATCTTTCTTAGCCCCAGGTTTACTCACACTTTTCTGGTCAAATTGTAAGTTTTTCAAATCCTTCTGCTTTGCTTGCTGCTCCTTTATTATGGTAAATTTAACTAAAACACACCAGCAATAACCTGCCATTACCAGAATGCTGTACTGTCTTGAAATTTCCTCTACCAGATTAATTAGTCCTTTACCCTCACAGAAAGTCTCAATACAAGGTACAAATGTAGACAACTTATTTGCAAGAACATATCACAAATGACATCTTGTCCAATTTCCAATAGAGTTCTCCTCTGAGACTTCATGTCCCACTCTTTACTCTCTACAGTCTTATCAGTATCCACAGTCTTATCCACAGTCTAACCAGCATTAGATGGTTTCTCATCAAAATTTTCCATTAAACTCCATCTACAGCATTCTAAAATTTTGTAGCTTAGATCTCTTAACTTTTCAAAAGTCTTCCCCTAACAAACCAGCTCCAAAGGCTTCTGAATCACATGGTCAGGTTAATCACAGCCAGGACCTTACTTCTTTTCTATTTTTTTATTTTTAAAAAATCTTTTACAGACTGCATTTTGATTCATTGTATACAAATGGGGTACATCATTTCATTGCTATGGTTGTGCATGATGTAGATTCATACCATTTGTGTAATCAGACATGTACATAGGGCAATTATGTCTCTCATTCCACTATTTTTCATACCCTTCTCCCTCTCATTTCCCTCTACATAATCTGAAGTTCCTCCATTCTTCTCTCACTCCCCACCCCTGAAACCCATTATATATCATCATCCACTTATCAGGGAAAACATTTGGTCTTTGGGACCAAATGGTCTTTGGATCTTTGGGATTGGCCAACATTTATTATTATTTGTGTTCTTTTTTATTTTTTTTTTCAATTTTTTATAGATTGCATTTTGATTCATTGTACACAGATTGGGTACATCATTTCATTTCTATGGTTGTACACAATGTACATTCATACCATTTGTGTAATCAGACATGTACATAGGGTAATGATGTTGTCTCATTCCACCATTTTTCATACGCCCCCACCTTTGATAATAGCCATTCTAATTGGAGTAAAATGAAATCTTAGAGTTGTTTTAATTTGCATTTCTCTAATTACTAAAGATGTTGAATACTTTTTTATATATTTATTAAATGCCTGCATGTCTTCCTCTGTAAAGTGTCTGTCCAGTTCCTTGACCCATTTATTGATTGGGTTCTTTGTATTTTTGGTGTAAAGTTTTGTAAGTTTGGGAGATAATTGCTCTATCTGAAGTACATGTGGAAAAGATTTTCTCCCATTCTGTAGGCTCTCTCTTCACATTGTTGATTGTATCCTTTGCTGATAAAAAGCTTTTAAGTTTGAGTCCATCCCATTTATTGATTCTTGCTTTGATTTCTTTGAGAGTCTTGTTAAGGAAGTCTGATCCTAAGCCAACTTGATGAAGATTCAGCCCTACTTTGTCTTCTATTTGGTACAGGGTCTCTGGTCTAATTTATAATTCCTTGATCTATTTTGAGTTGAGTTTTGTGCAGGGTGAGAGATAGAGGTATAATTTCCTTTTACTGCATATGGATTTCCAGTTTTGCCAGCACCATTTGTTGAATAGGCTATCTTTTCTACATTGTATGCTTTTGGCTCCTTTGTCTAGTGTGAATTAACTGTATTAATGTGGGCTCACCTCTGTGTCTTCTATTCTGTACCATTGGTCTGCCTGTCTATTCTGGTGTCAATACCATGCCATTTTTGTTACTATTGCTCTGTAGTATAGTTTAAGTTTTGGTATTGTGACACCTCCTGCTTCACTTTTCCTATTCAGGATTGCTTTGGCTATTCAAGTTCTCTTATTCTTCCAGATGAAGTTCATGAGTGATTTCTCTATTTCTATGAGGAATGTCATTGGGATTTTAATTGGAATTGCATTGAATCTATATAGCACCTTTGGTAGAATGGCCATTTTGATAATATTAATGCTGCCTATCCATGAACGTGGGAGATCTTTCCATCTTCTAAGGTTTTCTTCAATTTCTTTCTTTAGAGTTCTATAGTTTTCATTGTAAAGATATTTCACCTCTTTGGTTGGATTGATTCCCAAGTTTTTTTTTTTTTTTTTTTTTTTGAGGCTATTGTGAATGGAGTGGTTTTCCCAATTTCTTTCAGAGGATTCATCACTTATGAATAGAAATGCATTAGATTTATGCATATTGATTTTATATCCTGCTACTTTGCTGAATTCATTAGTTCTAGACATTTTCTAGTGGAGTTTCTCAGATCCTCTAAATATGGAAACATGTCATTGGCAAATAGTGATAGCTTGAGTTCTTCTTTTCTGTTTGTATCCCTTTAATTTCTTTCATCTGTCTAATTGCTCTGGCTAGTGTTTCAAGGACCATGTTGAGCAGAATTGGTGAAACAGGGCATCCCTGCTTGTTCCAGTTTTTAGAGGGAAAGCTTTCAATTTTTCTCTGTTTAAAGTGATGTTAGCCATGGTCCTTTGCACAGATAGCCTTTACAATGTTGAGGTATGTTCCTACTATCCCTATTTTTTCTAGTGTTTTGAACATGAAGGTGTGCTGTATTGTATCAAAAGCTTTCTCAGCATCTATTGAAATAATCCTATGATCCTTAACTTTAAGTCTATTGATGTGATGAATTACATTTATTGATTTCTGAATGTTGAACAAACCTTGCATCCTGGGATAAACCTCACTTGATCATGGTGCACTATCTTTTTAATATGTTTTTGAATGTGATTTGCCAGAATTTTGTTAAAGTTTTTGAATCTCTGTTCATCAGGGATATTGATCAACACCAAAAATAGTAGAAGATAGGAAATAATTAAAATCAGAGCAGAAATTGATGAAATTTAAACAAGAAAAGCAATTCAAAAATTGACAAAACAAAAAATTGGTTCTTTGAAAAAGTAAACAAAATTGATAAACCCTTAGCTGAAGAGAAGGAGAGAGAAAACTCAAATTACTAGAATTCGTGATGGAAAAGGAAAGATCATGGCAAACACTATTGAAATACATAACATAATTAGAAACTACTTTGAAAATCTATACTCCAAAAAAATAGAAAATAGAAAAGACATTTACAAATTTGTAGAGACATATGATCCTCCCAAACCGAATCAGGAAGACGTACACAATTTAAACACATCAATTTCAAGCACCAAAATAGAAGAAGCCATCAAAAGCCTACCAACCTAGAAAAGCCCAGGACCAGATGGATTCTCAGACAATTTATACAAGACCTTTAAAGAAGAACTAATACCAATATTCCTCAAAGTATTCCAGGAAATAAAAAAGGAGGGAACCCTTCCAAACTCATTCTATGAAGCTAGTATCACTCTGATTCCAAAACCAGACAAAGATGAAGGAAGGACCCTATTGATACCAATTTGTTTTAGTAAGAAATTTTTGTTTGTTTGTTTCTTGGCACCAGGGATTGAACACAGGGATGCTTAACCACTGAGCCACATACCCAGCTTCTTCACCCTTTGTGTTTTTGAGACAAGTCTTGTTAAGTTGCTTAGAGCCTTACAAAGTTGGTGTGACTGGCTTTGAACTTGTTATCCTCCTGCCATTTCCCAGGCCACTGGGAGTACAGGCATGTAATATTGTAGGTTAAATTTTTCATTGCTATGACTAAAAGACCAAACAAGAACAACTTAAAGGAGGAAAAGTTTATTTGAGTTTCATGAGTTCAGAGGTGTGTCCATAGACAGCCAACTACTTGCTCTGAGCCCAAGTGAGGCAGAACAACATGGAGGAAGAAAGTAGCTCAGGACAAGGCAATCAAGATGCAGAGAGGAAGCTCAGTCCACTAGGGACAAAATATGTAACATAAAGGCACATCACCAGTGACCTGACCTATCTCCTTCAGTCAAGCCCTACCTGACTAAAGTTACCACCCAGTTAATCTGTATCAGTGAATTAACTTACTGATCAGGTTAAGGCTATCATAATTTAATAATGATTTCACCTCTAAACTTTCTTTCATTATCTCACACATAAGCTTTTGGAGGATACTTCATATCCAAACCATTCATAACACAATTTAATATAATATGTCAAGGCCCTAGAAAAGAAGAGCAGACTAATTCCAAAAACAACAGCATATAAAAAAAATTTAATAATAGAGCAAAAATTAATAAAATTGAGAATTTTAGAAGATAATGCAAAGGATCAATTCAACAAAGAGTTGTTTCTTTGAAAAGATAAACAGGATTTGATGAACATTTAGCCAAACAATCAAAAGAAAGACAGTGAAGACTGAAATTAACACAATTAGAAATGAAAAAGGAGATGCCACCACAAACTTTCCTGAAAATCTGGAAGAATTATTATAAAAACCTATAGTGCAATAAATGGAAAATCTAAAAGATATTGACAAATTGCTAGACAACTATGGCCTACTCAAATTGAACACAGAGAAGCAGAAGGCTTAAACAAACCAATATCAAGCAACAGAATTGAAGCAGTAATAAGAAGTCTCCCAATAAAAAAAGCCCAGCACCAGAGAGATTCTCACCTGAGTTCTATCAGACCTTCAAAGAAAGTAGGGTCAACACACCAACATATTGACACAGGCACCAACTTAATTAATAAGATTTCCAAAACTCAAAAAATTAACCCCAGAATCAATAAGTGGGATGCCATCAAATTAAAAAGCTTCTGCATAGCAAAGGAAACAAAAGTGTAGAGAGTCTATAGAATAGGAGAAAATCTTTGCCAGCTACTCTTCTGAGAGGGACTAATATCCAGAATATATAAAGAATGCAAAAAACTTACCACCCCAAAACCAAACGACCATATTATTAAATGGACAGATAAAGGAAACAGATGATTTTTAAAAGAAAAACATAAAAGGATAACAACCATATGAAAAAGTATTCAGCATTAGTAATAAGGGAAATGCAAGTCAAAACTATACTGATTTCATCTAACTCCAATTAGAATGGTAATCATCAAGAATACAAATAACAGTAATTGCTGGCAGAGGAAAGGGTACAATTATAACGTTTTTGGTGGAACTTACATTAATACAACCAGTTTAGAAAGCAATATGGTGATTCCTCAAAATCTAGGAATGGAACCACCATATTACCCTGCATTCTACTCCTTGGTATATGTCCAAGAAAATCTAAAATCATCATACTATAGTGACACATGCATTCCAATGCTCACAGCAGCATAACTGACAATAGTGAAGTTATGGAACCAGCCTAGGTGCCTATCAGTAGATGAATGGATAAGGAAAATATGGTATATAAATGTGGTACACGTAGTTTTACTTAGACATAAAGAAGAATGAGATTACGTCATTTGCTGGTAAGTGTATGGAACTGGAGAACATGATGATAAGTGAAATAAACCAGACCCAAAAAGGCAAGATCTGCAGGATTAATCTCACTTGCACAAGCTAGACAGAATTAAGAAGTATAAGAGGGGAGGAAATATCATGAAAATATAAAGGAAAACAATGGAATAGAAGAGGACTGACAGGAAGGGAGGAGGGGTGAGCAAGGAGAGTAATAATAGAAAGATATGACAAACACATGTACATGTATGAATACATTCCAATAAATTCCATCTTTATGTATATCTATAATGTACCAATTAAATAACAATAAATAAATAGAAAGAAGACCAGTGAAGTAGAAGGATGAGATCAAGGTGATGGAGGAGGGAAGGGAAAGGGAAAATTCTTGGGATTGAGAATGAGCAAACTATAAAATATGTATTTATGATTATGTCAAAATGAGTTCCACTATTATGTATAACTGTAATCCACTAATGAAAATATATTTTAAAATGGTAAAATAAGAAGGTACATATTAAAAGCATTATAAATGCACAAATTTGCCCCTTTTCAATCAAGTTCAAAGTAAAAAAATTATACAAAATATAATTATAATAGTATATTTTGGGATCTGTGACATATACATGAATACATGTATAGTAATAATAGTACATGTGGGGAAAAGTGAAACTAGAGGTATATAGGAATATTAATCTATCACTGAAATTAAATTACATAAATTTGAAATAAATTCTAATGATGGAAGTATATGATAAGCCTTATGGAGAACACTAATAAAATAAAAATGGTGGTAAAATAGTAAATCATTAAAAGAAAATGTTACATTTCCAAACATTCATTTAATAAAAAAAAATAGTGAAGGAAAACTAAAAGAACAAAAAAGACATGACATATGTAGAGACAAAATGCAAAATGACAAATATTTAAATGTACCAATGATAATCTTAGATTTCAAAATATGAAACAATCAACACTTAGAGATTGTCAGAATGGATATTGAAGGGGGAGCGGAATCCACCATCCAACTATATCCTGTCTATAGGAAATACTGTTGGACTCAAAGATAGAAAGGTTGCAAGTAAAAGAATGGAAAATGATACATCCTATCACGCAAAATAGTAACTATAAGTTGAAATTGCTATGCTAACATTAGACTAAATAGACTTTTAAAACAAACAAAAACTTGTTACGAGAGATAAACAGAAATAGGGTCATCCTTTGGTATCTGTGGTAGAGTTGTTCTAGGACTGCCCACATAACCTAAATCTTTGGAAGTGCAAGTCTCTTATTTAAAGTGGCATAGCATCTGCACATCCTCCCTGTATGTCACATCATCTCTAAATTACTCATCATACCTAATACAATGTAAGGTCTATGTAAATAGTTGTTGTATTGTACTTTTTAGGGAACAGTGCCAAAAAAATGGTCTATACATGTGCAGTACAGATGGAAAATTTTTCCCAAATATTTTTTGTCTGATGATATAAAACTTACAGACATGAAGAATCAACTGCATTTTATAAAGAGGCCCAATCAACCAGGAAAATACAACAATTATAAACTACATATATGATATAAGAGCCCAATAAAATGAGGAAAATGTCAGAATTTAAGAAGAAATATATAATGAGATAATAATTGATATAGATTGATATTTCACTTAAAATTAAAAATATACCAAGCAGGCAGGAGATCAATGAGGAATACCCTACCCACTGTCTTCTGTCCTCCTTATTTCTGAATAAGTCAGCTGTTAATCTTTTTTAGATGTCCTTTTATGTGACATTTTTGTACTCTTTGATTACTCTCATTTTGATTACTCTTAGTAGAGTAGTTGTTTGAAGCAGCTCTTTGGGTTATTCTAAGTGCTGGAGAAATTTTATCAGCTATCTATATCCAGGGTTCTTTCTGGCTAACTAGCTGGCCTTCAGTTTATCTTCTTACTTTTATGGACACTTTTCCAGATTTCTTTGAGAGTTTATAATCAAAATATCCATCTTTTGTATAGCAGCCACTGAGTTGATCTTTCGCATACTGCATTTCAAATAAAGAAAGATCCTTTAGGTGTAACTGAAGTTCTCAGTCCTTGTGGACTGCTTCTCTTCATAGGTAAAATCTTTGAGCCATTGCTTCAGAACCCAGTGCAGGAACAATCTCTTGGAATAATGTCTCTGATAATGAGCAGAGTGCTCAGTGGAGACAACAGACTGGTTTCCTCAACCTGCCTTTACTGGGGTGGAATCTCTGTCCAGAGAGTGAGCTCATGCCACTTGACTGTCATACTTAGGACCGAACATCTCTTCCAAGATTTGGGACTGGGTGTAGCACGTGAGACTTCAATTTCCTGGTGCACTTTCTAGGAATTTAGCCTTTGGAACTAGGAGGTGGGTAGATAAGAAATTTTACTGCTACCCTTCCCAATAAAAAATCACATCCCCTGACTAGAGCCTGGTGGGAGAGCAAGGTCTACTCTCCAGTGTGTCCAGTTAGATCTGTGCATCTAGGCACTAAGGTAGGGAGCAGATCATGGCTCACATGCCACAGACTCATGCTGTTCTTCCTAAGATTTGGTAGTTTTTCTTGCACACACATTTCTTCATTTGCTACATGACATCTGGACAATTTTCGGAGACTTTAAATGATTGAGTTTTTAATAGTTATTTTCAAAAATAAGATTATGTCCTTAAGGGACAGATTCATGGAGCCCCTCATGCTGCTACTCTAGAAGTCTCTGCAGGTACTTTTAGTTTTGTTTTACTTTGGGTTTCCCCTCCTCGTCCTCCCCCTCCCTCCTCCTCCTCCTCCCCCTCATCCTCTTCCTTTTCCTCCCTCCTCCTTCTCTTCTTCCTCCAATGCCACCGCTGCTGCTGCTTCTTCTTCTTCTTCTTCTTCTTCTTCTTCTTCTTCTTCTTCTTCTTCTTCTTCTTCTTCTTCTTCTTCTTCCTCCTCCTCCTCCTCCTCCTCCTCCTCCTCTTTAGCATGTGTGTAGTCAACTTTAGCAAGGAAATTTAATTGCCTTCCTACTTCCCAAATGGTTTTAAAACTAAGTTCTGGGTTTTAGTTATAGAACATTTGTTTTACAGTATAGGATCATTAGGAAAGAAATATGTAAAGGAGAAATATAATTATTATAGCTGTATCTAAATAGTTTGATACAACTTATTTTATTCTTTTAATTTGATGCTATTGAATAATTATGATAGCAATTACTTGAAAAATAATCATATTGATTTCAGTGACCACTTTGTGTTAGATAAAGAAAAAGTGTAAGAATAGAATTTAGAAATGAAAAAGTAAATACTTTTTTATCAATAAGCACTATTATTAGATAAACTTTACAAAGTAAACTTCTCCAATTTTGTCCTATAATAACTTTCTACTGTTCCAAGCAATGAAATTATTTTAAACTCCAGTCATATAATTTAAACTTATATAATAGCTGATGGACCATTGACATCACTCTATAGAATCATCTTTGATATTCTCTCAGAAAATTGTGCTCTTTTCTTTAATAGGGGTTTCCATTTTTTCTGAAGTCAAATTTCAAACAATTGTTTATGTCTGCTGTTTTTAAATTCCCTTGGCTCAGAAATCATTTCTGTGCCTTTTGCCTCTATACTTCCATGCCTGTTATATACAGTCAAGGAGTAGGTGTTGTTCTGATGTTGAAACGCATGTGTGCTCTCAAATTAAAGGCCATTCATGTCTGTAGACCCTAATTCGTCATACATACATTGTTCAACTCTCAATCACTAAAGAGTGTATTAACCAGGTTATTCATTCTGTCTTTATTTAGTCAAATGGCAATATATTTTTGTTTCTATTTATGGCTTAAACAGAGATTTCTTAATTCTTATATCTACTACAATTTTTCTAAGCTAGATATTTAAACTGGATAGTGAAATATAAATAATGACTTCTATGTCACCCCATCTATTGAATTACATTATGTTTGACCTGAAAAGTGTTCAATCATGTTGTATATGTTCAGAAAGTTGAACTAACACCCAAGGGATAAAAATGCTAATTTTGGTAACTTGAATATATTATTTCTCAACTGAACTGTGAAATTTCTTAAGTCAGATTATATTTTAATAAAGAAAATGTGGTATGTGTATACAATGGGATACTTACCTGCCATAAAAGGACAGAATACTGCCACTTTTGCAACTACACAAAATTATTTTAAATGATGTAATCCAGATAAAGAAAGATAAATACCACATAATTTAACACATATATTAAATCTAAAAATATTGATCTCATAGAAGTTGAGAGTAGAATAGTGATTTCCAGAGGCTGGGGAGGGGAGAAGGGAGGTGGGATTGGTCCATGGCTACCAAGTTACAGGTTGAGGAGTAAGTTCTAGTGTTCCATTTCAAGATAGGGCAATGACCTTTAATAATAAAGTATACTCTATAATGGATGGAAAAAGGGATTTTGAATGTTTCTCCATTAAGAAATTATAAATGTTTGAGGTAATGGATATTCTAATTACCTGATAAAATCATTACAAAATGTGTACATGTATTGAAACACCCCATCTTTTTCCATAAATTTGTACAATGATTGCATCATTTTTTGAGTTCTGAATTAAAAATATAAATGGCTTATCCTTTACTTGTTTTTATACCTTGCCAAAATTTAAATGTAAACTTAAGCCCACCTAACTACTAGTCTAGGATATATAAGCAATGAAGTGAGAAGGGTAGGTCAAAATACAAATCCTACAACAAATGTACATCTATTACTCCCTATGCGCTGTGATTCTTTTTCAATAAAGAATGTTTGAACAACTTTCACTGGTGGCGTGCTGTTGCTCTCTGTTCAAGGATTAATTAAAACATGTTCCAATAAAAACCTCCAGCATGAATACATGGAACCAGACCATGTTCTGTGTGCTGTGCCTTCTTACGTGATAAGCCACCCTTGCCTTCAGTGGATGCACATTGCTTACGTTTTTAGAACTATTAAGCTGGGATAATTATGGAACAATCTAGGCAATGTTCAATAGCCCATGCAGATGCCTGACAGGGCATGTTGTCTCTTAATTAAGAATTTGAATGCCTAATGCTTGTATATTAACTGAAATAATTGGATAGATGTTTTACATTTCTTTCACTTTTACTGACATTGAAGCCAAAGTAGCTAGAATTCTCTATCTTAAAATGAAAAAAAAAATAAAAAGATGTGTGTGTTATTGTATAAGATGTGGTAAATATTTAAGACACTGTTTTAATAATCTGTTTGTATCTTTTAGCCCCATATTTGATGTGACTGTGCAGATTCTGATACATCTTGAATCACTGCCTATTAAGAGAAATATAAGTTAAATATTTTTTTGTGAATACCTGATATGATTATGTTGCATAAATAATGTTTGCATAAGAACTGTGTCCTTAATATTGTAGAAACATGTATTGCTTATATTTAGACTGTTTGAAACCTTAGTGCTTATTCACAACTATTAATATAAAATCTGCTTTTAAACATAACAAATTGCTCTGTATTAGGAATACACATAATGACCTATTTCCATAAACATTTTCAGTAAGAGATATCTTGATGTGCAAAACCCTGCAGACCTTTTATGGAAATTAGACAATATTGTGCTGAAATGCATCAGAGCTGTATTGTCTTAATATTTGAAAGGTGGGTTATTTTTGCCCTATATGTAATGCAAAATAAAGAGTCCTTATGCAAAGGTGAATATGAGTCTTTTTATGTGTCAATATATTTTCCCTTTGTTTTTCTCACGCATTGGTTTATCAGAAAGATTTTATACATAAAACAAAAAGATATTATTTGGGAACCATGTGTGGTGTATGCTTTCATATGTACAATCAAATTAATGTTGGTTACATACAGTAGGGAGTGTTGTCGTCATTGGTTCAAAGACTTAAAGAATACAAGTTTTGATAAATAATATTTAACAATCAAAATAGTTCAGTTTTTTGAAGGAAAATACAGAGTTTGAAATATACCAGAGAATTGTGGTATTTAAAACTGTTGAATATCATATCAAGATATGCATATTAGATTTTCTCTAAACAATACAAATTATCCCACATTAGATTAGTATGATAGTCATGCAGAGCATAGGAGGAAATGCCGTGTGGGAAAACAAAGCTATAATTCAGGAGAAGATGAACTTTCCTTGTAAGTTCAGAATTGTAAGATAAGAATTGAAAACCATAACCTATCTTTCTAATTTTGTGCTATTATTCAGAAATGCAGACACTTTCCCCATATTTAAGCAGTCATTCAGCTGCTATTTTTTGCACTTTACACTGCCATTTTGATATCAAAGAAGCCATATTACTATGTTAGATTGATTTGAATAATATACCAACTCTTGTCATTTTTGTTTCACTATATATTACAAATAATGCATATATTTACCCATATTTGATAGAACTAGACAAACATTGTAGTGAAAAAATAATAGCAAAATAAGTAATGGAACAGAAAATGCTTAATGCCCAGCAGCCATCCCCTCAAAACAACAACAAAAAGTTGAGTCATATTAATGTATTCAACAGTGCCTTGGTGACACATCAGATGCCATCTGTCATTACATGCTTATTATGTACTGAAATGGAATTATGAGGTTTTGCTGACAATTACTGCAGAACATAGTATGTCACATTCTCTCTCTCTCTCTCTCTCTCTCTCTCTCTCTCTCTCTCTGGTGGAGGGGGAGATTGTATTCCATTTCCACTTAGTCTAAAGAAAAAATATATATACATATATGTGTATTGTCATATAGAAATTGAGCTAAATTTCACATTCTGTGACTTGTAAGAAATATACCTAGAAATGGAAACATTGTCTTCTTTTATACCTTGCTCTTCCTTTCACCATATACTTTTTTGATAGTTTTATTTACTTAAATTTAGAAATATATGGTTTTTATTCAAAATGTCTTTTGTTACCAAGCAATGAATCCTTTGGGAATAGAAATTTACAGAAAGAATTATTTACAGGAATCAACTGTAATTACATGTAATTCATGCTGCAGCTGCTTATAATTGTAGTTTTCCCCAGGACCTTTCTCTCCTTAAAACCACTCGAGAATTGTTTCTTTACAAATGGTTAATGGGAATAATAATTTTTCTATGACTAGACACAATGTTATTAAATGATTAGTGAGAAACCTTTTTGTTTAATAATCAGATAAAGAGATATATTTGATTTGACAACAATGAATTGATAAATATCTACCATGTGTAGAAGCTATACAAAGTAAAGTAAGTTAGTATACAAGAAAAAAATGGAAATTTTAGTTTTTATCTTAGAAGAAATTAAAATCTAGCTGAAGGATTAAAACTATACCTCATACATTAAAAATTATCTGAAGATATTTGAAATAGACAACCTGTAAAAGTACAATGTAGAGATTACTGTGTTCTTCTTTTTTTTCCTGAACATAAGACTCATTTCTTTAACAGAAAGGTGAAAGTTAAACATTTCTTTACATGAATTGGCCTATGTGATGAATGAAATGCTGTGTCTTCCTGTGTATATTTTATGTTGTTGAGGTTCCATGTGATGCAAGGAAAATACATGAAATTTGCAATTAATAAGAAAGGAGTTCAATATTTAGCATCTTTTTGTGAACTAATTATTTACTCATTTGAAACAAATTTTTAGCTTTCTGAGATTTTCCTCAGTTAAAAATAATGATAAATATTTATTCCTTTCTTCTTGTAAAGATTCATTCAACTAGTGGAAAAAAACTGCAACTTATACCACACTGAGAACAAATAGACTATTAAAATAGATAGCAGAATTCCATAAGCCATGGACAGAGATTTGTGGACTTGTGGGCAGTAGAATCTGTAATAATTATAGGATAAATATTGTCTACTTAGATGAAATTCCTAGAGGTTTCCTGTATTTAATAATTTATGGATAAAGAAAGTATTTGTGGAGAGTGATTAAACCCATACTATATCAGTAAATCAATGTACATTCTAGCAATTATGCTTTTATATAACAAATATAAAAAATATTCAAAGGATTCCGAAGGAGAGTTATAGTTCTCTGTCACTAGGAAAATGGTGAGATCTTTCAGAATCTATTCAGATTAGGTAATTTTTTGTGCACTTATAGGTCTTACATTTTGTTTCAGTCAGACTGAGTCTCTCAATAAAATACATTTCTTGGTGTTCCAGTCTTTATTAACTGAGTCCTATGACTCATTTTGAACACTGGAATACAAAGAAGTATCTTTTGAGATTTTCAAATATAGGTCATAAGAAACGTTATGGCTCCTCCTGAGTCTCTGGAAAACCCCTGTCAGTGGTGAGATGCCACATATGGGGTACAGCTACCTTGAGACAAATGAGGACACCCCCAACATGGCACCAGTTGTCAAGGAGAGGCTTCCATGCCTGCAGATTGGACTGGTGGAAGTTGCAGTTTTTCTAACAGGTGTCTAAAAGTCTCAGACACCAGTTTCCTATGAGCAGCATGATTAAGGCCCCATTGTCTCAAATTGAACAAAAAGAAGTAACAGTAAGGAACCAGCAGATAAGCTCCTTGCGCTTTCTTCCTCTGGAAGGAATAATCCAAGATGCAGTTCTTTCCACACTGCTTTCATGAAGTTATTCCAAGAGACACAACAACCAGCTTTGTTTATAAAGAATCTATGGCTCACACAGGAATTAGTCTTTCTGTGTTGCCTCATCTCTCCTTTCATACTTAACTACTATTTCTCTGACTGTTCCTCTTTAAAAAAATGAATAAAAAAACCACATAACCCAATCAGTGCATGGACAAATGAACTGAGCAGTCACTTCTCAAAATAAGAAGTATGAATGCTCAATAAGAACATGAAAAAATGTTCAACATCTTTAGACCTAGGGAAAGTCAAATCAAAATTACATTGAGAGTCTGTCTAACCCCAGCCATAATTGCAATCATCAAAAGTATAAATAACAATAAATGCTGGCGAGGATTCAGGGGAAAAGGAACTCTTATCACAGTTGGTAGGAATGTAAATTAGTATAACCACTATGGAAAAGAGTATAGGAGGGTCCTCAAAAAATATAAATAGAATTGCCATATTATTCAGCTGGACCACTCCTTGGTATATACCAAAAGGAATTAAGTTCAGCATGCTACAGAAATACCTGCATACCTATTTACACAGCCACTATGCAAATTTTGGCACAATTCCTATTTTCTAGAGAATCCAGTTGAGAAGACCAGGAAAGAGTTATTATAAAATACTTCACACTGGTGTGTATATGCATGTGTACTGGAACAGACTGAAATTAGAGGTATTAAGTGATTTAATTCTTTTCTTTGAAATTGTATATATAATAAAACATTTGGAGGTCTATGGTATACTAAGTTTAAATGTTTAGCTTGGTCATATAGACACCATCAGGGAGGGCCCTGTTTTGACCCCTAAATACTCTGAGTTTGACTTAGGATCCAAGAGGCAAAATGCTTTTGTGTAAGTATGCTAGATTTAAATCTTGATCTTATTGATAAACTGATTTCAAATTTAGTTGTATTAAACAATGCAAGTTCTCATGTAGAAACAACTTGCTGTAAACACTGTAATTAACCTTGACTACCTATAGTAAAGGGAATGACATATAGCATAAGAAAGATCACTTTCTTCTATAAATGTGAACATTTCATGAGGCAGGAAGAGTGCTGCTACAGAGTCTGTACCTCATCTTATCTAAGACCAGACAGGAAGTCAGGAGAATTAGCTGCAGGTGCTTAGGGTTTAGAAAGTGCTGAAGGGACGAAAGGCCAATGTGTTGGCTCCAGGTTAGTTCCTATGATCAACTATTCTTTTCATCTTCCCATAAGACCACCTCTCCTCGTTTGTTGCAAAGGATGGGGGGATAAGAGGAGGGGGCCAAGAAGGAGTTAGAATGTTTGATTTCAAATAGGAAATAGAATTCCTCAGATGATGGCCCTGTAGCAATGAGAAAAAGCACATTAACTTAAGCAGACAGAGGAGGGCATCAGGGGTGGGGTGTTAGAATTATTCATGCAATTTAAAACATTAACAGTAAATCAAGACAATGGCCTATTCAGTGTTTAGACCTGTGCAATTCCTAGCCCCTTTCCACACATTTTTCTTTTGTTTATCTCCTGAGAGATGCCCACATGTGTACAATACAAAGAACTGAGTCATAAAAGCAGAGGCCTGTTAGCCTCCCTGAGGACCAATTAATGGTGCTCCAAATCTTGTGGGCAGGCAGATAAAAAGGATAGAGAGAGCGAAGGGGAAGAGGATGAATACTCAACTAGAGTAGGGAAGGATTTCTTTTTTCAGATGTTGGAAGGGACTTCTTTAGCTATTCTTATCTAACTTCTTTGGGTTTTGCGGGTGTTTTCTTTCTTATATTTTTCCTCTCAACAGCTTCTGTAGCCCCCCTAGTTCTAATGTGAACAGAGAGAAAAGTAGTACTTCAAAATATCAATTAGGCTTTCATCCAAACTGACGACAGCACGAGCCTGGTTGAAAAAATAAAATAAAAAAAAGCCATTTAGAATGTTTCTGTTCCTCCTTTCATATATTGGCAGTTTTATTGATAGGTGCTTGAGTTTGTATTACCATTTGTATCTCCAAGCAGGATATTACTGTGAATGCAAGGAGCTTTGTAGTTCAACCTTTAACTCCAATCTCACCCCCTACGAGTCCACAGGCCTTTGAACACGAACGGAGTGGCACTTTGAAATCAGGAGTTGAAAGTGTTTGACATGGAAAGGGGAGCTTGAAAGTCTTGCTCTTTGAACCTTTTCTTTTCAAAGTCCCACAGAAAGTACAGGCAGGACAATAATGGGCAGGCTGGGGGCTCTCTGGGTGAAGAGGGGATATGTGGTAATGAGGATTTAAGTGCTTTCCTACCTCCATCCTACTCCCTTTCCTCTACGCAAGAGAATTAAAGCTGCCTTAAGATAACACAGTCACCTTTTGGTATTAGGAGTTGGATTTCTTTTTTTAACATGTGAATTCATTGCTTAATGACATGAGAAAAATCCATATAGCCAATGAAAATTAGAAAGTATAGATCAGAATTCTCTCTTCCCTAGGAAAGTTGGAAAACTGCCATGTGTTCCAAAGTTTTCCACTAACTGGGCAATGGTGATCCCTAAAGCTAATCCACTGAAGAGAGAATGTGTTATTTAATGTTTCAAGGAAAAGGACTCATCATTACCGGGGCAATTCCTCTGCTTGACCAAAATACTGGATTAAATTTTAAATTTAGCATTTCTTTTAAAATCAGATTCAGTTAAAGATGAGCATAGTAGATTATTATGATAACTAAACTTTTGGGAAATTTAGTTCTATGTCAATTGAATGAAAAGGTAAAATTTCAAGGAAACACCACACGTGTATTTTCTATCTTATTAATCACACTATTTTAAAAATAGTTTTCAGTAGTGATGCAACCAGTCCTTCATGAAACCTGTATTTTGACCAGTTCTCACTTCCTTGATACAAAGTTTATGTTGTGTGATGGGATGGGATGGGATGTAGAGAAGAAAACAGGTCACGAAGTTAAGAATTTGGTAAGATTGAACTAGATAACTTCAAAATAATAATTTATAAACATTTTTTCTGGTGCTTTATTTACCATACTACATGAAAATTTAAACAAATTACCATGATCATCTTTTTGTTTAACATTGTACATCTGTGTGGAATTTGATAGAGAAAGAAATCAGCATATTTATTTTTAACACTTATATATGACAGATATAGTAAAAGTTGCTTTAGAGATGTTTTCCCATTCATCTTCTCTGCAACCCAGATATACACCGGGTTATCCCTTTTTAATAGATGATCTTGAGGTTTAGAGAGGTTAAGTGACTAAAACATAATCTTAATGTTTAAAAGCTCTGAAACTAGAATTTATATCCAATCATCCTGTTTCATGATTTTGGTTCTGTACTGCAAATAAGTATTACTAATATATTAATAATAAAGACATATTTAAATAGCCAATGTATATCTTGATCATTTACTATAAAAAAGACCATTAATGGAATTACGACAATCATAATTTTCCTTTTAAAAAAAAAGAGACTCTACATCATCTACAAACAGAGAAATGAAAAGTTTTACTCCATTTGTGTACAATGAATCAAAATGCATTCTGCTGTCTTGTATAACTAAATAGAACAAACAATAAAAAAAGAGAGAAATTAAACACATTTAGTATAGTTTTGAGGATTTGGGGGATTAAGTACATATCCTAATTCAAAACTGCCCACCCTTTCTGAACATTCTGAATAATCAATAATAACATGTAATTTGGTTGTTGAGAATAATTAGGTACCTGAAAATATGTAAATTCCTTATATAGATGCCATTTAATGATAATTTCTCTAATTACTATGCATGTAAAGCAAATTTTCATCAAAGTATGGCATTTTGTTGTACTCCAAAATCAAAACAATCTGTCCCATTTTTGTGGTTATTTCATAAAAGATGGAAAAAAGCATTCATTCAGGGATATCAGAACTTTATAGGTCACTGCAGTTTATTGATTGCATAAAGAAACTTTCTTCCTTGAGGTTTGAAATTCTAAAACATACATTTATTTTCCATCATGAAATGGTGTTTTGTTTGCATAACTAACAGTTTTATATTGTGACTACATAATGCTGTGTTAAAAATAATGATGGTTACTTTAATAAGCACAGATCCTTGTGAAATCCCTTCTGGCAGTAGAATGCCTCACTCCCTCCACAGGTTTCTTGGATAACTAATTCTAGTACGTGTTTTCTATTTTCTGACCTGTTTAAATGAAAATACTTTGTTATAATAAAAAATATTTATAGTATTTAGTTTTAGCACACATATTCACAAATATGTACACAAACCTGCACTGCCCAGTACTTATACATAAATACAGATGCCAGACTAGTAAATGAGCAGGAGTCCTTTGGACAGACTTCCTGGGCACTGTGTCAAGGCTCATGCACTTCTCAACTATGCAACTTTGGCAAGTTAATCCCTGATTGCCTCTCTTTACTCATCTGCAAAATGGTGATAACTGGTATGACAAATTCACAGGGAAGTTGTGAGGGTTAAATGGGAAAACAAAACAAAACAAAAAATAGTGCCCAGCACAATGTAAGCAACAAATAAATGTTGGCTACTATTGTTAATGTCACTGAGTCGGTAAGTGCTGTAGTGACCTAGTTGCCATAGATACCAAAAGTTTGTACCTATAAATAACATGAGTATCTTTCATCTGAGGTTTTTGTTTTGTTCTGTTTTTGTTTTTTGGTCCTAAAAATCAATGACTTTTTAAATTAATTGCTTTTTTAACATATTGTTGTTATCATTGTTTACTATGTATAAATTAACTAAGAAAACTACCTTAGTCAGCCCAAAGGCAATGATGTAATTTTAATATCAGAACACATATTTTATCATTAAATTTTATCATGCTAAAATGTTTTTAAAAAACCAAGCAAATAACAATTTGATCAATTCTTGTGTGAATATGGAGCACACCAAGAAACTTGTTTATAATTGTTTTGGGGTATGCATGTGTGTGTGTGTGTGTGTGCATGTGTGCAGTCATGCATCACTTAACTACAGGAATGCATTCTGGGAAATGCATTTTTAGGTGACTTTGTCATTATGTGAACTTCTTAGAGTACTTATACAAGCCTAGATGACATAGACTGCTACACACGTAGGCTATGATGTAGTCTATTGCTCCTAGGCTACCATCTAGCATGTTACTTGACTGAAACTGTAGGCAACTGTAACAAAATAGTGTTTACAGAGCTCATCATATCTAAACATAGCAAAATAGAGTAAAAATATAGCATAAAAGATAAAAACTGGTATACCTTGCTATAGTTTGGATCTTAAATGTCCCTCACAGATCCACATGTAGAAGGCTTGTTCCCTGGAATAGAGGTATTTGGAGATTGTGGAAGTGATGGAGCCTAGAGTGAAGTTTTTGGGTGACTAGGAACATATCCCCAAGGGGAGAGAGGGGCCCTGATACCTTTCTTTTCTCTTCTTTTTTCTCTTACTTTGAGGCCATGAAGTGAGCAGTTTTACTCCAAAACATATTCCCTGCCATGATGTGCTGCCTTGCCACAGGCCCAAAAGCAATATGACCAATCAATCATTGACTCAAACCTCTGAAACCAGAAGCAAAATAAAACTTCTCTCTTATAAATTAACTATTTCAGGTATTTGTTATGATAATGGAAAATTGACTAAAACATACCTTTGGAAGACACATACCATGAAGGGAGCTGGTGGGACTGGCAGTTACACTGGATGAGCTGGTGAGTGAACAATGAGTGTGAAGGCCTTGGACAGTACTATACAAGCCTGTGGATTTCATAAACACTGTACTGTAGACTACACTGTTTATTTTTAGAAATTCCCCTTCAGTATTAAATTAACCTTATCTTCCTGTAACTTCTTTACTTTACAAACTATATTTAATTTTTTAGAATTTTGACTTTTTTATTTTTTTAAATTTGTTCTAATTAGTTATACATGACACTAGAGTGCATTTTGACACATTGTACACAGATGGAGCACAACTTCTCATTCCTCTGATGACTCTTTTATAGTAATACTTAGTTTAAAACACAAGTACCTTCTATAGCTATACAAAAATATTTTCTTATTGTAATCTTTGATAAGTGTGCTTCTATTTAAATTTTGTTTTTACTTTTTAAATTTTTGTCAAAAGCTGAGACACAAACACACACACTTGTGTAGTCCTGCACAGGCTCAGGATTATCAGTTTCACTGACTTCCACCTCTGCATATCACCCCACTAAAATGTCCTCATGGACAATACCATACATGTATGCAGCATTCATCTTCAATGACACAACGCCTTCTGAAATCCCTCCTGAAGGATATGCCTGAGTCTGTTTTACAGTTAACTATTTTTTTAATAAGGAAAAAGAGTAATTCTAAAATAATAAGTTGTGTAAATATACATAAACTGGTGACAGTCACACTATCAAGTATGGTGTACTATACATAAATGTATTACTATTCCTTTAAATGACTGGCAGGACAGTAGGTTTGTTTACATCAACATCACCATAGACATGTGAGTAATACATCACACTATGATGTCAAGACAGCCACAACATCATTGGGAGACAGGAATTTTTTTTAGTTCCATTATAATTTTGCAGTGTATGTATGTGCAGCTCATTTTGACTGAAATGTTGAGTTCCTACACAATAAAATCTTAGACTAGCAATATGGAAGCATATCTGAAAAAAATAATATTCAATTTTCTTTTTCCTTCTTAAGTGGTCTAGTTTAAATCATGATGTATTAAAGCAGGATAGACAATAGATTAGACAATGGGGAACAGAGGGAAGAGTGGAAGGATAGGCAAAGGAAATCTGATATAGATTTCCCACGTAGATATATGAAAACAACACAGTGTATCCCATCATCATGCATAGCCATAAGAATGGAACTTTAACTAGAATATTTATATTCCATGCTTGTATTATTGTATCAAAATTGATTCTGCTGTAATATACAACTAAAAAGAACCAACGAAAAGGTATAATTAGGAATTTTGGAATTGCAAAATTGCTTCATGATTCAAAAATAGCAATAGGATGTAAATTTATTTTAAACTTTATGAGGTTTAAGTAAATTGATCCATAAAGTAAAAAAAAAACCACAAAACAAAAAACAGCTCTATGTAGATGACAGACTTTGACAAAATATGTCCTTGAAAAACCATTTTGAAACTTAACCAGAAATGAATATGGGTATCTTCACAAAAGTTTATTTTACAAAGTCCTAGAAACTCAAATATAATTTTTTAAAAAGTTTGTGGTTAGCTCTTAATCTGAAACTCTATGTGTTGCAGACTGCAGCATTTCTTTACACAATCATTCTTTGTCTAGATTTTGGATGCAAAATGCTATAAAAATTACCTTTCAATCAAAACTTCTTTCTTAGTCTTTATTGTCAGTTTTATACAATTTTAAATCATTTATTTTCTAAGATGTGCTACTCTGAAACTGGTTAGAAGTTAATTATATTTTAAAATAATTTATTTAATCAAGAAATGAAAAAAAAATCTTTTATAATTTGTTTTAGCATTTTCCTATTAATGAAGAGTTTCATATTTCCCCTAAATTTATATTTTAATTATACAACCTGGTATATTTTTGCATTTAGAAATAGATATGTTTGGATGTCTATATAAATATTAATGCATATATCAATATAGAAAATTATGCTAGAATTTGACTCCAGAATTGTCTTTTTAAAATTTACTTTGTAAGCTACTTAACTGATAAATAGTGTCTTTTTTTGTTCTTTTGTTGTTGTAACATTGCAGTGTTTGAATCAAGAGAAAAATTTTTTCTTATAAACAAATCTAAACATCTTTCAAACAAAAGCCAGGAGATGCAGTTTTTATTAACCAAAAGAACTGAATGCTATTTAGAAAATAGTACACAACATTTATACTATGTCCAATTTACTTTCCTATAGTTTTATGACTCTATAAGAAAACGTTATGTAACCAATGGATGGATTGAACTTCTTTTGTCAGACTCAATCTTCACAGGGAAAGTTTCTTGACTCTAACTGGGCCTCAGTGTTTCCACAGGTCAAATGTGGTTTCCTACAATTACGTTTTAGAAAGTATTGAGACTTAGGAAACAAAGTAGTCATGGTTTGTTCAACAAAATTCCCCTTTGAAATGATGACCTCAGATTGAGTCATAAATATTAACAGAAGTAACTGAATATTTATATCCTTTGAATCCAAAGATGTCTGTACAACATAGTACCTATAGTAAATACTTCATTGTGCACTTAAAAATTGTCATAAAGGTACATATCATGTTAAATGTTCCTCAAAACCAACGAAACAAAGAAGCATAAGAAAATATTTGTAAGTATTGGATATATTTTATTACCTTGAATGTGGTGATGGTTTTATGGGTGTATGAGTATGTCCAAACTCTTCAAATTGCATTCATTTACTTAGTGCAAATTTTTATACCAATTATAGCTCAATAAGATGTTTAAAAACTTTAATGGAAAAAATTTTGACTTCTTAAAAAATAAGTAAGTAAAATTTGGATTAATACAATGTGAAGAAAATTTTTAAAATTGCCAGGCATTACCCATAGAACTTGATACAAATGAAAATACCATACTCAACCCTGCAGTTTCTGATTATTTAGGTCTTAGATACACAAAATGAATATATATAGTTTGCCATTTCCTTGGTGATTTTAACATCTTCTAGGTTTAAGGTACCAAAGTTCCAAGAACTTTTTATCTTATAAAACATTAACATGTATGATAACTTATTTTAAAATGATAACCCAAAGAGAATTAATTGAGTTTTCTACCTTCAGGCTTTACTATCTAATTGTTAGGCTGTTAAATAAACTGGGAATGATGGCAATCAAAGTAGTCAACTTTTCAAAATAAGTAATTTCAAAAATCAACTGAGATAAATAACTTTATTAGAAAGAGTTGAAAGACCCCCAGGAACTCTCAATTTTCATAAATGAAAAGAAATGGATTTATGTTACTAAATGAATATTTTAAGTATATTGATGGTTAAGTCATCAATATATATTTTTTTATTTATTTGTTGTTATAGTCATACAGATTAACACTTCACAACATCTATCACCACCACATTCAGCAGCAATTTCATGAAATATTCACCTGAAAGAATAATAGATTTCTGAAGTTACTGCTTAGGATCAAATCCTGGCTTTACTTAAAATCATTTGGTGACTTTGGAAAATTTTAACTATTGATTTAAATAGTTTGAAGAAAATTAGTATAATAATATTGACAACCTCAAAGTGATAATGAGAATCACATGGAAAACACATGAAGTTTGTATCTCACCACCTAGCACATAAAAGGACTCAACCTTGGACATTAGGATTACCATACTTATTATGAAATATGCTGCAATTAAAAAAAACTTAAAAGTGAAACACATTTAATGATACTGCTGAAGAACTAATGCATTCATCTTTCTTTTAAATAGTATTATCCACATAAGATCTTACCTTCTCTGCTGTACAAAGAATGTACTATGTTATATATAATTTTTATTATAATTCTTAAAAGATCTTTTTTTCCACATTTAGATTTTTATCAAAGTTATACATACTACTAATTTAAAGAATCATCTAATACCACAAGACTTAGTATAAAGTACAAGAGTCCTCTACCCCTTTTACCAAATAATTTCATGATTTATAGAGGAACAATCATTAATTGTAGACAATCCTCATATAGCATTGCAGTGCTGGACCATAAAAATGACCCTTTAAGATGAGACTATTCAGAGCCATCTTAACAACCAATGTGAAAATTATGGTGCACTGACTTCTCAAAATGTATCAAAAAACTAAAGACCTCCTTATCATCAATTATAAATATGTAGGAAAATGAAAAAAATAGTAAAACCAATATTTCATTATAATATTGTAATTTAAAACATTAGACACATTGCAAGTCAAATTTATTGTTTCTAAAAACAGACAAAAACAAAGCCACAAAACTCATGAAGAGTAATTTGAACAGTGCCTGCCTTCTTGTTATAAAACATATAAGGAGCCAACATACTTTTCTGTGCCTTTATGAATTGTCATTCTCTTTTCTAAACTTGGGGCAGCTTCAAACATTTCAACCTTTGCACTTTCAGTATCATGAAATAGCTCAAAGGATTCCTCTAGTGTGAAGTTGTTACTGGCATCACTTCCTCTGGGACTCTTCATTCTTTTTGTCACAACTGCTCATTTATGACAATAAATCTCCTTTGCTAAGTTCCTCTGGCTGTTTATCTAGGGCCACGGCAACAGTGTCAACACTCTCACAGTCAGCTATGTTTTTCTATACTTGTTTATGTTTTATTCAAATTCCACTGCCAGTTTTATCACTTTCCTCTTACTGCACATTCATCAATTTTAGCCAATTATTCATATTATCTGTTCTTATAAAATATCACAGTGGTTTATCATTGGAAGATGAGACCAGTGCACATTGTACTGTTTGGGAATAAATCAAGTACCAAGGGTGCAGTAGTCTATCACCAAAAGTTATTGAAAGTAGTGACGTGATTGGTCACAGATCATGATGCACATCCCTTTTTTAGATAATGACTTGGTGAGCTGAAGAACTAACATAAAAGTTTTGACAGTAATCAGTTACTCTCAGTTAAAATACCTTGGCAACTGAAATTTGGAGCATGTGTTAAAAAAAAAAAAACTGGTGTTACTTGACTAAACTGTGGTTACTAAAAATAGTGCATATTGAAAACCCAAGAAACAAGACTGCCTGCATTTTGGCTGGATTGTTTTGGTACTTGTAGTGAGTACCAAAATGCACCTGAATAATGTTGATATGTTTTCACCTTTGTTCTTTCAATATTAGCCATATTCTTTTGATCCTCCACTAAATGCTACAAAAAAGGGTGATTTACTTTCTTACATTGTCACTTTATTGTCATCATTACATGTTCACATGTACACATGTGCACACTCACAATCACACATTTCTTGTCCCCACAACTTCCCATGAAAAGGTATCATAATTTAGGATTTAGAAGTTTATTACCCTAGACTATGCTTCCAAAACAAACAACCCAAAATTTTCATGTTCCAATATTAAATGGTAATCAGAGTACGTTTACTTTCAGTTATGTATCATAATGACTGACAGATCGAGGTGTTTGTTGGGGCAAGAAAGCCAGGCAACCAGTAGTGGCATTGCTTGAATTATAAAACCAAAAGACCAAGCACTGTGCAAGGAAGGCTTGTATCAGCTGCCACAACAGAAAATTATACTTCATTTTATTTCTAGATCTCAACTAATTCTCAGTTTTAGATCTTATTGGCTGATGAGGGGTCCATATTCATTTGAGATAGCATTCAAAACACCCTTTCCCAAATCAATAAATCTATCTACCCAATATATTTATCTATAATCTACTAGATATTCATCTACCTATTCATCCTTCTATCATCTATCTGTTATTTAACAGAATTAGCCAATTCTGAGGAAAGGAAATACATTTTTTTTTTCTGGTACGAAGATTGAAACCAGGGATGCTTATTCACTGAGCCACATCTCCAGTCATTTTTTATTTTTATTTAGAGACAGGGTCTTACTTAGTTGATTAGGGACTTGCTAAGCTGCTGAGGCTGTCTTTGAACTTGGGATTCTCCTGTTCTAACCTCCCAAACCTATGGGATTACAGGTGTGTGCCACCACACCTGGCTTAGGGAAATACATCTTTTGAGGGATATTCATAAAGGTTCTGAGACACCCTAATACAAAGGGATCCCAAAAGTCATGTGACCACTGTGTTACAGGCATATAAATGATGTCATGGCCCAGCCCAGGTTAGTTTCACAGTGAATTCAAATGCTCTGTGGAATGATTTTTGGTCTTTCTTCTTGTTTTTGTGTCTTTCTATTTGTTCCTTGATCATCTGAATGATGACCGCTTCTTTAGGAAGGACCAGGCAGATGTGTCTGAAACTGCTCTATTCTGGTTGAATATGGACTAACATAAACTTGACTAATTCATGATCCCAATCGCAGTCGTTGTGCTGAAGATCATAGATTTACTAAAACCATGGAACACAGCCCATGTCTCTTAGTATGTTACTAGTGAGTTGATGAATGTTATTTTCAATCTTCGTTAAGAAATAAGATCAATACAGTTTAGGTTTACATGGAAATAACAGTAGTACATATTCACATGTTTGCCCAGAAAGTTATAAAACATCCTGTTTTCAGTGAACATACAGTTAAAAGCACCTTTATCTTGGTATTTACTGAACATGTACCAATAATGGTAACAGCAAATGAATTCTACTAAGTAAATAAGATTTGGAAAATTCCTTGGATGCCATGCAAAGACACACATGTTCCAAACAGTGCAAACTCTGAAAGTAACATCTTTGCCACATCAGTGCAAAGTACAGGAGTCTGATGGTCTGGTGCATGCTGGAATATGCCCTCTATGGTAAAGAACAATGTTTTGCACCTTAAACCTTCAATAATTAAGAAGCATATTATTTTTGGAGGGGGACTTTGGATATTGGATCAGTTTAAAGTATACATTGGACTTGTGCTTTGTCCTTTAATCAATTTTTTCACATGTGGTTCATTCTCCACTGGAAGCTGATCTTCACTGGAAACCATAATATGTGTGTTTCATACTGCATCATCTGTTCTGATAAGCCACAGCACATTTTCTTAATGCATGAAGCAAGACAAATCATTTTGCAGTAGAAACTATTTATCATATTGTTAGTCAGTTTTTTGGTCATCATGACAAAATATCTGAGAAAAAAACCTTACAGAAGAAAAGTGTCAGGTTTGCTCACTATTTCAGCAACTTTAGTATGTAGTCTCTTGGCTCCATTGCTGTAGGCTTGTGGTGAAGCAGACATAATGGTAGAGAGGGAATGGCAAAGAAAATCTGCTCGCCTCCTGATAGGCAGAAAGAAGGGGATGTGGCGGGGGGGGTGAGAGAAAATATGAATCTGGAGACAAGAGATAGTTTCCCAAGGGCATACCCCCATTTCCTCCAACTATGTCCTACCTCCTAAAGTTTTTACCACCACCTCCCAATAACACCACCAAATTATTAATCCACTAATGAGGTCAGGGTCCTCATGATCCAATCACTTCTCAAAGGCTATACCTCTGCACATTGCTGCATTGGGGGCCATGTCTCAAAAATATGAACCTTTGGGGAACATTCCAGATCCAAACCATAATGCTATGTGAAAAGCATCTCCCAAGGTAGTACTGGTCTTTTGAAAAGATCAAGTACCTCAGGACAAATTGACTCTACAGTGTTGCTCATCATTATCTGCATATTTTCATATTTACCAACTTTGAAGAGGAAGAATAGTGATCCATCTCATGAGAGAAAAGATGACTTTTAAATTTATTCATATCAGGTCCAAAGTGAACAACACTGTCCCTTCCTCAACTTACAATTATTCCTTCCTGATGGG